>NC_135722.1:67980341-68635846 GCF_964656455.1 Halichoerus grypus
AAACATTTCATAATAATAATAAAAAAGAACGCTTGCTATTAGACTTCCATGCAAAAGTGGGGCCGCAGTGCTAGCTTCATGAAACAAGTGGGGAGTCGTGTTCTGTCTTCTGCCGGGGCCTGAGTCCCACACGGAAAATGGGTCTGGACTCCCTTGCAGTGCTCTCACGCACGCACACAACAAAATGCTGCCACCCTCAGGAGCAGCTGTTTTACCTGCAGCACAGGCTCTCAACCGAGGTTTTCCTTCGAGTTAGGTGGCTGTGTTTAAGCCTGCACACACACCCTGGGCAACGGTCCTAGCCCCATAACCATGATGTGGGTTGAGAGCTGCCTTCTGTACCGGCCTGTCTCTCCCCCGATATTACGATATTGAAACCGTCCCCAGGCTCTCAGCAACAGTACACCCTAAACTGCTTCGCCCACAGAGAGGTCGACGGTAGCTAAAGCACGGTTTCTCTACAGTGTTGTTTCTTCGAGTTAGAAAGCTAGCTATTAGACTTCCATTCAAAAGTGGGGCCGCAGTACTAGTTTCATGGAGCCAGTGGGGAGTCGTGTTCTGGCTTCTTGCGGGGCCTGGGTCTCAGAAGGAAAATGGTTTTGGACTCACTTGCTGTGCACTCACGCATGCACACCACACAATGCGTCCACCCTGAGGCATGGCTCTTTTAGCCGAAGCAGGAATTCCCTACAGAGTTGTTCCTTTGAGTTAGGTGGTTGGCTTATGGCCTGCAGGCACACCCGGGGCAAGTGTACTAGCCTCATAAACAAGAGGTGAGTTGAGAGCTGCCTTCCGCACCGGCCTGTTTCTCACTCCATTTCACGTCTGGGACCTTTTCCCCGGTCTCTCATACACGAGCACTATACAACTCCTGCGGCTTCAGGAACGGCAATGTTAGCTCAAGCGCAGTAACGCCACAGCATTGATTCTTGGTGTTAGTAGCCTGGTAGGCGAATGAGCTGCAGCTGGGATTCTTGACAGGCTTGTTTCTTCCCAGTCAGTGTGGAGCACATAGCATTCCAAGCACACATGGAGCAGTAGTGTTAGCTTCAGGTAGCAAGAGCTGAGTCCAGAGGTGCCTTCTGCCCGGACCTATTTCTCCCTTGGTTTCACGTATGGAACCCGTCCCCCAGGCTCTCAGCCACGGTAGTCCGTGTAATACTTCCTCCATCTAGAGGTCGACGGTAGCTAAGGCAGGGTTTCTCTACAGTGTTGTTTCTTCGAGTGAGAACACTAGCTGTTAGACTTCCATGCAAAAGTGGGGCTGCCGTGCTAGCGTGATGAAACACATGGGGAGTCGTGTTCTGCCTTCTGCTGGGGCCTGAGGCTCACTCACAAAAAGCTTTGGACTCCCTTGCGGGGCTCTCATGCACGCACACAACATAATGCTTCCACCTTCAAGAGCGGCTCTTTTAGCTGAAGCATGGATTCTCCAGCGAGTTTTTCCTTCGAGTTAGGCGGTTTTCGTGAAGCCTGCACACACACCCGGGGCAACGGTACTAGCCCCATAACCATGGTGTGAGTTGAGAGCTGCCTTCTCTCTGGCCTGTCTCTCCCTCGATTTTAGGAAACGGAACCCGTCCCCAGGCTCTCACCCACCGTACACCCTAAACTGCTTCCTCCCACACAGACGTCATCGGTAGCTAAAGCACGGTTTCTCTTCAGTGTTGTTTCTCCGAGTTAGAACGCTTGCTATTAATGTCCACAATAGCCAAACTGTGGAAAGAGCCAAGATGTCCACCAACAGATGAATGGATAAAGATGAGGGGGTATATATATATATATATATACACAATGGAATATAATGCAGCCATCAAAAGGAATGAGATCTTGCCATCTGCAATGACGTGGATGGAACTGGAGGGTATCATGCTGAGCGAAATAAGTCAAACAGAGAAAGACATGTATCATATGCCCTCACTAATATGAGGAATTCTTAATCTCAGGAAACAAACTGAGGGTTGCTGGAGTGGGGGCTGTGGTGGGAGGGATGGGGTCACTGGGTGTTGGACACTGGGGAGGGTATGTGTTCTAGTAAGCGCTGTGAATTTTGCAAGACTGTTGAATCTCAGATCTGTACCTCTGAAACAAATAATGCAATATATGTTAAGAAAGAAAAAAACAAGAAGAAGAATGTAGCAGGAGGGGAAGAATGAAGGGGGGAAAATCGGAGGGGGAGAAGAACCATGAGAGACGATGGACTCTGAAAAACAAACTGAGGGTTCTAGAGGGGAGGGGGGTGGGAGGATGGGTTAGCCTGGTGATGGGTATTGAGCAGGGCAGGATCTGCATGGAGCACTGGGTGTTATGCACAAACAAGGAATCATGGAACGCTATATCTAAAACTAATGATGTAATGTATGGGGATTAACATAACAATAAAAACATTTCATAATAATAATAAAAAAGAACGCTTGCTATTAGACTTCCATGCAAAAGTGGGGCCGCAGTCCTAGCTTCATGAAACAAGTGGGGAGTCGTGTTCTGTCTTCTTCCGGGGCCTGAGTCCCACACGGAAAATGGGTCTGGACTCCCTTGCAGTGCTCTCACGCATGAACACAACAAAATGCTGCCACCCTCAGGAGCAGCTGTTTTACCTGCAGCACAGGCTCTCAACCGAGTTTTTCCTTCGAGTTAGGTGGCTTCGTTTAAGCCTGCACACACACCCTGGGCAACGGTCCTAGCCCCATAACCATGATGTGGGTTGAGAGCTGCCTTCTGTACCGGCCTGTCTCTCCCCCGATATTACGATATTGAAACCGTCCCCAGGCTCTCAGCCACAGTACACCCTAAACTGCTTCGCCCACAGAGAGGTCGACGGTAGCTAAAGCACGGTTTCTCTACAGTGTTGTTTCTTCGAGTTAGAAAGCTAGCTATTAGACTTCCATTCAAAAGTGGGGCCGCAGTACTAGTTTCATGGAGCCAGTGGGGAGTCGTGTTCTGGCTTCTTGCGGGGCCTGGGTCTCACAAGGAAAATGGTTTTGGACTCACTTGCTGTGCACTCACGCATGCACACCACACAATGCGTCCACCCTGAGGCATGGCTCTTTTAGCCGAAGCAGGAATTCCCTACAGAGTTGTTCCTTTGAGTTAGGTGGTTGGCTTATGGCCTGCAGGCACACCCGGGGCAAGGGTACTAGCCTCATAAACAAGAGGTGAGTTGAGAGCTGCCTTCCGCACCGGCCTGTTTCTCACTCCATTTCACGTCTGGGACCCTTTCCCCGGTCTCTCATACACGAGCACTATCCAACTCCTGCGGCTTCAGGAACGGCAATGGTAGCTAAGGCGCAGTAACGCCACAGCATTGATTCTTGGTGTTAGTAGCCTGGTAGGCGAATGAGCTGCAGCTGGGATTCTTGACAGGCTTGTTTCTTCCCAGTCAGTGTCGAGCACATAGCATTCCAAGCACACATGGAGCAGTAGTGTTAGCTTCAGGTAACAAGAGCTGAGTCCAGAGGTGCCTTCTGCCCGGACCTATTTCTCCCTTGGTTTCACGTATGGAACCCGTCCCCCAGGCTCTCAGCCACGGTACTCCGTGTAATACTTCCCGCATCTAGAGGTCGACGGTAGCTAAAGCAGGGTTTCTCTACAGTGTTGTTTCTTCGAGTGAGAACACTAGCTGTTAGACTTCCATGCAAAAGTGGGGCTGCCGTGCTAGCGTGATGAAACACATGGGGAGTCGTGTACTGCCTTCTGCTGGGGCCTGAGGCTCACTCACAAAAAGCTTTGGACTCCCTTGCAGGGCTCTCATGCACGCACACAACATAATGCTTCCACCTTCAAGAGCGGCTCTTTTAGCTGAAGCATGGATTCTCCAGCGAGTTTTTCCTTCGAGTTAGGCGGTTTTCATGAAGCCTGCACACACCCGGGGCAACGGTACTAGCCCCATAGCCATGGTGTGAGTTGAGAGCTGCCTTCTCTCCGGCCTGTCTCTCCCTTGATTTTAGGAAACGGAACCCGTCCCCAGGCTCTCACCCACCGTACACCCTAAACTGCTTCCTCCCACACAGAGGTCGTCGGTAGCTAAAGCACGGTTTCTCTTCAGTGTTGTTTCTCCGAGTTAGAACGCTTGCTATTAATGTCCACAATAGCCAAACTGTGGAAAGAGCCAAGATGTCCACCAACAGATGAATGGATAAAGATGAGGGGGTATATATATATATATATATACAATGGAATATTATGCAGCCATCAAAAGGAATGAGATCTTGCCATCTGCAACGACGTGGATGGAACTGGAGTGTATCATGCTGAGCGAAATAAGTCAAACAGAGAAAGACATGCATCATATGACCTCACTGATATGAGGAATTCTTAATCTCAGGAAACAAACTGAGGGTTGCTGGAGTGGGGGCTGGGGTGGGACGGATGGGGTCACTGGGTGTTGGACAGCGGGGAGGGTATGTGTTCTGGTAAGCGCTGTGAATTTTGCAAGACTGTTGAATCTCAGATCTGTACCTCTGAAACAAATAATGCAATATATGTTAAGAAAGAAAAAAACAAGAAGAACAATGTAGCAGGAGGGGAAGAATGAAGGGGGGAAAATCGGAGGGGGAGAAGAACCATGAGAGACGATGGACTCTGAAAAACAAACTGAGGGTTCTAGAGGGGAGGGGGGTGGGAGGATGGGTTAGCCTGGTGATGGGTATCGAGCAGGGCACGATCTGCATGGAGCACTTGGTGTTATGCACAAACAAGGAATCATGGAACACTATACCTACAACTAATGATGTAATGTATGGGGATTAACATAACAATAAAAACGTTTCATAATAATAATAAAAAAGAACGCTTGCTATTAGACTTCCATGCAAAAGTGGGGCCGCAGTGCTAGCTTCATGAAACAAGTGGGGAGTCGTGTTCTGTGTTCTGCCGGGGCCTGAGTCCCACACGGAAAATGGGTCTGGACTCCCTTGCAGTGCTCTCACGCACGCACACAACAAAATGCTGCCACCCTCAGGAGCAGCTGTTTTACCTTCAGCACAGGCTCTCAACCGAGTTTTTCCTTCGAGTTAGGTGGCTGTGTTTAAGCCTGCACACACACCCTGGGCAACGGTCCTAGCCCCATAACCATGATGTGGGTTGAGAGCTGCCTTCTGTACCGGCCTGTCTCTCCCCCGATATTACGATATTGAAACCGTCCCCAGGCTCTCAGCCACAGTACACCCTAAACTGCTTCGCCCACAGAGAGATCGACGGTAGCTAAAGCACGGTTTCTCTACAGTGTTGTTTCTTCGAGTTAGAAAGCTAGCTATTAGACTTCCATTCAAAAGTGGGGCCGCAGTACTAGTTTCATGGAGCCCGTGGGGAGTCGTGTTCTGGCTTCTTGCGGGGCCTGGGTCTCACAAGGAAAATGGTTTTGGACTCACTTGCTGTGCACTCACGCATGCACACCACACAATGCGTCCACCCTGAGGCATGGCTCTTTTAGCCTAAGCAGGAATTCCCTACAGAGTTGTTCCTTTGAGTTAGGTGGTTGGCTTATGGCCTGCAGGCACACCCGGGGCAAGGGTACTAGCCTCATAAACAAGAGGTGAGTTGAGAGCTGCCTTCCGCACCGGCCTGTTTCTCACTCCATTTCACGTCTGGGACCCTTTCCCCGGTCTCTCATACACGAGCACTATCCAACTCCTGCGGCTTCAGGAACGGCAATGTTAGCTAAGGCGCAGTAACGCCACAGCATTGATTCTTGGTGTTAGTAGCCTGGTAGGCGAATGAGCTGCAGCTGGGATTCTTTACAGGCTTGTTTCTTCCCAGTCAGTGTCGAGCACATAGCATTCCAAGCACACATGGAGCAGTAGTGTTAGCTTCAGGTAGCAAGAGCTGAGTCCAGAGGTGCCTTCTGCCCGGACCTATTTCTCCCTTGGTTTCACGTATGGAACCCGTTCCCCAGGCTCTCAGCCACGGTACTCCGTGTAATACTTCCTCCATCTAGAGGTCGACGGTAGCTAAAGCAGGGTTTCTCCACAGTGTTGTTTCTTCAAGTGAGAACACTAGCTGTTAGACTTCCATGCAAAAGTGGGGCTGCCGTGCTAGCGTGATGAAACACATGGGGAGTCGTGTTCTGCCTTCTGCTGGGGCCTGAGGCTCACTCACAAAAAGCTTTGGACTCCCTTGCAGGGCTCTCATGCACGCACACAACATAATGCTTCCACCTTCAAGAGCGGCTCTTTTAGCAGAAGCATGGATTCTCCAGCGAGTTTTTCCTTCGAGTTAGGCGGTTTTCGTGAAGCCTGCACACACAGCCGGGGCAACGGTACTACCCCATAACCATGGTGTGAGTTGAGAGCTGCCTTCTCTCCGGCCTGTCTCTCCCTCGATTTTAGGAAACGGAACCCGTCCCCAGGCTCTCACCCACCGTACACCCTAAACTGCTTCCTCCCACACAGAGGTCGTCGGTAGCTAAAGCACGGTTTCTCTTCAGTGTTGTTTCTCCGAGTTAGAACGCTTGCTATTAATGTCCACAATAGCCAAACTGTGGAAAGAGCCAAGATGTCCACCAACAGATAAATGGATAAAGAAGAGGGGGTATATATATATATACAATGGAATATTATGCAGCCATCAAAAGGAATGAGATCTTGCCATCTGCAACGACGTGGATGGAACTGGAGGGTATCATGCTGAGCGAAATAAGTCAAACAGAGAAAGACATGTATCATATGACCTCACTGATATGAGGAATTCTTAATCTCAGGAAACAAACTGAGGGTTGCTGGAGTGGGGGCTGGGGTGGGAGGGATGGGGTCACTGGGTGTTGGACACTGGGGAGGGTATGTGTTCTGGTAAGCGCTGTGAATTGTGCAAGACTGTTGGATCTCAGATCTGTACCTCTGAAACCAATAATGCCATATATGTTAAGAAAGAAAAAAAGAAGAAGAAGAATGTAGCAGGAGGGGAAGAATGAAGGGGGGAAAATCAGAGGGGGAGAAGAACCATGAGAGACGATGGACTCTGAAAAACAAACTGAGGGTTCTAGAGGGGAGGGGGGTGGGAGGATGGGTTAGCCTGGTGATGGGTATCGAGCAGGGCACGATCTGCATGGAGCACTGGGTGTTATGCACAAACAAGTAATCATGGAACACTATATCTAAAACTAATGATGTAATGTATGGGGATTAACATAACAATAAAAACATTTCATAATAATAGTAAAAGAGAACGCTTGCTATTAGACTTCCATGCAAAAGTGGGGCCGCAGTGCTAGCTTCATGAAACAAGTGGGGAGTCGTGTTCTGTCTTCTGCCGGGGCCTGAGTCCCACACGGAAAATGGGTCTGGACTCCCTTGCAGTGCTCTCACGCACGCACACAACAAAATGCTGCCACCCTCAGGAGCAGCTGTTTTACCTGCAGCACAGGCTCTCAACCGAGTTTTTCCTTCGAGTTAGGTGGCTTCGTTTAAGCCTGCACACACACCCTGGGCAACGGTCCTAGCCCCATAACCATGATGTGGGTTGAGAGCTGCCTTCTGTACCGGCCTGTCTCTCCCCCGATATTACGATATTGAAACCGTCCCCAGGCTCTCAGCCACAGTACACCCTAAACTGCTTCGCCCACAGAGAGGTCGACGGTAGCTAAAGCACGGTTTCTCTACAGTGTTGTTTCTTCGAGTTAGAAAGCTAGCTATTAGACTTGCATTCAAAAGTGGGGCCGCAGTACTAGTTTCATGGAGCCAGTGGGGAGTCGTGTTCTGGCTTCTTGCGGGGCCTGGGTCTCACAAGGAAAATGGTTTTGGACTCACTTGCTGTGCACTCACGCATGCACACCACACAATGCGTCCACCCTGAGGCATGGCTCTTTTAGCCGAAGCAGGAATTCCCTACAGAGTTGTTCCTTTGAGTGAGGTGGTTGGCTTATGGCCTGCAGGCACACCCGGGGCAAGGGTACTAGCCTCATAAACAAGAGGTGAGTTGAGAGCTGCCTTCCGCACCGGCCTGTTTCTCACTCCATTTCACGTCTGGGACCCTTTCCCCGGTCTCTCATACACGAGCACTATCCAACTCCTGCGGCTTCAGGAACGGCAATGGTAGCTAAGGCGCAGTAACGCCACAGCATTGATTCTTGGTGTTAGTAGCCTGGTAGGCGAATGAGCTGCAGCTGGGATTCTTTACAGGCTTGTTTCTTCCCAGTCAGTGTCGAGCACATAGCATTCCAAGCACACATGGAGCAGTAGTGTTAGCTTCAGGTAGCAAGAGCTGAGTCCAGAGGTGCCTTCTGCCCGGACCTATTTCTCCCTTGGTTTCACGTATGGAACCCGTTCCCCAGGCTCTCAGCCACGGTACTCCGTGTAATACTTCCTCCATCTAGAGGTCGACGGTAGCTAAAGCAGGGTTTCTCTACAGTGTTGTTTCTTCGAGTGAGAACACTAGCTGTTAGACTTCCATACAAACGTGGGGCTGCCGTGCTAGCGTGATGAAACACATGGGGAGTCGTGTTCTGCCTTCTGCTGGGGCCTGAGGCTCACTCACAAAAAGCTTTGGACTCCCTTGCAGGGCTCTCATGCACGCACACAACATAATGCTTCCACCTTCAAGAGCGGCTCTTTTAGCTGAAGCATGGATTCTCCAGCGAGTTTTTCCTTCGAGTTAGGCGGTTTTCATGAAGCCTGCACACACACCCGGGGCAACGGTACTAGCCCCATAACCATGGTGTGAGTTGAGAGCTGCCTTCTCTGCGGCCTGTCTCTCCCTCGATTTTAGGAAACGGAACCCGTCCCCAGGCTCTCACCCACCGTACACCCTAAACTGCTTCCTCCCACACAGAGGTCGTCGGTAGCTAAAGCACGGTTTCTCTTCAGTGTTGTTTCTCCGAGTTAGAACGCTTGCTATTAATGTCCACAATAGCCAAACTGTGGAAAGAGCCAAGATGTCCACCAACAGATGAATGGATAAAGAAGAGGGCGTATATATATATATA
Source organism: Halichoerus grypus (assembly GCF_964656455.1). Lineage (NCBI taxonomy): Eukaryota > Metazoa > Chordata > Mammalia > Carnivora > Phocidae > Halichoerus > Halichoerus grypus. Next base: position 67,989,259 of record NC_135722.1, read on the forward strand.
TATATATATATATATATATATATATACACAATGGAATATTATGCAGCCATCGAAAGGAATGAGATCTTGCCATCTGCAACGACGTGGATGGAACTGGAGGGTATCATGCTGAGCGAAATAAGTCAAACAGAGAAAGACATGTATCATATGACCTCACTGATATGAGGAATTCTTAATCTCAGGAAACAAACTGAGGGTTGCTGGAGTGGGGGCTGGGGTGGGAGGGATGGGGTCACTGGGTGTTGGACACTGGGGAGGGTATGTGTTCTGGTAAGCGCTGTGAATTGTGCAAGACTGTTGAATCTCAGATCTGTACCTCTGAAACCAATAATGCAATATATGTTAAGAAAGAAAAAAAGAAGAAGAAGAATGTAGCAGGAGGGGAAGAATGAAGGGGGAAAATCGGAGGAGGAGAAGAACCATGAGAGACGATGGACTCTGAAAAACAAACTGAGGGTTCTAGAGGGGAGGGGGGTGGGAGGATGGGTTAGCCTGGTGATGGGTATTGAGCAGGGCACGATCTGCATGGAACACTGGGTGTTATGCACAAAGAAGGAATCATGGAACACTATATCTAAAACTAATGATGTAATGTATGGGGATTAACATAACAATAAAAACATTTCATAATAATAATAAAAAAGAACGCTTGCTATTAGACTTCCATGCAAAAGTGGGGCCGCAGTGCTAGCTTCATGAAACAAGTGGGGAGTCGTGTTCTGTCTTCTGCCGGGGCCTGAGTCCCACACGGAAAATGGGTCTGGACTCCCTTGCAGTGCTCTCACGCACGCACACAACAAAATGCTGCCACCCTCAGGAGCAGCTGTTTTACCTGCAGCACAGGCTCTCAACCGAGTTTTTCCTTCGAGTTAGGTGGCTTCGTTTAAGCCTGCACACACACCCTGGGCAACGGTCCTAGCCCCATAACCATGATGTGGGTTGAGAGCTGCCTTCTGTACCGGCCTGTCTCTCCCCCGATATTACGATATTGAAACCGTCCCCAGGCTCTCAGCCACAGTACACCCTAAACTGCTTCGCCCACAGAGAGGTCGACGGTAGCTAAAGCACGGTTTCTCTACAGTGTTGTTTCTTCGAGTTAGAAAGCTAGCTATTAGACTTCCATTCAAAAGCGGGGCCGCAGTACTAGTTTCATGGAGCCAGTGGGGAGTCGTGTTCTGGCTTCTTGCGGGGCCTGGGTCTCACAAGGAAAATGGTTTTGGACTCACTTGCTGTGCACTCACGCATGCACACCACACAATGCGTCCACCCTGAGGCATGGCTCTTTTAGCCGAAGCAGGAATTCCCTACAGAGTTGTTCCTTTGAGTGAGGTGGTTGGCTTATGGCCTGCAGGCACACCCGGGGCAAGGGTACTAGCCTCATAAACAAGAGGTGAGTTGAGAGCTGCCTTCCGCACCGGCCTGTTTCTCACTCCATTTCACGTCTGGGACCCTTTCCCCGGTCTCTCATACACGAGCACTATCCAACTCCTGCGGCTTCAGGAACGGCAATGTTAGCTAAGGCGCAGTAACGCCACAGCATTGATTCTTGGTGTTAGTAGCCTGGTAGGCGAATGAGCTGCAGCTGGGATTCTTTACAGGCTTGTTTCTTCCCAGTCAGTGTCGAGCACATAGCATTCCAAGCACACATGGAGCAGTAGTGTTAGCTTCAGGTAGCAAGAGCTGAGTCCAGAGGTGCCTTCTGCCCGGACCTATTTCTCCCTTGGTTTCACGTATGGAACCCGTTCCCCAGGCTCTCAGCCACGGTACTCCGTGTAATACTTCCTCCATCTAGAGGTCGAGGGTAGCTAAAGCAGGGTTTCTCCACAGTGTTGTTTCTTCGAGTGAGAACACTAGCTGTTAGACTTCCATGCAAAAGTGGGGCTGCCGTGCTAGCGTGATGAAACACATGGGGAGTCGTGTTCTGCCTTCTGCTGGGGCCTGAGGCTCACTCACAAAAAGCTTTGGACTCCCTTGCAGGGCTCTCATGCACGCACACAACATAATGCTTCCACCTTCCAGAGCGGCTCTTTTAGCTGAAGCATGGATTCTCCAGCGAGTTTTTCCTTCGAGTTAGGCGGTTTTCATGAAGCCTGCACACACACCCGGGGCAACGGTACTAGCCCCATAACCATGGTGTGAGTTGAGAGCTGCCTTCTCTCCGGCCTGTCTCTCCCTTGATTTTAGGAAACGGAACCCGTCCCCAGGCTCTCACCCACCGTACACCCTAAACTGCTTCCTCCCACACAGAGGTCGTCGGTAGCTAAAGCACGGTTTCTCTTCAGTGTTGTTTCTCCGAGTTAGAACGCTTGCTATTAATGTCCACAATAGCCAAACTGTGGAAAGAGCCAAGATGTCCACCAACAGATGAATGGATAAAGAAGAGGGGGTATATATATATATATATAGAATGGAATATTATGCAGCCATCAAAAGGAATGAGATCTTGCCATCTGCAACGACGTGGATGGAACTGGAGGGTATCATGCTGAGCGAAATAAGTCAAACAGAGAAAGACATGTATCATATGACCTCACTGATATGAGGAATTCTTAATCTCAGGAAACAAACTGAGGGTTGCTGGAGTGGGGGCTGGGGTGGGAGGGATGGGGTCACTGGGTGTTGGACACTGGGGAGGGTATGTGTTCTGGTAAGCGCTGTGAATTGTGCAAGACTGTTGGATCTCAGATCTGTACCTCTGAAACCAATAATGCCATATATGTTAAGAAAGAAAAAAAGAAGACGAAGAATGTAGCAGGAGGGGAAGAATGAAGGGGGGAAAATCGGAGGGGGAGAAGAACCATGAGAGACGATGGACTCTGAAAAACAAACTGAGGGTTCTAGAGGGGAGGGGGGTGGGAGGATGGGTTAGCCTGGTGATGGGTATCGAGCAGGGCACGATCTGCATGGAGCACTGGGTGTTATGCACAAACAAGGAATCATGGAACACTATATCTAAAACTAATGATGTAATGTATGGGGATTAACATAACAATAAAAACATTTCATAATAATAGTAAAAGAGAACGCTTGCTATTAGACTTCCATGCAAAAGTGGGGCCGCAGTGCTAGCTTCATGAAACAAGTGGGGAGTCGTGTTCTGTCTTCTGCCGGGGCCTGAGTCCCACACGGAAAATGGGTCTGGACTCCCTTGCAGGGCTCTCACGCACGCACACAACAAAATGCTGCCACCCTCAGGAGCAGCTGTTTTACCTGCAGCACAGGCTCTCAACCGAGTTTTTCCTTCGAGTTAGGTGGCTTCGTTTAAGCCTGCACACACACCCTGGGCAACGGTCCTAGCCCCATAACCATGATGTGGGTTGAGAGCTGCCTTCTGTACCGGCCTGTCTCTCCCCCGATATTACGATATTGAAACCGTCCCCAGGCTCTCAGCCACAGTACACCCTAAACTGCTTCGCCCACAGAGAGGTCGACGGTAGCTAAAGCACGGTTTCTCTACAGTGTTGTTTCTTCGAGTTAGAAAGCTAGCTATTAGACTTCCATTCAAAAGCGGGGCCGCAGTACTAGTTTCATGGAGCCAGTGGGGAGTCGTGTTCTGGCTTCTTGCGGGGCCTGGGTCTCACAAGGAAAATGGTTTTGGACTCACTTGCTGTGCACTCACGCATGCACACCACACAATGCGTCCACCCTGAGGCATGGCTCTTTTAGCCGAAGCAGGAATTCCCTACAGAGTTGTTCCTTTGAGTGAGGTGGTTGGCTTATGGCCTGCAGGCACACCCGGGGCAAGGGTACTAGCCTCATAAACAAGAGGTGAGTTGAGAGCTGCCTTCCGCACCGGCCTGTTTCTCACTCCATTTCACGTCTGGGACCCTTTCCCCGGTCTCTCATACACGAGCACTATCCAACTCCTGCGGCTTCAGGAACGGCAATGTTAGCTAAGGCGCAGTAACGCCACAGCATTGATTCTTGGTGTTAGTAGCCTGGTAGGCGAATGAGCTGCAGCTGGGATTCTTTACAGGCTTGTTTCTTCCCAGTCAGTGTCGAGCACATAGCATTCCAAGCACACATGGAGCAGTAGTGTTAGCTTCAGGTAGCAAGAGCTGAGTCCAGAGGTGCCTTCTGCCCGGACCTATTTCTCCCTTGGTTTCACGTATGGAACCCGTTCCCCAGGCTCTCAGCCACGGTACTCCGTGTAATACTTCCTCCATCTAGAGGTCGACGGTAGCTAAAGCAGGGTTTCTCTACAGTGTTGTTTCTTCGAGTGAGAACACTAGCTGTTAGACTTCCATACAAACGTGGGGCTGCCGTGCTAGCGTGATGAAACACATGGGGAGTCGTGTTCTGCCTTCTGCTGGGGCCTGAGGCTCACTCACAAAAAGCTTTGGACTCCCTTGCAGGGCTCTCATGCACGCACACAACATAATGCTTCCACCTTCAAGAGCGGCTCTTTTAGCTGAAGCATGGATTCTCCAGCGAGTTTTTCCTTCGAGTTAGGCGGTTTTCATGAAGCCTGCACACACACCCGGGGCAACGGTACTAGCCCCATAACCATGGTGTGAGTTGAGAGCTGCCTTCTCTGCGGCCTGTCTCTCCCTCGATTTTAGGAAACGGAACCCGTCCCCAGGCTCTCACCCACCGTCCAACCTAAACTGCTTCCTCCCACACAGAGGTCGTCGGTAGCTAAAGCACGGTTTCCCTTCAGTGTTGTTTCTCCGAGTTAGAACGCTTGCTATTAATGTCCACAATAGCCAAACTGTGGAAAGAGCCAAGATGTCCACCAACAGATGAATGGATAAAGAAGAGGGGGTATATATATATATATATATATATATATATATATATATATATATAGAATGGAATATTATGCAGCCATCAAAAGGAATGAGATCTTGCCATCTGCAACGACGTGGATGGAACTGGAGGGTATCATGCTGAGCGAAATAAGTCAAACAGAGAAAGACATGTATCATATGACCTCACTGATATGAGGAATTCTTAATCTCAGGAAACAAACTGAGGGTTGCTGGAGTGGGGGCTGGGGTGGGAGGGATGGGGTCACTGGGTGTTGGACACTGGGGAGGGTATGTGTTCTGGTAAGCGCTGTGAATTGTGCAAGACTGTTGGATCTCAGATCTGTACCTCTGAAACCAATAATGCCATATATGTTAAGAAAGAAAAAAAGAAGACGAAGAATGTAGCAGGAGGGGAAGAATGAAGGGGGGAAAATCGGAGGGGGAGAAGAACCATAAGAGACGATGGACTCTGAAAAACAAACTGAGGGTTCTAGAGGGGAGGGGGGTGGGAGGATGGGTTAGCCTGGTGATGGGTATCGAGCAGGGCACGATCTGCATGGAGCACTGGGTGTTATGCACAAACAAGGAATCATGGAACACTATATCTAAAACTAATGATGTAATGTATGGGGATTAACATAACAATAAAAACATTTCATAATAATAGTAAAAGAGAACGCTTGCTATTAGACTTCCATGCAAAAGTGGGGCCGCAGTGCTAGCTTCATGAAACAAGTGGGGAGTCGTGTTCTGTCTTCTGCCCGGGCCTGAGTCCCACACGGAAAATGGGTCTGGACTCCCTTGCAGTGCTCTCACGCACGCACACAACAAAATGCTGCCACCCTCAGGAGCAGCTGTTTTACCTGCAGCACAGGCTCTCAACGGAGTTTTTCCTTCGAGTTAGGTGGCTTCGTTTAAGCCTGCACACACACCCTGGGCAACGGTCCTAGCCCCATAACCATGATGTGGGTTGAGAGCTGCCTTCTGTACCGGCCTGTCTCTCCCCCAATATTACGATATTGAAACCGTCCCCAGGCTCTCAGCCACAGTACACCCTAAACTGCTTCGCCCACAGAGAGGTCGACGGTAGCTAAAGCACGGTTTCTCTACAGTGTTGTTTCTTCGAGTTAGAAAGCTAGCTATTAGACTTCCATTCAAAAGCGGGGCCGCAGTACTAGTTTCATGGAGCCAGTGGGGAGTCGTGTTCTGGCTTCTTGCGGGGCCTGGGTCTCACAAGGAAAATGGTTTTGGACTCACTTGCTGTGCACTCACGCATGCACACCACACAATGCGTCCACCCTGAGGCATGGCTCTTTTAGCCGAAGCAGGAATTCCCTACAGAGTTGTTCCTTTGAGTGAGGTGGTTGGCTTATGGCCTGCAGGCACACCCGGGGCAGGGTACTAGCTTCATAAACAAGAGGTGAGTTGAGAGCTGCCTTCAGCACCGGCCTGTTTCTCACTCCATTTCACGTCTGGGACCCTTTCCCCGGTCTCTCATACACGAGCACTCTCCAACTCCTGCGGCTTCAGGAACGGCAATGTTAGCTAAGGCGCAGTAACGCCACAGCATTGATTCTTGGTGTTAGTAGCCTGGTAGGCGAATGAGCTGCCGCTGGGATTCTTTACAGGCTTGTTTCTTCCCAGTCAGTGTCGAGCACATAGCATTCCAAGCACACATGGAGCAGTAGTGTTAGCTTCAGGTAGCCAGAGCTGAGTCCAGAGGTGCCTTCTGCCCGGACCTATTTCTCCCTTGGTTTCACGTATGGAACCCGTTCCCCAGGCTCTCAGCCACGGTACTCCGTGTAATACTTCCTCCATCTAGAGGTCGACGGTGGCTAAAGCAGGGTTTCTCTACAGTGTTGTTTCTTCGAGTGAGAACACTAGCTGTTAGACTTCCATGCAAAAGTGGGGCTGCCGTGCTAGCGTGATGAAACACATGGGGAGTCGTGTTCTGCCTTCTGCTGGGGCCTGAGGCTCACTCACAAAAAGCTTTGGACTCCCTTGCAGGGCTCTCATGCACGCACACAACATAATGCTTCCACCTTCAAGAGCGGCTCTTTTAGCTGAAGCATGGATTCTCCAGCGAGTTTTTCCTTCGAGTTAGGCGGTTTTCATGAAGCCTGCACACACACCCGGGGCAACTGTCTAGCCCCATAACCATGGTGTGAGTTGAGAGCTGCCTTCTCTGCGGCCTGTCTCTCCCTCGATTTTAGGAAACGGAACCCGTCCCCAGGCTCTCACCCACCGTACACCCTAAACTGCTTCCTCCCACACAGAGGTCGTCGGTAGCTAAAGCACGGTTTCTCTTCAGTGTTGTTTCTCCGAGTTAGAACGCTTGCTATTAATGTCCACAATAGCCAAACTGTGGAAAGAGCCAAGATGTCCACCAACAGATGAATGGATAAAGAAGAGGGCGTATATATATATATATATATATATATATATATATTTACACAATGGAATATTATGCAGCCATCGAAAGGAATGAGATCTTGCCATCTGCAACGACGTGGATGGAACTGGAGGGTATCATGCTGAGCGAAATAAGTCAAACAGAGAAAGACATGTATCATATGACCTCACTGATATGAGGAATTCTTAATCTCAGGAAACAAACTGAGGGTTGCTGGAGTGGGGGCTGGGGTGGGAGGGATGGGGTCACTGGGTGTTGGACACTGGGGAGGGTATGTGTTCTGGTAAGCGCTGTGAATTGTGCAAGACTGTTGAATCTCAGATCTGTACCTCTGAAACCAATAATGCAATATATGTTAAGAAAGAAAAAAAGAAGAAGAAGAATGTAGCAGGAGGGGAAGAATGAAGGGGGAAAATCGGAGGAGGAGAAGAACCATGAGAGACGATGGACTCTGAAAAACAAACTGAGGGTTCTAGAGGGGAGGGGGGTGGGAGGATGGGTTAGCCTGGTGATGGGTATTGAGCAGGGCACGATCTGCATGGAACACTGGGTGTTATGCACAAACAAGGAATCATGGAACACTATATCTAAAACTAATGATGTAATGTATGGGGATTAACATAACAATAAAAACATTTCATAATAATAATAAAAAAGAACGCTTGCTATTAGACTTCCATGCAAAAGTGGGGCCGCAGTGCTAGCTTCATGAAACAAGTGGGGAGTCGTGTTCTGTCTTCTGCCGGGGCCTGAGTCCCACACGGAAAATGGGTCTGGACTCCCTTGCAGTGCTCTCCCGCACGCACACAACAAAATGCTGCCACCCTCAGGAGCAGCTGTTTTACCTGCAGCACAGGCTCTCAACGGAGTTTTTCCTTCCAGTTAGGTGGCTTCGTTTAAGCCTGCACACACACCCTGGGCAACGGTCCTAGCCCCATAACCATGATGTGGGTTGAGAGCTGCCTTCTGTACCGGCCTGTCTCTCCCCCGATATTACGATATTGAAACCGTCCCCAGGCTCTCAGCCACAGTACACCCTAAACTGCTTCGCCCACAGAGAGGTCGACGGTAGCTAAAGCACGGTTTCTCTACAGTGTTGTTTCTTCGAGTTAGAAAGCTAGCTATTAGACTTCCATTCAAAAGCGGGGCCGCAGTACTAGTTTCATGGAGCCAGTGGGGAGTCGTGTTCTGGCTTCTTGCGGGGCCTGGGTCTCACAAGGAAAATGGTTTTGGACTCACTTGCTGTGCACTCACGCATGCACACCACACAATGCGTCCACCCTGAGGCATGGCTCTTTTAGCCGAAGCAGGAATTCCCTACAGAGTTGTTCCTTTGAGTGAGGTGGTTGGCTTATGGCCTGCAGGCACACCCGGGGCAAGGGTACTAGCCTCATAAACAAGAGGTGAGTTGAGAGCTGCCTTCCGCACCGGCCTGTTTCTCACTCCATTTCACGTCTGGGACCCTTTCCCCGGTCTCTCATACACGAGCACTATCCAACTCCTGCGGCTTCAGGAACGGCAATGTTAGCTAAGGCGCAGTAACGCCACAGCATTGATTCTTGGTGTTAGTAGCCTGGTAGGCGAATGAGCTGCAGCTGGGATTCTTTACAGGCTTGTTTCTTCCCAGTCAGTGTCGAGCACATAGCATTCCAAGCACACATGGAGCAGTAGTGTTAGCTTCAGGTAGCAAGAGCTGAGTCCAGAGGTGCCTTCTGCCCGGACCTATTTCTCCCTTGGTTTCACGTATGGAACCCGTTCCCCAGGCTCTCAGCCACGGTACTCCGTGTAATACTTCCTCCATCTAGAGGTCGACGGTAGCTAAAGCAGGGTTTCTCTACAGTGTTGTTTCTTCGAGTGAGAACACTAGCTGTTAGACTTCCATGCAAACGTGGGGCTGCCGTGCTAGCGTGAGGAAACACATGGGGAGTCGTGTTCTGCCTTCTGCTGGGGCCTGAGGCTCACTCACAAAAAGCTTTGGACTCCCTTGCAGGGCTCTCATGCACGCACACAACATAATGCTTCCACCTTCAAGAGCGGCTCTTTTAGCTGAAGCATGGATTCTCCAGCGAGTTTTTCCTTCGAGTTAGGCGGTTTTCATGAAGCCTGCACACACACCCGGGGCAACGGTACTAGCCCCATAACCATGGTGTGAGTTGAGTGCTGCCTTCTCTCCGGCCTGTCTCTCCCTTGATTTTAGGAAACGGAACCCGTCCCCAGGCTCTCACCCACCGTACACCCTAAACTGCTTCCTCCCACACAGAGGTCGTCGGTAGCTAAAGCACGGTTTCTCTTCAGTGTTGTTTCTCCGAGTTAGAACGCTTGCTATTAATGTCCACAATAGCCAAACTGTGGAAAGAGCCAAGATGTCCACCAACAGATGAATGGATAAAGAAGAGGGGGTATATATATATATATATATATATATATATATATACAATGGAATATTATGCAGCCATCAAAAGGAATGAGATCTTGCCGTCTGCAACGACGTGGATGGAACTGGAGGGTATCATGCTGAGCGAAATAAGTCAAACAGAGAAAGACATGTGTCATATGACCTCACTGATATGAGGAATTCTTACTCTCAGGAAACAAACTGAGGGTTGCTGGAGTGGGGGCTGGGGTGGGAGGGATGGGGTCACTGGGTGTTGGACACTGGGGAGGGTATGTGTTCTGGTAAGCGCTGTGAATTGTGCAAGACTGTTGAATCTCAGATCTGTACCTCTGAAACCAATAATGCCATATATGTTAAGAAAGAAAAAAAGAAGAAGAAGAATGTAGCAGGAGGGGAAGAATGAAGGGGGGAAAATCGGAGGGGGAGAAGAACCATGAGAGACGATGGACTCTGAAAAACAAACTGAGGGTTCTAGAGGGGAGGGGGGTGGGAGGATGGGTTAGCCTGGTGATGGGTATCGAGCAGGGCACGATCTGCATGGAGCACTGGGTGTTATGCACAAACAAGGAATCATGGAACACTATATCTAAAACTAATGATGTAATGTATGGGGATTAACATAACAATAAAAACATTTCATAATAATAGTAAAAGAGAACGCTTGCTATTAGACTTCCATGCAAAAGTGGGGCCGCAGTGCTAGCTTCATGAAACAAGTGGGGAGTCGTGTTCTGTCTTCTGCCGGGGCCTGAGTCCCACACGGAAAATGGGTCTGGACTCCCTTGCAGTGCTCTCACGCACGCACACAACAAAATGCTGCCACCCTCAGGAGCAGCTGTTTTACCTGCAGCACAGGCTCTCAACGGAGTTTTTCCTTCGAGTTAGTTGGCTTCGTTTAAGCCTGCACACACACCCTGGGCAACGGTCCTAGCCCCATAACCATGATGTGGGTTGAGAGCTGCCTTCTGTACCGGCCTGTCTCTCCCCCGATATTACGATATTGAAACCGTCCCCAGGCTCTCAGCCACAGTACACCCTAAACTGCTTCGCCCACAGAGAGGTCGACGGTAGCTAAAGCACGGTTTCTCTACAGTGTTGTTTCTTCGAGTTAGAAAGCTAGCTATTAGACTTCCATTCAAAAGCGGGGCCGCAGTACTAGTTTCATGGAGCCAGTGGGGAGTCGTGTTCTGGCTTCTTGCGGGGCCTGGGTCTCACAAGGAAAATGGTTTTGGACTCACTTGCTGTGCACTCACGCACGCACACCACACAATGCGTCCACCCTGAGGCATGGCTCTTTCAGCCGAAGCAGGAATTCCCTACAGAGTTGTTCCTTTGAGTGAGGTGGTTGGCTTATGGCCTGCAGGCACACCCGGGGCAAGGGTACTAGCCTCATAAACAAGAGGTGAGTTGAGAGCTGCCTTCCGCACCGGCCTGTTTCTCACTCCATTTCACGTCTGGGACCCTTTCCCCGGTCTCTCATACACGAGCACTATCCAACTCCTGCGGCTTCAGGAACGGCAATGTTAGCTAAGGCGCAGTAACGCCACAGCATTGATTCTTGGTGTTAGTAGCCTGGTAGGCGAATGAGCTGCAGCTGGGATTCTTTACAGGCTTGTTTCTTCCCAGTCAGTGTCGAGCACATAGCATTCCAAGCACACATGGAGCAGTAGTGTTAGCTTCAGGTAGCAAGAGCTGAGTCCAGAGGTGCCTTCTGCCCGGACCTATTTCTCCCTTGGTTTCACGTATGGAACCCGTTCCCCAGGCTCTCAGCCACGGTACTCCGTGTAATACTTCCTCCATCTAGAGGTCGACGGTAGCTAAAGCAGGGTTTCTCTACAGTGTTGTTTCTTCGAGTGAGAACACTAGCTGTTAGACTTCCATGCAAACGTGGGGCTGCCGTGCTAGCGTAAGGAAACACATGGGGAGTCGTGTTCTGCCTTCTGCTGGGGCCTGAGGCTCACTCACAAAAAGCTTTGGACTCCCTTGCAGGGCTCTCATGCACGCACACAACATAATGCTTCCACCTTCAAGAGCGGCTCTTTTAGCTGAAGCATGGATTCTCCAGCGAGTTTTTCCTTCGAGTTAGGCGGTTTTCATGAAGCCTGCACACACACCCGGGGCAACGGTACTAGCCCCATAACCATGGTGTGAGTTGAGAGCTGCCTTCTCTCCGGCCTGTCTCTCCCTTGATTTTAGGAAACGGAACCCGTCCCCAGGCTCTCACCCACCGTACACCCTAAACTGCTTCCTCCCACACAGAGGTCGTCGGTAGCTAAAGCACGGTTTCTCTTCAGTGTTGTTTCTCCGAGTTAGAACGCTTGCTATTAATGTCCACAATAGCCAAACTGTGGAAAGAGCCAAGATGTCCACCAACAGATGAATGGATAAAGAAGAGGGGGTATATATATATATATATATATATATATATATATATACAATGGAATATTATGCAGCCATCAAAAGGAATGAGATCTTGCCATCTGCAACGACGTGGATGGAACTGGAGGGTATCATGCTGAGCGAAATAAGTCAAACAGAGAAAGACATGTTTCATATGACCTCACTGATATGAGGAATTCTTAATCTCAGGAAACAAACTGAGGGTTGCTGGAGTGGGGGCTGGGGTGGGAGGGATGGGGTCACTGGGTGTTGGACACTGGGGAGGGTATGTGTTCTGGTAAGCGCTGTGAATTGTGCAAGACTCTTGGATCTCAGATCTGTACCTCTGAAACCAATAATGCCATATATGTTAAGAAAGAAAAAAAGAAGAAGAAGAATGTAGCAGGAGGGGAAGAATGAAGGGGGGAAAATCGGAGGGGGAGAAGAACCATGAGAGACGATGGACTCTGAAAAACAAACTGAGGGTTCTAGAGGGGAGGGGGGTGGAAGGATGGGTTAGCCTGGTGATGGGTATTGAGCAGGGCACGATGTGCATGGAGCACTGGGTGTTATGCACAAACAAGGAATCATGGAACACTATATCTAAAACTAATGATGTAATGTATGGGGATTAACATAACAATAAAAACGTTTCATAATAATAATAAAAAAGAACGCTTGCTATTAGACTTCCATGCAAAAGTGGGGCCGCAGTGCTAGCTTCATGAAACAAGTGGGGAGTCGTGTTCTGTCTTCTGCCGGGGCCTGAGTCCCACACGGAAAATGGGTCTGGACTCCCTTGCAGTGCTCTCACACACGCACACAACAAAATGCTGCCACCCTCAGGAGCAGCTGTTTTACCTGCAGCACATCCTCTCAACCGAGTTTTTCCTTTGAGTTAGGTAGCTGTGTTTAAGCCTGCACACACACCCTGGGCAACGGTCCTAGCCCCATAACCATGATGTGGGTTGAGAGCTGCCTTCTGTACCGGCCTGTCTCTCCCCCGATATTACGATATTGAAACCGTCCCCAGGCTCTCAGCCACAGTACACCCTAAACTGCTTCGCCCACAGAGAGGTCGACGGTAGCTAAAGCACGGTTTCTCTACAGTGTTGTTTCTTCGAGTTAGAAAGCTAGCTATTAGACTTCCATTCAAAAGTGGGGCCGCAGTACTAGTTTCATGGAGCCCGTGGGGAGTCGTGTTCTGGCTTCTTGCGGGGCCTGGGTCTCACAAGGAAAATGGTTTTGGACTCACTTGCTGTGCACTCACGCATGCACACCACACAATGCGTCCACCCTGAGGCATAGCTCTTTTAGCCGAAGCAGGAATTCCCTACAGAGTTGTTCCTTTGAGTTAGGTGGTTGGCTTATGGCCTGCAGGCACACCCGGGGCAAGGGTACTAGGCTCATAAACAAGAGGTGAGTTGAGAGCTGCCTTCCGCACCGGCCTGTTTCTCACTCCATTTCACGTCTGGGACCCTTTCCCCGGTCTCTCATACACGAGCACTATACAACTCCTGCGGCTTCAGGAACGGCAATGTTAGCTAAGGCGCAGTAACGCCACAGCATTGATTCTTGGTGTTAGTAGCCTGGTAGGCGAATGAGCTGCAGCTGGGATTTTTTACAGGCTTGTTTCTTCCCAGTCAGTGTGGAGCACATAGCATTCCAAGCACACATGGAGCAGTAGTGTTAGCTTCAGGTAGCCAGAGCTGAGTCCAGAGGTGCCTTCTGCCCGGACCTATTTCTCCCTTGGTTTCACGTATGGAACCCGTTCCCCAGGCTCTCAGCCACGGTACTCCGTGTAATACTTCCTCCATCTAGAGGTCGACGGTAGCTAAAGCAGGGTTTCTCTACAGTGTTGTTTCTTCGAGTGAGAACACTAGCTGTTAGACTTCCATGCAAAAGTGGGGCTGCCGTGCTAGCGTGATGAAACACATGGGGAGTCGTGTTCTGCCTTCTGCTGGGGCCTGAGGCTCACTCACAAAAAGCTTTGGACTCCCTTGCAGGGCTCTCATGCACGCACACAACATAATGCTTCCACCTTCCAGAGCGGCTCTTTTAGCTGAAGCATGGATTCTCCAGCGAGTTTTTCCTTCGAGTTAGGCGGTTTTCGTGAAGCCTGCACACACACCCGGGGCAACGGTACTAGCCCCATAACCATGGTGTGAGTTGAGAGCTGCCTTCTCTCCGGCCTGTCTCTCCCTCGATTTTAGGAAACGGAACCCGTCCCCAGGCTCTCACCCACCGTACACCCTAAACTGCTTCCTCCCACACAGAGGTCGTCGGTAGCTAAAGCACGGTTTCTCTTCAGTGTTGTTTCTCCGAGTTAGAACGCTTGCTATTAATGTCCACAATAGCCAAACTGTGGAAAGAGCCAAGATGTCCACCAACGGATGAATGGATAAAGAAGAGGGGGTATATATATATACAATGGAATATTATGCAGCCATCGAAAGGAATGAGATCTTGCCATCTGCAACGACGTGGATGGAACTGGAGGGTATCATGCTGAGCGAAATAAGTCAAACAGAGAAAGACTTGCATCAGATGACCTCACTGATATGAGGAATTCTTAATCTCAGGAAACAAACTGAGGGTTGCTGGAGTGGGGGCTGGGGTGGGAGGGATGGGGTCACTGGGTGTTGGACACTGGGGAGGGTATGTGTTCTGGTAAGCGCTGTGAATTGTGCAAGACTGTTGAATCTCAGATCTGTACCTCTGAAACAAATAATGCAATATATGTTAAGAAAGAACAAAAGAAGAAAAGAATGTAGCAGGAGGGGAAGAATGAAGGGGGGAAAATCGGAGGGGGAGAAGAACCATGAGAGACGATGGACTCTGAAAAACAAACTGAGGGTTCTAGAGGGGAGGGGGGTGGGAGGATGGGTTAGCCTGGTGATGGGTATCGAGCAGGGCACGATCTGCATGGAGCACTGGGTGTTATGCACAAACAAGGAATCATGGAACACTATACCTACAACTAATGATGTAATGTATGGGGATTAACATAACAATAAAAACGTTTCATAATAATAATAAAAAAGAACGCTTGCTATTAGACTTCCATGCAAAAGTGGGGCCGCAGTGCTAGCTTCATGAAACAAGTGGGGAGTCGTGTTCTGTCTTCTGCCGGGGCCTGAGTCCCACACGGAAAATGGGTCTGGACTCCCTTGCAGTGCTCTCACGCACGCACACAACAAAATGCTGCCACCCTCAGGAGCAGCTGTTTTACCTTCAACACAGGCTCTCAACCGAGTTTTTCCTTCGAGTTAGGTGGCTGTGTTTAAGCCTGCACACACACCCTGGGCAACGGTCCTAGCCCCATAACCATGATGTGGGTTGAGAGCTGCCTTCTGTACCGGCCTGTCTCTCCCCCGATATTACGATATTGAAACCGTCCCCAGGCTCTCAGCCACAGTACACCCTAAACTGCTTCGCCCACAGAGAGATCGACGGTAGCTAAAGCACGGTTTCTCTACAGTGTTGTTTCTTCGAGTTAGAAAGCTAGCTATTAGACTTCCATTCAAAAGTGGGGCCGCAGTACTAGTTTCATGGAGCCCGTGGGGAGTCGTGTTCTGGCTTCTTGCGGGGCCTGGGTCTCAGAAGGAAAATGGTTTTGGACTCACTTGCTGTGCACTCACGCATGCACACCACACAATGCGTCCACCCTGAGGCATGGCTCTTTTAGCCTAAGCAGGAATTCCCTACAGAGTTGTTCCTTTGAGTTAGGTGGTTGGCTTATGGCCTGCAGGCACACCCGGGGCAAGGGTACTAGGCTCATAAACAAGAGGTGAGTTGAGAGCTGCCTTCCGCACCGGCCTGTTTCACACTCCATTTCACGTCTGGGACCCTTTCCCCGGTCTCTCATACACGAGCACTATCCAACTCCTGCGGCTTCAGGAACGGCAATGTTAGCTCAAGCGCAGTAACGCCACAGCATTGATTCTTGGTGTTAGTAGCCTGGTAGGCGAATGAGCTGCCGCTGGGATTCTTTACAGGCTTGTTTCTTCCCAGTCAGTGTGGAGCACATAGCATTCCAAGCACACATGGAGCAGTAGTGTTAGCTTCAGGTAGCAAGAGCTGAGTCCAGAGGTGCCTTCTGCCCGGACCTATTTCTCCCTTGGTTTCACGTATGGAACCCGTTCCCCAGGCTCTCAGCCACGGTAGTCCGTGTAATACTTCCTCCATCTAGAGGTCGACGGTAGCTAAAGCAGGGTTTCTCTACAGTGTTGTTTCTTCGAGTGAGAACACTAGCTGTTAGACTTCCATGCAAAAGTGGGGCTGCCGTGCTAGCGTGATGAAACACATGGGGAGTCGTGTTCTGCCTTCTGCTGGGGCCTGAGGCTCACTCACAAAAAGCTTTGGACTCCCTTGCAGGGCTCTCATGCACGCACACAACATAATGCTTCCACCTTCAAGAGCGGCTCTTTTAGCAGAAGCATGGATTCTCCAGCGAGTTTTTCCTTCGAGTTAGGCGGTTTTCGTGAAGCCTGCACACACACCCGGGGCAACGGTACTACCCCATAACCATGGTGTGAGTTGAGAGCTGCCTTCTCTGCGGCCTGTCTCTCCCTCGATTTTAGGAAACGGAACCCGTCCCCAGGCTCTCACCCACCGTACACCCTAAACTGCTTCCTCCCACACAGAGGTCATCGGTAGCTAAAGCACGGTTTCTCTTCAGTGTTGTTTCTCCGAGTTAGAACGCTTGCTATTAATGTCCACAATAGCCAAACTGTGGAAAGAGCCAAGATGTACACCAACGGATGAATGGATAAAGAAGAGGGGGTATATATATATACAATGGAATATTATGCAGCCATCAAAAGGAATGAGATCTTGCCATCTGCAACGACGTGGATGGAACTGGAGGGTATCATGCTGAGCGAAATAAGTCAAACAGAGAAAGACATGCATCATATGACCTCACTGATATGAGGAATTCTTAATCTCAGGAAACAAACTGAGGGTTGCTGGAGTGGGGGCTGGGGTGGGAGGGATGGGGTCACTGGGTGTTGGACACCGGGGAGCGTATGTGTTCTGGTAAGCGCTGTGAATTGTGCAAGACTGTTGAATCTCAGATCTGTACCTCTGAAACCAATAATGCCATATATGTTAAGAAAGAAAAAAAGAAGAAGAGGAATGTAGCAGGAGGGGAAGAATGAAGGGGGGAAAATCGGAGGGGGAGAAGAACCATGAGAGACGATGGACTCTGAAAAACAAACTGAGGGTTCTAGAGGGGAGGGGGGTAGGAGGATGGGTTAGCCTGGTGATGGGTATCGAGCAGGGCACGATCTGCATGGAGCACTGGGTGTTATGCACAAACAATGAATCATGGAACACTATATCTAAAACTAATGATGTAATGTATGGGGATTAACATAACAATAAAAACATTTCATAATAATAGTAAAAGAGAACGCTTGCTATTAGACTTCCATGCAAAAGTGGGGCCGCAGTGCTAGCTTCATGAAACAAGTGGGGAGTCGTGTTCTGTCTTCTGCCGGGGCCTGAGTCCCACACGGAAAATGGGTCTGGACTCCCTTGCAGTGCTCTCACGCACGCACACAACAAAATGCTGCCACCCTCAGGAGCAGCTGTTTTACCTGCAGCACAGGCTCTCAACCGAGTTTTTCCTTCGAGTTAGGTGGCTTCGTTTAAGCCTGCACACACACCCTGGGCAACGGTCCTAGCCCCATAACCATGATGTGGGTTGAGAGCTGCCTTCTGTACCGGCCTGTCTCTCCCCCGATATTACGATATTGAAACCGTCCCCAGGCTCTCAGCCACAGTACACCCTAAACTGCTTCGCCCACAGAGAGGTCGACGGTAGCTAAAGCACGGTTTCTCTACAGTGTTGTTTCTTCGAGTTAGAAAGCTAGCTATTAGACTTCCATTCAAAAGTGGGGCCGCAGTACTAGTTTCATGGAGCCAGTGGGGAGTCGTGTTCTGGCTTCTTGCGGGGCCTGGGTCTCACAAGGAAAATGGTTTTGGACTCACTTGCTGTGCACTCACGCATGCACACCACACAATGCGTCCACCCTGAGGCATGGCTCTTTTAGCCGAAGCAGGAATTCCCTACAGAGATGTTCCTTTGAGTTAGGTGGTTGGCTTATGGCCTGCAGGCACACCCGGGGCAAGGGTACTAGCGTCATAAACAAGAGGTGAGTTGAGAGCTGCCTTCCGCACCGGCCTGTTTCTCACTCCATTTCACGTCTGGGACCCTTTCCCCGGTCTCTCATACACGAGCACTATCCAACTCCTGCGGCTTCAGGAACGGCAATGTTAGCTAAGGCGCAGTAACGCCACAGCATTGATTCTTGGTGTTAGTAGCCTGGTAGGCGAATGAGCTGCAGCTGGGATTCTTGACAGGCTTGTTTCTTCCCAGTCAGTGTCGAGCACATAGCATTCCAAGCACACATGCAGCAGTAGTGTTAGCTTCAGGTAGCAAGAGCTGAGTCCAGAGGTGCCTTCTGCCCGGACCTATTTCTCCCTTGGTTTCACGTATGGAACCCGTTCCCCAGGCTCTCAGCCACGGTACTCCGTGTAATACTTCCTCCATCTAGAGGTCGACGGTAGCTAAAGCAGGGTTTCTCTACAGTGTTGTTTCTTCGAGTGAGAACACTAGCTGTTAGACTTCCATGCAAAAGTGGGGCTGCCGTGCTAGCGTGAGGAAACACATGGGGAGTCGTGTTCTGCCTTCTGCTGGGGCCTGAGGCTCACTCACAAAAAGCTTTGGACTCCCTTGCAGGGCTCTCATGCACGCACACAACATAATGCTTCCACCTTCAAGAGCGGCTCTTTTAGCTGAAGCATGGATTCTCCAGCGAGTTTTTCCTTCGAGTTAGGCGGTTTTCGTGAAGCCTGCACACACACCCGGGGCAACGGTACTAGCCCCATAACCATGGTGTGAGTTGAGAGCTGCCTTCTCTCCGGCCTGTCTCTCCCTCGATTTTAGGAAACGGAACCCGTCCCCAGGCTCTCACCCACCGTACACCCTAAACTGCTTCCTCCCACACAGAGGTCATCGGTAGCTAAAGCACGGTTTCTCTTCAGTGTTGTTTCTCCGAGTTAGAACGCTTGCTATTAATGTCCACAATAGCCAAACTGTGGAAAGAGCCAAGATGTCCACCAACAGATGAATGGATAAAGATGAGGGGGTATATATATATATATATATACAATGGAATATTATGCAGCCATCAAAAGGAATGAGATCTTGCCATCTGCAACGACGTGGATGGAACTGGAGTGTATCATGCTGAGCGAAATAAGTCAAACAGAAAAAGACATGCATCATATGACCTCACTGATATGAGGAATTCTTAATCTCAGGAAACAAACTGAGGGTTGCTGGAGTGGGGGCTGGGGTGGGAGGGATGGGGTCACTGGGTGTTGGACAGCGGGGAGGGTATGTGTTCTGGTAAGCGCTGTGAATTTTGCAAGACTGTTGAATCTCAGATCTGTACCTCTGAAACAAATAATGCAATATATGTTAAGAAAGAAAAAAACAAGAAGAACAATGTAGCAGGAGGGGAAGAATGAAGGGGGGAAAATCGGAGGGGGAGAAGAACCATGAGAGACGATGGACTCTGAAAAACAAACTGAGGGTTCTAGAGGGGAGGGGGGTGGGAGGATGGGTTAGCCTGGTGATGGGTATCGAGCAGGGCACGATCTGCATGGAGCACTGGGTGTTATGCACAAACAAGGAATCATGGAACACTATACCTACAACTAATGATGTAATGTATGGGGATTAACATAACAATAAAAACGTTTCATAATAATAATAAAAAAGAACGCTTGCTATTAGACTTCCATGCAAAAGTGGGGCCGCAGTGCTAGCTTCATGAAACAAGTGGGGAGTCGTGTTCTGTCTTCTGCCGGGGCCTGAGTCCCACACGGAAAATGGGTCTGGACTCCCTTGCAGTGCTCTCACGCACGCACACAACAAAATGCTGCCACCCTCAGGAGCAGCTGTTTTACCTTCAGCACAGGCTCTCAACCGAGTTTTTCCTTCGAGTTAGGTGGCTGTGTTTAAGCCTGCACACACACCCTGGGCAACGGTCCTAGCCCCATAACCATGATGTGGGTTGAGAGCTGCCTTCTGTACCGGCCTGTCTCTCCCCCGATATTACGATATTGAAACCGTCCCCAGGCTCTCAGCCACAGTACACCCTAAACTGCTTCGCCCACAGAGAGATCGACGGTAGCTAAAGCACGGTTTCTCTACAGTGTTGTTTCTTCGAGTTAGAAAGCTAGCTATTAGACTTCCATTCAAAAGTGGGGCCGCAGTACTAGTTTCATGGAGCCCGTGGGGAGTCTTGTTCTGGCTTCTTGCGGGGCCTGGGTCTCAGAAGGAAAATGGTTTTGGACTCACTTGCTGTGCACTCACGCATGCACACCACACAATGCGTCCACCCTGAGGCATGGCTCTTTTAGCCTAAGCAGGAATTCCCTACAGAGTTGTTCCTTTGAGTTAGGTGGTTGGCTTATGGCCTGCAGGCACACCCGGGGCAAGGGTACTAGGCCCATAAACAAGAGGTGAGTTGAGAGCTGCCTTCCGCACCGGCCTGTTTCACACTCCATTTCACGTCTGGGACCCTTTCCCCGGTCTCTCATACACGAGCACTATCCAACTCCTGCGGCTTCAGGAACGGCAATGTTAGCTCAAGCGCAGTAACGCCACAGCATTGATTCTTGGTGTTAGTAGCCTGGTAGGCGAATGAGCTGCCGCTGGGATTCTTTACAGGCTTGTTTCTTCCCAGTCAGTGTGGAGCACATAGCATTCCAAGCACACATGGAGCAGTAGTGTTAGCTTCAGGTAGCAAGAGCTGAGTCCAGAGGTGCCTTCTGCCCGGACCTATTTCTCCCTTGGTTTCACGTATGGAACCCGTTCCCCAGGCTCTCAGCCACGGTAGTCCGTGTAATACTTCCTCCATCTAGAGGTCGACGGTAGCTAAAGCAGGGTTTCTCTACAGTGTTGTTTCTTCGAGTGAGAACACTAGCTGTTAGACTTCCATGCAAAAGTGGGGCTGCCGTGCTAGCGTGATGAAACACATGGGGAGTCGTGTTCTGCCTTCTGCTGGGGCCTGAGGCTCACTCACAAAAAGCTTTGGACTCCCTTGCAGGGCTCTCATGCACGCACACAACATAATGCTTCCACCTTCAAGAGCGGCTCTTTTAGCAGAAGCATGGATTCTCCAGCGAGTTTTTCCTTCGAGTTAGGCGGTTTTCGTGAAGCCTGCACACACAGCCGGGGCAACGGTACTACCCCATAACCATGGTGTGAGTTGAGAGCTGCCTTCTCTCCGGCCTGTCTCTCCCTCGATTTTAGGAAACGGAACCCGTCCCCAGGCTCTCACCCACCGTACACCCTAAACTGCTTCCTCCCACACAGAGGTCGTCGGTAGCTAAAGCACGGTTTCTCTTCAGTGTTGTTTCTCCGAGTTAGAACGCTTGCTATTAATGTCCACAATAGCCAAACTGTGGAAAGAGCCAAGATGTCCACCAACAGATGAATGGATAAAGAAGAGGGGGTATATATATATACAATGGAATATTTTGCAGCCATCGAAAGGAATGAGATCTTGCCATCTGCAACGACGTGGATGGAACTGGAGGGTATCATGCTGAGCGAAATAAGTCAAACAGAGAAAGACTTGCATCATATGACCTCACTGATATGAGGAATTCTTAATCTCAGGAAACAAACTGAGGGTTGCTGGAGTGGGGGCTGGGGTGGGAGGGATGGGGTCACTGGGTGTTGGACACCGGGGAGGGTATGTGTTCTGGTAAGCGCTGTGAATTGTGCAAGACTGTTGAATCTCAGATCTGTCCCTCTGAAACAAATAATGCAATATATGTTAAGAAAGAACAAAAGAAGAAGAAGAATGTAGCAGGAGGGGAAGAATGAAGGGGGGAAAATCGGAGGGGGAGAAGAACCATGAGAGACGATGGACTCTGAGAAACAAACTGAGGGTTCTAGAGGGGAGGGGGGTGGGAGGATGGGTTAGCCTGGTGATGGGTATTGAGCAGGGCACGATCTGCATGGAGCACTGGGTGTTATGCACAAACAAGGAATCATGGAACACTATATCTAAAACTAATGATGTAATGTATGGGGAATAACATAACAATAAAAACATTTATTAATAATAATAATAAAGAACGCTTGCTGTTACACTTCCATGCAAAAGTGGGGCCGCAGTGCTAGCTTCATGAAACAAGTGGGGAGTCATGTTCTGTCTTCTGCCGGGGCCTGAGTCCCACACGGAAAATGGGTCTGGACTCCCTTGCAGTGCTCTCACGCACGCACACAACAAAATGCTGCCACCCTCAGGAGCAGCTGTTTTACCTGCAGCACAGGCTCTCAACCGAATTTTTCCTTCGAGTTAGGTGGCTTCGTTTACGCCTGCACACACACCCTGGGCAACGGTACTAGCCCCATAACCATGATGTGGGTTGAGAGCTGCCTTCTGTACCGGCCTGTCTCTCCCCCGATATTACGATATTGAAACCGTCCCCAGGCTCTCAGCCACAGTACACCCTAAACTGCTTCGCCCACAGAGAGGTCGACGGTAGCTAAAGCACGGTTTCTCTACAGTGTTGTTTCTTCGAGTTAGAAAGCTAGCTATTAGACTTCCATTCAAAAGTGGGGCCGCAGTACTAGTTTCATGGAGCCAGTGGGGAGTCGTGTTCTGGCTTCTTGCGGGGCCTGGGTCTCACAAGGAAAATGGTTTTGGACTCACTTGCTGTGCACTCACGCATGCACACCACACAATGCGTCCACCCTGAGGCATGGCTCTTTTAGCCGAAGCAGGAATTCCCTACAGAGATGTTCCTTTGAGTTAGGTGGTTGGCTTATGGCCTGCAGGCACACCCGGGGCAAGGGTACTAGCCTCATAAACAAGAGGTGAGTTGAGAGCTGCCTTCCGCACCGGCCTGTTTCTCACTCCATTTCACGTCTGGGACCCTTTCCCCGGTCTCTCATACACGAGCACTATCCAACTCCTGCGGCTTCAGGAACGGCAATGGTAGCTAAGGCGCAGTAACGCCACAGCATTGATTCTTGGTGTTAGTAGCCTGGTAGGCGAATGAGCTGCAGCTGGGATTCTTTACAGGCTTGTTTCTTCCCAGTCAGTGTCGAGCACATAGCATTCCAAGCACACATGGAGCAGTAGTGTTAGCTTCAGGTAGCAAGAGCTGAGTCCAGAGGTGCCTTCTGCCCGGACCTATTTCTCCCTTGGTTTCACGTATGGAACCCGTTCCCCAGGCTCTCAGCCACGGTACTCCGTGTAATACTTCCTCCATCTAGAGGTCGACGGTAGCTAAAGCAGGGTTTCTCTACAGTGTTGTTTCTTCGAGTGAGAACACTAGCTGTTAGACTTCCATGCAAACGTGGGGCTGCCGTGCTAGCGTGAGGAAACACATGGGGAGTCGTGTTCTGCCTTCTGCTGGGGCCTGAGGCTCACTCACAAAAAGCTTTGGACTCCCTTGCAGGGCTCTCATGCACGCACACAACATAATGCTTCCACCTTCAAGAGCGGCTCTTTTAGCTGAAGCATGGATTCTCCAGCGAGTTTTTCCTTCGAGTTAGGCGGTTTTCGTGAAGCCTGCACACACACCCGGGGCAACGGTACTAGCCCCATAACCATGGTGTGAGTTGAGAGCTGCCTTCTCTCCGGCCTGTCTCTCCCTCGATTTTAGGAAACGGAACCCGTCCCCAGGCTCTCACCCACCGTACACCCTAAACTGCTTCCTCCCACTCAGAGGTCATCGGTAGCTAAAGCACGGTTTCTCTTCAGTGTTGTTTCTCCGAGTTAGAACGCTTGCTATTAATGTCCACAATAGCCAAACTGTGGAAAGAGCCAAGATGTCCACCAACAGATGAATGGATAAAGATGAGGGTGTATATATATATATATATATATATATATATATATATACAATGGAATATTATGCAGCCATCAAAAGGAATGAGATCTTGCCATCTGCAACGACGTGGATGGAACTGGAGTGTATCATGCTGAGCGAAATAAGTCAAACAGAGAAAGACATGCATCATATGACCTCACTGATATGAGGAATTCTTAATCTCAGGAAACAAACTGAGGGTTGCTGGAGTGGGGGCTGGGGTGGGAGGGATGGGGTCACTGGGTGTTGGACAGCGGGGAGGGTATGTGTTCTGGTAAGCGCTGTGAATTTTGCAAGACTGTTGAATCTCAGATCTGTACCTCTGAAACAAATAATGCAATATATGTTAAGAAAGAAAAAAACAAGAAGAACAATGTAGCAGGAGGGGAAGAATGAAGGGGGGAAAATCGGAGGGGGAGAAGAACCATGAGAGACGATGGACTCTGAAAAACAAACTGAGGGTTCTAGAGGGGAGGGGGGTGGGAGGATGGGTTAGCCTGGTGATGGGTATTGAGCAGGGCACGATCTGAATGGAGCACTGGGTGTTATCCACAAACAAGGAATCATGGAACGCTATACCTAAAACTAATGATGTAATGTATGGGGATTAACATAACAATAAAAACATTTCATAATAATAATAAAAAAGAACGCTTGCTATTAGACTTCCATGCAAAAGTGGGGCCGCAGTGCTAGCTTCATGAGACAAGTGGGGAGTCGTGTTCTGTCTTCTGCCGGGGCCTGAGTCCCACACGGAAAATGGGTCTGGACTCCCTTGCAGTGCTCTCACGCACGCACACAACAAAATGCTGCCACCCTCAGGACCAGCTGTTTTACCTGCAGCACAGGCTCTCAACCGAGTTTTTCCTTCGAGTTAGGTGGCTGTGTTTAAGCCTGCACACACACCCTGGGCAACGGTACTAGCCCCATAACCATGATGTGGGTTGAGAGCTGCCTTCTGTACCGGCCTGTCTCTCCCCCGATATTACGATATTGAAACCGTCCCCAGGCTCTCAGCCACAGTACACCCTAAACTGCTTCGCCCACAGAGAGGTCGACGGTAGCTAAAGCACGGTTTCTCTACAGTGTTGTTTCTTCGAGTTAGAAAGCTAGCTATTAGACTTCCATTCAAAAGTGGGGCCGCAGTACTAGTTTCATGGAGCCCGTGGGGAGTCGTGTTCTGGCTTCTTGCGGGGCCTGGGTCTCACAAGGAAAATGGTTTTGGACTCACTTGCTGTGCACTCACGCATGCACACCACACAATGCGTCCACCCTGAGGCATGGCTCTTTTAGCCGAAGCAGGAATTCCCTACAGAGTTGTTCCTTTGAGTGAGGTGGTTGGCTTATGGCCTGCAGGCACACCCGGGGCAAGGGTACTAGGCTCATAAACAAGAGGTGAGTTGAGAGCTGCCTTCCGCACCGGCCTGTTTCTCACTCCATTTCACGTCTGGGACCCTTTCCCCGGTCTCTCATACACGAGCACTATACAACTCCTGCGGCTTCAGGAACGGCAATGTTAGCTCAAGCGCAGTAACGCCACAGCATTGATTCTTGGTGTTAGTAGCCTGGTAGGCGATTGAGCTGCAGCTGGGATTCTTGACAGGCTTGTTTCTTCCCAGTGTGGAGCACATAGCATTCCAAGCACACATGGAGCAGTAGTGTTAGCTTCAGGTAGCAAGAGCTGAGTCCAGAGGTGCCTTCTGCCCGGACCTATTTCTCCCTTGGTTTCACGTATGGGACCCGTTCCCCAGGCTCTCAGCCACGGTAGTCCGTGTAATACTTCCTCCATCTAGAGGTCGACGGTAGCTAAAGCAGGGTTTCTCTACAGTGTTGTTTCTTCGAGTGAGAACACTAGCTGTTAGACTTCCATGCAAAAGTGGGGCTGTGTGCCACCGTGATGAAACACATGGGGAGTCGTGTTCTGCCTTCTGCTGGGGCCTGAGGCTCACTCACAAAAAGCTTTGGACTCCCTTGCAGGGCTCACATGCACGCACACAACATAATGCTTCCACCTTCAAGAGCGGCTCTTTTAGCTGAAGCATGCATTCTCCAGCGAGTTTTTCCTTCGAGTTAGGCGGTTTTCGTGAAGCCTGCACACACACCCGGGGCAACGGTACCAGCCCCATAACCATGGTGTGAGTTGAGAGCTGCCTTCTCTCCGGCCTGTCTCTCCCTCGATTTTAGGAAACGGAACCCGTCCCCAGGCTCTCACCCACCGTACACCCTAAACTGCTTCCTCCCACACAGAGGTCGTCGGTAGCTAAAGCACGGTTTCTCTTCAGTGTTGTTTCTCCGAGTTAGAACGCTTGCTATTAATGTCCACAATAGCCAAACTGTGGAAAGAGCCAAGATGTCCACCAACGGATGAATGGATAAAGAAGAGGGGGTATATATATATACAATGGAATATTATGCAGCCATCAAAAGGAATGAGATCTTGCCATCTGCAACGACGTGGATGGAACTGGAGGGTATCATGCTGAGCGAAATAAGTCAAACAGAGAAAGACTTGCATCATATGACCTCACTGATATGAGGAATTCTTAATCTCAGGAAACAAACTGAGGGTTCCTGGAGTGGGGGCTGGGGTGGGAGGGATGGGGTCACTGGGTGTTGGACACCGGGGAGGGTATGTGTTCTGGTAAGCGCTGTGAATTGTGCAAGACTGTTGAATCTCAGATCTGTACCTCTGAAACCAATAATGCAATATATGTTAAGAAAGAACAAAAGAAGAAGAAGAATGTAGCAGGAGGGGAAGAATGAAGGGGGGAAAATCGGAGGGGGAGAAGAACCATGAGAGACGATGGACTCTGAGAAACAAACTGAGGGTTCTAGAGGGGAGGGGGGTGGGAGGATGGGTTAGCCTGGTGATGGGTATCGAGCAGGGCACGATCTGCATGGAGCACAGGGTGTTATGCACAAACAAGGAATCATGGAACACTATATCTAAAACTAATGACGTAATGTATGGGGATTAACATAACAATAAAAACATTTCATAATAATAATAAAAAAGAACGCTTGCTATTAGACTTCCATGCAAAAGTGGGGCCGCAGTGCTAGCTTCATGAAACAAGTGGGGAGTCGTGTTCTGTCTTCTGCCGGGGCCTGAGTCCCACACGGAAAATGGGTCTGGACTCCCTTGCAGTGCTCTCACGCACGCACACAACAAAATGCTGCCACCCTCAGGAGCAGCTGTTTTACCTGCAGCACAGGCTCTCAACCGAGTTTTTCCTTCGAGTTAGGTGGCTGTGTTTAAGCCTGCACACACACCCTGGGCAACGGTCCTAGCCCCATAACCATGATGTGGGTTGAGAGCTGCCTTCTGTACCGGCCTGTCTCTCCCCCGATATTACGATATTGAAACCGTCCCCAGGCTCTCAGCCACAGTACACCCTAAACTGCTTCGCCCACAGAGAGGTCGACGGTAGCTAAAGCACGGTTTCTCTACAGTGTTGTTTCTTCGAGTTAGAAAGCTAGCTATTAGACTTCCATTCAAAAGTGGGGCCGCAGTACTAGTTTCATGGAGCCCGTGGGGAGTCGTGTTCTGGCTTCTTGCGGGGCCTGGGTCTCACAAGGAAAATGGTTTTGGACTCACTTGCTGTGCACTCACGCATGCACACCACACAATGCGTCCACCCTGAGGCATGGCTCTTTTAGCCGAAGCAGGAATTCCCTACAGAGTTGTTCCTTTGAGTGAGGTGGTTGGCTTATGGCCTGCAGGCACACCCGGGGCAAGGGTACTAGCCTCATAAACAAGAGGTGAGTTGAGAGCTGCCTTCCGCACCGGCCTGTTTCTCACTCCATTTCACGTCTGGGACCCTTTCCCCGGTCTCTCATACACGAGCACTATACAACTCCTGCGGCTTCAGGAACGGCAATGTTAGCTCAAGCGCAGTAACGCCACAGCATTGATTCTTGGTGTTAGTAGCCTGGTAGGCGATTGAGCTGCAGCTGGGATTCTTGACAGGCTTGTTTCTTCCCAGTGTGGAGCACGTAGCATTCTAAGCACACATGGAGCAGTAGTGTTAGCTTCAGGTAGCAAGAGCTGAGTCCAGAGGTGCCTTCTGCCCGGACCTATTTCTCCCTTGGTTTCACGTATGGAACCCGTTCCCCAGGCTCTCAGCCACGGTAGTCCGTGTAATACTTCCTCCATCTAGAGGTCGACGGTAGCTAAAGCAGGGTTTCTCTACAGTGTTGTTTCTTCGAGTGAGAACACTAGCTGTTAGACTTCCATGCAAAAGTGGGGCTGCCGTGCTAGCGTGAAGAAACACATGGGGAGTCGTGTTCTGCCTTCTGCTGGGGCCTGAGGCTCACTCACAAAAAGCTTTGGACTCCCTTGCAGGGCTCTCATGCACGCACACAACATAATGCTTCCACCTTCAAGAGCGGCTCTTTTAGCTGAAGCATGGATTCTCCAGCGAGTTTTTCCTTCGAGTTAGGCGGTTTTCGTGAAGCCTGCACACACACCCGGGGCAACGGTACTAGCCCCATAACCATGGTGTGAGTTGAGAGCTGCCTTCTCTCCGGCCTGTCTCTCCCTCGATTTTAGGAAACGGAACCCGTCCCCAGGCTCTCACCCACCGTACACCCTAAACTGCTTCCTCCCACACAGAGGTCGTCGGTAGCTAAAGCACGGTTTCTCTTCAGTGTTGTTTCTCCGAGTTAGAACGCTTGCTATTAATGTCCACAATAGCCAAACTGTGGAAAGAGCCAAGATGTCCACCAACAGATGAATGGATAAAGAAGAGGGGGTATATATATATATACAATGGAATATTTTGCAGCCATCGAAAGGAATGAGATCTTGCCATCTGCAACGACGTGGATGGAACTGGAGGGTATCATGCTGAGCGAAATAAGTCAAACAGAGAAAGACATGCATCATATGACCTCACTGATATGAGGAATTCTTAATCTCAGGAAACAAACTGAGGGTTGCTGGAGTGGGGGCTGGGGTGGGAGGGATGGGGTCACTGGGTGTTGGACACCGGGGAGGGTATGTGTTCTGGTAAGCGCTGTGAATTGTGCAAGACTGTTGAATCTCAGATCTGTACCTCTGAAACCAATAATGCAATATATGTTAAGAAAGAAAAAAAGAAGAAGAAGAATGTAGCAGGAGGGGAAGAATGAAGGGGGGAAAATCGGAGGGGGAGAAGAACCATGAGAGACGATGGACTCTGAGAAACAAACTGAGGGTTCTAGAGGGGAGGGGGGTGGGGGATGGGTTAGCCTGGTGATGGGTATCGAGCAGGGCACGATCTGCATGGAGCACTGGGTGTTATGCACAAACAAGGAATCATGGAACACTATATCTAAAACTAATGATGTAATGTATGGGGATTAACATAACAATAAAAACATTTCATAATAATAATAAAAAAGAACGCTTGCTATTAGACTTCCATGCAAAAGTGGGGCCGCAGTGCTAGCTTCATGAAACAAGTGGGGAGTCGTGTTCTGTCTTCTGCCGGGGCCTGAGTCCCACACGGAAAATGGGTCTGGACTCCCTTGCAGTGCTCTCACGCACGCACACAACAAAATGCTGCCACCCTCAGGAGCAGCTGTTTTACCTGCAGCACAGGCTCTCAACCGAGGTTTTCCTTCGAGTTAGGTGGCTGTGTTTAAGCCTGCACACACACCCTGGGCAACGGTCCTAGCCCCATAACCATGATGTGGGTTGAGAGCTGCCTTCTGTACCGGCCTGTCTCTCCCCCGATATTACGATATTGAAACCGTCCCCAGGCTCTCAGCCACAGTACACCCTAAACTGCTTCGCCCACAGAGAGGTCGACGGTAGCTAAAGCACGGTTTCTCTACAGTGTTGTTTCTTCGAGTTAGAAAGCTAGCTATTAGACTTCCATTCAAAAGCGGGGCCGCAGTACTAGTTTCATGGAGCCAGTGGGGAGTCGTGTTCTGGCCTCTTGCGGGGCCTGGGTCTCACAAGGAAAATGGTTTTGGACTCACTTGCTGTGCACTCACGCATGCACACCACACAATGCGTCCACCCTGAGGCATGGCTCTTTTAGCCGAAGCAGGAATTCCCTACAGAGTTGTTCCTTTGAGTTAGGTGGTTGGCTTATGGCCTGCAGGCACACCCGGGGCAAGGGTACTAGCCTCATAAACAAGAGGTGAGTTGAGAGCTGCCTTCCGCACCGGCCTGTTTCTCACTCCATTTCACGTCTGGGACCCTTTCCCCGGTCTCTCATACACGAGCACTATCCAACTCCTGCGGCTTCAGGAACGGCAATGGTAGCTAAGGCGCAGTAACGCCACAGCATTGATTCTTGGTGTTAGTAGCCTGGTAGGCGAATGAGCTGCAGCTGGGATTCTTTACAGGCTTGTTTCTTCCCAGTCAGTGTCGAGCACATAGCATTCCAAGGACACATGGAGCAGTAGTGTTAGCTTCAGGTAGCAAGAGCTGAGTCCAGAGGTGCCTTCTGCCCGGACCTATTTCTCCCTTGGTTTCACGTATGGAACCCGTTCCCCAGGCTCTCAGCCACGGTACTCCGTGTAATACTTCCTCCATCTAGAGGTCGACGGTAGCTAAAGCAGGGTTTCTCCACAGTGTTGTTCCTTCGAGTGAGAACACTAGCTGTTAGACTTCCATGCAAAAGTGGGGCTGCCGTGCTAGCGTGAGGAAACACATGGGGAGTCGTGTTCTGCCTTCTGCTGGGGCCTGAGGCTCACTCACAAAAAGCTTTGGACTCCCTTGCAGGGCTCTCATGCACGCACACAACATAATGCTTCCACCTTCCAGAGCGGCTCTTGTAGCTGAAGCATGGATTCTCCAGCGAGTTTTTCCTTCGAGTTAGGCGGTTTTCATGAAGCCTGCACACACACCCGGGGCAACGGTACTAGCCCCATAACCATGGTGTGAGTTGAGAGCTGCCTTCTCTGCGGCCTGTCTCTCCCTCGATTTTAGGAAACGGAACCCGTCCCCAGGCTCTCACCCACCGTACACCCTAAACTGCTTCCTCCCACACCGAGGTCGTCGGTAGCTAAAGCACGGTTTCTCTTCAGTGTTGTTTCTCAGAGTGTAGAACGCTTGCTATTAATGTCCACAATAGCCAAACTGTGGAAAGAGCCAAGATGTGCACCAACAGATGAATTGATAAAGAAGAGGGGGTATATATATATATATATATATATATATATATACAATGGAATATTATGCAGCCATCGAAAGGAATGAGATCTTGCCATCTGCAACGACGTGGATGGAACTGGAGGGTATCATGCTGAGCGAAATAAGTCAAACAGAGAAAGACATGTATCATATGACCTCACTGATATGAGGAATTCTTAATCTCAGGAAACAAACTGAGGGTTGCTGGAGTGGGGGCTGCGGTGGGAGGGATGGGGTCACTGGGTGTTGGACACTGGGGAGGGTATGTGTTCTGGTAAGCGCTGTGAATTGTGCAAGACTGTTGAATCTCAGATCTGTACCTCTGAAACCAATAATGCAATATATGTTAAGAAAGAAAAAAAGAAGAAGAAGAATGTAGCAGGAGGGGAAGAATGAAGGGGGGAAAATCGGAGGGGGAGAAGAACCATGAGAGACGATGGACTCTGAAAAACAAACTGAGGGTTCTAGAGGGGAGGGGGGTGGGAGGATGGGTTAGCCTGGTGATGGGTATTGAGCAGGGCACGATCTGCATGGAGCACTGGGTGTTATGCACAAACAAGGAATCATGGAACACTATATCTAAAACTAATGATGTAATGTATGGGGATTAACATAACAATAAAAACATTTCATAATAATAATAAAAAAGAACGCTTGCTATTAGACTTCCATGCAAAAGTGGGGCCGCAGTGCTAGCTTCATGAAACAAGTGGGGAGTCGTGTTCTGTCTTCTGCCGGGGCCTGAGTCCCACACGGAAAATGGGTCTGGACTCCCTTGCAGTGCTCTCACGCACGCACACAACAAAATGCTGCCACCCTCAGGAGCAGCTGTTTTACCTGCAGCACAGGCTCTCAACCGAGGTTTTCCTTCGAGTTAGGTGGCTGTGTTTAAGCCTGCACACACACCCTGGGCAACGGTCCTAGCCCCATAACCATGATGTGGGTTGAGAGCTGCCTTCTGTACCGGCCTGTCTCTCCCCCGATATTACGATATTGAAACCGTCCCCAGGCTCTCAGCCACAGTACACCCTAAACTGCTTCGCCCACAGAGAGGTCGACGGTAGCTAAAGCACGGTTTCTCTACAGTGTTGTTTCTTCGAGTTAGAAAGCTAGCTATTAGACTTCCATTCAAAAGCGGGGCCGCAGTACTAGTTTCATGGAGCCAGTGGGGAGTCGTGTTCTGGCCTCTTGCGGGGCCTGGGTCTCACAAGGAAAATGGTTTTGGACTCACTTGCTGTGCACTCACGCATGCACACCACACAATGCGTCCACCCTGAGGCATGGCTCTTTTAGCCGAAGCAGGAATTCCCTACAGAGTTGTTCCTTTGAGTTAGGTGGTTGGCTTATGGCCTGCAGGCACACCCGGGGCAAGGGTACTAGCCTCATAAACAAGAGGTGAGTTGAGAGCTGCCTTCCGCACCGGCCTGTTTCTCACTCCATTTCACGTCTGGGACCCTTTCCCCGGTCTCTCATACACGAGCACTATCCAACTCCTGCGGCTTCAGGAACGGCAATGGTAGCTAAGGCGCAGTAACGCCACAGCATTGATTCTTGGTGTTAGTAGCCTGGTAGGCGAATGAGCTGCAGCTGGGATTCTTTACAGGCTTGTTTCTTCCCAGTCAGTGTCGAGCACATAGCATTCCAAGGACACATGGAGCAGTAGTGTTAGCTTCAGGTAGCAAGAGCTGAGTCCAGAGGTGCCTTCTGCCCGGACCTATTTCTCCCTTGGTTTCACGTATGGAACCCGTTCCCCAGGCTCTCAGCCACGGTACTCCGTGTAATACTTCCTCCATCTAGAGGTCGACGGTAGCTAAAGCAGGGTTTCTCCACAGTGTTGTTCCTTCGAGTGAGAACACTAGCTGTTAGACTTCCATGCAAAAGTGGGGCTGCCGTGCTAGCGTGAGGAAACACATGGGGAGTCGTGTTCTGCCTTCTGCTGGGGCCTGAGGCTCACTCACAAAAAGCTTTGGACTCCCTTGCAGGGCTCTCATGCACGCACACAACATAATGCTTCCACCTTCCAGAGCGGCTCTTGTAGCTGAAGCATGGATTCTCCAGCGAGTTTTTCCTTCGAGTTAGGCGGTTTTCATGAAGCCTGCACACACACCCGGGGCAACGGTACTAGCCCCATAACCATGGTGTGAGTTGAGAGCTGCCTTCTCTGCGGCCTGTCTCTCCCTCGATTTTAGGAAACGGAACCCGTCCCCAGGCTCTCACCCACCGTACACCCTAAACTGCTTCCTCCCACACCGAGGTCGTCGGTAGCTAAAGCACGGTTTCTCTTCAGTGTTGTTTCTCAGAGTGTAGAACGCTTGCTATTAATGTCCACAATAGCCAAACTGTGGAAAGAGCCAAGATGTGCACCAACAGATGAATTGATAAAGAAGAGGGGGTATATATATATATATATATATATATATATATATACAATGGAATATTATGCAGCCATCGAAAGGAATGAGATCTTGCCATCTGCAACGACGTGGATGGAACTGGAGGGTATCATGCTGAGCGAAATAAGTCAAACAGAGAAAGACATGTATCATATGACCTCACTGATATGAGGAATTCTTAATCTCAGGAAACAAACTGAGGGTTGCTGGAGTGGGGGCTGCGGTGGGAGGGATGGGGTCACTGGGTGTTGGACACTGGGGAGGGTATGTGTTCTGGTAAGCGCTGTGAATTGTGCAAGACTGTTGAATCTCAGATCTGTACCTCTGAAACCAATAATGCAATATATGTTAAGAAAGAAAAAAAGAAGAAGAAGAATGTAGCAGGAGGGGAAGAATGAAGGGGGGAAAATCGGAGGGGGAGAAGAACCATGAGAGACGATGGACTCTGAAAAACAAACTGAGGGTTCTAGAGGGGAGGGGGGTGGGAGGATGGGTTAGCCTGGTGATGGGTATTGAGCAGGGCACGATCTGCATGGAGCACTGGGTGTTATGCACAAACAAGGAATCATGGAACACTATATCTAAAACTAATGATGTAATGTATGGGGATTAACATAACAATAAAAACATTTCATAATAATAATAAAAAAGAACGCTTGCTATTAGACTTCCATGCAAAAGTGGGGCCGCAGTGCTAGCTTCATGAAACAAGTGGGGAGTCGTGTTCTGTCTTCTGCCGGGGCCTGAGTCCCACACGGAAAATGGGTCTGGACTCCCTTGCAGTGCTCTCACGCACGCACACAACAAAATGCTGCCACCCTCAGGAGCAGCTGTTTTACCTGCAGCACAGGCTCTCAACCGAGTTTTTCCTTCGAGTTAGGTGGCTTCGTTTAAGCCTGCACACACACCCTGGGCAACGGTCCTAGCCCCATAACCATGATGTGGGTTGAGAGCTGCCTTCTGTGCCGGCCTGTCTCTCCCCCGATATTACGATATTGAAACCGTCCCCAGGCTCTCAGCCACAGTACACCCTAAACTGCTTCGCCCACAGAGAGGTCGACGGTAGCTAAAGCACGGGTTCTCTACAGTGTTGTTTCTTCGAGTTAGAAAGCTAGCTATTAGACTTCCATTCAAAAGTGGGGCCGCAGTACTAGTTTCATGGAGCCAGTGGGGAGTCGTATTCTGGCTTCTTGCGGGGCCTGGGTCTCACAAGGAAAATGGTTTTGGACTCACTTGCTGTGCACTCACGCATGCACACCACACAATGCGTCCACCCTGAGGCATGGCTCTTTTAGCCGAAGCAGGAATTCCCTACAGAGTTGTTCCTTTGAGTGAGGTGGTTGGCTTATGGCCTGCAGGCACACCCGGGGCAAGGGTACTAGGCTCATAAACAAGAGGTGAGTTGAGAGCTGCCTTCCGCACCGGCCTGTTTCTCACTCCATTTCACGTCTGGGACCCTTTCCCCGGTCTCTCACACACGAGCACTATACAACTCCTGCGGCTTCAGGAACGGCAATGTTAGCTCAAGCGCAGGAATGCCACAGCATTGATTCTTGGTGTTAGTAGCCTGGTAGGCGAATGAGCTGCAGCTGGGATTCTTTACAGGCTTGTTTCTTCCCAGTCAGTGTGGAGCACATAGCATTCCAAGCACACATGGAGCAGTAGTGTTAGCTTCAGGTAGCAAGAGCTGAGTCCAGAGGTGCCTTCTGCCCGGACGTATTTCTCCCTTGGTTTCACGTATGGAACCCGTTCCCCAGGCTCTCAGCCACGGTAGTCCGTGTAATACTTCCTCCATCTAGAGGTCGACGGTAGCTAAAGCAGGGTTTCTCTACAGTGTTGTTTCTTCGAGTGAGAACACTAGCTGTTAGACTTCCATGCAAAAGTGGGGCTGCCGTGCTAGCGTGATGAAACACATGGGGAGTCGTGTTCTGCCTTCTGCTGGGGCCTGAGGCTCACTCACAAAAAGCTTTGGACTCCC
This sequence comes from Halichoerus grypus, assembly GCF_964656455.1. Classification (NCBI taxonomy): domain Eukaryota; kingdom Metazoa; phylum Chordata; class Mammalia; order Carnivora; family Phocidae; genus Halichoerus; species Halichoerus grypus. Next base: position 68,024,610 of record NC_135722.1, read on the forward strand.
TTGCAGGGCTCTCATGCACGCACACAACATAATGCTTCCACCTTCAAGAGCGGCTCTTTTAGCTGAAGCATGGATTCTCCAGCGAGTTTTTCCTTCGAGTTAGGCGGTTTTCGTGAAGCCTGCACACACACCCGGGGCAACGGTACTAGCCCCATAACCATGGTGTGAGGTGAGAGCTGCCTTCTCTGCGGCCTGTCTCTCCCTCGATTTTAGGAAACGGAACCCGTCCCCAGGCTCTCACCCACCGTACACCCTAAACTGCTTCCTCCCACACAGAGGTCGTCGGTAGCTAAAGCACGGTTTCTCTTCAGTGTTGTTTCTCCGAGTTAGAACGCTTGCTATTAATGTCCACAATAGCCAAACTGTGGAAAGAGCCAAGATGTCCACCAACAGATGAATGGATAAAGAAGAGGGGGTATATATATATATATATATATATATATACAATGGAAGATTACGCAGCCATCAAAAGGAATGAGATCTTGCCATCTGCAACGACGTGGATGGAACTGGAGGGTATCATGCTGAGCGAAATAAGTCAAACAGAGAAAGACATGTATCATATGACCTCACTGATATGAGGAATTCTTAATCTCGGGAAACAAACTGAGGGTTGCTGGAGTGGGGGCTGCGGTGGGAGGGATGGGGTCACTGGGTGTTGGACACTGGGGAGGGTATGTGTTCTGGTAAGCGCTGTGAATTGTGCAAGACTGTTGAATATCAGATCTGTACCTCTGAAACCAATAATGCAATATATGTTAAGAAAGAAAAAAAGAAGAAGAAGAATGTAGCAGGAGGGGAAGAATGAAGGGGGGAAAATCGGAGGGGGAGAAGAACCATGAGAGACGATGGACTCTGAAAAACAAACTGAGGGTTCTAGAGGGGAGGGGGGTGGGAGGATGGGTTAGCCTGGTGATGGGTATTGAGCAGGGCACGATCTGCATGGAGCACTGGGTGTTATGCACAAACAAGGAATCATGGAACACTATATCTAAAACTAATGATGTAATGTATGGGGATTAACATAACAATAAAAACATTTCATAATAATAATAAAAAAGAACGCTTGCTATTAGACTTCCATGCAAAAGTGGGGCCGCAGTGCTAGCTTCATGAAACAAGTGGGGAGTCGTGTTCTGTCTTCTGCCGGGGCCTGAGTCCCACACGGAAAATGGGTCTGGACTCCCTTGCAGTGCTCTCACGCACGCACACAACAAAATGCTGCCACCCTCAGGAGCAGCTGTTTTACCTGCAGCACACGCTCTCAACCGAGTTTCTCCTTCGAGTTAGGTGGCTTCGTTTAAGCCTGCACACACACCCTGGGCAACGGTCCTAGCCCCATAACCATGATGTGGGTTGAGAGCTGCCTTCTGTACCGGCCTGTCTCTCCCCCGATATTACGATATTGAAACCGTCCCCAGGCTCTCAGCCACAGTACACCCTAAACTGCTTCGCCCACAGAGAGGTCGACGGTAGCTAAAGCACGGTTTCTCTACAGTGTTGTTTCTTCGAGTTAGAAAGCTAGCTATTAGACTTCCATTCAAAAGTGGGGCCGCAGTACTAGTTTCATGGAGCCAGTGGGGAGTCGTGTTCTGGCCTCTTGCGGGGCCTGGGTCTCACAAGGAAAATGGTTTTGGACTCACTTGCTGTGCACTCACGCATGCACACCACACAATGCGTCCACCCTGAGGCATGGCTCTTTTAGCCGAAGCAAGAATTCCCTACAGAGTTGTTCCTTTGAGTGAGGTGGTTGGCTTATGGCCTGCAGGCACACCCGGGGCAAGGGTACTAGCCTCATAAACAAGAGGTGAGTTGAGAGCTGCCTTCCGCACCGGCCTGTTTCTCACTCCATTTCACGTCTGGGACCCTTTCCCCGGTCTCTCATACACGAGCACTATCCAACTCCTGCGGCTTCAGGAACGGCAATGTTAGCTAAGGCGCAGTAACGCCACAGCATTGATTCTTGGTGTTAGTAGCCTGGTAGGCGAATGAGCTGCAGCTGGGATTCTTGACAGGCTTGTTTCTTCCCAGTCAGTGTCGAGCACATAGCATTCCAAGCACACATGGAGCAGTAGTGTTAGCTTCAGGTAGCAAGAGCTGAGTCCAGAGGTGCCTTCTGCCCGGACCTATTTCTCCCTTGGTTTCACGTATGGAACCCGTTCCCCAGGCTCTCAGCCACGGTACTCCGTGTAATACTTCCTCCATCTAGAGGTCGACGGTAGCTAAAGCAGGGTTTCTCTACAGTGTTGTTTCTTCGAGTGAGAACACTAGCTGTTAGACTTCCATGCAAAAGTGGGGCTGCCGTGCTAGCGTGAGGAAACACATGGGGAGTCGTGTTCTGCCTTCTGCTGGGGCCTGAGGCTCACTCAGAAAAAGCTTTGGACTCCCTTGTAGGGCTCTCATGCACGCACACAACATAATGCTTCTACCTTCCAGAGCGGCTCTTTTAGCTGAAGCATGGATTCTCCAGCGAGTTTTTCCTTCGAGTTAGGCGGTTTTCATGAAGCCTGCACACACACCCGGGGCAACGGTACTAGCCCCATAACCATGGTGTGAGTTGAGAGCTGCCTTCTCTGCGGCCTGTCTCTCCCTCGATTTTAGGAAACGGAACCCGTCCCCAGGCTCTCACCCACCGTACACCCTAAACTGCTGCCTCCCACACAGAGGTCGTCGGTAGCTAAAGCACGGTTTCTCTTCAGTGTTGTTTCTCCGAGTTAGAACGCTTGCTATTAATGTCCACAATAGCCAAACTGTGGAAAGAGCCAAGATGTCCACCAACAGATGAATGGATAAAGAAGAGGCGGTGTATATATATATATATATATATATATATATATATATATATATATATATACAATGGAAGATTACGCAGCCATCAAAAGGAATGAGATCTTGCCATCTGCAACGACGTGGATGGAACTGGAGGGTATCATGCTGAGCGAAATAAGTCAAACAGAGAAAGACATGTATCATATGACCTCACTGATATGAGGAATTCTTAATCTCAGGAAACAAACTGAGGGTTGCTGGAGTGGGGGCTGGGGTGGGAGGGATGGGGTCACTGGGTGTTGGACACTGGGGAGGGTATGTGTTCTGGTAAGCGCTGTGAATTGTGCAAGACTGTTGAATCTCAGATCTGTACCTCTGAAACCAATAATGCGATATATGTTAAGAAAGAAAAAAAGAAGAAGAAGAATGTAGCAGGAGGGGAAGAATGAAGGGGGGAAAATCGGAGGGGGAGAAGAACCATGAGAGACGATGGACTCTGAAAAACAAACTGAGGGTTCTAGAGGGGAGGGGGGTGGGAGGATGGGTTAGCCTGGTGATGGGTATTGAGCAGGGCACGATCTGCATGGAGCACTGGGTGTTATGCACAAACAAGGAATCATGGAACACTATATCTAAAACTAATGATGTAATGTATGGGGATTAACATAACAATAAAAACATTTCATAATAATAATAAAAAAGAACGCTTGCTATTAGACTTCCATGCAAAAGTGGGGCCGCAGTGCTAGCTTCATGAAACAAGTGGGGAGTCGTGTTCTGTCTTCTTCCGGGGCCTGAGTCCCACACGGAAAATGGGTCTGGACTCCCTTGCAGTGCTCTCACGCACGCACACAACAAAATGCTGCCACCCTCAGGAGCAGCTGTTTTACCTGCAGCACAGGCTCTCAACCGAGTTTTTCCTTCGAGTTAGGTGGCTTCGTTTAAGCGTGCACACACACCCTGGGCAACGGTCCTAGCCCCATAACCATGATGTGGGTTGAGAGCTGCCTTCTGTACCGGCCTGTCTGTCCCCCGATATTACGATATTGAAACCGTCCCCAGGCTCTCAGCCACAGTACACCCTAAACTGCTTCGCCCACAGAGAGGTCGACGGTAGCTAAAGCACGGTTTCTCTACAGTGTTGTTTCTTCGAGTTAGAAAGCTAGCTATTAGACTTCCATTCAAAAGTGGGGCCGCAGTACTAGTTTCATGGAGCCAGTGGGGAGTCGTGTTCTGGCTTCTTGCGGGGCCTGGGTCTCACAAGGAAAATGGTTTTGGACTCACTTGCTGTGCACTCACGCATGCACACCACACAATGCGTCCACCCTGAGGCATGGCTCTTTTAGCCGAAGCAGGAATTCCCTACAGAGTTATTCCTTTGAGTGAGGTGGTTGGCTTATGGCCTGCAGGCACACCCGGGGCAAGGGTACTAGCCTCATAAACAAGAGGTGAGTTGAGAGCTGCCTTCCGCACCGGCCTGTTTCTCACTCCATTTCACGTCTGGGACCCTTTCCCCGGTCTCTCATACACGAGCACTATCCAACTCCTGCGGCTTCAGGAACGGCAATGTTAGCTAAGGCGCAGTAACGCCACAGCATTGATTCTTGGTGTTAGTAGCCTGGTAGGCGAATGAGCTGCAGCTGGGATTCTTTACAGGCTTGTTTCTTCCCAGTCAGTGTGGAGCACATAGCATTCCAAGCACACATGGAGCAGTAGTGTTAGCTTCAGGTAGCAAGAGCTGCGTCCAGAGGTGCCTTCTGCCCGGACCTATTTCTCCCTTGGTTTCACGTATGGAACCCGTTCCCCAGGCTCTCAGCCACGGTACTCCGTGTAATACTTCCTCCATCTAGAGGTCGACGGTAGCTAAAGCAGGGTTTCTCTACAGTGTTGTTTCTTCGAGTGAGAACACTAGCTGTTAGACTTCCATGCAAAAGTGGGGCTGCCGTGCTAGCGTGAGGAAACACATGGGGAGTCGTGTTCTGCCTTCTGCTGGGGCCTGAGGCTCACTCACAAAAAGCTTTGGACTCCCTTGCACGCCTCTCATGCACGCACACAACATAATGCTTCCACCTTCCAGAGCGGCTCTTTTAGCTGAAGCATGGATTCTCCAGCGAGTTTTTCCTTCGAGTTAGGCGGTTTTCATGAAGCCTGCACACACACCCGGGGCAACGGTACTAGCCCCATAACCATGGTGTGAGTTGAGAGCTGCCTTCTCTGCGGCCTGTCTCTCCCTCGATTTTAGGAAACGGAACCCGTCCCCAGGCTCTCACCCACCGTACACCCTAAACTGCTTCCTCCCACACAGAGGTCGTCGGTAGCTAAAGCACGGTTTCTCTTCAGTGTTGTTTCTCCGAGTTAGAACGCTTGCTATTAATGTCCACAATAGCCAAACTGTGGAAAGAGCCAAGATGTCCACCAACAGATGAATGGATAAAGAAGAGGGGTATATATATATATATATATATATATATACAATGGAATATTATGCAGCCATGAAAAGGAATGAGATCTTGCCATCTGCAACGACGTGGATGGAACTGGAGGGTATCATGCTGAGCGAAATAAGTCAAACAGAGAAAGACATGTATCATATGACCTCACTGATATGAGGAATTCTTAATCTCAGGAAACAAACTGAGGGTTGCTGGAGTGGGGGCTGGGGTGGGAGGGATGGGGTCACTGGGTGTTGGACACTGGGGAGGGTATGTGTTCTGGTAAGCGCTGTGAATTGTGCAAGACTGTTGAATCTCAGATCTGTACCTCTGAAACCAATAATGCAATATATGTTAAGAAAGAAAAAAAGAAGAAGAAGAATGTAGCAGGAGGGGAAGAATGAAGGGGGGAAAATTGGAGGGGGAGAAGAACCATGAGAGACGATGGACTCTGAAAAACAAACTGAGGGTTCTAGAGGGGAGGGGGGTGGGAGGATGGGTTAGCCTGGTGATGGGTATTGAGCAGGGCACGATCTGCATGGAGCACTGGGTGTTATGCACAAACAAGGAATCATGGAACACTATATCTAAAACTAATGATGTAATGTATGGGGATTAACATAACAATAAAAACATTTCATAATAATAATAAAAAAGAACGCTTGCTATTAGACTTCCATGCAAAAGTGGGGCCGCAGTGCTAGCTTCATGAAACAAGTGGGGAGTCGTGTTCTGTCTTCTGCCGGGGCCTGAGTCCCACACGGAAAATGGGTCTGGACTCCCTTGCAGTGCTCTCACGCACGCACACAACAAAATGCTGCCACCCTCAGGAGCAGCTGTTTTACCTGCAGCACAGGCTCTCAACCGAGTTTTTCCTTCGAGTTAGGTGGCTTCGTTTAAGCCTGCACACACACCCTGGGCAACGGTCCTAGCCCCATAACCATGATGTGGGTTGAGAGCTGCCTTCTGTACCGGCCTGTCTCTCCCCCGATATTACGATATTGAAACCGTCCCCAGGCTCTCAGCCACAGTACACCCTAAACTGCTTCGCCCACAGAGAGGTCGACGGTAGCTAAAGCACGGTTTCTCTACAGTGTTGTTTCTTCGAGTTAGAAAGCTAGCTATTAGACTTCCATTCAAAAGCGGGGCCGCAGTACTAGTTTCATGGAGCCAGTGGGGAGTCGTGTTCTGGCTTCTTGCGGGGCCTGGGTCTCACAAGGAAAATGGTTTTGGACTCACTTGCTGTGCACTCACGCATGCACACCACACAATGCGTCCACCCTGAGGCATGGCTCTTTTAGCCGAAGCAGGAATTCCCTACAGAGTTGTTCCTTTGAGTGAGGTGGTTGGCTTATGGCCTGCAGGCACACCCGGGGCAAGGGTACTAGCCTCATAAACAAGAGGTGAGTTGAGAGCTGCCTTCCGCACCGGCCTGTTTCTCACTCCATTTCACGTCTGGGACCCTTTCCCCGGTCTCTCATACACGAGCACTATCCAACTCCTGCGGCTTCAGGAACGGCAATGTTAGCTAAGGCGCAGTAACGCCACAGCATTGATTCTTGGTGTTAGTAGCCTGGTAGGCGAATGAGCTGCAGCTGGGATTCTTTACAGGCTTGTTTCTTCCCAGTCAGTGTCGAGCACATAGCATTCCAAGCACACATGGAGCAGTAGTGTTAGCTTCAGGTAGCAAGAGCTGAGTCCAGAGGTGCCTTCTGCCCGGACCTATTTCTCCCTTGGTTTCACGTATGGAACCCGTTCCCCAGGCTCTCAGCCACGGTAGTCCGTGTAATACTTCCTCCATCTAGAGGTCGACGGTAGCTAAAGCAGGGTTTCTCTACAGTGTTGTTTCTTCGAGTGAGAACACTAGCTGTTAGACTTCCATGCAAAAGTGGGGCTGCCGTGCTAGCGTGAGGAAACACATGGGGAGTCGTGTTCTGCCTTCTGCTGGGGCCTGAGGCTCACTCACAAAAAGCTTTGGACTCCCTTGCAGGGCTCTCATGCACGCACACAACATAATGCTTCCACCTTCCAGAGCGGCTCTTTTAGCTGAAGCATGGATTCTCCAGCGAGTTTTTCCTTCGAGTTAGGCGGTTTTCATGAAGCCTGCACACACACCCGGGGCAACGGTACTAGCCCCATAACCATGGTGTGAGTTGAGAGCTGCCTTCTCTGCGGCCTGTCTCTCCCTCGATTTTAGGAAACGGAACCCGTCCCCAGGCTCTCACCCACCGTACACCCTAAACTGCTTCCTCCCACACAGAGGTCGTCGGTAGCTAAAGCACGGTTTCTCTTCAGTGTTGTTTCTCCGAGTTAGAACGCTTGCTATTAATGTCCACAATAGCCAAACTGTGGAAAGAGCCAAGATGTCCACCAACAGATGAATGGATAAAGAAGAGGGGGTATATATATATATATATATATATATATATATATACAATGGAATATTATGCAGCCATGAAAAGGAATGAGATCTTGCCATCTGCAACGACGTGGATGGAACTGGAGGGTATCATGCTGAGCGAAATAAGTCAAACAGAGAAAGACATGTATCATATGACCTCACTGATATGAGGAATTCTTAATCTCAGGAAACAAACTGAGGGTTGCTGGAGTGGGGGCTGCGGTGGGAGGGATGGGGTCACTGGGTGTTGGACACTGGGGAGGGTATGTGTTCTGGTAAGCGCTGTGAATTGTGCAAGACTGTTGAATCTCAGAACTGTACCTCTGAAACCAATAATGCAATATATGTTAAGAAAGAAAAAAAGAAGAAGAAGAATGTAGCAGGAGGGGAAGAATGAAGGGGGGAAAATCGGAGGGGGAGAAGAACCATGAGAGACGATGGACTCTGAAAAACAAACTGAGGGTTCTAGAGGGGAGGGGGGTGGGAGGATGGGTTAGCCTGGTGATGGGTATTGAGCAGGGCACGATCTGCATGGAGCCCTGGGTGTTATGCACAAACAAGGAATCATGGAACACTATATCTAAAACTAATGATGTAATGTATGGGGATTAACATAACAATAAAAACATTTCATAATAATAATAAAAAAGAACGCTTGCTATTAGACTTCCAGGCAAAAGTGGGGCCGCAGTGCTAGCTTCATGAAACAAGTGGGGAGTCGTGTTCTGTCTTCTGCCGGGGCCTGAGTCCCACACGGAAAATGGGTCTGGACTCCCTTGCAGTGCTCTCACGCACGCACACAACAAAATGCTGCCACCCTCAGGAGCAGCTGTTTTACCTGCAGCACAGGCTCTCAACCGAGTTTTTCCTTCGAGTTAGGTGGCTTCGTTTAAGCCTGCACACACACCCTGGGCAACGGTCCTAGCCCCATAACCATGATGTGGGTTGAGAGCTGCCTTCTGTACCGGCCTGTCTCTCCCCCGATATTACGATATTGAAACCGTCCCCAGGCTCTCAGCCACAGTACACCCTAAACTGCTTCGCCCACAGAGAGGTCGACGGTAGCTAAAGCACGGTTTCTCTATAGTGTTGTTTCTTCGAGTTAGAAAGCTAGCTATTAGACTTCCATTCAAAAGTGGGGCCGCAGTACTAGTTTCATGGAGCCAGTGGGGAGTCGTGTTCTGGCTTCTTGTGGGGCCTGGGTCTCACAAGGAAAATGGTTTTGGACTCACTTGCTGTGCACTCACGCATGCACACCACACAATGCGTCCACCCTGAGGCATGGCTCTTTTAGCCGAAGCAGGAATTCCCTACAGAGTTGTTCCTTTGAGTGAGGTGGTTGGCTTATGGCCTGCAGGCACACCCGGGGCAAGGGTACTAGCCTCATAAACAAGAGGTGAGTTGAGAGCTGCCTTCCGCACCGGCCTGTTTCTCACTCCATTTCACGTCTGGGACCCTTTCCCCGGTCTCTCATACACGAGCACTATCCAACTCCTGCGGCTTCAGGAACGGCAATGTTAGCTAAGGCGCAGTAACGCCACAGCATTGATTCTTGGTGTTAGTAGCCTGGTAGGCGAATGAGCTGCAGCTGGGATTCTTTACAGGCTTGTTTCTTCCCAGTCAGTGTCGAGCACATAGCATTCCAAGCACACATGGAGCAGTAGTGTTAGCTTCAGGTAGCAAGAGCTGAGTCCAGAGGTGCCTTCTGCCCGGACCTATTTCTCCCTTGGTTTCACGTATGGAACCCGTTCCCCAGGCTCTCAGCCACGGTACTCCGTGTAATACTTCCTCCATCTAGAGGTCGACGGTAGCTAAAGCAGGGTTTCTCTACAGTGTTGTTTCTTCGAGTGAGAACACTAGCTGTTAGACTTCCATGCAAAAGTGGGGCTGCCGTGCTAGCGTGAGGAAACACATGGGGAGTCGTGTTCTGCCTTCTGCTGGGGCCTGAGGCTCACTCACAAAAAGCTTTGGACTCCCTTGCAGGGCTCTCATGCACGCACACAACATAATGCTTCCACCTTCAAGAGCGGCTCTTTTAGCTGAAGCATGGATTCTCCAGCGAGTTTTTCCTTCGAGTTAGGCGGTTTTCATGAAGCCTGCACACACACCCGGGGCAACGGTACTAGCCCCATAACCATGGTGTGAGTTGAGAGCTGCCTTCTCTGCGGCCTGTCTCTCCCTCGATTTTAGGAAACGGAACCCGTCCCCAGGCTCTCACCCACCGTACACCCTAAACTGCTTCCTCCCACACAGAGGTCGTCGGTAGCTAAAGCACGGTTTCTCTTCAGTGTTGTTTCTCCGAGTTAGAACGCTTGCTATTAATGTCCACAATAGCCAAACTGTGGAAAGAGCCAAGATGTCCACCAACAGATGAATGGATAAAGAAGAGGGGGTATATATATATATATATATATATATATATACAATGGAATATTATGCAGCCATGAAAAGGAATGAGATCTTGCCATCTGCAACGACGTGGATGGAACTGGAGGGTATCATGCTGAGCGAAATAAGTCAAACAGAGAAAGACATGTATCATATGACCTCACTGATATGAGGAATTCTTAATCTCAGGAAACAAACTGAGGGTTGCTGGAGTGGGGGCTGCGGTGGGAGGGATGGGGTCACTGGGTGTTGGACACTGGGGAGGGTATGTGTTCTGGTAAGCGCTGTGAATTGTGCAAGACTGTTGAATCTCAGAACTGTACCTCTGAAACCAATAATGCAATATATGTTAAGAAAGAAAAAAAGAAGAAGAAGAATGTAGCAGGAGGGGAAGAATGAAGGGGGGAAAATCGGAGGGGGAGAAGAACCATGAGAGACGATGGACTCTGAAAAACAAACTGAGGGTTCTAGAGGGGAGGGGGGTGGGAGGATGGGTTAGCCTGGTGATGGGTATTGAGCAGGGCACGATCTCCATGGAGCCCTGGGTGTTATGCACAAACAAGGAATCATGGAACACTATATCTAAAACTAATGATGTAATGTATGGGGATTAACATAACAAGAAAAACATTTCATAATAATAATAAAAAAGAACGCTTGCTATTAGACTTCCATGCAAAAGTGGGGCCGCAGTGCTAGCTTCATGAAACAAGTGGGGAGTCGTGTTCTGTCTTCTGCCGGGGCCTGAGTCCCACACGGAAAATGGGTCTGGACTCCCTTGCAGTGCTCTCACGCACGCACACAACAAAATGCTGCCACCCTCAGGAGCAGCTGTTTTACCTGCAGCACAGGCTCTCAACCGAGTTTTTCCTTCGAGTTAGGTGGCTTCGTTTAAGCCTGCACACACACCCTGGGCAACGGTCCTAGCCCCATAACCATGATGTGGGTTGAGAGCTGCCTTCTGTACCGGCCTGTCTCTCCCCCGATATTACGATATTGAAACCGTCCCCAGGCTCTCAGCCACAGTACACCCTAAACTGCTTCGCCCACAGAGAGGTCGACGGTAGCTAAAGCACGGTTTCTCTACAGTGTTGTTTCTTCGAGTTAGAAAGCTAGCTATTAGACTTCCATTCAAAAGCGGGGCCGCAGTACTAGTTTCATGGAGCCAGTGGGGAGTCGTGTTCTGGCTTCTTGCGGGGCCTGGGTCTCACAAGGAAAATGGTTTTGGACTCACTTGCTGTGCACTCACGCATGCACACCACACAATGCGTCCACCCTGAGGCATGGCTCTTTTAGCCGAAGCAGGAATTCCCTACAGAGTTGTTCCTTTGAGTGAGGTGGTTGGCTTATGGCCTGCAGGCACACCCGGGGCAAGGGTACTAGCCTCATAAACAAGAGGTGAGTTGAGAGCTGCCTTCCGCACCGGCCTGTTTCTCACTCCATTTCACGTCTGGGACCCTTTCCCCGGTCTCTCATACACGAGCACTATCCAACTCCTGCGGCTTCAGGAACGGCAATGTTAGCTAAGGCGCAGTAACGCCACAGCATTGATTCTTGGTGTTAGTAGCCTGGTAGGCGAATGAGCTGCAGCTGGGATTCTTTACAGGCTTGTTTCTTCCCAGTCAGTGTCGAGCACATAGCATTCCAAGCACACATGGAGCAGTAGTGTTAGCTTCAGGTAGCAAGAGCTGAGTCCAGAGGTGCCTTCTGCCCGGACCTATTTCTCCCTTGGTTTCACGTATGGAACCCGTTCCCCAGGCTCTCAGCCACGGTAGTCCGTGTAATACTTCCTCCATCTAGAGGTCGACGGTAGCTAAAGCAGGGTTTCTCTACAGTGTTGTTTCTTCGAGTGAGAACACTAGCTGTTAGACTTCCATGCAAAAGTGGGGCTGCCGTGCTAGCGTGAGGAAACACATGGGGAGTCGTGTTCTGCCTTCTGCTGGGGCCTGAGGCTCACTCACAAAAAGCTTTGGACTCCCTTGCAGGGCTCTCATGCACGCACACAACATAATGCTTCCACCTTCAAGAGCGGCTCTTTTAGCTGAAGCATGGATTCTCCAGCGAGTTTTTCCTTCGAGTTAGGCGGTTTTCATGAAGCCTGCACACACACCCGGGGCAACGGTACTAGCCCCATAACCATGGTGTGAGTTGAGAGCTGCCTTCTCTGCGGCCTGTCTCTCCCTCGATTTTAGGAAACGGAACCCGTCCCCAGGCTCTCACCCACCGTACACCCTAAACTGCTTCCTCCCACACAGAGGTCGTCGGTAGCTAAAGCACGGTTTCTCTTCAGTGTTGTTTCTCCGAGTTAGAACGCTTGCTATTAATGTCCACAATAGCCAAACTGTGGAAAGAGCCAAGATGTCCACCAACAGATGAATGGATAAAGAAGAGGGGGTATATATATATATATATATATATATATATATATATACAATGGAATATTATGCAGCCATCAAAAGGAATGAGATCTTGCCATCTGCAACGACGTGGATGGAACTGGAGGGTATCATGCTGAGCGAAATAAGTCAAACAGAGAAAGACATGTATCATATGACCTCACTGATATGAGGATTTCTTAATCTCAGGAAACAAACTGAGGGTTGCTGGAGTCGGGGCTGGGGTGGGAGGGATGGGGTCACTGGGTGTTGGACACTGGGGAGGGTATGTGTTCTGGTAAGCGCTGTGAATTGTGCAAGACTGTTGAATCTCAGATCTGTACCTCTGAAACCAATAATGCAATATATGTTAAGAAAGAAAAAAAGAAGAAGAAGAATGTAGCAGGAGGGGAAGAATGAAGGGGGGAAAATCGGAGGGGGAGAAGAACCATGAGAGACGATGGACTCTGAGAAACAAACTGAGGGTTCTAGAGGGGAGGGGGGTGGGAGGATGGGTTAGCCTGGTGATGGGTATTGAGCAGGGCACGATCTGCATGGAGCACTGGGTGTTATGCACAAACAAGGAATCATGGAACACTATATCTAAAACTAATGATGTAATGTATGGGGATTAACATAACAAGAAAAACATTTCATAATAATAATAAAAAAGAACGCTTGCTATTAGACTTCCATGCAAAAGTGGGGCCGCAGTGCTAGCTTCATGAAACAAGTGGGGAGTCGTGTTCTGTCTTCTGCCGGGGCCTGAGTCCCACACGGAAAATGGGTCTGGACTCCCTTGCAGTGCTCTCACGCACGCACACGACAAAATGCTGCCACCCTCAGGAGCAGCTGTTTTACCTGCAGCACAGGCTCTCAACCGAGTTTTTCCTTCGAGTTAGGTGGCTTCGTTTAAGCCTGCACACACACCCTGGGCAACGGTCCTAGCCCCATAACCATGATGTGGGTTGAGAGCTGCCTTCTGTACCGGCCTGTCTCTCCCCCGATATTACGATATTGAAACCGTCCCCAGGCTCTCAGCCACAGTACACCCTAAACTGCTTCGCCCACAGAGAGGTCGACGGTAGCTAAAGCACGGTTTCTCTACAGTGTTGTTTCTTCGAGTTAGAAAGCTAGCTATTAGACTTCCATTCAAAAGCGGGGCCGCAGTACTAGTTTCATGGAGCCAGTGGGGAGTCGTGTTCTGGCTTCTTGCGGGGCCTGGGTCTCACAAGGAAAATGGTTTTGGACTCACTTGCTGTGCACTCACGCATGCACACCACACAATGCGTCCACCCTGAGGCATGGCTCTTTTAGCCGAAGCAGGAATTCCCTACAGAGTTGTTCCTTTGAGTGAGGTGGTTGGCTTATGGCCTGCAGGCACACCCGGGGCAAGGGTACTAGCCTCATAAACAAGAGGTGAGTTGAGAGCTGCCTTCCGCACCGGCCTGTTTCTCACTCCATTTCACGTCTGGGACCCTTTCCCCGGTCTCTCATACACGAGCACTATCCAACTCCTGCGGCTTCAGGAACGGCAATGTTAGCTAAGGCGCAGTAACGCCACAGCATTGATTCTTGGTGTTAGTAGCCTGGTAGGCGAATGAGCTGCAGCTGGGATTCTTTACAGGCTTGTTTCTTCCCAGTCAGTGTCGAGCACATAGCATTCCAAGCACACATGGAGCAGTAGTGTTAGCTTCAGGTAGCAAGAGCTGAGTCCAGAGGTGCCTTCTGCCCGGACCTATTTCTCCCTTGGTTTCACGTATGGAACCCGTTCCCCAGGCTCTCAGCCACGGTAGTCCGTGTAATACTTCCTCCATCTAGAGGTCGACGGTAGCTAAAGCAGGGTTTCTCTACAGTGTTGTTTCTTCGAGTGAGAACACTAGCTGTTAGACTTCCATGCAAAAGTGGGGCTGCCGTGCTAGCATGAGGAAACACATGGGGAGTCGTGTTCTGCCTTCTGCTGGGGCCTGAGGCTCACTCACAAAAAGCTTTGGACTCCCTTGCAGGGCTCTCATGCACGCACACAACATAATGCTTCCACCTTCCAGAGCGGCTCTTTTAGCTGAAGCATGGATTCTCCAGCGAGTTTTTCCTTCGAGTTAGGCGGTTTTCATGAAGCCTGCACACACACCCGGGGCAACGGTACTAGCCCCATAACCATGGTGTGAGTTGAGAGCTGCCTTCTCTGCGGCCTGTCTCTCCCTCGATTTTAGGAAACGGAACCCGTCCCCAGGCTCTCACCCACCGTACACCCTAAACTGCTTCCTCCCACACAGAGGTCGTCGGTAGCTAAAGCACGGTTTCTCTTCAGTGTTGTTTCTCCGAGTTAGAACGCTTGCTATTAATGTCCACAATAGCCAAACTGTGGAAAGAGCCAAGATGTCCACCAACAGATGAATGGATAAAGAAGAGGGGGTATATATATATATATATATATATATATATATATATACAATGGAATATTATGCAGCCATCAAAAGGAATGAGATCTTGCCATCTGCAACGACGTGGATGGAACTGGAGGGTATCATGCTGAGCGAAATAAGTCAAACAGAGAAAGACATGTATCATATGACCTCACTGATATGAGGATTTCTTAATCTCAGGAAACAAACTGAGGGTTGCTGGAGTCGGGGCTGGGGTGGGAGGGATGGGGTCACTGGGTGTTGGACACTGGGGAGGGTATGTGTTCTGGTAAGCGCTGTGAATTGTGCAAGACTGTTGAATCTCAGATCTGTACCTCTGAAACCAATAATGCAATATATGTTAAGAAAGAAAAAAAGAAGAAGAAGAATGTAGCAGGAGGGGAAGAATGAAGGGGGGAAAATCGGAGGGGGAGAAGAACCATGAGAGACGATGGACTCTGAGAAACAAACTGAGGGTTCTAGAGGGGAGGGGGGTGGGAGGATGGGTTAGCCTGGTGATGGGTATTGAGCAGGGCACGATCTGCATGGAGCACTGGGTGTTATGCACAAACAAGGAATCATGGAACACTATATCTAAAACTAATGATGTAATGTATGGGGATTAACATAACAAGAAAAACATTTCATAATAATAATAAAAAAGAACGCTTGCTATTAGACTTCCATGCAAAAGTGGGGCCGCAGTGCTAGCTTCATGAAACAAGTGGGGAGTCGTGTTCTGTCTTCTGCCGGGGCCTGAGTCCCACACGGAAAATGGGTCTGGACTCCCTTGCAGTGCTCTCACGCACGCACACGACAAAATGCTGCCACCCTCAGGAGCAGCTGTTTTACCTGCAGCACAGGCTCTCAACCGAGTTTTTCCTTCGAGTTAGGTGGCTTCGTTTAAGCCTGCACACACACCCTGGGCAACGGTCCTAGCCCCATAACCATGATGTGGGTTGAGAGCTGCCTTCTGTACCGGCCTGTCTCTCCCCCGATATTACGATATTGAAACCGTCCCCAGGCTCTCAGCCACAGTACACCCTAAACTGCTTCGCCCACAGAGAGGTCGACGGTAGCTAAAGCACGGTTTCTCTACAGTGTTGTTTCTTCGAGTTAGAAAGCTAGCTATTAGACTTCCATTCAAAAGCGGGGCCGCAGTACTAGTTTCATGGAGCCAGTGGGGAGTCGTGTTCTGGCTTCTTGCGGGGCCTGGGTCTCACAAGGAAAATGGTTTTGGACTCACTTGCTGTGCACTCACGCATGCACACCACACAATGCGTCCACCCTGAGGCATGGCTCTTTTAGCCGAAGCAGGAATTCCCTACAGAGTTGTTCCTTTGAGTGAGGTGGTTGGCTTATGGCCTGCAGGCACACCCGGGGCAAGGGTACTAGCCTCATAAACAAGAGGTGAGTTGAGAGCTGCCTTCCGCACCGGCCTGTTTCTCACTCCATTTCACGTCTGGGACCCTTTCCCCGGTCTCTCATACACGAGCACTATCCAACTCCTGCGGCTTCAGGAACGGCAATGTTAGCTAAGGCGCAGTAACGCCACAGCATTGATTCTTGGTGTTAGTAGCCTGGTAGGCGAATGAGCTGCAGCTGGGATTCTTTACAGGCTTGTTTCTTCCCAGTCAGTGTCGAGCACATAGCATTCCAAGCACACATGGAGCAGTAGTGTTAGCTTCAGGTAGCAAGAGCTGAGTCCAGAGGTGCCTTCTGCCCGGACCTATTTCTCCCTTGGTTTCACGTATGGAACCCGTTCCCCAGGCTCTCAGCCACGGTACTCCGTGTAATACTTCCTCCATCTAGAGGTCGACGGTAGCTAAAGCAGGGTTTCTCTACAGTGTTGTTTCTTCGAGTGAGAACACTAGCTGTTAGACTTCCAACCAAAAGTGGGGCTGCCGTGCTAGCGTGATGAAACACATGGGGAGTCGTGTTCTGCCTTCTGCTGGGGCCTGAGGCTCACTCACAAAAAGCTTTGGACTCCCTTGCAGGGCTCTCATGCACGCACACAACATAATGCTTCCACCTTCCAGAGCGGCTCTTTTAGCTGAAGCATGGATTCTCCAGCGAGTTTTTCCTTCGAGTTAGGCGGTTTTCGTGAAGCCTGCACACACACCCGGGGCAACGGTACTAGCCCCATAACCATGGTGTGAGTTGAGAGCTGCCTTCTCTCCGGCCTGTCTCTCCCTCGATTTTGGGAAACGGAACCCGTCCCCAGGCTCTCACCCACCGTACACCCTAAACTGCTTCCTCCCACACAGAGGTCGTCGGTAGCTAAAGCACGGTTTCTCTTCAGTGTTGTTTCTCCGAGTTAGAACGCTTGCTATTAATGTCCACAATAGCCAAACTGTGGAAAGAGCCAAGATGTCCACCAACGGATGAATGGATAAAGAAGAGGGGGTATATATATATACAATGGAATATTATGCAGCCATCAAAAGGAATGAGATCTTGCCATCTGCAACGACGTGGATGGAACTGGAGGGTATCATGCTGAGCGAAATAAGTCAAACAGAGAAAGACATGTATCATATGACCTCACTGATATGAGGAATTCTTAATCTCAGGAAACAAACTGAGGGTTGCTGGAGTCGGGGCTGGGGTGGGAGGGATGGGGTCACTGGGTGTTGGACACTGGGGAGGGTATGTGTTCTGGTAAGCGCTGTGAATTGTGCAAGACTGTTGAATCTCAGATCTGTACCTCTGAAACCAATAATGCCATATATGTTAAGAAAGAAAAAAAGAAGAAGAAGAATGTAGCAGGAGGGGAAGAATGAAGGGGGGAAAATCGGAGGGGGAGAAGAACCATGAGAGACGATGGACTCTGAAAAACAAACTGAGGGTTCTAGAGGGGAGGGGGGTGGGAGGATGGGTTAGCCTGGTGATGGGTATTGAGCAGGGCACGATCTGCATGGAGCACTGGGTGTTATGCACAAACAAGGAATCATGGAACACTATATCTAAAACTAATGATGTAATGTATGGGGATTAACATAACAATAAAAACATTTCATAATAATAATAAAAAAGAACGCTTGCTATTAGATTTCCATGCAAAAGTGGGGCCGCAGTGCTAGCTTCATGAAACAAGTGGGGAGTCGTGTTCTGTCTTCTGCCGGGGCGTGAGTCCCACACGGAAAATGGGTCTGGACTGCCTTGCAGTGCTCTCACGCACGCACACAACAAAATGCTGCCACCCTCAGGAGCAGCTGTTTTACCTGCAGCACAGGCTCTCAACCGAGTTTTTCCTTCGAGTTAGGTGGCTTCGTTTAAGCCTGCACACACACCCTGGGCAACGGTCCTAGCCCCATAACCATGATGTGGGTTGAGAGCTGCCTTCTGTACCGGCCTGTCTCTCCCCCGATATTAGGATATTGAAACCGTCCCCAGGCTCTCAGCCACAGTACACCCTAAACTGCTTCGCCCACAGAGAGGTCGACGGTAGCTAAAGCACGGTTTCTCTACAGTGTTGTTTCTTCGAGTTAGAATGCTAGCTATTAGACTTCCATTCAAAAGCGGGGCCGCAGTACTAGTTTCATGGAGCCAGTGGGGAGTCGTGTTCTGGCTTCTTGCGGGGCCTGGGTCTCACAAGGAAAATGGTTTTGGACTCACTTGCTGTGCACTCATGCATGCACACCACACAATGCGTCCACCCTGAGGCATGGCTCTTTTAGCCGAAGCAGGAATTCCCTACAGAGTTGTTCCTTTGAGTGAGGTGGTTGGCTTATGGCCTGCAGGCACACCCGGGGCAAGGGTACTAGCCTCATAAACAAGAGGTGAGTTGAGAGCTGCCTTCCGCACCGGCCTGTTTCTCACTCCATTTCACGTCTGGGACCCTTTCCCCGGTCTCTCATATACGAGCACTAACCAACTCCTGCGGCTTCAGGAACGGCAATGTTAGCTAAGGCGCAGTAACGCCACAGCATTGATTCTTGGTGTTAGTAGCCTGGTAGGCGAATGAGCTGCAGCTGGGATTCTTTACAGGCTTGTTTCTTCCCAGTCAGTGTCGAGCACATAGCATTCCAAGCACACATGGAGCAGTAGTGTTAGCTTCAGGTAGCAAGAGCTGAGTCCAGAGGTGCCTTCTGCCCGGACCTATTTCTCCCTTGGTTTCACGTATGGAACCCGTTCCCCAGGCTCTCAGCCACGGTAGTCCGTGTAATACTTCCTCCATCTAGAGGTCGACGGTAGCTAAAGCAGGGTTTCTCCACAGTGTTGTTTCTTCGAGTGAGAACACTAGCTGTTAGACTTCCATGCAAAAGTGGGGCTGCCGTGCTAGCGTGAGGAAACACATGGGGAGTCGTGTTCTGCCTTCTGCTGGGGCCTGAGGCTCACTCACAAAAAGCTTTGGACTCCCTTGCAGGGCTCTCATGCACGCACACAACATAATGCTTCCACCTTCCAGAGCGGCTCTTTTAGCTGAAGCATGGATTCTCCAGCGAGTTTTTCCTTCGAGTTAGGCGGTTTTCATGAAGCCTGCACACACACCCAGGGCAACGGTTCTAGCCCCATAACCATGGTGTGAGTTGAGAGCTGCCTTCTCTGCGGCCTGTCTCTCCCTCGATTTTAGGAAACGGAACCCGTCCCCAGGCTCTCACCCACCGTACACCCTAAACTGCTTCCTCCCACACAGAGGTCGTCGGTAGCTAAAGCACGGTTTCTCTTCAGTGTTGTTTCTCCGAGTTAGAACGCTTGCTATTAATGTCCACAATAGCCAAACTGTGGAAAGAGCCAAGATGTCCACCAACAGATGAATGGATAAAGAAGAGGGTGTATATATATATATATATATATATACACAATGGAATATTATGCAGCCATCAAAAGGAATGAGATCTTGCCATCTGCAACGACGTGGATGGAACTGGAGGGTATCATGCTGAGCGAAATAAGTCAAACAGAGAAAGACATGTATCATATGACCTCACTGATATGAGGAATTCTTAATCTCAGGAAACAAACTGAGGGTTGCTGGAGTGGGGGCTGGGGTGGGAGGGATGGGGTCACTGGGTGTTGGACACTGGGGAGGGTATGTGTTCTGGTAAGCGCTGTGAATTGTGCAAGACTGTTGAATCTCAGATCTGTACCTCTGAAACCAATAATGCAATATATGTTAAGAAAGAAAAAAAGAAGAAGAAGAATGTAGCAGGAGGGGAAGAATGAAGGGGGGAAAATCGGAGGGGGAGAAGAACCATGAGAGACGATGGACTCTGAAAAACAAACTGAGGGTTCTAGAGGGGAGGGGGGTGGGAGGATGGGTTAGCCTGGTGATGGGTATTGAGCAGGGCACGATCTGCATGGAGCACTGGGTGTTACGCACAAACAAGGAATCATGGAACACTATATCTAAAACTAATGATGTAATGTATGGGGATTAACATAACAATAAAAACATTTCATAATAATAATAAAAAAGAACGCTTGCTATTAGACTTCCATGCAAAAGTGGGGCCGCAGTGCTAGCTTCATGAAACAAGTGGGGAGTCGTGTTCTGTCTTCTGCCGGGGCCTGAGTCCCACACGGAAAATGGGTCTGGACTCCCTTGCAGTGCTCTCACGCACGCACACAACAAAATGCTGCCACCCTCAGGAGCAGCTGTTTTACCTGCAGCACAGGCTCTCAACCGAGTTTTTCCTTCGAGTTAGGTGGCTTCGTTTAAGCCTGCACACACACCCTGGGCAACGGTCCTAGCCCCATAACCATGATGTGGGTTGAGAGCTGCCTTCTGTACCGGCCTGTCTCTCCCCCGATATTACGATATTGAAACCGTCCCCAGGCTCTCAGCCACAGTACACCCTAAACTGCTTCGCCCACAGAGAGGTCGACGGTAGCTAAAGCACGGTTTCTCTACAGTGTTGTTTCTTCGAGTTAGAAAGCTAGCTATTAGACTTCCATTCAAAAGCGGGGCCGCAGTACTAGTTTCATGGAGCCAGTGGGGAGTCGTGTTCTGGCTTCTTGCGGGGCCTGGGTCTCACAAGGAAAATGGTTTTGGACTCACTTGCTGTGCACTCACGCATGCACACCACACAATGCGTCCACCCTGAGGCATGGCTCTTTTAGCCGAAGCAGGAATTCCCTACAGAGTTGTTCCTTTGAGTGAGGTGGTTGGCTTATGGCCTGCAGGCACACCCGGGGCAAGGGTACTAGCCTCATAAACAAGAGGTGAGTTGAGAGCTGCCTTCCGCACCGGCCTGTTTCTCACTCCATTTCACGTCTGGGACCCTTTCCCCGGTCTCTCATACACGAGCACTATCCAACTCCTGCGGCTTCAGGAACGGCAATGTTAGCTAAGGCGCAGTAACGCCACAGCATTGATTCTTGGTGTTAGTAGCCTGGTAGGCGAATGAGCTGCAGCTGGGATTCTTTACAGGCTTGTTTCTTCCCAGTCAGTGTCGAGCACATAGCATTCCAAGCACACATGGAGCAGTAGTGTTAGCTTCAGGTAGCAAGAGCTGAGTCCAGAGGTGCCTTCTGCCCGGACCTATTTCTCCCTTGGTTTCACGTATGGAACCCGTTCCCCAGGCTCTCAGCCACGGTACTCCGTGTAATACTTCCTCCATCTAGAGGTCGACGGTAGCTAAAGCAGGGTTTCTCCACAGTGTTGTTTCTTCGAGTGAGAACACTAGCTGTTAGACTTCCATGCAAAAGTGGGGCTGCCGTGCTAGCGTGAGGAAACACATGGGGAGTCGTGTTCTGCCTTCTGCTGGGGCCTGAGGCTCACTCACAAAAAGCTTTGGACTCCCTTGCAGGGCTCTCATGCACGCACACAACATAATGCTTCCACCTTCCAGAGCGGCTCTTTTAGCTGAAGCATGGATTCTCCAGCGAGTTTTTCCTTCGAGTTAGGCGGTTTTCATGAAGCCTGCACACACACCCGGGGCAACGGTACTAGCCCCATAACCATGGTGTGAGTTGAGAGCTGCCTTCTCTGCGGCCTGTCTCTCCCTCGATTTTAGGAAACGGAACCCGTCCCCAGGCTCTCACCCACCGTACACCCTAAACTGCTTCCTCCCACACAGAGGTCGTCGGTAGCTAAAGCACGGTTTCTCTTCAGTGTTGTTTCTCCGAGTTAGAACGCTTGCTATTAATGTCCACAATAGCCAAACTGTGGAAAGAGCCAAGATGTGCACCAACAGATGAATGGATAAAGAAGAGGGGGTATATATATATATATATATATATATATATATATATACAATGGAATATTATGCAGCCATCAAAAGGAATGAGATCTTGCCATCTGCAACGACGTGGATGGAACTGGAGGGTATCATGCTGAGCGAAATAAGTCAAACAGAGAAAGACATGTATCATATGACCTCACTGATATGAGGAATTCTTAATCTCAGGAAACAAACTGAGGGTTGCTGGATTCGGGGCTGGGGTGGGAGGGATGGGGTCACTGGGTGTTGGACACTGGGGAGGGTATGTGTTCTGGTAAGCGCTGTGAATTGTGCAAGACTGTTGAATCTCAGATCTGTACCTCTAAAACCAATAATGCAATATACGTTAAGAAAGAAAAAAAGAAGAAGAAGAATGTAGCAGGAGGGGAAGAATGAAGGGGGGAAAATCGGAGGGGGAGAAGAACCATGAGAGACGATGGACTCTGAAAAACAAACTGAGGGTTCTAGAGGGGAGGGGGGTGGGAGGATGGGTTAGCCTGGTGATGGGTATTGAGCAGGGCACGATCTGCATGGAGCACTGGGTGTTATGCACAAACAAGGAATCATGGAACACTATATCTAAAACTAATGATGTAATGTATGGGGATTAACATAACAATAAAAACATTTCATAATAATAATAAAAAAGAACGCTTGCTATTAGACTTCCATGCAAAAGTGGGGCCGCAGTGCTAGCTTCATGAAACAAGTGGGGAGTCGTGTTCTGTCTTCTGCCGGGGCCTGAGTCCCACACGGAAAATGGGTCTGGACTCCCTTGCAGTGCTCTCACGCACGCACACAACAAAATGCTGCCACCCTCAGGAGCAGCTGTTTTACCTGCAGCACAGGCTCTCAACCGAGTTTTTCCTTCGAGTTAGGTGGCTTCGTTTAAGCCTGCACACACACCCTGGGCAACGGTCCTAGCCCCATAACCATGATGTGGGTTGAGAGCTGCCTTCTGTACCGGCCTGTCTCTCCCCCGATATTACGATATTGAAACCGTCCCCAGGCTCTCAGCCACAGTACACCCTAAACTGCTTCGCCCACAGAGAGGTCGACGGTAGCTAAAGCACGGTTTCTCTACAGTGTTGTTTCTTCGAGTTAGAAAGCTAGCTATTAGACTTCCATTCAAAAGCGGGGCCGCAGTACTAGTTTCATGGAGCCAGTGGGGAGTCGTGTTCTGGCTTCTTGCGGGGCCTGGGTCTCACAAGGAAAATGGTTTTGGACTCACTTGCTGTGCACTCACGCATGCACACCACACAATGCGTCCACCCTGAGGCATGGCTCTTTTAGCCGAAGCAGGAATTCCCTACAGAGTTGTTCCTTTGAGTGAGGTGGTTGGCCTATGGCCTGCAGGCACACCCGGGGCAAGGGTACTAGCCTCATAAACAAGAGGTGAGTTGAGAGCTGCCTTCCGCACCGGCCTGTTTCTCACTCCATTTCACGTCTGGGACCCTTTCCCCGGTCTCTCATACACGAGCACTATCCAACTCCTGCGGCTTCAGGAACGGCAATGTTAGCTAAGGCGCAGTAACGCCACAGCATTGATTCTTGGTGTTAGGAGCCTGGTAGGCGAATGAGCTGCAGCTGGGATTCTTTACAGGCTTGTTTCTTCCCAGTCAGTGTCGAGCACATAGCATTCCAAGCACACATGGAGCAGTAGTGTTAGCTTCAGGTAGCAAGAGCTGAGTCCAGAGGTGCCTTCTGCCCGGACCTATTTCTCCCTTGGTTTCACGTATGGAACCCGTTCCCCAGGCTCTCAGCCACGGTAGTCCGTGTAATACTTCCTCCATCTAGAGGTCGACGGTAGCTAAAGCAGGGTTTCTCTACAGTGTTGTTTCTTCGAGTGAGAACACTAGCTGTTAGACTTTCATGCAAAAGTGGGGCTGCCGTGCTAGCGTGATGAAACACATGGGGAGTCGTGTTCTGCCTTCTGCTGGGGCCTGAGGCTCACTCACAAAAAGCTTTGGACTCCCTTGCAGGGCTCTCATGCACGCACACAACATAATGCTTCCACCTTCAAGAGCGGCTCTTTTAGCTGAAGCATGGATTCTCCAGCGAGTTTTTCCTTCGAGTTAGGCGGTTTTCGTGAAGCCTGCACACACACCCGGGGCAACGGTACTAGCCCCATAACCATGGTGTGAGTTGAGAGCTGCCTTCTCTCCGGCCTGTCTCTCCCTCGATTTTGGGAAACGGAACCCGTCCCGAGGCTCTCACCCACCGTACACCCTAAACTGCTTCCTCCCACACAGAGGTCGTCGGTAGCTAAAGCACGGTTTCTCTTCAGTGTTGTTTCTCCGAGTTAGAACGCTTGCTATTAATGTCCACAATAGCCAAACTGTGGAAAGAGCCAAGATGTCCACCAACGGATGAATGGATAAAGAAGAGGGGGTATATATATATACAATGGAATATTATGCAGCCATCAAAAGGAATGAGATCTTGCCATCTGCAACGACGTGGATGGAACTGGAGGGTATCATGCTGAGCGAAATAAGTCAAACAGAGAAAGACATGTATCATATGACCTCACTGATATGAGGAATTCTTAATCTCAGGAAACAAACTGAGGGTTGCTGGAGTCGGGGCTGGGGTGGGAGGGATGGGGTCACTGGGTGTTGGACACTGGGGAGGGTATGTGTTCTGGTAAGCGCTGTGAATTGTGCAAGACTGTTGAATCTCAGATCTGTACCTCTGAAACCAATAATGCAATATATGTTAAGAAAGAACAAAAGAAGAAGAAGAATGTAGCAGGAGGGGAAGAATGAAGGGGGGAAAATCGGAGGGGGAGAAGAACCATGAGAGACGATGGACTCTGAAAAACAAACTGAGGGTTCTAGAGGGGAGGGGGGTGGGAGGATGGGTTAGCCTGGTGATGGGTATTGAGCAGGGCACGATCTGCATGGAGCACTGGGTGTTATGCACAAACAAGGAATCATGGAACACTATATCTAAAACTAATGATGTAATGTATGGGGATTAACATAACAAGAAAAACATTTCATAATAATAATAAAAAAGAACGCTTGCTATTAGATTTCCATGGAAAAGTGGGGCCGCAGTGCTAGCTTCATGAAACAAGTGGGGAGTCGTGTTCTGTCTTCTGCCGGGGCGTGAGTCCCACACGGAAAATGGGTCTGGACTGCCTTGCAGTGCTCTCACGCACGCACACAACAAAATGCTGCCACCCTCAGGAGCAGCTGTTTTACCTGCAGCACAGGCTCTCAACCGAGTTTTTCCTTCGAGTTAGGTGGCTTCGTTTAAGCCTGCACACACACCCTGGGCCACGGTCCTAGCCCCATAACCATGATGTGGGTTGAGAGCTGCCTTCTGTACCGGCCTGTCTCTCCCCCGATATTACGATATTGAAACCGTCCCCAGGCTCTCAGCCACAGTACACCCTAAACTGCTTCGCCCACAGAGAGGTCGACGGTAGCTAAAGCACGGTTTCTCTACAGTGTTGTTTCTTCGAGTTAGAAAGCTAGCTATTAGACTTCCATTCAAAAGCGGGGCCGCAGTACTAGTTTCATGGAGCCAGTGGGGAGTCGTGTTCTGGCTTCTTGCGGGGCCTGGGTCTCACAAGGAAAATGGTTTTGGACTCACTTGCTGTGCACTCATGCATGCACACCACACAATGCGTACACCCTGAGGCATGGCTCTTTTAGCCGAAGCAGGAATTCCCTACAGAGTTGTTCCTTTGAGTGAGGTGGTTGGCTTATGGCCTGCAGGCACACCCGGGGCAAGGGTACTAGCCTCATAAACAAGAGGTGAGTTGAGAGCTGCCTTCCGCACCGGCCTGTTTCTCACTCC
The DNA here is from genome assembly GCF_964656455.1 of Halichoerus grypus. Classification (NCBI taxonomy): domain Eukaryota; kingdom Metazoa; phylum Chordata; class Mammalia; order Carnivora; family Phocidae; genus Halichoerus; species Halichoerus grypus. The sequence continues at coordinate 68,050,359 of NC_135722.1, forward strand.
ATTTCACGTCTGGGACCCTTTCCCCGGTCTCTCATACACGAGCACTATCCAACTCCTGCGGCTTCAGGAACGGCAATGTTAGCTAAGGCGCAGTAACGCCACAGCATTGATTCTTGGTGTTAGTAGCCTGGTAGGCGAATGAGCTGCAGCTGGGATTCTTTACAGGCTTGTTTCTTCCCAGTCAGTGTCGAGCACATAGCATTCCAAGCACACATGGAGCAGTAGTGTTAGCCTCAGGTAGCAAGAGCTGAGTCCAGAGGTGCCTTCTGCCCGGACCTATTTCTCCCTTGGTTTCACGTATGGAACCCGTTCCCCAGGCTCTCAGCCACGGTACTCCGTGTAATACTTCCCACATCTAGAGGTCGACGGTGGCTAAAGCAGGGTTTCTCTACAGTGTTGTTTCTTCGAGTGAGAACACTAGCTGTTAGACTTCCATGCAAAAGTGGGGCTGCCGTGCTAGCGTGAGGAAACACATGGGGAGTTGTGTTCTGCCTTCTCCTGGGGCCTGAGGCTCACTCACAAAAAGCTTTGGACTCCCTTGCAGGGCTCTCATGCACGCACACAACATAATGCTTCCACCTTCAAGAGCGGCTCTTTTAGCTGAAGCATGGATTCTCCAGCGAGTTTTTCCTTCGAGTTAGGCGGTTTTCATGAAGCCTGCACACACACTCGGGGCGACGGTACTAGCCCCATAACCATGGTGTGAGTTGAGAGCTGCCTTCTCTGCGGCCTGTCTCTCCCTCGATTTTAGGAAACGGAACCCGTCCCCAGGCTCTCACCCACCGTACACCCTAAACTGCTTCCTCCCACACAGAGGTCGTCGGTAGCTAAAGCACGGTTTCTCTTCAGTGTTGTTTCTCCGAGTTAGAACGCTTGCTATTAATGTCCACAATAGCCAAACTGTGGAAAGAGCCAAGATGTGCACCAACAGATGAATGGATAAAGAAGAGGGGGTATATATATATATATATATATATATATATATATATATATATACAATGGAATATTATGCAGCCATCAAAAGGAATGAGATCTTGCCATCTGCAACGACGTGGATGGAACTGGAGGGTATCATGCTGAGCGAAATAAGTCAAACAGAGAAAGACATGTATCATATGACCTCACTGATATGAGGAATTCTTAATCTCAGGAAACAAACTGAGGGTTGCTGGAGTCGGGGCTGGGGTGGGAGGGATGGGGTCACTGGGTGTTGGACACTGGGGAGGGTATGTGTTCTGGTAAGCGCTGTGAATTGTGCAAGACTGTTGAATCTCAGATCTGTACCTCTAAAACCAATAATGCAATATATGTTAAGAAAGAAAAAAAGAAGAAGAAGAATGTAGCAGGAGGGGAAGAATGAAGGGGGGAAAATCGGAGGGGGAGAAGAACCATGAGAGACGATGGACTCTGAAAAACAAACTGAGGGTTCTAGAGGGGAGGGGGGTGGGAGGATGGGTTAGCCTGGTGATGGGTATTGAGCAGGGCACGATCTGCATGGAGCACTGGGTGTTATGCACAAACAAGGAATCATGGAACACTATATCTAAAACTAATGATGTAATGTATGGGGATTAACATAACAATAAAAACATTTCATAATAATAATAAAAAAGAACGCTTGCTATTAGACTTCCATGCAAAAGTGGGGCCGCAGTGCTAGCTTCATGAAACAAGTGGGGAGTCGTGTTCTGTCTTCTGCCGGGGCCTGAGTCCCACACGGAAAATGGGTCTGGACTCCCTTGCAGTGCTCTCACGCACGCACACAACAAAATGCTGCCACCCTCAGGAGCAGCTGTTTTACCTGCAGCACAGGCTCTCAACCGAGTTTTTCCTTCGAGTTAGGTGGCTTCGTTTAAGCCTGCACACACACCCTGGGCAACGGTCCTAGCCCCATAACCATGATGTGGGTTGAGAGCTGCCTTCTGTACCGGCCTGTCTCTCCCCCGATATTACGATATTGAAACCGTCCCCAGGCTCTCAGCCACAGTACACCCTAAACTGCTTCGCCCACAGAGAGGTCGACGGTAGCTAAAGCACGGTTTCTCTACAGTGTTGTTTCTTCGAGTTAGAAAGCTAGCTATTAGACTTCCATTCAAAAGCGGGGCCGCAGTACTAGTTTCATGGAGCCAGTGGGGAGTCGTGTTCTGGCTTCTTGCGGGGCCTGGGTCTCACAAGGAAAATGGTTTTGGACTCACTTGCTGTGCACTCACGCATGCACACCACACAATGCGTCCACCCTGAGGCATGGCTCTTTTAGCCGAAGCAGGAATTCCCTACAGAGTTGTTCCTTTGAGTGAGGTGGTTGGCTTATGGCCTGCAGGCACACCCGGGGCAAGGGTACTAGCCTCATAAACAAGAGGTGAGTTGAGAGCTGCCTTCCGCACCGGCCTGTTTCTCACTCCATTTCACGTCTGGGACCCTTTCCCCGGTCTCTCATACACGAGCACTATCCAACTCCTGCGGCTTCAGGAACGGCAATGTTAGCTAAGGCACAGTAACGCCACAGCATTGATTCTTGGTGTTAGTAGCCTGGTAGGCGAATGAGCTGCAGCTGGGATTCTTTACAGGCTTGTTTCTTCCCAGTCAGTGTCGAGCACATAGCATTCCAAGCACACATGGAGCAGTAGTGTTAGCTTCAGGTAGCAAGAGCTGAGTCCAGAGGTGCCTTCTGCCCGGACCTATTTCTCCCTTGGTTTCACGTATGGAACCCGTTCCCCAGGCTCTCAGCCACGGTAGTCCGTGTAATACTTCCTCCATCTAGAGGTCGACGGTAGCTAAAGCAGGGTTTCTCCACAGTGTTGTTTCTTCGAGTGAGAACACTAGCTGTTAGACTTCCATGCAAAAGTGGGGCTGCCGTGCTAGCGTGAGGAAACACATGGGGAGTCGTGTTCTGCCTTCTGCTGGGGCCTGAGGCTCACTCACAAAAAGCTTTGGACTCCCTTGCAGGGCTCTCATGCACGCACACAACATAATGCTTCCACCTTCCAGAGCGGCTCTTTTAGCTGAAGCATGGATTCTCCAGCGAGTTTTTCCTTCGAGTTAGGTGGTTTTCATGAAGCCTGCACACACACCCAGGGCAACGGTTCTAGCCCCATAACCATGGTGTGAGTTGAGAGCTGCCTTCTCTGCGGCCTGTCTCTCCCTCGATTTTAGGAAACGGAACCCGTCCCCAGGCTCTCACCCACCGTACACCCTAAACTGCTTCCTCCCACACAGAGGTCGTCGGTAGCTAAAGCACGGTTTCTCTTCAGTGTTGTTTCTCCGAGTTAGAACGCTTGCTATTAATGTCCACAATAGCCAAACTGTGGAAAGAGCCAAGATGTCCACCAACAGATAAATGGATAAAGAAGAGGGCGTATATATATATATATATATGTATATATATACACAATGGAATATTACGCAGCCATCAAAAGGAATGAGATCTTGCCATCTGCAACGACGTGGATGGAACTGGAGGGTATCATGCTGAGCGAAATAAGTCAAACAGAGAAAGACATGTATCATATGACCTCACTGATATGAGGAATTCTTAATCTCAGGAAACAAACTGAGGGTTGCTGGAGTGGGGGCTGGGGTGGGAGGGATGGGGTCACTGGGTGTTGGACACTGGGGAGGGTATGTGTTCTGGTAAGCGCTGTGAATTGTGCAAGACTGTTGAATCTCAGATCTGTACCTCTGAAACCAATAATGCAATATATGTTAAGAAAGAAAAAAAGAAGAAGAAGAATGTAGCAGGAGGGGAAGAATGAAGGGGGGAAAATCGGAGGGGGAGAAGAACCATGAGAGACGATGGACTCTGAAAAACAAACTGAGGGTTCTAGAGGGGAGGGGGGTGGGAGGATGGGTTAGCCTGGTGATGGGTATTGAGCAGGGCACGATCTGCATGGAGCACTGGGTGTTACGCACAAACAAGGAATCATGGAACACTATATCTAAAACTAATGATGTAATGTATGGGGATTAACATAACAATAAAAACATTTCATAATAATAATAAAAAAGAACGCTTGCTATTAGACTTCCATGCAAAAGTGGGGCCGCAGTGCTAGCTTCATGAAACAAGTGGGGAGTCGTGTTCTGTCTTCTGCCGGGGCCTGAGTCCCACACGGAAAATGGGTCTGGACTCCCTTGCAGTGCTCTCACGCACGCACACAACAAAATGCTGCCACCCTCAGGAGCAGCTGTTTTACCTGCAGCACAGGCTCTCAACCGAGTTTTTCCTTCGAGTTAGGTGGCTTCGTTTAAGCCTGCACACACACCCTGGGCAACGGTCCTAGCCCCATAACCATGATGTGGGTTGAGAGCTGCCTTCTGTGCCGGCCTGTCTCTCCCCCGATATTACGATATTGAAACCGTCCCCAGGCTCTCAGCCACAGTACACCCTAAACTGCTTCGCCCACAGAGAGGTCGACGGTAGCTAAAGCACGGTTTCTCTACAGTGTTGTTTCTTCGAGTTAGAAAGCTAGCTATTAGACTTCCATTCAAAAGCGGGGCCGCAGTACTAGTTTCATGGAGCCAGTGGGGAGTCGTGTTCTGGCTTCTTGCGGGGCCTGGGTCTCACAAGGAAAATGGTTTTGGACTCACTTGCTGTGCACTCACGCATGCACACCACACAATGCGTCCACCCTGAGGCATGGCTCTTTTAGCCGAAGCAGGAATTCCCTACAGAGTTGTTCCTTTGAGTGAGGTGGTTGGCTTATGGCCTGCAGGCACACCCGGGGCAAGGGTACTAGCCTCATAAACAAGAGGTGAGTTGAGAGCTGCCTTCCGCACCGGCCTGTTTCTCACTCCATTTCACGTCTGGGACCCTTTCCCCGGTCTCTCATACACGAGCACTATCCAACTCCTGCGGCTTCAGGAACGGCAATGTTAGCTAAGGCGCAGTAACGCCACAGCATTGATTCTTGGTGTTAGTAGCCTGGTAGGCGAATGAGCTGCAGCTGGGATTCTTTACAGGCTTGTTTCTTCCCAGTCAGTGTCGAGCACATAGCATTCCAAGCACACATGGAGCAGTAGTGTTAGCTTCAGGTAGCAAGAGCTGAGTCCAGAGGTGCCTTCTGCCCGGACCTATTTCTCCCTTGGTTTCACGTATGGAACCCGTTCCCCAGGCTCTCAGCCACGGTACTCCGTGTAATACTTCCTCCATCTAGAGGTCGACGGTAGCTAAAGCAGGGTTTCTCCACAGTGTTGTTTCTTCGAGTGAGAACACTAGCTGTTAGACTTCCATGCAAAAGTGGGGCTGCCGTGCTAGCGTGAGGAAACACATGGGGAGTCGTGTTCTGCCTTCTGCTGGGGCCTGAGGCTCACTCACAAAAAGCTTTGGACTCCCTTGCAGGGCTCTCATGCACGCACACAACATAATGCTTCCACCTTCCAGAGCGGCTCTTTTAGCTGAAGCATGGATTCTCCAGCGAGTTTTTCCTTCGAGTTAGGCGGTTTTCATGAAGCCTGCACACACACCCGGGGCAACGGTACTAGCCCCATAACCATGGTGTGAGTTGAGAGCTGCCTTCTCTGCGGCCTGTCTCTCCCTCGATTTTAGGAAACGGAACCCGTCCCCAGGCTCTCACCCACCGTACACCCTAAACTGCTTCCTCCCACACAGAGGTCGTCGGTAGCTAAAGCACGGTTTCTCTTCAGTGTTGTTTCTCCGAGTTAGAACGCTTGCTATTAATGTCCACAATAGCCAAACTGTGGAAAGAGCCAAGATGTCCACCAACAGATGAATGGATAAAGAAGAGGGCGTATATATATATATATATATATATATATATATACACAATGGAATATTATGCAGCCATCAAAAGGAATGAGATCTTGCCATCTGCAACGACGTGGATGGAACTGGAGGGTATCATGCTGAGCGAAATAAGTCAAACAGAGAAAGACATGTATCATATGACCTCACTGATATGAGGAATTCTTAATCTCAGGAAACAAACTGAGGGTTGCTGGAGTGGGGGCTGGGGTGGGAGGGATGGGGTCACTGGGTGTTGGACACTGGGGAGGGTATGTGTTCTGGTAAGCGCTGTGAATTGTGCAAGACTGTTGAATCTCAGATCTGTACCTCTGAAACCAATAATGCAATATATGTTAAGAAAGAAAAAAAGAAGAAGAAGAATGTAGCAGGAGGGGAAGAATGAAGGGGGGAAAATCGGAGGGGGAGAAGAACCATGAGAGACGATGGACTCTGAAAAACAAACTGAGGGTTCTAGAGGGGAGGGGGGTGGGAGGATGGGTTAGCCTGGTGATGGGTATTGAGCAGGGCACGATCTGCATGGAGCACTGGGTGTTACGCACAAACAAGGAATCATGGAACACTATATCTAAAACTAATGATGTAATGTATGGGGATTAACATAACAATAAAAACATTTCATAATAATAATAAAAAAGAACGCTTGCTATTAGACTTCCATGCAAAAGTGGGGCCGCAGTGCTAGCTTCATGAAACAAGTGGGGAGTCGTGTTCTGTCTTCTGCCGGGGCCTGAGTCCCACACGGAAAATGGGTCTGGACTCCCTTGCAGTGCTCTCACGCACGCACACAACAAAATGCTGCCACCCTCAGGAGCAGCTGTTTTACCTGCAGCACAGGCTCTCAACCGAGTTTTTCCTTCGAGTTAGGTGGCTTCGTTTAAGCCTGCACACACACCCTGGGCAACGGTCCTAGCCCCATAACCATGATGTGGGTTGAGAGCTGCCTTCTGTACCGGCCTGTCTCTCCCCCGATATTACGATATTGAAACCGTCCCCAGGCTCTCAGCCACAGTACACCCTAAACTGCTTCGCCCACAGAGAGGTCGACGGTAGCTAAAGCACGGTTTCTCTACAGTGTTGTTTCTTCGAGTTAGAAAGCTAGCTATTAGACTTCCATTCAAAAGCGGGGCCGCAGTACTAGTTTCATGGAGCCAGTGGGGAGTCGTGTTCTGGCTTCTTGCGGGGCCTGGGTCTCACAAGGAAAATGGTTTTGGACTCACTTGCTGTGCACTCACGCATGCACACCACACAATGCGTCCACCCTGAGGCATGGCTCTTTTAGCCGAAGCAGGAATTCCCTACAGAGTTGTTCCTTTGAGTGAGGTGGTTGGCTTATGGCCTGCAGGCACACCCGGGGCAAGGGTACTAGCCTCATAAACAAGAGGTGAGTTGAGAGCTGCCTTCCGCACCGGCCTGTTTCTCACTCCATTTCACGTCTGGGACCCTTTCCCCGGTCTCTCATACACGAGCACTATCCAACTCCTGCGGCTTCAGGAACGGCAATGTTAGCTAAGGCACAGTAATGCCACAGCATTGATTCTTGGTGTTAGTAGCCTGGTAGGCGAATGAGCTGCAGCTGGGATTCTTTACAGGCTTGTTTCTTCCCAGTCAGTGTCGAGCACATAGCATTCCAAGCACACATGGAGCAGTAGTGTTAGCTTCAGGTAGCAAGAGCTGAGTCCAGAGGTGCCTTCTGCCCGGACCTATTTCTCCCTTGGTTTCACGTATGGAACCCGTTCCCCAGGCTCTCAGCCACGGTAGTCCGTGTAATACTTCCTCCATCTAGAGGTCGACGGTAGCTAAAGCAGGGTTTCTCCACAGTGTTGTTTCTTCGAGTGAGAACACTAGCTGTTAGACTTCCATGCAAAAGTGGGGCTGCCGTGCTAGCGTGAGGAAACACATGGGGAGTCGTGTTCTGCCTTCTGCTGGGGCCTGAGGCTCACTCACAAAAAGCTTTGGACTCCCTTGCAGGGCTCTCATGCACGCACACAACATAATGCTTCCACCTTCCAGAGCGGCTCTTTTAGCTGAAGCATGGATTCTCCAGCGAGTTTTTCCTTCGAGTTAGGTGGTTTTCATGAAGCCTGCACACACACCCAGGGCAACGGTTCTAGCCCCATAACCATGGTGTGAGTTGAGAGCTGCCTTCTCTGCGGCCTGTCTCTCCCTCGATTTTAGGAAACGGAACCCGTCCCCAGGCTCTCACCCACCGTACACCCTAAACTGCTTCCTCCCACACAGAGGTCGTCGGTAGCTAAAGCACGGTTTCTCTTCAGTGTTGTTTCTCCGAGTTAGAACGCTTGCTATTAATGTCCACAATAGCCAAACTGTGGAAAGAGCCAAGATGTCCACCAACAGATAAATGGATAAAGAAGAGGGCGTATATATATATATATATATATGTATATATATACACAATGGAATATTATGCAGCCATCAAAAGGAATGAGATCTTGCCATCTGCAACGACGTGGATGGAACTGGAGGGTATCATGCTGAGCGAAATAAGTCAAACAGAGAAAGACATGTATCATATGACCTCACTGATATGAGGAATTCTTAATCTCAGGAAACAAACTGAGGGTTGCTGGAGTGGGGGCTGGGGTGGGAGGGATGGGGTCACTGGGTGTTGGACACTGGGGAGGGTATGTGTTCTGGTAAGCGCTGTGAATTGTGCAAGACTGTTGAATCTCAGATCTGTACCTCTGAAACCAATAATGCAATATATGTTAAGAAAGAAAAAAAGAAGAAGAAGAATGTAGCAGGAGGGGAAGAATGAAGGGGGGAAAATCGGAGGGGGAGAAGAACCATGAGAGACGATGGACTCTGAAAAACAAACTGAGGGTTCTAGAGGGGAGGGGGGTGGGAGGATGGGTTAGCCTGGTGATGGGTATTGAGCAGGGCACGATCTGCATGGAGCACTGGGTGTTACGCACAAACAAGGAATCATGGAACACTATATCTAAAACTAATGATGTAATGTATGGGGATTAACATAACAATAAAAACATTTCATAATAATAATAAAAAAGAACGCTTGCTATTAGACTTCCATGCAAAAGTGGGGCCGCAGTGCTAGCTTCATGAAACAAGTGGGGAGTCGTGTTCTGTCTTCTGCCGGGGCCTGAGTCCCACACGGAAAATGGGTCTGGACTCCCTTGCAGTGCTCTCACGCACGCACACAACAAAATGCTGCCACCCTCAGGAGCAGCTGTTTTACCTGCAGCACAGGCTCTCAACCGAGTTTTTCCTTCGAGTTAGGTGGCTTCGTTTAAGCCTGCACACACACCCTGGGCAACGGTCCTAGCCCCATAACCATGATGTGGGTTGAGAGCTGCCTTCTGTACCGGCCTGTCTCTCCCCCGATATTACGATATTGAAACCGTCCCCAGGCTCTCAGCCACAGTACACCCTAAACTGCTTCGCCCACAGAGAGGTCGACGGTAGCTAAAGCACGGTTTCTCTACAGTGTTGTTTCTTCGAGTTAGAAAGCTAGCTATTAGACTTCCATTCAAAAGCGGGGCCGCAGTACTAGTTTCATGGAGCCAGTGGGGAGTCGTGTTCTGGCTTCTTGCGGGGCCTGGGTCTCACAAGGAAAATGGTTTTGGACTCACTTGCTGTGCACTCACGCATGCACACCACACAATGCGTCCACCCTGAGGCATGGCTCTTTTAGCCGAAGCAGGAATTCCCTACAGAGTTGTTCCTTTGAGTGAGGTGGTTGGCTTATGGCCTGCAGGCACACCCGGGGCAAGGGTACTAGCCTCATAAACAAGAGGTGAGTTGAGAGCTGCCTTCCGCACCGGCCTGTTTCTCACTCCATTTCACGTCTGGGACCCTTTCCCCGGTCTCTCATACACGAGCACTATCCAACTCCTGCGGCTTCAGGAACGGCAATGTTAGCTAAGGCGCAGTAACGCCACAGCATTGATTCTTGGTGTTAGTAGCCTGGTAGGCGAATGAGCTGCAGCTGGGATTCTTTACAGGCTTGTTTCTTCCCAGTCAGTGTCGAGCACATAGCATTCCAAGCACACATGGAGCAGTAGTGTTAGCTTCAGGTAGCAAGAGCTGAGTCCAGAGGTGCCTTCTGCCCGGACCTATTTCTCCCTTGGTTTCACGTATGGAACCCGTTCCCCAGGCTCTCAGCCACGGTACTCCGTGTAATACTTCCTCCATCTAGAGGTCGACGGTAGCTAAAGCAGGGTTTCTCCACAGTGTTGTTTCTTCGAGTGAGAACACTAGCTGTTAGACTTCCATGCAAAAGTGGGGCTGCCGTGCTAGCGTGAGGAAACACATGGGGAGTCGTGTTCTGCCTTCTGCTGGGGCCTGAGGCTCACTCACAAAAAGCTTTGGACTCCCTTGCAGGGCTCTCATGCACGCACACAACATAATGCTTCCACCTTCCAGAGCGGCTCTTTTAGCTGAAGCATGGATTCTCCAGCGAGTTTTTCCTTCGAGTTAGGCGGTTTTCATGAAGCCTGCACACACACCCGGGGCAACGGTACTAGCCCCATAACCATGGTGTGAGTTGAGAGCTGCCTTCTCTGCGGCCTGTCTCTCCCTCGATTTTAGGAAACGGAACCCGTCCCCAGGCTCTCACCCACCGTACACCCTAAACTGCTTCCTCCCACACAGAGGTCGTCGGTAGCTAAAGCACGGTTTCTCTTCAGTGTTGTTTCTCCGAGTTAGAACGCTTGCTATTAATGTCCACAATAGCCAAACTGTGGAAAGAGCCAAGATGTCCACCAACAGATGAATGGATAAAGAAGAGGGCGTATATATATATATATATATATATACACAATGGAATATTATGCAGCCATCAAAAGGAATGAGATCTTGCCATCTGCAACGACGTGGATGGAACTGGAGGGTATCATGCTGAGCGAAATAAGTCAAACAGAGAAAGACATGTATCATATGACCTCACTGATATGAGGAATTCTTAATCTCAGGAAACAAACTGAGGGTTGCTGGAGTGGGGGCTGGGGTGGGAGGGATGGGGTCACTGGGTGTTGGACACTGGGGAGGGTATGTGTTCTGGTAAGCGCTGTGAATTGTGCAAGACTGTTGAATCTCAGATCTGTACCTCTGAAACCAATAATGCAATATATGTTAAGAAAGAAAAAAAGAAGAAGAAGAATGTAGCAGGAGGGGAAGAATGAAGGGGGGAAAATCGGAGGGGGAGAAGAACCATGAGAGACGATGGACTCTGAAAAACAAACTGAGGGTTCTAGAGGGGAGGGGGGTGGGAGGATGGGTTAGCCTGGTGATGGGTATTGAGCAGGGCACGATCTGCATGGAGCACTGGGTGTTACGCACAAACAAGGAATCATGGAACACTATATCTAAAACTAATGATGTAATGTATGGGGATTAACATAACAATAAAAACATTTCATAATAATAATAAAAAAGAACGCTTGCTATTAGACTTCCATGCAAAAGTGGGGCCGCAGTGCTAGCTTCATGAAACAAGTGGGGAGTCGTGTTCTGTCTTCTGCCGGGGCCTGAGTCCCACACGGAAAATGGGTCTGGACTCCCTTGCAGTGCTCTCACGCACGCACACAACAAAATGCTGCCACCCTCAGGAGCAGCTGTTTTACCTGCAGCACAGGCTCTCAACCGAGTTTTTCCTTCGAGTTAGGTGGCTTCGTTTAAGCCTGCACACACACCCTGGGCAACGGTCCTAGCCCCATAACCATGATGTGGGTTGAGAGCTGCCTTCTGTACCGGCCTGTCTCTCCCCCGATATTACGATATTGAAACCGTCCCCAGGCTCTCAGCCACAGTACACCCTAAACTGCTTCGCCCACAGAGAGGTCGACGGTAGCTAAAGCACGGTTTCTCTACAGTGTTGTTTCTTCGAGTTAGAAAGCTAGCTATTAGACTTCCATTCAAAAGCGGGGCCGCAGTACTAGTTTCATGGAGCCAGTGGGGAGTCGTGTTCTGGCTTCTTGCGGGGCCTGGGTCTCACAAGGAAAATGGTTTTGGACTCACTTGCTGTGCACTCACGCATGCACACCACACAATGCGTCCACCCTGAGGCATGGCTCTTTTAGCCGAAGCAGGAATTCCCTACAGAGTTGTTCCTTTGAGTGAGGTGGTTGGCTTATGGCCTGCAGGCACACCCGGGGCAAGGGTACTAGCCTCATAAACAAGAGGTGAGTTGAGAGCTGCCTTCCGCACCGGCCTGTTTCTCACTCCATTTCACGTCTGGGACCCTTTCCCCGGTCTCTCATACACGAGCACTATCCAACTCCTGCGGCTTCAGGAACGGCAATGTTAGCTAAGGCGCAGTAACGCCACAGCATTGATTCTTGGTGTTAGTAGCCTGGTAGGCGAATGAGCTGCAGCTGGGATTCTTTACAGGCTTGTTTCTTCCCAGTCAGTGTCGAGCACATAGCATTCCAAGCACACATGGAGCAGTAGTGTTAGCTTCAGGTAGCAAGAGCTGAGTCCAGAGGTGCCTTCTGCCCGGACCTATTTCTCCCTTGGTTTCACGTATGGAACCCGTTCCCCAGGCTCTCAGCCACGGTACTCCGTGTAATACTTCCTCCATCTAGAGGTCGACGGTAGCTAAAGCAGGGTTTCTCCACAGTGTTGTTTCTTCGAGTGAGAACACTAGCTGTTAGACTTCCATGCAAAAGTGGGGCTGCCGTGCTAGCGTGAGGAAACACATGGGGAGTCGTGTTCTGCCTTCTGCTGGGGCCTGAGGCTCACTCACAAAAAGCTTTGGACTCCCTTGCAGGGCTCTCATGCACGCACACAACATAATGCTTCCACCTTCCAGAGCGGCTCTTTTAGCTGAAGCATGGATTCTCCAGCGAGTTTTTCCTTCGAGTTAGGCGGTTTTCATGAAGCCTGCACACACACCCGGGGCAACGGTACTAGCCCCATAACCATGGTGTGAGTTGAGAGCTGCCTTCTCTGCGGCCTGTCTCTCCCTCGATTTTAGGAAACGGAACCCGTCCCCAGGCTCTCACCCACCGTACACCCTAAACTGCTTCCTCCCACACAGAGGTCGTCAGTAGCTAAAGCACGGTTTCTCTTCAGTGTTGTTTCTCCGAGTTAGAACGCTTGCTATTAATGTCCACAATAGCCAAACTGTGGAAAGAGCCAAGATGTCCACCAACAGATGAATGGATAAAGAAGAGGGCGTATATATATATATATATATATATACACAATGGAATATTATGCAGCCATCAAAAGGAATGAGATCTTGCCATCTGCAACGACGTGGATGGAACTGGAGGGTATCATGCTGAGCGAAATAAGTCAAACAGAGAAAGACATGTATCATATGACCTCACTGATATGAGGAATTCTTAATCTCAGGAAACAAACTGAGGGTTGCTGGAGTGGGGGCTGGGGTGGGAGGGATGGGGTCACTGGGTGTTGGACACTGGGGAGGGTATGTGTTCTGGTAAGCGCTGTGAATTGTGCAAGACTGTTGAATCTCAGATCTGTACCTCTGAAACCAATAATGCAATATATGTTAAGAAAGAAAAAAAGAAGAAGAAGAATGTAGCAGGAGGGGAAGAATGAAGGGGGGAAAATCGGAGGGGGAGAAGAACCATGAGAGACGATGGACTCTGAAAAACAAACTGAGGGTTCTAGAGGGGAGGGGGGTGGGAGGATGGGTTAGCCTGGTGATGGGTATTGAGCAGGGCACGATCTGCATGGAGCACTGGGTGTTATGCACAAACAAGGAATCATGGAACACTATATCTAAAACTAATGATGTAATGTATGGGGATTAACATAACAATAAAAACATTTCATAATAATAATAAAAAAGAACGCTTGCTATTAGACTTCCATGCAAAAGTGGGGCCGCAGTGCTAGCTTCATGAAACAAGTGGGGAGTCGTGTTCTGTCTTCTGCCGGGGCCTGAGTCCCACACGGAAAATGGGTCTGGACTCCCTTGCAGTGCTCTCACGCACGCACACAACAAAATGCTGCCACCCTCAGGAGCAGCTGTTTTACCTGCAGCACAGGCTCTCAACCGAGTTTTTCCTTCGAGTTAGGTGGCTTCGTTTAAGCCTGCACACACACCCTGGGCAACGGTCCTAGCCCCATAACCATGATGTGGGTTGAGAGCTGCCTTCTGTACCGGCCTGTCTCTCCCCCGATATTACGATATTGAAACCGTCCCCAGGCTCTCAGCCACAGTACACCCTAAACTGCTTCGCCCACAGAGAGGTCGACGGTAGCTAAAGCACGGTTTCTCTACAGTGTTGTTTCTTCGAGTTAGAAAGCTAGCTATTAGACTTCCATTCAAAAGTGGGGCCGCAGTACTAGTTTCATGGAGCCAGTGGGGAGTCGTGTTCTGGCTTCTTGCGGGGCCTGGGTCTCACAAGGAAAATGGTTTTGGACTCACTTGCTGTGCACTCACGCATGCACACCACACAATGCGTCCACCCTGAGGCATGGCTCTTTTAGCCGAAGCAGGAATTCCCTACAGAGTTGTTCCTTTGAGTGAGGTGGTTGGCTTATGGCCTGCAGGCACACCCGGGGCAAGGGTACTAGCCTCATAAACAAGAGGTGAGTTGAGAGCTGCCTTCCGCACCGGCCTGTTTCTCACTCCATTTCACGTCTGGGACCCTTTCCCCGGTCTCTCATACACGAGCACTATCCAACTCCTGCGGCTTCAGGAACGGCAATGTTAGCTAAGGCGCAGTAACGCCACAGCATTGATTCTTGGTGTTAGTAGCCTGGTAGGCGAATGAGCTGCAGCTGGGATTCTTTACAGGCTTGTTTCTTCCCAGTCAGTGTCGAGCACATAGCATTCCAAGCACACATGGAGCAGTAGTGTTAGCTTCAGGTAGCAAGAGCTGAGTCCAGAGGTGCCTTCTGCCCGGACCTATTTCTCCCTTGGTTTCACGTATGGAACCCGTTCCCCAGGCTCTCAGCCACGGTACTCCGTGTAATACTTCCTCCATCTAGAGGTCGACGGTAGCTAAAGCAGGGTTTCTCTACAGTGTTGTTTCTTCGAGTGAGAACACTAGCTGTTAGACTTCCATGCAAAAGTGGGGCTGCCGTGCTAGCGTGAGGAAACACATGGGGAGTCGTGTTCTGCCTTCTGCTGGGGCCTGAGGCTCACTCACAAAAAGCTTTGGACTCCCTTGCAGGGCTCTCATGCACGCACACAACATAATGCTTCCACCTTCCAGAGCGGCTCTTTTAGCTGAAGCATGGATTCTCCAGCGAGTTTTTCCTTCGAGTTAGGCGGTTTTCATGAAGCCTGCACACACACCCGGGGCAACGGTACTAGCCCCATAACCATGGTGTGAGTTGAGAGCTGCCTTCTCTGCGGCCTGTCTCTCCCTCGATTTTAGGAAACGGAACCCGTCCCCAGGCTCTCACCCACCGTACACCCTAAACTGCTTCCTCCCACACAGAGGTCGTCGGTAGCTAAAGCACGGTTTCTCTTCAGTGTTGTTTCTCCGAGTTAGAACGCTTGCTATTAATGTCCACAATAGCCAAACTGTGGAAAGAGCCAAGATGTCCACCAACAGATGAATGGATAAAGAAGAGGGGGTATATATATATATATACAATGGAATATTATGCAGCCATCAAAAGGAATGAGATCTTGCCATCTGCAACGACGTGGATGGAACTGGAGGGTATCATGCCGAGCGAAATAAGTCAAAAAGAGAAAGACATGTATCATATGACCTCACTGATATGAGGAATTCTTAATCTCAGGAAACAAACTGAGGGTTGCTGGAGTGGGGGCTGGGGTGGGAGGGATGGGGTCACTGGGTGTTGCACACTGGGGAGGGCATGTGTTCTGGTAAGCGCTGTGAATTGTGCAAGACTGTTGAATCTCAGATCTGTACCTCTGAAACCAATAATGCAATATATGTTAAGAAAGAAAAAAAGAAGAAGAAGAATGTAGCAGGAGGGGAAGAATGAAGGGGGGAAAATCGGAGGGGGAGAAGAACCATGAGAGACGATGGACTCTGAAAAACAAACTGAGGGTTCTAGAGGGGAGGGGGGTGGGAGGATGGGTTAGCCTGGTGATGGGTATTGAGCAGGGCACGATCTGCATGGAGCACTGGGTGTTATGCACAAACAAGGAATCATGGAACACTATATTTAAAACTAATGATGTAATGTATGGGGATTAACATGACAATAAAAACATTTCATAATAATAATAAAAAAGAACGCTTGCTATTAGACTTCCATGCAAAAGTGGGGCCGCAGTGCTAGCTTCATGAAACAAGTGGGGAGTCGTGTTCTGTCTTCTGCCGGGGCCTGAGTCCCACACGGAAAATGGGTCTGGACTCCCTTGCAGTGCTCTCACGCACGCACACAACAAAATGCTGCCACCCTCAGGAGCAGCTGTTTTACCTGCAGCACAGGCTCTCAACCGAGTTTTTCCTTCGAGTTAGGTGGCTTCGTTTAAGCCTGCACACACACCCTGGGCAACGGTCCTAGCCCCATAACCATGATGTGGGTTGAGAGCTGCCTTCTGTACCGGCCTGTCTCTCCCCCGATATTACGATATTGAAACCGTCCCCAGGCTCTCAGCCACAGTACACCCTAAACTGCTTCGCCCACAGAGAGGTCGACGGTAGCTAAAGCACGGTTTCTCTACAGTGTTGTTTCTTCGAGTTAGAAAGCTAGCTATTAGACTTCCATTCAAAAGTGGGGCCGCAGTACTAGTTTCATGGAGCCAGTGGGGAGTCGTGTTCTGGCTTCTTGCGGGGCCTGGGTCTCACAAGGAAAATGGTTTTGGACTCACTTGCTGTGCACTCACGCATGCACACCACACAATGCGTCCACCCTGAGGCATGGCTCTTTTAGCCGAAGCAGGAATTCCCTACAGAGTTGTTCCTTTGAGTGAGGTGGTTGGCTTATGGCCTGCAGGCACACCCGGGGCAAGGGTACTAGCCTCATAAACAAGAGGTGAGTTGAGAGCTGCCTTCCGCACCGGCCTGTTTCTCACTCCATTTCACGTCTGGGACCCTTTCCCCGGTCTCTCATACACGAGCACTATCCAACTCCTGCGGCTTCAGGAACGGCAATGTTAGCTAAGGCGCAGTAACGCCACAGCATTGATTCTTGGTGTTAGGAGCCTGGTAGGCGAATGAGCTGCAGCTGGGATTCTTTACAGGCTTGTTTCTTCCCAGTCAGTGTCGAGCACATAGCATTCCAAGCACACATGGAGCAGTAGTGTTAGCTTCAGGTAGCAAGAGCTGAGTCCAGAGGTGCCTTCTGCCCGGACCTATTTCTCCCTTGGTTTCACGTATGGAACCCGTTCCCCAGGCTCTCAGCCACGGTACTCCGTGTAATACTTCCTCCATCTAGAGGTCGACGGTAGCTAAAGCAGGGTTTCTCTACAGTGTTGTTTCTTCGAGTGAGAACACTAGCTGTTAGACTTCCATGCAAAAGTGGGGCTGCCGTGCTAGCGTGAGGAAACACATGGGGAGTCGTGTTCTGCCTTCTGCTGGGGCCTGAGGCTCACTCACAAAAAGCTTTGGACTCCCTTGCAGGGCTCTCATGCACGCACACAACATAATGCTTCCACCTTCCAGAGCGGCTCTTTTAGCTGAAGCATGGATTCTCCAGCGAGTTTTTCCTTCGAGTTAGGCGGTTTTCATGAAGCCTACACACACACCCGGGGCAACGGTACTAGCCCCATAACCGTGGTGTGAGTTGAGAGCTGCCTTCTCTCCGGCCTGTCTCTCCCTTGATTTTACGAAACGGAACCCGTCCCCAGGCTCTCACCCACCGTACACCCTAAACTGCTTCCTCCCACACAGAGGTCGTCGGTAGCTAAAGCACGGTTTCTCTTCAGTGTTGTTTCTCCGAGTTAGAACGCTTGCTATTAATGTCCACAATAGCCACACTGTGGAAAGAGCCAAGATGTCCACCAACAGATGAATGGATAAAGAAGAGGGGGTACATATATATATATATATATATATATATATATATATACAATGGAATATTATGCAGCCATCAAAGGGAATGAGATCTTGCCATCTGCAACGACGTGCATGGAACTGGAGGGTATCATGCCGAGCGAAATAAGTCAAACAGAGAAAGACATGTATCATATGACCTCACTGATATGAGGAATTCTTAATCTCAGGAAACAAAATGAGGGTTGCTGGAGTGGGGGCTGGGGTGGGAGGGATGGGGTCACTGGGTGTTGGACACTGGGGAGGGTATGTGTTCTGGTAAGCGCCGTAAATTGTGCAAGACTGTTGAATCTCAGATCTGTACCTCTGAAACCAATAATGCAATATATGTTAAGAAAGAAAAAAAGAAGAAGAAGAATGTAGCAGGAGGGGAAGAATGAAGGGGGGAAAATCGGAGGGGGAAAAGAACCATGAGAGACGATGGACTCTGAAAAACAAACTGAGGGTTCTAGAGGGGAGGGGGGTGGGAGGATGGGTTAGCCTGGTGATGGGTATCGAGCAGGGCACGATCTGCATGGAGCACTGGGTGTTATGCACAAACAAGGAATCATGGAACACTATATCTAAAACTAATGATGTAATGTATGGGGATTAACATAACAATAAAAACATTTCATAATAATAGTAAAAGAGAACGCTTGCTATTAGACTTCCATGCAAAAGTGGGGCCGCAGTGCTAGCTTCATGAAACAAGTGGGGAGTCGTGTTCTGTCTTCTGCCGGGGCCTGAGTCCCACACGGAAAATGGGTCTGGACTCCCTTGCAGTGCTCTCACGCACGCACACAACAAAATGCTGCCACCCTCAGGAGCAGCTCTTTTACCTGCAGCACAGGCTCTCAACCGAGTTTTTCCTTCGAGTTAGGTGGCTTCGTTTAAGCCTGCACACACACCCTGGGCAACGGTCCTAGCCCCATAACCATGATGTGTGTTGAGAGCTGCCTTCTGTACCGGCCTGTCTCTCCCCCGATATTACGATATTGAAACCGTCCCCAGGCTCTCAGCCACAGTACACCCTAAACTGCTTCGCCCACAGAGAGGTCGACGGTAGCTAAAGCACGGTTTCTCTACAGTGTTGTTTCTTCGAGTTAGAAAGCTAGCTATTAGACTTCCATTCAAAAGCGGGGCCGCAGTACTAGTTTCATGGAGCCAGTGGGGAGTCGTGTTCTGGCTTCTTGCGGGGCCTGGGTCTCACAAGGAAAATGGTTTTGGACTCACTTGCTGTGCACTCACGCATGCACACCACACAATGCGTCCACCCTGAGGCATGGCTCTTTTAGCCGAAGCAGGAATTCCCTACAGAGTTGTTCCTTTGAGTGAGGTGGTTGGCTTATGGCCTGCAGGCACACCCGGGGCAAGGGTACTAGCCTCATAAACAAGAGGTGAGTTGAGAGCTGCCTTCCGCACCGGCCTGTTTCTCACTCCATTTCACGTCTGGGACCCTTTCCCCGGTCTCTCATACACGAGCACTATCCAACTCCTGCGGCTTCAGGAACGGCAATGTTAGCTAAGGCGCAGTAACGCCACAGCATTGATTCTTGGTGTTAGTAGCCTGGTAGGCGAATGAGCTGCAGCTGGGACTCTTTACAGGCTTGTTTCTTCCCAGTCAGTGTCGAGCACATAGCATTCCAAGCACACATGGAACAGTAGTGTTAGCTTCAGGTAGCAAGAGCTGAGTCCAGAGGTGCCTTCTGCCCGGACCTATTTCTCCCTTGGTTTCACGTATGGAACCCGTTCCCCAGGCTCTCAGCCACGGTACTCCGTGTAATACTTCCTCCATCTAGAGGTCGACGGTAGCTAAAGCAGGGTTTCTCTACAGTGTTGTTTCTTCGAGTGAGAACCCTAGCTGTTAGACTTCCATGCAAAAGTGGGGCTGCCGTGCTAGCGTGAGGAAACACATGGGGAGTCGTGTTCTGCCTTCTGCTGGGGCCTGAGGCTCACTCACAAAAAGCTTTGGACTCCCTTGCAGGGCTCTCATGCACGCACACAACATAATGCTTCCACCTTCAAGAGCGGCTCTTTTAGCTGAAGCATGGATTCTCCAGCGAGTTTTTCCTTCGAGTTAGGCGGTTTTCATGAAGCCTGCACACACACCCGGGGCAACGGTACTAGCCCCATAACCATGGTGTGAGTTGAGAGCTGCCTTCTCTCCGGCCTGTCTCTCCCTTGATTTTAGGAAACGGAACCCGTCCCCAGGCTCTCACCCACCGTACACCCTAAACTGCTTCCTCCCACACAGAGGTCGTCGGTAGCTAAAGCACGGTTTCTCTTCAGTGTTGTTTCTCCGAGTTAGAACGCTTGCTATTAATGTCCACAATAGCCAAACTGTGGAAAGAGCCAAGATGTCCACCAACAGATGAATGGATAAAGAAGAGGGGGTACATATATATATATATATATATATATACAATGGAATATTATGCAGCCATCAAAAGGAATGAGATCTTGCCATCTGCAACGACGTGGATGGAACTGGAGGGTATCATGCCGAGCGAAATAAGTCAAACAGAGAAAGACATGTATCATATGACCTCACTGATATGAGGAATTCTTAATCTCAGGAAACAAACTGAGCGTTGCTGGAGTGGGGGCTGGGGTGGGAGGGATGGGGTCACTGGGTGTTGGACACTGGGGAGGGTATGTGTTCTGGTAAGCGCCGTGAATTGTGCAAGACTGTTGAATCTCAGATCTGTACCTCTGAATCCAATAATGCCATATATGTTAAGAAAGAAAAAAAGAAGAAGAAGAATGTAGCAGGAGGGGAAGAATGAAGGGGGGGAAATCGGAGGGGGAGAAGAACCATGAGAGACGATGGACTCTGAAAAACAAACTGAGGGTTCTAGAGGGGAGGGGGGTGGGAGGATGGGTTAGCCTGGTGATGGGTATCGAGCAGGGCACGATCTGCATGGAGCACTGGGTGTTATGCACAAACAAGGAATCATGGAACACTATATCTAAAACTAATGATGTAATGTATGGGGATTAACATAACAATAAACACATTTCATAATAATAGTAAAAAAGAACGCTTGCTATTAGACTTCCATGCAAAAGTGGGGCCGCAGTGCTAGCTTCATGAAACAAGTGGGGAGTCGTGTTCTGTCTTCTGCCGGGGCCTGAGTCCCACACGGAAAATGGGTCTGGACTCCCTTGCAGTGCTCTCACGCACGCACACAACAAAATGCTGCCACCCTCAGGAGCAGCTCTTTTACCTGCAGCACAGGCTCTCAACCGAGTTTTTCCTTCGAGTTAGGTGGCTTCGTTTAAGCCTGCACACACACCCTGGGCAACGGTCCTAGCCCCATAACCATGATGTGGGTTGAGAGCTGCCTTCTGTACCGGCCTGTCTCTCCCCCGATATTACGATATTGAAACCGTCCCCAGGCTCTCAGCCACAGTACACCCTAAACTGCTTCGCCCACAGAGAGGTCGACGGTAGCTAAAGCACGGTTTCTCTACAGTGTTGTTTCTTCGAGTTAGAAAGCTAGCTATTAGACTTCCATTCAAAAGTGGGGCCGCAGTACTAGTTTCATGGAGCCAGTGGGGAGTCGTGTTCTGGCTTCTTGCGGGGCCTGGGTCTCACAAGGAAAATGGTTTTGGACTCACTTGCTGTGCACTCACGCATGCACACCACACAATGCGTCCACCCTGAGGCATGGCTCTTTTAGCCGAAGCAGGAATTCCCTACAGAGTTGTTCCTTTGAGTGAGGTGGTTGGCTTATGGCCTGCAGGCACACCCGGGGCAAGGGTACTAGCCTCATAAACAAGAGGTGAGTTGAGAGCTGCCTTCCGCACCGGCCTGTTTCTCACTCCATTTCACGTCTGGGACCCTTTCCCCGGTCTCTCATACACGAGCACTATCCAACTCCTGCGGCTTCAGGAACGGCAATGTTAGCTAAGGCGCAGTAACGCCACAGCATTGATTCTTGGTGTTAGTAGCCTGGTAGGCGAATGAGCTGCAGCTGGGATTCTTTACAGGCTTGTTTCTTCCCAGTCAGTGTCGAGCACATAGCATTCCAAGCACACATGGAACAGTAGTGTTAGCTTCAGGTAGCAAGAGCTGAGTCCAGAGGTGCCTTCTGCCCGGACCTATTTCTCCCTTGGTT
Organism: Halichoerus grypus; assembly: GCF_964656455.1. Taxonomy (NCBI): domain Eukaryota; kingdom Metazoa; phylum Chordata; class Mammalia; order Carnivora; family Phocidae; genus Halichoerus; species Halichoerus grypus. Next base: position 68,072,168 of record NC_135722.1, read on the forward strand.
TCACGTATGGAACCCGTTCCCCAGGCTCTCAGCCACGGTACTCCGTGTAATACTTCCTCCATCTAGAGGTCGACGGTAGCTAAAGCAGGGTTTCTCTACAGTGTTGTTTCTTCGAGTGAGAACCCTAGCTGTTAGACTTCCATGCAAAAGTGGGGCTGCCGTGCTAGCGTGAGGAAACACATGGGGAGTCGTGTTCTGCCTTCTGCTGGGGCCTGAGGCTCACTCACAAAAAGCTTTGGACTCCCTTGCAGGGCTCTCATGCACGCACACAACATAATGCTTCCACCTTCCAGAGCGGCTCTTTTAGCTGAAGCATGGATTCTCCAGCGAGTTTTTCCTTCGAGTTAGGCGGTTTTCATGAAGCCTGCACACACACCCGGGGCAACGGTACTAGCCCCATAACCATGGTGTGAGTTGAGAGCTGCCTTCTCTCCGGCCTGTCTCTCCCTCGATTTTAGGAAACGGAACCCGTCCCCAGGCTCTCACCCACCGTACACCCTAAACTGCTTCCTCCCACACAGAGGTCGTCGGTAGCTAAAGCACGGTTACTCTTCAGTGTTGTTTCTCCGAGTTAGAACGCTTGCTATTAATGTCCACAATAGCCAAACTGTGGAAAGAGCCAAGATGTCCACCAACAGATGAATGGATAAAGAAGAGGGGGTATATATATATATATATATATATATACAATGGAATATTATGCAGCCATCAAAAGGAATGAGATCTTGCCATCTGCAACGACGTGGATGGAACTGGAGGGTATCATGCCGAGCGAAATAAGTCAAACAGAGAAAGACATGTATCATATGACCTCACTGATATGAGGAATTCTTAATCTCAGGAAACAAACTGAGAGTTGCTGGAGTGGGGGCTGGGGTGGGAGGGATGGGGTCACTGGGTGTTGGACACTGGGGAGGGTATGTGTTCTGGTAAGCGCCGTGAATTGTGCAAGACTGTTGAATCTCAGATCTGTACCTCTGAATCCAATAATGCCATATATGTTAAGAAAGAAAAAAAGAAGAAGAAGAATGTAGCAGGAGGGGAAGAATGAAGGGGGGGAAATCGGAGGGGGAGAAGAACCATGAGAGACGATGGACTCTGAAAAACAAACTGAGGGTTCTAGAGGGGAGGGGGGTGGGAGGATGGGTTAGCCTGGTGATGGGTATCGAGCAGGGCACGATCTGCATGGAGCACTGGGTGTTATGCACAAACAAGGAATCATGGAACACTATATCTAAAACTAATGATGTAATGTATGGGGATTAACATAACAATAAACACATTTCATAATAATACTAAAAAAGAACGCTTGCTATTAGACTTCCATGCAAAAGTGGGGCCGCAGTGCTAGCTTCATGAAACAAGTGGGGAGTCGTGTTCTGTCTTCTGCCGGGGCCTGAGTCCCACACGGAAAATGGGTCTGGACTCCCTTGCAGTGCTCTCACGCACGCACACAACAAAATGCTGCCACCCTCAGGAGCAGCTGTTTTACCTGCAGCACAGGCTCTCAACCGAGTTTTTCCTTCGAGTTAGGTGGCTTCGTTTAAGCCTGCACACACACCCTGGGCAACGGTCCTAGCCCCATAACCATGATGTGGGTTGAGAGCTGCCTTCTGTACCGGCCTGTCTCTCCCCCGATATTACGATATTGAAACCGTCCCCAGGCTCTCAGCCACAGTACACCCTAAATGCTTCGCCCACAGAGAGGTCGACGGTAGCTAAAGCACGGTTTCTCTACAGTGTTGATTCTTCGAGTTAGAAAGCTAGCTATTAGACTTCCATTCAAAAGTGGGGCCGCAGTACTAGTTTCATGGAGCCAGTGGGGAGTCGTGTTCTGGCTTCTTGCGGGGCCTGGGTCTCACAAGGAAAATGGTTTTGGACTCACTTGCTGTGCACTCACGCATGCACACCACACAATGCGTCCACCCTGAGGCATGGCTCTTTTAGCCAAAGCAGGAATTCCCTACAGAGTTGTTCCTTTGAGTTAGGTGGTTGGCTTATGGCCTGCGGACACACCCGGGGCAAGGGTACTAGCCTCATAAACAAGAGGTGAGTTGAGAGCTGCCTTCCGCACCGGCCTGTTTCTCACTCCATTTCACGTCTGGGACCCTTTTCCCGGTCTCTCATACACGAGCACTATCCAACTCCTGCGGCTTCAGGAACGGCAATGTTAGCTAAGGCGCAGTAACGCCACAGCATTGATTCTTGGTGTTAGTAGCCTGGTAGGCGAATGAGCTGCAGCTGGGATTCTTTACAGGCTTGTTTCTTCCCAGTCAGTGTCGAGCACATAGCATTCCAAGCACACATGGAGCAGTAGTGTTAGCTTCAGGTAGCAAGAGCTGAATCCAGAGGTGCCTTCTGCCCGGACCTATTTCTCCCTTGGTTTCACGTATGGAACCCGTTCCCCAGGCTCTCAGCCACGGTACTCCGTGTAATACTTCCTCCATCTAGAGGTCGACGGTAGCTAAAGCAGGGTTTCTCTACAGTGTTGTTTCTTCGAGTGAGAACCCTAGCTGTTAGACTTCCATGCAAAAGTGGGGCTGCCGTGCTAGCGTGAGGAAACACATGGGGAGTCGTGTTCTGCCTTCTGCTGGGGCCTGAGGCTCACTCACAAAAAGCTTTGGACTCCCTTGCAGGGCTCTCATGCACGCACACAACATAATGCTTCCACCTTCCAGAGCGGCTCTTTTAGCTGAAGCATGGATTCTCCAGCGAGTTTTTCCTTCGAGTTAGGCGGTTTTCATGAAGCCTGCACACACACCCGGGGCAACGGTACTAGCCCCATAACCATGGTGTGAGTTGAGAGCTGCCTTCTCTGCGGCCTGTCTCTCCCTCGATTTTAGGAAACGGAACCCGTCCCCAGGCTCTCACCCACCGTACACCCTAAACTGCTTCCTCCCACACAGAGGTCGTCGGTAGCTAAAGCACGGTTTCTCTACAGTGTTGTTTCTCCGAGTTAGAACACTTGCTATTAATGTCCACAATAGCCAAACTGTGGAAAGAGCCAAGATGTCCACCAACAGATGAATGGATAAAGAAGAGGAGGTATATATATATATACAATGGAATATTATGCAGCCATCAAAAGGAATGAGATCTTGCCATCTGCAACGACGTGGATGGAACTGGAGGGTATCATGCCGAGCGAAATAAGTCAAACAGAGAAAGACATGTATCATATGACCTCACTGATATGAGGAATTCTTAATCTCAGGAAACAAACTGAGGGTTGCTGGAGTGGGGGCTGGGGTGGGAGGGATGGGGTCACTGGGTGTTGCACACTGGGGAGGGTATGTGTTCTGGTAAGCGCTGTGAATTGTGCAAGACTGTTGAATCTCAGATCTGTACCTCTGAAACCAATAATGCAATATATGTTAAGAAAGAAAAAAAGAAGAAGAATGTAGCAGGAGGGGAAGAATGAAGGGGGGAAAATGGGAGGGGGAGAAGAACCATGAGAGACGATGGACTCTGAAAAACAAACTGAGGGTTCTAGAGGGGAGGGGGGTGGGAGGATGGGTTAGCCTGGTGATGGGTATCGAGCAGGGCACGATCTGCATGGAGCACTGGGTGTTATGCACAAACAAGGAATCATGGAACACTATATCTAAAACTAATGATGTAATGTATGGGGATTAACATAACAATAAAAACATTTCATAATAATAGTAAAAAAGAACGCTTGCTATTAGACTTCCATGCAAAAGTGGGGCCGCAGTGCTAGCTTCATGAAACAAGTGGGGAGTCGTGTTCTGTCTTCTGCCGGGGCCTGAGTCCCACACGGAAAATGGGTCTGGACTCCCTTGCAGTGCCCTCACGCACGCACACAACAAAATGCTGCCACCCTCAGGAGCAGCTGTTTTACCTGCAGCACAGGCTCTCAACCGAGTTTTTCCTTCGAGTTAGGTGGCTTCGTTTAAGCCTGCACACACACCCTGGGCAACGGTCCTAGCCCCATAACCATGATGTGGGTTGAGAGCTGCCTTCTGTACCGGCCTGTCTCTCCCCCGATATTACGATATTGAAACCGTCCCCAGGCTCTCAGCCACAGTATACCCTAAACTGCTTCGCCCACAGAGAGGTCGACGGTAGCTAAAGCACGGTTTCTCTACAGTGTTGATTCTTCGAGTTAGAAAGCTAGCTATTAGACTTCCATTCAAAAGCGGGGCCGCAGTACTAGTTTCATGGAGCCAGTGGGGAGTCGTGTTCTGGCTTCTTGCGGGGCCTGGGTCTCACAAGGAAAATGGTTTTGGACTCACTTGCTGTGCACTCACGCATGCACACCACACAATGCGTCCACCCTGAGGCATGGCTCTTTTAGCCGAAGCAGGAATTCCCTACAGAGTTGTTCCTTTGAGTGAGGTGGTTGGCTTATGGCCTGCAGGCACACCCGGGGCAAGGGTACTAGCCTCATAAACAAGAGGTGAGTTGAGAGCTGCCTTCCGCACCGGCCTGTTTCTCACTCCATTTCACGTCTGGGACCGTTTCCCCGGTCTCTCATACACGAGCACTATCCAACTCCTGCGGCTTCAGGAACGACAATGTTAGCTAAGGCGCAGTAACGCCACAGCATTGATTCTTGGTGTTAGTAGCCTGGTAGGCGAATGAGCTGCAGCTGGGATTCTTTACAGGCTTGTTGCTTCCCAGTCAGTGTCGAGCACATAGCATTCCAAGCACACATGGAACAGTAGTGTTAGCTTCAGGTAGCAAGAGCTGAGTCCAGAGGTGCCTTCTGCCCGGACCTATTTCTTCCTTGGTTTCACGTATGGAACCCGTTCTCCAGGCTCTCAGCCACGGTACTCCGTGTAATACTTCCTCCATCTAGAGGTCGACGGTAGCTAAAGCAGGGTTTCTCTACAGTGTTGTTTCTTCGAGTGAGAACCCTAGCTGTTAGACTTCCATGCAAAAGTGGGGCTGCCGTGCTAGCATGAGGAAACACATGGGGAGTCGTGTTCTGCCTTCTGCTGGGGCCTGAGGCTCACTCACAAAAAGCTTTGGACTCCCTTGCAGGGCTCTCATGCACGCACACAACATAATGCTTCCACCTTCCAGAGCGGCTCTTTTAGCTGAAGCATGGATTCTCCAGCGAGTTTTTCCTTCGAGTTAGGCGGTTTTCATGAAGCCTGCACACACACCCGGGGCAACGGTACTAGCGCCATAACCATGGTGTGAGTTGAGAGCTGCCTTCTCTCCGGCCTGTCTCTCCCTCGATTTTAGGAAACGGAACCCGTCCCCAGGCTCTCACCCACCGTACACCCTAAACTGCTTCCTCCAACACAGAGGTCGTCGGTAGCTAAAGCACGGTTACTCTTCAGTGTTGTTTCTCCGAGTTAGAACGCTTGCTATTAATGTCCACAATAGCCAAACTGTGGAAAGAGCCAAGATGTCCACCAACAGATGAATGGATAAAGAAGAGGGGGTATATATATATATATATATATACAATGGAATATTATGCAGCCATCAAAAGGAATGAGATCTTGCCATCTGCAACGACGTGGATGGAACTGGAGGGTATCATGCCGAGCGAAATAAGTCAAACAGAGAAAGACATGTATCATATGACCTCACTGATATGAGGAATTCTTAATCTCAGGAAACAAACTGAGGGTTGCTGGAGTGGGGGCTGGGGTGGGAGGGATTGGATCACTGGGTGTTGGACACTGGGGAGGGTATGTGTTCTGGTAAGCGCCGTAAATTGTGCAAGACTGTTGAATCTCAGATCTGTACCTCTGAAACCAATAATGCCATATATGTTAAGAAAGAAAAAAAGATGAAGAAGAATGTAGCAGGAGGGGAAGAATGAAGGGGGGAAAATCGGAGGGGGAGAAGAACCATGAGAGACGATGGACTCTGAAAAACAAACTGAGGGTTCTAGAGGGGAGGGGGGTGGGAGGATGGGTTAGCCTGGTGATGGGTATCGAGCAGGGCACGATCTGCATGGAGCTCTGGGTGTTATGCACAAACAAGGAATCATGGAACACTATATCTAAAACTAATGATGTAATGTATGGGGATTAACATAACAATAAAAACATTTCATAATAATAGTAAAAGAGAACGCTTGCTATTAGACTTCCATGCAAAAGTGGGGCCGCAGTGCTAGCTTCATGAAACAAGTGGGGAGTCGTGTTCTGTCTTCTGCCGGGGCCTGAGTCCCACACGGAAAATGGGTCTGGACTCCCTTGCAGTGCTCTCACGCACGCACACAACAAAATGCTGCCACCCTCAGGAGCAGCTGTTTTACCTGCAGCACAGGCTCTCAACCGAGTTTTTCCTTCGAGTTAGGTGGCTTCGTTTAAGCCTGCACACACACCCTGGGCAACGGTCCTAGCCCCATAACCATGATGTGGGTTGAGAGCTGCCTTCTGTACCGGCCTGTCTCTCCCCCGATATTACGATATTGAAACCGTCCCCAGGCTCTCAGCCACAGTACACCCTAAACTGCTTCGCCCACAGAGAGGTCGACGGTAGCTAAAGCACGGTTTCTCTACAGTGTTGTTTCTTCGAGTTAGAAAGCTAGCTATTAGACTTCCATTCAAAAGTGGGGCCGCAGTACTCGTTTCATGGAGCCAGTGGGGAGTCGTGTTCTGGCTTCTTGCGGGGCCTGGGTCTCACAAGGAAAATGGTTTTGGACTCACTTGCTGTGCACTCACGCATGCACACCACACAATGCGTCCACCCTGAGGCATGGCTCTTTTAGCCGAAGCAGGAATTCCCTACAGAGTTGTTCCTTTGAGTGAGGTGGTTGGCTTATGGCCTGCAGGCACACCCGGGGCAAGGGTACTAGCCTCATAAACAAGAGGTGAGTTGAGAGCTGCCTTCCGCACCGGCCTGTTTCTCACTCCATTTCACGTCTGGGACCCTTTCCCCGGTCTCTCATACACGAGCACTATCCAACTCCTGCGGCTTCAGGAACGGCAATGTTAGCTAAGGCGCAGTAACGCCACAGCATTGATTCTTGGTGTTAGTAGCCTGGTAGGCGAATGAGCTGCAGCTGGGATTCTTTACAGGCTTGTTTCTTCCCAGTCAGTGTCGAGCACATAGCATTCCAAGCACACATGGAGCAGTAGTGTTAGCTTCAGGTAGCAAGAGCTGAGTCCAGAGGTGCCTTCTGCCCGGACCTATTTCTCCCTTGGTTTCACGTATGGAACCCGTTCCCCAGGCTCTCAGCCACGGTACTCCGTGTAATACTTCCTCCATCTAGAGGTCGACGGTAGCTAAAGCAGGGTTTCTCTACAGTGTTGTTTCTTCGAGTGAGAACACTAGCTGTTAGACTTCCACGCAAAAGTGGGGCTGCCGTGCTAGCGTGAGGAAACACATGGGGAGTGGTGTTCTGCCTTCTGCTGGGGCCTGAGGCTCACTCACAAAAAGCTTTGGACTCCCTTGCAGGGCTCTCATGCACGCACACAACATAATGCTTCCACCTTCCAGAGCGGCTCTTTTAGCTGAAGCATGGATTCTCCAGCGAGGTTTTCCTTCGAGTTAGGCGGTTTTCATGAAGCCTGCACACACACCCGGGGCAACGGTACTAGCCCCATAACCATGGTGTGAGTTGAGAGCTGCCTTCTCTGCGGCCTGTCTCTCCCTCGATTTTAGGAAACGGAACCCGTCCCCAGGCTCTCACCCACCGTACACCCTAAACTGCTTCCTCCCACACAGAGGTCGTCGGTAGCTAAAGCACGTTTTCTCTTCAGTGTTGTTTCTCCGAGTTAGAACGCTTGCTATTAATGTCCACAGTAGCCAAACTGTGGAAAGAGCCAAGATGTCCACCAACAGATGAATGGATAAAGAAGAGGGGGTATAAATATATATATACAATGGAATATTATGCAGCCATCAAAAGGAAAGAGATCTTGCCATCTGCAACGACGTGGATGGAACTGGAGGGTATCATGCTGAGCGAAATAAGTCAAACAGAGAAAGACATGTATCATATGACCTCACTGATATGAGGAATTCTTAATCTCAGGAAACAAACTGAGGGTTGCTGGAGTGGGGGCTGGGGTGGGAGGGATGGGGTCACTGGGTGTTGGACACTGGGGAGGGTATGTGTTCTGGTAAGCGCTGTGAATTGTGCAAGACTGTTGAATCTCAGATCTGTACCTCTGAAACCAATAATGCAATATATGTTAAGAAAGAAAAAAAGAAGAAGAAGAATGTAGCAGGAGGGGAAGAATGAAGGGGGGAAAATCGGAGGGGGAGAAGAACCATGAGAGACGATGGACTCTGAAAAACAAACTGAGGGTTCTAGAGGGGAGGGGGGTGGGAGGATGGGTTAGCCTGGTGATGGGTATTGAGCAGGGCACGATCTGCATGGAGCACTGGGTGTTATACACAAACAAGGAATCATGGAACACTATATCTAAAACTAATGATGTAATGTATGGGGATTAACATAACAATAAAAACATTTCATAATAATAGTAAAAAAGAACGCTTGCTATTAGACTTCCATACAAAAGTGGGGCCGCAGTGCTAGCTTCATGAAACAAGTGGGGAGTCGTGTTCTGTCTTCTGCCGGGGCCTGAGTCCCACACGGAAAATGGGTCTGGCCTCCCTTGCAGTGCTCTCACGCACGCACACAACAAAATGCTGCCACCCTCAGGAGCAGCTGTTTTACCTGCAGCACAGGCTCTCAACCGAGTTTTTCCTTCGAGTTAGGTGGCTTCGTTTAAGCCTGCACACACACCCTGGGCAACGGTCCTAGCCCCATAACCATGATGTGGGTTGAGAGCTGCCTTCTGTACCGGCCTGTCTCTCCCCCGATATTACGATATTGAAACCGTCCCCAGGCTCTCAGCCACAGTACACCCTAAACTGCTTCGCCCACAGAGAGGTCGACGGTAGCTAAAGCACGGTTTCTCTACAGTGTTGTTTCTTCGAGTTAGAAAGCTAGCTATTAGACTTCCATTCAAAAGTGGGGCCGCAGTACTAGTTTCATGGAGCCAGTGGGGAGTCGTGTTCTGGCTTCTTGCGGGGCCTGGGTCTCACAAGGAAAATGGTTTTGGACTCACTTGCTGTGCACTCACGCATGCACACCACACAATGCGTCCACCCTGAGGCATGGCTCTTTTAGCCGAAGCAGGAATTCCCTACAGAGTTGTTCCTTTGAGTGAGGTGGTTGGCTTATGGCCTGCAGGCACACCCGGGGCAAGGGTACTAGCCTCATAAACAAGAGGTGAGTTGAGAGCTGCCTTCCGCACCGGCCTGTTTCTCACTCCATTTCACGTCTGGGACCCTTTCCCCGGTCTCTCATACACGAGCACTATCCAACTCCTGCGGCTTCAGGAACGGCAATGTTAGCTAAGGCGCAGTAACGCCACAGCATTGATTCTTGGTGTTAGTAGCCTGGTAGGCGAATGAGCTGCAGCTGGGATTCTTTACAGGCTTGTTTCTTCCCAGTCAGTGTCGAGCACATAGCATTCCAAGCACACATGGAGCAGTAGTGTTAGCTTCAGGTAGCAAGAGCTGAGTCCAGAGGTGCCTTCTGCCCGGACCTATTTCTTCCTTGGTTTCACGTATGGAACCCGTTCCCCAGGCTCTCAGCCACGGTACTCCGTGTAATACTTCCTCCATCTAGAGGTCGACGGTAGCTAAAGCAGGGTTTCTCTACAGTGTTGTTTCTTCGAGTGAGAACCCTAGCTGTTAGACTTCCATGCAAAAGTGGGGCTGCCGTGCTAGCGTGAGGAAACACATGGGGAGTCGTGTTCTGCCTTCTGCTGGGGCCTGAGGCTCACTCACAAAAAGCTTTGGACTCCCTTGCAGGGCTCTCATGCACGCACACAACATAATGCTTCCACCTTCCAGAGCGGCTCTTTTAGCTGAAGCATGGATTCTCCAGCGAGTTTTTCCTTCGAGTTAGGCGGTTTTCATGAAGCCTGCACACACACCCGGGGCAACGGTACTAGCGCCATAACCATGGTGTGAGTTGAGAGCTGCCTTCTCTCCGGCCTGTCTCTCCCTCGATTTTAGGAAACGGAACCCGTCCCCAGGCTCTCACCCACCGTACACCCTAAACTGCTTCCTCCCACACAGAGGTCGTCGGTAGCTAAAGCACGGTTACTCTTCAGTGTTGTTTCTCCGAGTTAGAACGCTTGCTATTAATGTCCACAATAGCCAAACTGTGGAAAGAGCCAAGATGTCCACCAAGAGATGAATGGATAAAGAAGAGGGGGTATATATATATATATATATACAATGGAATATTATGCAGCCATCAAAAGGAATGAGATCTTGCCATCTGCAACGACGTGGATGGAACTGGAGGGTATCATGCCGAGCGAAATAAGTCAAACAGAGAAAGACATGTATCATATGACCTCACTGATATGAGGAATTCTTAATCTCAGGAAACAAACTGAGGGTTGCTGGAGTGGGGGCTGGGGTGGGAGGGATGGGGTCACTGGGTGTTGGACACTGGGGAGGGTATGTGTTCTGGTAAGCGCCGTGAATTGTGCAAGACTGTTGAATCTCAGATCTGTACCTCTGAATCCAATAATGCCATATATGTTAAGAAAGAAAAAAAGAAGAAGAAGAATGTAGCAGGAGGGGAAGAATGAAGGGGGGGAAATCGGAGGGGGAGAAGAACCATGAGAGACGATGGACTCTGAAAAACAAACTGAGGGTTCTAGAGGGGAGGGGGGTGGGAGGATGGGTTAGCCTGGTGATGGGTATCGAGCAGGGCACGATCTGCATGGAGCACTGGGTGTTATGCACAAACAAGGAATCATGGAACACTATATCTAAAACTAATGATGTAATGTATGGGGATTAACATAACAATAAACACATTTCATAATAATACTAAAAAAGAACGCTTGCTATTAGACTTCCATGCAAAAGTGGGGCCGCAGTGCTAGCTTCATGAAACAAGTGGGGAGTCGTGTTCTGTCTTCTGCCGGGGCCTGAGTCCCACACGGAAAATGGGTCTGGACTCCCTTGCAGTGCTCTCACGCACGCACACAACAAAATGCTGCCACCCTCAGGAGCAGCTGTTTTACCTGCAGCACAGGCTCTCAACCGAGTTTTTCCTTCGAGTTAGGTGGCTTCGTTTAAGCCTGCACACACACCCTGGGCAACGGTCCTAGCCCCATAACCATGATGTGGGTTGAGAGCTGCCTTCTGTACCGGCCTGTCTCTCCCCCGATATTACGATATTGAAACCGTCCCGAGGCTCTCAGCCACAGTACACCCTAAATGCTTCGCCCACAGAGAGGTCGACGGTAGCTAAAGCACGGTTTCTCTACAGTGTTGATTCTTCGAGTTAGAAAGCTAGCTATTAGACTTCCATTCAAAAGTGGGGCCGCAGTACTAGTTTCATGGAGCCAGTGGGGAGTCGTGTTCTGGCTTCTTGCGGGGCCTGGGTCTCACAAGGAAAATGGTTTTGGACTCACTTGCTGTGCACTCACGCATGCACACCACACAATGCGTCCACCCTGAGGCATGGCTCTTTTAGCCAAAGCAGGAATTCCCTACAGAGTTGTTCCTTTGAGTTAGGTGGTTGGCTTATGGCCTGCAGACACACCCGGGGCAAGGGTACTAGCCTCTTAAACAAGAGGTGAGTTGAGAGCTGCCTTCCGCACCGGCCTGTTTCTCACTCCATTTCACGTCTGGGACCCTTTCCCCGGTCTCTCATACACGAGCACTATCCAACTCCTGCGGCTTCAGGAACGGCAATGTTAGCTAAGGCGCAGTAACGCCACAGCATTGATTCTTGGTGTTAGTAGCCTGGTAGGCGAATGAGCTGCAGCTGGGATTCTTTACAGGCTTGTTTCTTCCCAGTCAGTGTCGAGCACATAGCATTCCAAGCACACATGGAGCAGTAGTGTTAGCTTCAGGTAGCAAGAGCTGAATCCAGAGGTGCCTTCTGCCCGGACCTATTTCTCCCTTGGTTTCACGTATGGAACCCGTTCCCCAGGCTCTCAGCCACGGTACTCCGTGTAATACTTCCTCCATCTAGAGGTCGACGGTAGCTAAAGCAAAGTTTCTCTACAGTGTTGTTTCTTCGAGTGAGAACCCTAGCTGTTAGACTTCCATGCAAAAGTGGGGCTGCCGTGCTAGCGTGAGGAAACACATGGGGAGTCGTGTTCTGCCTTCTGCTGGGGCCTGAGGCTCACTCACAAAAAGCTTTGGACTCCCTTGCAGGGCTCTCATGCACGCACACAACATAATGCTTCCACCTTCCAGAGCGGCTCTTTTAGCTGAAGCATGGATTCTCCAGCGAGTTTTTCCTTCGAGTTAGGCGGTTTTCATGAAGCCTGCACACACACCCGGGGCAACGGTACTAGCCCCATAACCATGGTGTGAGTTGAGAGCTGCCTTCTCTGCGGCCTGTCTCTCCCTCGATTTTAGGAAACGGAACCCGTCCCCAGGCTCTCACCCACCGTACACCTTAAACTGCTTCCTCCCACACAGAGGTCGTCGGTAGCTAAAGCACGGTTTCTCTACAGTGTTGTTTCTCCGAGTTAGAACACTTGCTATTAATGTCCACAATAGCCAAACTGTGGAAAGAGCCAAGATGTCCACCAACAGATGAATGGATAAAGAAGAGGAGGTATATATATATATACAATGGAATATTATGCAGCCATCAAAAGGAATGAGATCTTGCCATCTGCAACGACGTGGATGGAACTGGAGGGTATCATGCCGAGCGAAATAAGTCAAACAGAGAAAGACATGTATCATATGACCTCACTGATATGAGGAATTCTTAATCTCAGGAAACAAACTGAGGGTTGCTGGAGTGGGGGCTGGGGTGGGAGGGATGGGGTCACTGGGTGTTGGACACTGGGGAGGGTATGTGTTCTGGTAAGCGCTGTGAATTGTGCAAGACTGTTGAATCTCAGATCTGTACCTCTGAAACCAATAATGCAATATATGTTAAGAAAGAAAAAAAGAAGAAGAATGTAGCAGGAGGGGAAGAATGAAGGGGGGAAAATGGGAGGGGGAGAAGAACCATGAGAGACGATGGACTCTGAAAAACAAACTGAGGGTTCTAGAGGGGAGGGGGGTGGGAGGATGGGTTAGCCTGGTGATGGGTATCGAGCAGGGCACGATCTGCATGGAGCACTGGGTGTTATGCACAAACAAGGAATCATGGAACACTATATCTAAAACTAATGATGTAATGTATGGGGATTAACATAACAATAAAAACATTTCATAATAATAGTAAAAAAGAACGCTTGCTATTAGACTTCCATGCAAAAGTGGGGCCGCAGTGCTAGCTTCATGAAACAAGTGGGGAGTCGTGTTCTGTCTTCTGCCGGGGCCTGAGTCCCACACGGAAAATGGGTCTGGACTCCCTTGCAGTGCCCTCACGCACGCACACAACAAAATGCTGCCACCCTCAGGAGCAGCTGTTTTACCTGCAGCACAGGCTCTCAACCGAGTTTTTCCTTCGAGTTAGGTGGCTTCGTTTAAGCCTGCACACACACCCTGGGCAACGGTCCTAGCCCCATAACCATGATGTGGGTTGAGAGCTGCCTTCTGTACCGGCCTGTCTCTCCCCCGATATTACGATATTGAAACCGTCCCCAGGCTCTCAGCCACAGTATACCCTAAACTGCTTCGCCCACAGAGAGGTCGACGGTAGCTAAAGCACGGTTTCTCTACAGTGTTGATTCTTCGAGTTAGAAAGCTAGCTATTAGACTTCCATTCAAAAGCGGGGCCGCAGTACTAGTTTCATGGAGCCAGTGGGGAGTCGTGTTCTGGCTTCTTGCGGGGCCTGGGTCTCACAAGGAAAATGGTTTTGGACTCACTTGCTGTGCACTCACGCATGCACACCACACAATGCGTCCACCCTGAGGCATGGCTCTTTTAGCCGAAGCAGGAATTCCCTACAGAGTTGTTCCTTTGAGTGAGGTGGTTGGCTTATGGCCTGCAGGCACACCCGGGGCAAGGGTACTAGCCTCATAAACAAGAGGTGAGTTGAGAGCTGCCTTCCGCACCGGCCTGTTTCTCACTCCATTTCACGTCTGGGACCGTTTCCCCGGTCTCTCATACACGAGCACTATCCAACTCCTGCGGCTTCAGGAACGACAATGTTAGCTAAGGCGCAGTAACGCCACAGCATTGATTCTTGGTGTTAGTAGCCTGGTAGGCGAATGAGCTGCAGCTGGGATTCTTTACAGGCTTGTTGCTTCCCAGTCAGTGTCGAGCACATAGCATTCCAAGCACACATGGAACAGTAGTGTTAGCTTCAGGTAGCAAGAGCTGAGTCCAGAGGTGCCTTCTGCCCGGACCTATTTCTTCCTTGGTTTCACGTATGGAACCCGTTCTCCAGGCTCTCAGCCACGGTACTCCGTGTAATACTTCCTCCATCTAGAGGTCGACGGTAGCTAAAGCAGGGTTTCTCTACAGTGTTGTTTCTTCGAGTGAGAACCCTAGCTGTTAGACTTCCATGCAAAAGTGGGGCTGCCGTGCTAGCGTGAGGAAACACATGGGGAGTCGTGTTCTGCCTTCTGCTGGGGCCTGAGGCTCACTCACAAAAAGCTTTGGACTCCCTTGCAGGGCTCTCATGCACGCACACAACATAATGCTTCCACCTTCCAGAGCGGCTCTTTTAGCTGAAGCATGGATTCTCCAGCGAGTTTTTCCTTCGAGTTAGGCTGTTTTCATGAAGCCTGCACACACACCCGGGGCAACGGTACTAGCGCCATAACCATGGTGTGAGTTGAGAGCTGCCTTCTCTCCGGCCTGTCTCTCCCTCGATTTTAGGAAACGGAACCCGTCCCCAGGCTCTCACCCACCGTACACCCTAAACTGCTTCCTCCCACACAGAGGTCGTCGGTAGCTAAAGCACAGTTACTCTTCAGTGTTGTTTCTCCGAGTTAGAACGCTTGCTATTAATGTCCACAATAGCCAAACTGTGGAAAGAGCCAAGATGTCCACCAACAGATGAATGGATAAAGAAGAGGGGGTATATATATATATATATATATACAATGGAATATTATGCAGCCATCAAAAGGAATGAGATCTTGCCATCTGCAACGACGTGGATGGAACTGGAGGGTATCATGCCGAGCGAAATAAGTCAAACAGAGAAAGACATGTATCATATGACCTCACTGATATGAGGAATTCTTAATCTCAGGAAACAAACTGAGGGTTGCTGGAGTGGGGGCTGGGGTGGGAGGGATTGGATCACTGGGTGTTGGACACTGGGGAGGGTATGTGTTCTGGTAAGCGCCATAAATTGTGCAAGACTGTTGAATCTCAGATCTGTACCTCTGAAACCAATAATGCCATATATGTTAAGAAAGAAAAAAAGATGAAGAAGAATGTAGCAGGAGGGGAAGAATGAAGGGGGGAAAATCGGAGGGGGAGAAGAACCATGAGAGACGATGGACTCTGAAAAACAAACTGAGGGTTCTAGAGGGGAGGGGGGTGGGAGGATGGGTTAGCCTGGTGATGGGTATCGAGCAGGGCACGATCTGCATGGAGCTCTGGGTGTTATGCACAAACAAGGAATCATGGAACACTATATCTAAAACTAATGATGTAATGTATGGGGATTAACATAACAATAAAAACATTTCATAATAATAGTAAAAGAGAACGCTTGCTATTAGACTTCCATGCAAAAGTGGGGCCGCAGTGCTAGCTTCATGAAACAAGTGGGGAGTCGTGTTCTGTCTTCTGCCGGGGCCTGAGTCCCACACGGAAAATGGGTCTGGACTCCCTTGCAGTGCTCTCACGCACGCACACAACAAAATGCTGCCACCCTCAGGAGCAGCTGTTTTACCTGCAGCACAGGCTCTCAACCGAGTTTTTCCTTCGAGTTAGGTGGCTTCGTTTAAGCCTGCACACACACCCTGGGCAACGGTCCTAGCCCCATAACCATGATGTGGGTTGAGAGCTGCCTTCTGTACCGGCCTGTCTCTCCCCCGATATTACGATATTGAAACCGTCCCCAGGCTCTCAGCCACAGTACACCCTAAACTGCTTCGCCCACAGAGAGGTCGACGGTAGCTAAAGCACGGTTTCTCTACAGTGTTGTTTCTTCGAGTTAGAAAGCTAGCTATTAGACTTCCATTCAAAAGTGGGGCCGCAGTACTAGTTTCATGGAGCCAGTGGGGAGTCGTGTTCTGGCTTCTTGCGGGGCCTGGGTCTCACAAGGAAAATGGTTTTGGACTCACTTGCTGTGCACTCACGCATGCACACCACACAATGCGTCCACCCTGAGGCATGGCTCTTTTAGCCGAAGCAGGAATTCCCTACAGAGTTGTTCCTTTGAGTGAGGTGGTTGGCTTATGGCCTGCAGGCACACCCGGGGCAAGGGTACTAGCCTCATAAACAAGAGGTGAGTTGAGAGCTGCCTTCCGCACCGGCCTGTTTCTCACTCCATTTCACGTCTGGGACCCTTTCCCCGGTCTCTCATACACGAGCACTATCCAACTCCTGCGGCTTCAGGAACGGCAATGTTAGCTAAGGCGCAGTAACGCCACAGCATTGATTCTTGGTGTTAGTAGCCTGGTAGGCGAATGAGCTGCAGCTGGGATTCTTTACAGGCTTGTTTCTTCCCAGTCAGTGTCGAGCACATAGCATTCCAAGCACACATGGAGCAGTAGTGTTAGCTTCAGGTAGCAAGAGCTGAGTCCAGAGGTGCCTTCTGCCCGGACCTATTTCTCCCTTGGTTTCACGTATGGAACCCGTTCCCCAGGCTCTCAGCCACGGTACTCCGTGTAATACTTCCTCCATCTAGAGGTCGACGGTAGCTAAAGCAGGGTTTCTCTACAGTGTTGTTTCTTCGAGTGAGAACACTAGCTGTTAGACTTCCACGCAAAAGTGGGGCTGCCGTGCTAGCGTGATGAAACACATGGGGAGTGGTGTTCTGCCTTCTGCTGGGGCCTGAGGCTCACTCACAAAAAGCTTTGGACTCCCTTGCAGGGCTCTCATGCACGCACACAATATAATGCTTCCACCTTCAAGAGCGGCTCTTTTAGCTGAAGCATGGATTCTCCAGCGAGTTTTTCCTTCGAGTTAGGCGGTTTTCATGAAGCCTGCACACACACCCGGGGCAACGGTACTAGCCCCATAACCATGGTGTGAGTTGAGAGCTGCCTTCTCTCCGGCCTGTCTCTCCCTCGATTTTAGGAAACGGAACCCGTCCCCAGGCTCTCACCCACCGTACACCCTAAACTGCTTCCTCCCACACAGAGGTCGTCGGTAGCTAAAGCACGGTTTCTCTTCAGTGTTGTTTCTCCGAGTTAGAACTCTTGCTATTAATGTCCACAATAGCCAAACTGTGGAAAGGGCCAAGATGTCCACCAACAGATGAATGGATAAAGGATAGGGGGTATATATATATATATATATACAATGGAATATTATGCAGCCATCAAAAGGAATGAGATCTTGCCATCTGCAACGACGTGGATGGAACTGGAGGGTATCATGCCGAGCGAAATAAGTCAAACAGAGAAAGACATGTATCATATGACCTCAGTGATATGAGGAATTCTTAATCTCAGGAAACAAACTGAGGGTTGCTGGAGTGGGGGCTGGGGTGGGAGGGATGGGGTCACTGGGTGTTGGACACTGGGGAGGGTATGTGTTCTGGTAAGCGCCGTGAATTGTGCAAGACTGTTGAATCTCAAATCTGTACCTCTGAAACCAATAATGCAATATATGTTAAGAAAGAAAAAAAGAAGAAGAAGAATGTAGCAGGAGGGGAAGAATGAAGGGGGGAAAATCGGAGGGGGAGAAGAACCATGAGAGACGATGGACTCTGAAAAACAAACTGAGGGTTCTAGAGGGGAGGGGGGTGGGAGGATGGGTTAGCCTGGTGATGGGTATCGAGCAGGGCACGATCTGCATGGAGCACTGGGTGTTATGCACAAACAAGGAATCATGGAACACTATATCTAAAACTAATGATGTAATGTATGGGGATTAACATAACAATAAAAACATTTCATAATAATAGTAAAAAAGAACGCTTGCTATTAGACTTCCATGCAAAAGTGGGGCCGCAGTGCTAGCTTCATGAAACAAGTGGGGAGTCGTGTTCTGTCTTCTGCCGGGGCCTGAGTCCCACACGGAAAATGGGTCTGGACTGCCTTGCAGTGCTCTCACGCACGCACACAACAAAATGCTGCCACCCTCAGGAGCAGCTGTTTTACCTGCAGCACAGGCTCTCAACCGAGTTTTTCCTTCGAGTTAGGTGGCTTCGTTTAAGCCTGCACACACACCCTGGGCAACGGTCCTAGCCCCATAACCATGATGTGGGTTGAGAGCTGCCTTCTGTACCGGCCTGTCTCTCCCCCGATATTACGATATTGAAACCGTCCCCAGGCTCTCAGCCACAGTACACCCTAAACTGCTTCGCCCACAGAGAGGTCGACGGTAGCTAAAGCACGGTTTCTCTACAGTGTTGTTTCTTCGAGTTAGAAAGCTAGCTATTAGACTTCCATTCAAAAGTGGGGCCGCAGTACTCGTTTCATGGAGCCATGGGGAGTCGTGTTCTGGCTTCTTGCGGGGCCTGGGTCTCACAAGGAAAATGGTTTTGGACTCACTTGCTGTGCACTCACGCATGCACACCACACAATGCGTCCACCCTGAGGCATGGCTCTTTTAGCCGAAGCAGGAATTCCCTACAGAGTTGTTCCTTTGAGTGAGGTGGTTGGCTTATGGCCTGCAGGCACACCCGGGGCAAGGGTACTAGCCTCATAAACAAGAGGTGAGTTGAGAGCTGCCTTCCGCACCGGCCTGTTTCTCACTCCATTTCACGTCTGGGACCCTTTCCCCGGTCTCTCATACACGAGCACTATCCAACTCCTGCGGCTTCAGGAACGGCAATGTTAGCTAAGGCGCAGTAACGCCACAGCATTGATTCTTGGTGTTAGTAGCCTGGTAGGCGAATGAGCTGCAGCTGGGATTCTTTACAGGCTTGTTTCTTCCCAGTCAGTGTCGAGCACATAGCATTCCAAGCACACATGGAGCAGTAGTGTTAGCTTCAGGTAGCAAGAGCTGAGTCCAGAGGTGCCTTCTGCCCGGACCTATTTCTCCCTTGGTTTCACGTATGGAACCTGTTCCCCAGGCTCTCAGCCACGGTACTCCGTGTAATACTTCCTCCATCTAGAGGTCGACGGTAGCTAAAGCAGGGTTTCTCTACAGTGTTGTTTCTTCGAGTGAGAACACTAGCTGTTAGACTTCCATGCAAAAGTGGGGCTGCCGTGCTAGCGTGATGAAACACATGGGGAGTGGTGTTCTGCCTTCTGCTGGGGCCTGAGGCTCACTCACAAAAAGCTTTGGACTCCCTTGCAGGGCTCTCATGCACGCACACAACATAATGCTTCCACCTTCCAGAGCGGCTCTTTTAGCTGAAGCATGGATTCTCCAGCGAGTTTTTCCTTCGAGTTAGGCGGTTTTCATGAAGCCTGCACACACACCCGGGGCAACGGTACTAGCCCCATAACCATGGTGTGAGTTGAGAGCTGCCTTCTCTGCGGCCTGTCTCTCCCTCGATTTTAGGAAACGGAACCCGTCCCCAGGCTCTCACCCACCGTACACCCTAAACTGCTTCCTCCCACACAGAGGTCGTCGGTAGCTAAAGCACGGTTTCTCTTCAGTGTTGTTTCTCCGAGTTAGAACGCTTGCTATTAAAGTCCACAGTAGCCAAACTGTGGAAAGAGCCAAGATGTCCACAAACAGATGAATGGATAAAGAAGAGGGGGTATAAATATATATATACAATGGAATATTATGCAGCCATCAAAAGGAATGAGATCTTGCCATCTGCAACGACGTGGATGGAACTGGAGGGTATCATGCTGAGCGAAATAAGTCAAACAGAGAAAGACATGTATCATATGACCTCACTGATATGAGGAATTCTTAATCTCAGGAAACAAACTGAGGGTTGCTGGAGTGGGGGCTGGGGTGGGAGGGATGGGGTCACTGGGTGTTGGACACTGGGGAGGGTATGTGTTCTGGTAAGCGCTGTGAATTGTGCAAGACTGTTGAATCTCAGATCTGTACCTCTGAATCCAATAATGCCATATATGTTAAGAAAGAAAAAAAGAAGAAGAAGAGTGTAGCAGGAGGGGAAGAATGAAGGGGGGAAAATCGGAGGGGGAGAAGAACCATGAGAGACGATGGACTCTGAAAAACAAACTGAGGGTTCTAGAGGGGAGGGGGGTGGGAGGATGGGTTAGCCTGGTGATGGGTATTGAGCAGGGCACGATCTGCATGGAGCACTGGGTGTTATGCACAAACAAGGAATCATGGAACACTATATCTAAAACTAATGATGTAATGTATGGGGATTAACATAACAATAAAAACATTTCATAATAATAGTAAAAAAGAACGCTTGCTATTAGACTTCCATGCAAAAGTGGGGCCGCAGTGCTAGCTTCATGAAACAAGTGGGGAGTCGTGTTCTGTCTTCTGCCGGGGCCTGAGTCCCACACGGAAAATGGGTCTGGACTCCCTTGCAGTGCTCTCACGCACGCACACAACAAAATGCTGCCACCCTCAGGAGCAGCTGTTTTACCTGCAGCACAGGCTCTCAACCGAGTTTTTCCTTCGAGTTAGGTGGCTTCGTTTAAGCCTGCACACACACCCTGGGCAACGGTCCTAGCCCCATAACCATGATGTGGGTTGAGAGCTGCCTTCTGTACCGGCCTGTCTCTCCCCCGATATTACGATATTGAAACCGTCCCCAGGCTCTCAGCCACAGTACACCCTAAACTGCTTCGCCCACAGAGAGGTCGACGGTAGCTAAAGCACGGTTTCTCTACAGTGTTGTTTCTTCGAGTTAGAAAGCTAGCTATTAGACTTCCATTCAAAAGTGGGGCCGCAGTACTCGTTTCATGGAGCCAGTGGGGAGTCGTGTTCTGGCTTCTTGCGGGGCCTGGGTCTCACAAGGAAAATGGTTTTGGACTCACTTGCTGTGCACTCACGCATGCACACCACACAATGCGTCCACCCTGAGGCATGGCTCTTTTAGCCGAAGCAGGAATTCCCTACAGAGTTGTTCCTTTGAGTGAGGTGGTTGGCTTATGGCCTGCAGGCACACCCGGGGCAAGGGTACTAGCCTCATAAACAAGAGGTGAGTTGAGAGCTGCCTTCCGCACCGGCCTGTTTCTCACTCCATTTCACGTCTGGGACCCTTTCCCCGGTCTCTCATACACGAGCACTATCCAACTCCTGCGGCTTCAGGAACGGCAATGTTAGCTAAGGCGCAGTAACGCCACAGCATTGATTCTTGGTGTTAGTAGCCTGGTAGGCGAATGAGCTGCAGCTGGGATTCTTTACAGGCTTGTTTCTTCCCAGTCAGTGTCGAGCACATAGCATTCCAAGCACACATGGAGCAGTAGTGTTAGCTTCAGGTAGCAAGAGCTGAGTCCAGAGGTGCCTTCTGCCCGGACCTATTTCTCCCTTGGTTTCACGTATGGAACCCGTTCCCCAGGCTCTCAGCCACGGTACTCCGTGTAATACTTCCTCCATCTAGAGGTCGACGGTAGCTAAAGCAGGGTTTCTCTACAGTGTTGTTTCTTCGAGTGAGAACACTAGCTGTTAGACTTCCACGCAAACGTGGGGCTGCCGTGCTAGCGTGAGGAAACACATGGGGAGTGGTGTTCTGCCTTCTGCTGGGGCCTGAGGCTCACTCACAAAAAGCTTTGGACTCCCTTGCAGGGCTCTCATGCACGCACACAACATAATGCTTCCACCTTCCAGAGCGGCTCTTTTAGCTGAAGCATGGATTCTCCAGCGAGGTTTTCCTTCGAGTTAGGCGGTTTTCATGAAGCCTGCACACACACCCGGGGCAATGGTACAAGCCCCATAACCATGGTGTGAGTTGAGAGCTGCCTTCTCTGCGGCCTGTCTCTCCCTCGATTTTAGGAAACGGAACCCGTCCCCAGGCTCTCACCCACCGTACACCCTAAACTGCTTCCTCCCACACAGAGGTCGTCGGTAGCTAAAGCACGGTTTCTCTTCAGTGTTGTTTCTCCGAGTTAGAACGCTTGCTATTAATGTCCACAGTAGCCAAACTGTGGAAAGAGCCAAGATGTCCACCAACAGATGAATGGATAAAGAAGAGGGGGTATAAATATATATATACAATGGAATATTATGCAGCCATCAAAAGGAAAGAGATCTTGCCATCTGCAACGACGTGGATGGAACTGGAGGGTATCATGCCGAGCGAAATAAGTCAAACAGAGAAAGACATGTATCATATGACCTCACTGATATGAGGAATTCTTAATCTCAGGAAACAAACTGAGGGTTGCTGGAGTGGGGGCTGGGGTGGGAGGGATGGGGTCACTGGGTGTTGGACACTGGGGAGGGTATGTGTTCTGGTAAGCGCTGTGAATTGTGCAAGACTGTTGAATCTCAGATCTGTACCTCTGAAACCAATAATGCAATATATGTTAAGAAAGAAAAAAAGAAGAAGAAGAATGTAGCAGGAGGGGAAGAATGAAGGGGGGAAAATCGGAGGGGGAGAAGAACCATGAGAGACGATGGACTCTGAAAAACAAACTGAGGGTTCTAGAGGGGAGGGGGGTGGGAGGATGGGTTAGCCTGGTGATGGGTATTGAGCAGGGCACGATCTGCATGGAGCACTGGGTGTTATGCACAAACAAGGAATCATGGAACACTATATCTAAAACTAATGATGTAATGTATGGGGATTAACATAACAATAAAAACATTTCATAATAATAGTAAAAAAGAACGCTTGCTATTAGACTTCCATACAAAAGTGGGGCCGCAGTGCTAGCTTCATGAAACAAGTGGGGAGTCGTGTTCTGTCTTCTGCCGGGGCCTGAGTCCCACACGGAAAATGGGTCTGGCCTCCCTTGCAGTGCTCTCACGCACGCACACAACAAAATGCTGCCACCCTCAGGAGCAGCTGTTTTACCTGCAGCACAGGCTCTCAACCGAGGTTTTCCTTCGAGTTAGGTGGCTTCGTTTAAGCCTGCACACACACCCTGGGCAACGGTCCTAGCCCCATAACCATGGTGTGGGTTGAGAGCTGCCTTCTGTACCGGCCTGTCTCTCCCCCGATATTACGATATTGAAACCGTCCCCAGGCTCTCAGCCACAGTACACCCTAAACTGCTTCGCCCACAGAGAGGTCGACGGTAGCTAAAGCACGGTTTCTCTACAGTGTTGTTTCTTCGAGTTAGAAAGCTAGCTATTAGACTTCCATTCAAAAGCGGGGCCGCAGTACTCGTTTCATGGAGCCAGTGGGGAGTCGTGTTCTGGCTTCTTGCGGGGCCTGGGTCTCACAAGGAAAATGGTTTTGGACTCACTTGCTGTGCACTCACGCATGCACACCACACAATGCGTCCACCCTGAGGCATGGCTCTTTTAGCCGAAGCAGGAATTCCCTACAGAGTTGTTCCTTTGAGTGAGGTGGTTGGCTTATGGCCTGCAGGCACACCCGGGGCAAGGGTACTAGCCTCATAAACAAGAGGTGAGTTGAGAGCTGCCTTCCGCACCGGCCTGTTTCTCACTCCATTTCACGTCTGGGACCCTTTCCCCGGTCTCTCATACACGAGCACTATCCAACTCCTGCGGCTTCAGGAACGGCAATGTTAGCTAAGGCGCAGTAACGCCACAGCATTGATTCTTGGTGTTAGTAGCCTGGTAGGCGAATGAGCTGCAGCTGGGATTCTTTACAGGCTTGTTTCTTCCCAGTCAGTGTCGAGCACATAGCATTCCAAGCACACATGGAGCAGTAGTGTTAGCTTCAGGTAGCAAGAGCTGAGTCCAGAGGTGCCTTCTGCCCGGACCTATTTCTCCCTTGGTTTCACGTATGGAACCCGTTCCCCAGGCTCTCAGCCACGGTACTCCGTGTAATACTTCCTCCATCTAGAGGTCGACGGTAGCTAAAGCAGGGTTTCTCTACAGTGTTGTTTCTTCGAGTGAGAACACTAGCTGTTAGACTTCCACGCAAACGTGGGGCTGCCGTGCTAGCGTGAGGAAACACATGGGGAGTGGTGTTCTGCCTTCTGCTGGGGCCTGAGGCTCACTCACAAAAAGCTTTGGACTCCCTTGCAGGGCTCTCATGCACGCACACAACATAATGCTTCCACCTTCCAGAGCGGCTCTTTTAGCTGAAGCATGGATTCTCCAGCGAGGTTTTCCTTCGAGTTAGGCGGTTTTCATGAAGCCTGCACACACACCCGGGGCAATGGTACAAGCCCCATAACCATGGTGTGAGTTGAGAGCTGCCTTCTCTGCGGCCTGTCTCTCCCTCGATTTTAGGAAACGGAACCCGTCCCCAGGCTCTCACCCACCGTACACCCTAAACTGCTTCCTCCCACACAGAGGTCGTCGGTAGCTAAAGCACGGTTTCTCTTCAGTGTTGTTTCTCCGAGTTAGAACGCTTGCTATTAATGTCCACAGTAGCCAAACTGTGGAAAGAGCCAAGATGTCCACCAACAGATGAATGGATAAAGAAGAGGGGGTATAAATATATATATACAATGGAATATTATGCAGCCATCAAAAGGAAAGAGATCTTGCCATCTGCAACGACGTGGATGGAACTGGAGGGTATCATGCCGAGCGAAATAAGTCAAACAGAGAAAGACATGTATCATATGACCTCACTGATATGAGGAATTCTTAATCTCAGGAAACAAACTGAGGGTTGCTGGAGTGGGGGCTGGGGTGGGAGGGATGGGGTCACTGGGTGTTGGACACTGGGGAGGGTATGTGTTCTGGTAAGCGCTGTGAATTGTGCAAGACTGTTGAATCTCAGATCTGTACCTCTGAAACCAATAATGCAATATATGTTAAGAAAGAAAAAAAGAAGAAGAAGAATGTAGCAGGAGGGGAAGAATGAAGGGGGGAAAATCGGAGGGGGAGAAGAACCATGAGAGACGATGGACTCTGAAAAACAAACTGAGGGTTCTAGAGGGGAGGGGGGTGGGAGGATGGGTTAGCCTGGTGATGGGTATTGAGCAGGGCACGATCTGCATGGAGCACTGGGTGTTATGCACAAACAAGGAATCATGGAACACTATATCTAAAACTAATGATGTAATGTATGGGGATTAACATAACAATAAAAACATTTCATAATAATAGTAAAAAAGAACGCTTGCTATTAGACTTCCATACAAAAGTGGGGCCGCAGTGCTAGCTTCATGAAACAAGTGGGGAGTCGTGTTCTGTCTTCTGCCGGGGCCTGAGTCCCACACGGAAAATGGGTCTGGCCTCCCTTGCAGTGCTCTCACGCACGCACACAACAAAATGCTGCCACCCTCAGGAGCAGCTGTTTTACCTGCAGCACAGGCTCTCAACCGAGGTTTTCCTTCGAGTTAGGTGGCTTCGTTTAAGCCTGCACACACACCCTGGGCAACGGTCCTAGCCCCATAACCATGGTGTGGGTTGAGAGCTGCCTTCTGTACCGGCCTGTCTCTCCCCCGATATTACGATATTGAAACCGTCCCCAGGCTCTCAGCCACAGTACACCCTAAACTGCTTCGCCCACAGAGAGGTCGACGGTAGCTAAAGCACGGTTTCTCTACAGTGTTGTTTCTTCGAGTTAGAAAGCTAGCTATTAGACTTCCATTCAAAAGCGGGGCCGCAGTACTCGTTTCATGGAGCCAGTGGGGAGTCGTGTTCTGGCTTCTTGCGGGGCCTGGGTCTCACAAGGAAAATGGTTTTGGACTCACTTGCTGTGCACTCACGCATGCACACCACACAATGCGTCCACCCTGAGGCATGGCTCTTTTAGCCGAAGCAGGAATTCCCTACAGAGTTGTTCCTTTGAGTGAGGTGGTTGGCTTATGGCCTGCAGGCACACCCGGGGCAAGGGTACTAGCCTCATAAACAAGAGGTGAGTTGAGAGCTGCCTTCCGCACCGGCCTGTTTCTCACTCCATTTCACGTCTGGGACCGTTTCCCCGGTCTCTCATACACGAGCACTATCCAACTCCTGCGGCTTCAGGAACGGCAATGTTAGCTAAGGCGCAGTAATGCCACAGCATTGATTCTTGGTGTTAGTAGCCTGGTAGGCGAATGAGCTGCAGCTGGGATTCTTTACAGGCTTGTTTCTTCCCAGTCAGTGTCGAGCACATAGCATTCCAAGCACACATGGAGCAGTAGTGTTAGCTTCAGGTAGCAAGAGCTGAGTCCAGAGGTGCCTTCTGCCCGGACCTATTTCTCCCTTGGTTTCACGTATGGAACCCGTTCCCCAGGCTCTCAGCCACGGTACTCCGTGTAATACTTCCTCCATCTAGAGGTCGACGGTAGCTAAAGCAGGGTTTCTCTACAGTGTTGTTTCTTCGAGTGAGAACACTAGCTGTTAGACTTCCATGCAAAAGTGGGGCTGCCGTGCTAGCGTGATGAAACACATGGGGAGTCGTGTTCTGCCTTCTGCTGGGGCCTGAGGCTCACTCACAAAAAGCTTTGGACTCCCTTGCAGGGCTCTCATGCACGCACACAACATAATGCTTCCACCTTCCAGAGCGGCTCTTTTAGCTGAAGCATGGATACTCCAGCGAGTTTTTCCTTCGAGTTAGGCGGTTTTCATGAAGCCTGCACACACACCCGGGGCAACGGTACTAGCCCCATAACCATGGTGTGAGTTGAGAGCTGCCTTCTCTCCGGCCTGTCTCTCCCTCGATTTTAGGAAACGGAACCCGTCCCCAGGCTCTCACCCACCGTACACCCTAAACTGCTTCCTCCCACACAGAGGTCGTCGGTAGCTAAAGCACGGTTTCTCTTCAGTGTTGTTTCTCCGAGTTAGAACGCTTGCTATTAATGTCCACAATAGCCAAACTGTGGAAAGAGCCAAGATGTCCACCAACAGATGAATGGATAAAGAAGAGGGGGTATATATATATATATATATATATATATATATATATATATATACAATGGAATATTATGCAGCCATTAAAAGGAATGAGATCTTCCCATCTGCAACGACGTGGATGGAACTGGAGGGTATCATGCTGAGCGAAATAAGTCAAACAGAGAAAGACATGTATCATATGACCTCACTGATATGAGGAATTCTTAATCTCAGGAAACAAACTGAGGGTTGCTGGAGTCGGGGCTGGGGTGGGAGGGATGGGGTCACTGGGTGTTGGACACTGGGGAGGGTATGTGTTCTGGTAAGCGCTGTGAATTGTGCAAGACTGTTGTATCTCAGATCTGTACCTCTGAAACCAATAATGCAATATATATTAAGAAAGAAAAAAAGAAGAAGAAGAATGTAGCAGGAGGGGAAGAATGAAGGGGGGAAAATCGGAGGGGGAGAAGAACCATGAGAGACGATGGACTCTGAAAAACAAACTGAGGGTTCTAGAGGGGAGGGGGGTGGGAGGATGGGTTAGCCTGGTGATGGGTATCGAGCAGGGCACGATCTGCATGGAGCACTGGGTGTTATGCACAAACAAGGAATCATGGAACACTATATCTAAAACTAATGATGTAATGTATGGGGATTAACATAACAATAAAAACATTTCATAATAATAGTAAAAAAGAACGCTTGCTATTAGACTTCCATGCAAAAGTGGGGCCGCAGTGCTAGCTTCATGAAACAAGTGGGGAGTCGTGTTCTGTCTTCTGCCGGGGCCTGAGTCCCACACGGAAAATGGGTCTGGACTCCCTTGCAGTGCTCTCACGCACGCACACAACAAAATGCTGCCACCCTCAGGAGCAGCTGTTTTACCTGCAGCACAGGCTCTCAACCGAGTTTTTCCTTCGAGTTAGGTGGCTTCGTTTAACCCTGCACACACACCCTGGGCAACGGTCCTAGCCCCATAACCATGATGTGGGTTGAGAGCTGCCTTCTGTACCGGCCTGTCTCTCCCCCGATATTACGATATTGAAACCGTCCCCAGGCTCTCAGCCACAGTACACCCTAAACTGCTTCGCCCACAGAGAGGTCGACGGTAGCTAAAGCACGGTTTCTCTACAGTGTTGTTTCTTCGAGTTAGAAAGCTAGCTATTAGACTTCCATTCAAAAGCGGGGCCGCAGTACTAGTTTCATGGAGCCAGTGGGGAGTCGTGTTCTGGCTTCTTGCGGGGCCTGGGTCTCACAAGGAAAATGGTTTTGGACTCACTTGCTGTGCACTCACGCATGCACACCACACAATGCGTCCACCCTGAGGCATGGCTCTTTTAGCCGAAGCAGGAATTCCCTACAGAGTTGTTCCTTTGAGTGAGGTGGTTGGCTTATGGCCTGCAGGCACACCCGGGGCAAGGGTACTAGCCTCATAAACAAGAGGTGAGTTGAGAGCTGCCTTCCGCACCGGCCTGTTTCTCACTCCATTTCACGTCTGGGACCCTTTCCCCGGTCTCTCATACACGAGCACTATCCAACTCCTGCGGCTTCAGGAACGGCAATGTTAGCTAAGGCGCAGTAACGCCACAGCATTGATTCTTGGTGTTAGTAGCCTGGTAGTCGAATGAGCTGCAGCTGGGATTCTTTACAGGCTTGTTTCTTCCCAGTCAGTGTCGAGCACATAGCATTCCAAGCACACATGGAGCAGTAGTGTTAGCTTCAGGTAGCAAGAGCTGAGTCCAGAGGTGCCTTCTGCCCGGACCTATTTCTCCCTTGGTTTCACGTATGGAACCCGTTCCCCAGGCTCTCAGCCACGGTAGTCCGTGTAATACTTCCTCCATCTAGAGGTCGACGATAGCTAAAGCAGGGTTTCTCTACAGTGTTGTTTCTTCGAGTGAGAACACTAGCTGTTAGACTTCCACGCAAAAGTGGGGCTGCCGTGCTAGCGTGATGAAACACATGGGGAGTGGTGTTCTGCCTTCTGCTGGGGCCTGAGGCTCACTCACAAAAAGCTTTGGACTCCCTTGCAGGGCTCTCATGCACGCACACAACATAATGCTTCCACCTTCAAGAGCGGCTCTTTTAGCTGAAGCATGGATTCTCCAGCGAGTTTTTCCTTCGAGTTAGGCGGTTTTCATGAAGCCTGCACACACACCCGGGGCAACGGTACTAGCCCCATAACCATGGTGTGAGTTGAGAGCTGCCTTCTCTCCGGCCTGTCTCTCCCTCGATTTTAGGAAACGGAACCCGTCCCCAGGCTCTCACCCACCGTACACCCTAAACTGCTTCCCCCACACAGAGGTCGTCGGTAGCTAAAGCACGGTTTCTCTTCAGTGTTGTTTCTCCGAGTTAGAACGCTTGCTATTAATGTCCACAATAGCCAAACTGTGGAAAGAGCCAAGATGTCCACCAACAGATGAATGGATAAAGAAGAGGGGGTATATATATATATATACAATGGAATATTATGCAGCCATCAAAAGGAATGAGATCTTGCCATCTGCAACGACGTGGATGGAACTGGAGGGTATCATGCCGAGCGAAATAAGTCAAACAGAGAAAGACATGTATCATATGACCTCACTGATATGAGGAATTCTTAATCTCAGTAAACAAACTGAGGGTTGCTGGAGTGGGGGCTGGGGTGGGAGGGATGGGGTCACTGGGTGTTGGACACTGGGGAGGGTATGTGTTCTGGTAAGCGCTGTGAATTGGGCAAGACTGTTGAATCTCAGATCTGTACCTCTGAAACCAATAATGCAATATATGTTAAGAAAGAAAAAAAGAAGAAGAAGAATGTAGCAGGAGGGGAAGAATGAAGGGGGGAAAATCGGAGGGGGAGAAGAACCATGAGAGACGATGGACTCTGAAAAACAAACTGAGGGTTCTAGAGGGGAGGGGGGTGGGAGGATGGGTTAGCCTGGTGATGGGTATTGAGCAGGGCACGATCTGCATGGAGCACTGGGTGTTATGCACAAACAAGGAATCATGGAACACTATATCTAAAACTAATGATGTAGGGGCGCCTGGGTGGCTCAGTCGTTAAGCGTCTGCCTTCGGCTCAGGTCATGATCCTAGGGTCCTGGGATCGAGCCCCGCATCGGGCTCCCTGCTCGGCGGGAAGCCTGCTTCTCCCTCTCCCACTCCCCCTGCTTGTGTTCCCTCTCTCGCTGTGTCTCTCTCTGTCAAATAAAAAAAAAAAAAAAAAAATCTTAAAACTAATGATGTAATGTATGGGGATTAACATAACAATAAAAACATTTCATAATAATAGTAAAAAAGAATGCTTGCTATTAGACTTCCATGCAAAAGTGGGGCCGCAGTGCTAGCTTCATGAAACAAGTGGGGAGTCGTGTTCTGTCTTCTGCCGGTGCCTGAGTCCCACACGGAAAATGGGTCTGGACTCCCTTGCAGTGCTCTCACGCACGCACACAACAAAATGCTGCCACCCTCAGGAGCAGCTGTTTTACCTGCAGCACAGGCTCTCAACGGAGTTTTTCCTTCGAGTTAGGTGGCTTCGTTTAAGCCTGCACACACACCCTGGGCAACGGTCCTAGCCCCATAACCATGATGTGGGTTGAGAGCTGCCTTCTGTACCAGCCTGTCTCTCCCCCGATATTACGATATTGAAACCGTCCCCAGGCTCTCAGCCACAGTACACCCTAAACTGCTTCGCCCACAGAGAGGTCGACGGTAGCTAAAGCACGGTTTCTCTACAGTGTTGTTTCTTCGAGTTAGAAAGCTAGCTATTAGACTTCCATTCAAAATTGGGGCCGCAGTACTCGTTTCATTGGGCCAGTGGGGAGTCGTGTTCTGGCTTCTTGCGGGGCCTGGGTCTCACAAGGAAAATGGTTTTGGACTCACTTGCTGTGCACTCACGCATGCACACCACACAATGCGTCCACCCTGAGGCATGGCTCTTTTAGCCGAAGCAGGAATTCCCTACAGAGTTGTTCCTTTGAGTGAGGTGGTTGGCTTATGGCCTGCAGGCACACCCGGGGCAAGGGTACTAGCCTCATAAACAAGAGGTGAGTTGAGAGCTGCCTTCCGCACTGGCCTGTTTCTCACTCCATTTCACGTCTGGGACCCTTTCCCCGGTCTCTCATACACGAGCACTATCCAACTCCTGCGGCTTCAGGAACGGCAATGTTAGCTAAGGCGCAGTAACGCCACAGCATTGATTCTTGGTGTTAGTAGCCTGGTAGGCGAATGAGCTGCAGCTGGGATTCTTTACAGGCTTGTTTCTTCCCAGTCAGTGTGGAGCACATAGCATTCCAAGCACACATGGAGCAGTAGTGTTAGCTTCAGGTAGCAAGAGCTGAGTCCAGAGGTGCCTTCTGCCCGGACCTATTTCTCCCTTGGTTTCACGTATGGAACCCGTTCCCCAGGCTCTCAGCCACGGTACTCCGTGTAATACTTCCTCCATCTAGAGGTCGACGGTAGCTAAAGCAGGGTTTCTCTACAGTGTTGTTTCTTCGAGTGAGAACACTAGCTGTTAGACTTCCATGCAAAAGTGGGGCTGCCGTGCTAGCGTGAGGAAACACATGGGGAGTGGTGTTCTGCCTTCTGCTGGGGCCTGAGGCTCACTCACAAAAAGCTTTGGACTCCCTTGCAGGGCTTTCATGCACGCACACAACATAATGCTTCCACCTTCAAGAGCGGCTCTTTTAGCTGAAGCATGGATTCTCCAGCGAGTTTTTCCTTCGAGTTAGGCGGTTTTCATGAAGCCTGCACACACACCCGGGGCAACGGTACTAGCCCCATAACCATGGTGTGAGTTGAGAGCTGCCTTCTCTGCGGCCTGTCTCTCCCTCGATTTTAGGAAACGGAACCCGTCCCCAGGCTCTCACCCACCGTACACCCTAAACTGCTTCCTCCCACACAGAGGTCGTCGGTAGCTAAAGCACGGTTTCTCTTCAGTGTTGTTTCTCCGAGTTAGAACGCTTGCTATTAATGTCCACAATAGCCAAAGTGTGGAAAGAGCCAAGATGTCCACCAACAGATGAATGGATAAAGAAGAGGGGGTATATATATATATATATATATATATATATATATATATACAATGGAAGATTACGCAGCCATCAAAAGGAATGAGATCTTGCCATCTGCAACGACGTGGATGGAACTGGAGGGTATCATGCTGAGCGAAATAAGTCAAACAGAGAAAGACATGTATCATATGACCTCACTGATATGAGGAATTCTTAATCTCAGGAAACAAACTGAGGGTTGCTGGAGTGGGGGCTGGGGTGGGAGGGATGGGGTCACTGGGTGTTGGACACTGGGGAGGGTATGTGTTCTGGTAAGCGCTGTGAATTGGGCAAGACTGTTGAATCTCAGATCTGTACCTCTGAAACCAATAATGCAATATATGTTAAGAAAGAAAAAAAGAAGAAGAATGTAGCAGGAGGGGAAGAATGAAGGGGGGAAAATCGGAGCGGGAGAAGAACCATGAGAGACGATGGACTCTGAAAAACAAACTGAGGGTTCTAGAGGGGAGGGGGGTGGGAGGATGGGTTAGCCTGGTGATGGGTATTGAGCAGGGCACGATCTGCATGGAGCACTGGGTGTTATGCACAAACAAGGAATCATGGAACACTATATCTAAAACTAATGATGTAATGTATGGGGATTAACATAACAATAAAAACATTTCATAATAATAATAAAAAAGAACGCTTGCTATTAGACTTCCATGCAAAAGTGGGGCCGCAGTGCTAGCTTCATGAAACAAGTGGGGAGTCGTGTTCTGTCTTCTGCCGGGGCCTGAGTCCCACACGGAAAATGGGTCTGGACTCCCTTGCAGTGCTCTCACGCACGCACACAACAAAATGCTGCCACCCTCAGGAGCAGCTGTTTTACCTGCAGCACAGGCTCTCAACCGAGTTTTTCCTTCGAGTTAGGTGGCTTCGTTTAAGCCTGCACACACACCCTGGGCAACGGTCCTAGCCCCATAACCATGATGTGGGTTGAGAGCTGCCTTCTGTACCGGCCTGTCTCTCCCCCGATATTACGATATTGAAACCGTCCCCAGGCTCTCAGCCACAGTACACCCTAAACTGCTTCGCCCACAGAGAGGTCGACGGTAGCTAAAGCACGGTTTCTCTACAGTGTTGTTTCTTCGAGTTAGAAAGCTAGCTATTAGACTTCCATTCAAAAGCGGGGCCGCAGTACTAGTTTCATGGAGCCAGTGGGGAGTCGTGTTCTGGCTTCTTGCGGGGCCTGGGTCTCACAAGGAAAATGGTTTTGGACTCACTTGCTGTGCACTCACGCATGCACACCACACAATGCGTCCACCCTGAGGCATGGCTCTTTTAGCCGAAGCAGGAATTCCCTACAGAGTTGTTCCTTTGAGTGAGGTGGTTGGCTTATGGCCTGCAGGCACACCCGGGGCAAGGGTACTAGCCTCATAAACAAGAGGTGAGTTGAGAGCTGCCTTCCGCACCGGCCTGTTTCTCACTCCATTTCACGTCTGGGACCGTTTCCCCGGTCTCTCATACACGAGCACTATCCAACTCCTGCGGCTTCAGGAACGGCAATGTTAGCTAAGGCGCAGTAACGCCACAGCATTGATTCTTGGTGTTAGTAGCCTGGTAGGCGAATGAGCTGCAGCTGGGATTCTTTACAGGCTTGTTTCTTCCCAGTCAGTGTGGAGCACATAGCATTCCAAGCACACATGGAGCAGTAGTGTTAGCTTCAGGTAGCAAGAGCTGAGTCCAGAGGTGCCTTCTGCCCGGACCTATTTCTCCCTTGGTTTCACGTATGGAACCCGTTCCCCAGGCTCTTAGCCACGGTACTCCGTGTAATACTTCCTCCATCTAGAGGTCGACGGTGGCTAAAGCAGGGTTTCTCTACAGTGTTGTTTCTTCGAGTGAGAACACTAGCTGTTAGACTTCCATGCAAAAGTGGGGCTGCCGTGCTAGCGTGATGAAACACATGGGGAGTCGTGTTCTGCCTTCTGCTGGGGCCTGAGGCTCACTCACAAAAAGCTTTGGACTCCCTTGCAGGGCTCTCATGCACGCACACAACATAATGCTTCCACCTTCCAGAGCGGCTCTTTTAGCTGAAGCATGGATTCTCCAGCGAGTTTTTCCTTCGAGTTAGGCGGTTTTCATGAAGCCTGCACACACACCCAGGGCAACGGTTCTAGCCCCATAACCATTGTGTGAGTTGAGAGCTGCCTTCTCTGCGGCCTGTCTCTCCCTCGATTTTAGGAAACGGAACCCGTCCCCAGGCTCTCACCCACCGTACACCCTAAACTGCTTCCTCCCACACAGAGGTCGTCGGTAGCTAAAGCACGGTTTCTCTTCAGTGTTGTTTCTCCGAGTTAGAACGCTTGCTATTAATGTCCACAATAGCCAAACTGTGGAAAGAGCCAAGATGTCCACCAACAGATGAATGGATAAAGAAGAGGGGGTATATATATATATATACAATGGAATATTATGCAGCCATCAAAAGGAATGAGATCTTGCCATCTGCAACGACGTGGATGGAACTGGAGGGTATCATGCCGAGCGAAATAAGTCAAACAGAGAAAGACATGTATCATATGACCTCACTGATATGAGGAATTCTTAATCTCAGGAAACAAACTGAGGGTTGCTGGAGTGGGGGCTGGGGTGGGAGGGATGGGGTCACTGGGTGTTGGACACTGGGGAGGGTATGTGTTCTGGTAAGCGCTGTGAATTGTGCAAGACTGTTGAATCTCAGATCTGTACCTCTGAAACCAATAATGCAATATATGTTAAGAAAGAAAAAAAGAAGAAGAATGTAGCAGGAGGGGAAGAATGAAGGGGGGAAAATGGGAGGGGGAGAAGAACCATGAGAGACGATGGACTCTGAAAAACAAACTGAGGGTTCTAGAGGGGAGGGGGGTGGGAGGATGGGTTAGCCTGGTGATGGGTATCGAGCAGGGCACGATCTGCATGGAGCACTGGGTGTTATGCACAAACAAGGAATCATGGAACACTATATCTAAAACTAATGATGTAATGTATGGGGATTAACATAACAATAAAAACATTTCATAATAATAGTAAAAAAGAACGCTTGCTATTAGACTTCCATGCAAAAGTGGGGCCGCAGTGCTAGCTTCATGAAACAAGTGGGGAGTCGTGTTCTGTCTTCTGCCGGGGCCTGAGTCCCACACGGAAAATGGGTCTGGACTCCCTTGCAGTGCCCTCACGCACGCACACAACAAAATGCTGCCACCCTCAGGAGCAGCTGTTTTACCTGCAGCACAGGCTCTCAACCGAGTTTTTCCTTCGAGTTAGGTGGCTTCGTTTAAGCCTGCACACACACCCTGGGCAACGGTCCTAGCCCCATAACCATGATGTGGGTTGAGAGCTGCCTTCTGTACCGGCCTGTCTCTCCCCCGATATTACGATATTGAAACCGTCCCCAGGCTCTCAGCCACAGTATACCCTAAACTGCTTCGCCCACAGAGAGGTCGACGGTAGCTAAAGCACGGTTTCTCTACAGTGTTGATTCTTCGAGTTAGAAAGCTAGCTATTAGACTTCCATTCAAAAGCGGGGCCGCAGTACTAGTTTCATGGAGCCAGTGGGGAGTCGTGTTCTGGCTTCTTGCGGGGCCTGGGTCTCACAAGGAAAATGGTTTTGGACTCACTTGCTGTGCACTCACGCATGCACACCACACAATGCGTCCACCCTGAGGCATGGCTCTTTTAGCCGAAGCAGGAATTCCCTACAGAGTTGTTCCTTTGAGTGAGGTGGTTGGCTTATGGCCTGCAGGCACACCCGGGGCAAGGGTACTAGCCTCATAAACAAGAGGTGAGTTGAGAGCTGCCTTCCGCACCGGCCTGTTTCTCACTCCATTTCACGTCTGGGACCGTTTCCCCGGTCTCTCATACACGAGCACTATCCAACTCCTGCGGCTTCAGGAACGACAATGTTAGCTAAGGCGCAGTAACGCCACAGCATTGATTCTTGGTGTTAGTAGCCTGGTAGGCGAATGAGCTGCAGCTGGGATTCTTTACAGGCTTGTTGCTTCCCAGTCAGTGTCGAGCACATAGCATTCCAAGCACACATGGAACAGTAGTGTTAGCTTCAGGTAGCAAGAGCTGAGTCCAGAGGTGCCTTCTGCCCGGACCTATTTCTTCCTTGGTTTCACGTATGGAACCCGTTCTCCAGGCTCTCAGCCACGGTACTCCGTGTAATACTTCCTCCATCTAGAGGTCGACGGTAGCTAAAGCAGGGTTTCTCTACAGTGTTGTTTCTTCGAGTGAGAACCCTAGCTGTTAGACTTCCATGCAAAAGTGGGGCTGCCGTGCTAGCGTGAGGAAACACATGGGGAGTCGTGTTCTGCCTTCTGCTGGGGCCTGAGGCTCACTCACAAAAAGCTTTGGACTCCCTTGCAGGGCTCTCATGCACGCACACAACATAATGCTTCCACCTTCCAGAGCGGCTCTTTAAGCTGAAGCATGGATTCTCCAGCGAGTTTTTCCTTCGAGTTAGGCGGTTTTCATGAAGCCTGCACACACACCCGGGGCAACGGTACTAGCGCCATAACCATGGTGTGAGTTGAGAGCTGCCTTCTCTCCGGCCTGTCTCTCCCTCGATTTTAGGAAACGGAACCCGTCCCGAGGCTCTCACCCACCTTACACCCTAAACTGCTTCCTCCCACACAGAGGTCGTCGGTAGCTAAAGCACGGTTACTCTTCAGTGTTGTTTCTCCGAGTTAGAACGCTTGCTATTAATGTCCACAATAGCCAAACTGTGGAAAGAGCCAAGATGTCCACCAACAGATGAATGGATAAAGAAGAGGGGGTATATATATATATATATATAAAATGGAATATTATGCAGCCATCAAAAGGAATGAGATCTTGCCATCTGCAACGACGTGGATGGAACTGGAGGGTATCATGCTGAGCGAAATAAGTCAAACAGAGAAAGACATGTATCATATGACCTCACTGATGTGAGGAATTCTTAATCTCAGGAAACAAACTGAGGGTTGCTGGAGTGGGGTCTGGGGTGGGAGGGATGGGGTCACTGGGTGTTGGACACTGGGGAGGGTATGTGTTCTGGTAAGCGCTGTGAATTGTGCAAGACTGTTGAATCTCAGATCTGTACCTCTGAAACCAATAATGCAATATATGTTAAGAAAGAAAAAAAGAAGAAGAAGAATGTAGCAGGAGGGGAAGAATGAAGGGGGGAAAATCGGAGGGGGAGAAAAACCATGAGAGACGATGGACTCTGAAAAACAAACTGAGGGTTCTAGAGGGGAGGGGGGTGGGAGGATGGGTTAGCCTGGTGATGGGTATTGAGCAGGGCACGATCTGCATGGAGCACTGGGTGTTATGCACAAACAAGGAATCATGGAACACTATATCTAAAACTAATGATGTAATGTATGGGGATTAACATAACAATAAAAACATTTCATAATAATAATAAAAAAGAACGCTTGCTATTAGACTTCCATGCAAAAGTGGGGCCGCAGTGCTAGCTTCATGAAACAAGTGGGGAGTCGTGTTCTGTCTTCTGCCGGGGCCTGAGTCCCACACGGAAAATGGGTCTGGACTCCCTTGCAGTGCTCTCACGCACGCACACAACAAAATGCTGCCACCCTCAGGAGCAGCTGTTTTACCTGCAGCACAGGCTCTCAACCGAGTTTTTCCTTCGAGTTAGGTGGCTTCGTTTAAGCCTGCACACACACCCTGGGCAACGGTCCTAGCCCCATAACCATGATGTGGGTTGAGAGCTGCCTTCTGTACCGGCCTGTCTCTCCCCCGATATTACGATATTGAAACCGTCCCCAGGCTCTCAGCCACAGTACACCCTAAACTGCTTCGCCCACAGAGACGTCGACGGTAGCTAAAGCACGGTTTCTCTACAGTGTTGTTTCTTCGAGTTAGAAAGCTAGCTATTAGACTTCCATTCAAAAGTGGGGCCGCAGTACTCGTTTCATGGAGCCAGTGGGGAGTCGTGTTCTGGCTTCTTGCGGGGCCTGGGTCTCACAAGGAAAATGGTTTTGGACTCACTTGCTGTGCACTCACGCATGCACACCACACAATGCGTCCACCCTGAGGCATGGCTCTTTTAGCCGAAGCAGGAATTCCCTACAGAGTTGTTCCTTTGAGTGAGGTGGTTGGCTTATGGCCTGCAGGCACACCCGGGGCAAGGGTACTAGCCTCATAAACAAGAGGTGAGTTGAGAGCTGCCTTCCGCACCGGCCTGTTTCTCACTCCATTTCACGTCTGGGACCCTTTCCCCGGTCTCTCATACACGAGCACTATCCAACTCCTGCGGCTTCAGGAACGGCAATGTTAGCTAAGGCGCAGTAACGCCACAGCATTGATTCTTGGTGTTAGGAGCCTGGTAGGCGAATGAGCTGCAGCTGGGATTCTTTACAGGCTTGTTTCTTCCCAGTCAGTGTCGAGCACATAGCATTCCAAGCACACATGGAGCAGTAGTGTTAGCTTCAGGTAGCAAGAGCTGAGTCCAGAGGTGCCTTCTGCCCGGACCTATTTCTCCCTTGGTTTCACGTATGGAACCCGTTCCCCAGGCTCTCAGCCACGGTACTCCGTGTAATACTTCCTCCATCTAGAGGTCGACGGTAGCTAAAGCAGGGTTTCTCTACAGTGTTGTTTCTTCGAGTGAGAACACTAGCTGTTAGACTTCCATGCAAAAGTGGGGCTGCCGTGCTAGCGTGATGAAACACATGGGGAGTCGTGTTCTGCCTTCTGCTGGGGCCTGAGGCTCACTCACAAAAAGCTTTGGACTCCCTTGCAGGGCTCTCATGCACGCACACAACATAATGCTTCCACCTTCCAGAGCGGCTCTTTTAGCTGAAGCATGGATTCTCCAGCGAGTTTTTCCTTCGAGTTAGGCGGTTTTCATGAAGCCTGCACACACACCCGGGGCAACGGTACTAGCCCCATAACCATGGTGTGAGTTGAGAGCTGCCTTCTCTCCGGCCTGTCTCTCCCTCGATTTTAGGAAACGGAACCCGTCCCCAGGCTCTCACCCACCGTACACCCTAAGCTGCTTCCTCCCACACAGAGATCGTCGGTAGCTAAAGCACGGTTTCTCTTCAGTGTTGTTTCTCCGAGTTAGAACGCTTGCTATTAATGTCCACAGTAGCCAAACTGTGGAAAGAGCCAAGATGTCCACCAACAGATGAATGGATAAAGAAGAGGGGGTATAAATATATATATACAATGGAATATTATGCAGCCATCAAAAGGAATGAGATCTTGCCATCTGCAACGACGTGGATGGAACTGGAGGGTATCATGCTGAGCGAAATAAGTCAAACAGAGAAAGACATGTATCATATGACCTCACTGATATGAGGAATTCTTAATCTCAGGAAACAAACTGAGGGTTGCTGGAGTGGGGGCTGGGGTGGGAGGGATGGGGTCACTGGGTGTTGGACACTGGGGAGGGTATGTGTTCTTGTAAGCGCTGTGAATTGTGCAAGACTGTTGAATCTCAGATCTGTACCTCTGAAACCAATAATGCAATATATGTTAAGAAAGAAAAAAAGAAGAAGAAGAATGTAGCAGGAGGGGAAGAATGAAGGGGGGAAAATCGGAGGGGGAGAAGAACCATGAGAGACGATGGACTCTGAAAAACAAACTGAGGGTTCTAGAGGGGAGGGGGGTGGGAGGACGGGTTAGCCTGGTGATGGGTATCGAGCAGGGCACGATCTGAATGGAGCACTGGGTGTTATGCACAAACAAGGAATCATGGAACACTATATCTAAAACTAATGATGTAATGTATGGGGATTAACATAACAATAAAAACATTTCATAATAATAGTAAAAAAGAACGCTTGCTATTAGACTTCCATGCAAAAGTGGGGCCGCAGTGCAAGCTTCATGAAACAAGTGGGGAGTCGTGTTCTGTCTTCTGCCGGGGCCTGAGTCCCACACGGAAAATGGGTCTGGACTCCCTTGCAGTGCTCTCACGCACGCACACAACAAAATGCTGCCACCCTCAGGAGCAGCTGTTTTACCTGCAGCACAGGCTCTCAACCGAGTTTTTCCTTCGAGTTAGGTGGCTTCGTTTAAGCCTGCACACACACCCTGGGCAACGGTCCTAGCCCCATAACCATGATGTGGGTTGAGAGCTGCCTTCTGTACCGGCCTGTCTCTCCCCCGATATTACGATATTGAAACCGTCCCCAGGCTCTCAGCCACAGTACACCCTAAACTGCTTCGCCCACAGAGAGGTCGACGGTAGCTAAAGCACGGTTTCTCTACAGTGTTGTTTCTTCGAGTTAGAAAGCTAGCTATTAGATTTCCATTCAAAAGCGGGGCCGCAGTACTCGTTTCATGGAGCCAGTGGGGAGTCGTGTTCTGGCTTCTTGCGGGGCCTGGGTCTCACAAGGAAAATGGTTTTGGACTCACTTGCTGTGCACTCACGCATGCACACCACACAATGCGTCCACCCTGAGGCATGGCTCTTTTAGCCGAAGCAGGAATTCCCTACAGAGTTGTTCCTTTGAGTGAGGTGGTTGGCTTATGGCCTGCAGGCACACCCGGGGCAAGGGTACTAGCCTCATAAACAAGAAGTGAGTTGAGAGCTGCCTTCCGCACCGGCCTGTTTCTCACTCCATTTCACGTCTGGGACCCTTTCCCCGGTCTCTCATACACGAGCACTATCCAACTCCTGCGGCTTCAGGAACGGCAATGTTAGCTAAGGCGCAGTAACGCCACAGCATTGATTCTTGGTGTTAGTAGCCTGGTAGGCGAATGAGCTGCAGCTGGGATTCTT
This sequence comes from Halichoerus grypus, assembly GCF_964656455.1. Taxonomy (NCBI): domain Eukaryota; kingdom Metazoa; phylum Chordata; class Mammalia; order Carnivora; family Phocidae; genus Halichoerus; species Halichoerus grypus. The sequence goes on from NC_135722.1 coordinate 68,112,699, forward strand.
TACAGGCTTGTTTCTTCCCAGTCAGTGTCGAGCACATAGCATTCCAAGCACACATGGAGCAGTAGTGTTAGCTTCAGGTAGCAAGAGCTGAGTCCAGAGGTGCCTTCTGCCCGGACCTATTTCTCCCTTGGTTTCACGTATGGAACCCGTTCCCCAGGCTCTCAGCCACGGTACTCCGTGTAATACTTCCTCCATCTAGAGGTCGACGGTAGCTAAAGCAGGGTTTCTCTACAGTGTTGTTTCTTCGAGTGAGAACACTAGCTGTTAGACTTCCACGCAAAAGTGGGGCTGCCGTGCTAGCGTGAGGAAACACATGGGGAGTGGTGTTTTGCCTTCTGCTGGGGCCTGAGGCTCACTCACAAAAAGCTTTGGACTCCCTTGCAGGGCTCTCATGCACGCACACAACATAATGCTTCCACCTTCCAGAGCGGCTCTTTTAGCTGAAGCATGGATTCTCCAGCGAGTTTTTCCTTCGAGTTAGGCGGTTTTCATGAAGCCTGCACACACACCCGGGGCAACGGTACTAGCCCCATAACCATGGTGTGAGTTGAGAGCTGCCTTCTCTGCGGCCTGTCTCTCCCTCGATTTTAGGAAACGGAACCCGTCCCCAGGCTCTCACGCACCGTACACCCTAAACTGCTTCCTCCCACACAGAGGTCGTCGGTAGCTAAAGCACGGTTTCTCTTCAGTGTTGTTTCTCCGAGTTAGAACGCTTGCTATTAATGTCCACAGTAGCCAAACTGTGGAAAGAGCCAAGATGTCCACCAACAGATGAATGGATAAAGAAGAGGGGGTATAAATATATATATACAATGGAATATTATGCAGCCATCAAAAGGAATGAGATCTTGCCATCTGCAACGACGTGGATGGAACTGGAGGGTATCATGCTGAGCGAAATAAGTCAAACAGAGAAAGACATGTATCATATGACCTCACTGATGTGAGGAATTCTTAATCTCAGGAAACAAACTGAGGGTTGCTGGAGTGGGGGCTGGGGTGGGAGGGATGGGGTCACTGGGTGTTGGACACTGGGGAGGGTATGTGTTCTGGTAAGCGCCGTGAATTGTGCAAGACTGTTGAATCTCAGATCTGTACCTCTGAAACCAATAATGCAATATATGTTAAGAAAGAAAAAAAGAAGAAGAAGAATGTAGCAGGAGGGGAAGAATGAAGGGGGGAAAATCGGAGGGGGAGAAGAACCATGAGAGACGATGGACTCTGAAAAACAAACTGAGGGTTCTAGAGGGGAGGGGGGTGGGAGGATGGGTTAGCCTGGTGATGGGTATTGAGCAGGGCACGATCTGCATGGAGCACTGGGTGTTATGCACAAACAAGGAATCATGGAACACTATATCTAAAACTAATGATGTAATGTATGGGGATTAACATAACAATAAAAACATTTCATAATAATAGTAAAAAAGAACGCTTGCTATTAGACTTCCATGCAAAAGTGGGGCCGCAGTGCTAGCTTCATGAAACAAGTGGGGAGTCGTGTTCTGTCTTCTGCCGGGGCCTGAGTCCCACACGGAAAATGGGTCTGGACTCCCTTGCAGTGCTCTCACGCACGCACACAACAAAATGCTGCCACCCTCAGGAGCAGCTGTTTTACCTGCAGCACAGGCTCTCAACCGAGTTTTTCCTTCGAGTTAGGTGGCTTCGTTTAAGCCTGCACACACACCCTGGGCAACGGTCCTAGCCCCATAACCATGATGTGGGTTGAGAGCTGCCTTCTGTACCGGCCTGTCTCTCCCCCGATATAACGATATTGAAACCGTCCCCAGGCTCTCAGCCACAGTACACCCTAAACTGCTTCGCCCACAGAGAGGTCGACGGTAGCTAAAGCACGGTTTCTCTACAGTGTTGTTTCTTCGAGTTAGAAAGCTAGCTATTAGACTTCCATTCAAAAGCGGGGCCGCAGTATTAGTTTCATGGAGCCAGTGGGGAGTCGTGTTCTGGCTTCTTGCGGGGCCTGGGTCTCACAAGGAAAATGGTTTTGGACTCACTTGCTGTGCACTCACGCATGCACACCACACAATGCGTCCACCCTGAGGCATGGCTCTTTTAGCCGAAGCAGGAATTCCCTACAGAGTTGTTCCTTTGAGTGAGGTGGTTGGCTTATGGCCTGCAGGCACACCCGGGGCATGGGTACTAGCCTCATAAACAAGAGGTGAGTTGAGAGCTGCCTTCCGCACCGGCCTGTTTCTCACTCCATTTCACGTCTGGGACCCTTTCCCCGGTCTCTCATACACGAGCACTATCCAACTCCTGCGGCTTCAGGAACGGCAATGTTAGCTAAGGCGCAGTAACGCCACAGCATTGATTCTTGGTGTTAGTAGCCTGGTAGGCGAATGAGCTGCAGCTGGGATTCTTTACAGGCTTGTTTCTTCCCAGTCAGTGTCGAGCACATAGCATTCCAAGCACACATGGAGCAGTAGTGTTAGCTTCAGGTAGCAAGAGCTGAGTCCAGAGGTGCCTTCTGCCCGGACCTATTTCTCCCTTGGTTTCACGTATGGAACCCGTTCCCCAGGCTCTCAGCCACGGTACTCCGTGTAATACTTCCTCCATCTAGAGGTCGACGGTAGCTAAAGCAGGGTTTCTCTACAGTGTTGTTTCTTCGAGTGAGAACACTAGCTGTTAGACTTCCATGCAAAAGTGGGGCTGCCGTGCTAGCGTGATGAAACACATGGGGAGTCGTGTTCTGCCTTCTGCTGGGGCCTGAGGCTCACTCACAAAATGCTTTGGACTCCCTTGCAGGGCTCTCATGCACGCACACAACATAATGCTTCCACCTTCCAGAGCGGCTCTTTTAGCTGAAGCATGGATTCTCCAGCGAGTTTTTCCTTCGAGTTAGGCGGTTTTCATGAAGCCTGCACACACACCCGGGGCAACGGTACTAGCCCCATAACCATGGTGTGAGTTGAGAGCTGCCTTCTCTGCGGCCTGTCTCTCCCTCGATTTTAGGAAACGGAACCCGTCCCCAGGCTCTCACCCACCGTACACCCTAAACTGCTTCCTCCCACACAGAGGTCGGCGGTAGCTAAAGCACGGTTTCTCTTCAGTGTTGTTTCTCCGAGTTAGAACGCTTGCTATTAATGTCCACAATAGCCAAACTGTGGAAAGAGCCAAGATGTCCACCAACAGATGAATGGATGAAGAATAGGGGGTATATATATATATATACAATGGAATATCATGCAACCATCAAAAGGAATGAGATCTTGCCATCTGCAACGACGTGGATGGAACTGGAGGGTATCATGCTGAGCGAAATCAGTCAAACAGAGAAAGACATGTATCATATGACCTCACTGATATGAGGAATTCTTAATCTCAGGAAACAAACTGTGGGTTGCTGGAGTGGGGGCTGGGGTGGGAGGGATGGGGTCACTTGGTGTTGGACACTGGGGAGGGTATGTGTTCTGGTAAGCGCTGTGAATTGGGCAAGACTGTTGAATCTCAGATCTGTACCTCTGAAACCAATAATGCAATATATGTTAAGAAAGAAAAAAAGAAGAAGAAGAATGTAGCAGGAGGGGAAGAATGAAGGGGGGAAAATCGGAGGGGGAGAAGAACCATGAGAGACGATGGACTCTGAAAAACAAACTGAGGGTTCTAGAGGGGAGGGGGGTGGGAGGATGGGTTAGCCTGGTGATGGGTATTGAGCAGGGCACGATCTGCATGGAGCACTGGGTGTTATGCACAAACAAGGAATCATGGAACACTATATCTAAAACTAATGATGTAGGGGCGCCTGGGTGCCTCAGTCGTTAAGCGTCTGCCTTCGGCTCAGGTCATGATCCTAGGGTCCTGGGATCGAGCCCCGCATCGGGCTCCCTGCTCGGCGGGAAGCCTGCTTCACCCTCTCCCACTCCCCCTGCTTGTGTTCCCTCTCTCGCTGTGTCTCTCTCTGTCAAATAAAAAAAAAAAAAAAAAATCTTAAAACTAATGATGTAATGTATGGGGATTAACATAACAATAAAAACATTTCATAATAATATTAAAAAAGAACGCTTGCTATTAGACTTCCATGCAAAAGTGGGGCCGCAGTGCTAGCTTCATGAAACAAGTGGGGAGTCGTGTTCTGTCTTCTGCCGGGGCCTGAGTCCCACACGGAAAATGGGTCTGGACTCCCTTGCAGTGCTCTCACGCACGCACACAACAAAATGCTGCCACCCTCAGGAGCAGCTGTTTTACCTGCAGCACAGGCTCTCAACCGAGTTTTTCCTTCGAGTTAGGTGGCTTCGTTTAAGCCTGCACACACACCCTGGGCAACGGTCCTAGCCCCATAACCATGATGTGGGTTGAGAGCTGCCTTCTGTACCGGCCTGTCTCTCCCCCGATATTACGATATTGAAACCGTCCCCAGGCTCTCAGCCACAGTACACCCTAAACTGCTTCGCCCACAGAGAGGTCGACGGTAGCTAAAGCACGGTTTCTCTACAGTGTTGTTTCTTCGAGTTAGAAAGCTAGCTATTAGACTTCCATTCAAAAGCGGGGCCGCAGTACTAGTTTCATGGAGCCAGTGGGGAGTCGTGTTCTGGCTTCTTGCGGGGCCTGGGTCTCACAAGGAAAATGGTTTTGGACTCACTTGCTGTGCACTCACGCATGCACACCACACAATGCGTCCACCCTGAGGCATGGCTCTTTTAGCCGAAGCAGGAATTCCCTACAGAGTTGTTCCTTTGAGTGAGGTGGTTGGCTTATGGCCTGCAGGCACACCCGGGGCAAGGGTACTAGCCTCATAAACAAGAGGTGAGTTGAGAGCTGCCTTCCGCACCGGCCTGTTTCTCACTCCATTTCACGTCTGGGACCCTTTCCCCGGTCTCTCATACACGAGCACTATCCAACTCCTGCGGCTTCAGGAACGGCAATGTTAGCTAAGGCGCAGTAACGCCACAGCATTGATTCTTGGTGTTAGTAGCCTGGTAGGCGAATGAGCTGCAGCTGGGATTCTTTACAGGCTTGTTTCTTCCCAGTCAGTGTCGAGCACATAGCATTCCAAGCACACATGGAGCAGTAGTGTTAGCTTCAGGTAGCAAGAGCTGAGTCCAGAGGTGCCTTCTGCCCGGACCTATTTCTCCCTTGGTTTCACGTATGGAACCCGTTCCCCAGGCTCTCAGCCACGGTACTCCGTGTAATACTTCCTCCATCTAGAGGTCGACGGTGGCTAAAGCAGGGTTTCTCTACAGTGTTGTTTCTTCGAGTGAGAACACTAGCTGTTAGACTTCCATGCAAAAGTGGGGCTGCCGTGCTAGCGTGATGAAACACATGGGGAGTCGTGTTCTGCCTTCTGCTGGGGCCTGAGGCTCACTCACAAAAAGCTTTGGACTCCCTTGCAGGGCTCTCATGCACGCACACAACATAATGCTTCCACCTTCCAGAGCGGCTCTTTTAGCTGAAGCATGGATTCTCCAGCGAGTTTTTCCTTCGAGTTAGGCGGTTTTCATGAAGCCTGCACACACACCCGGGGCAACGGTACTAGCCCCATAACCATGGTGTGAGTTGAGAGCTGCCTTCTCTCCGGCCTGTCTCTCCCTCGATTTTAGGAAACGGAACCCGTCCCCAGGCTCTCACCCACCGTACACCCTAAACTGCTTCCTCCCACACAGAGGTCGTCGGTAGCTAAAGCACGGTTTCTCTTCAGTGTTGTTTCTCCGAGTTAGAACGCTTGCTATTAATGTCCACAATAGCCAACCTGTGGAAAGAGCCAAGATGTCCACCAACAGATGAATGGATAAAGAAGAGGGGGTATATACATATATATATATATATATATATATATATATATATATATATATATACAATGGAATATTATGCAGCCATCAAAAGGAATGAGATCTTGCCATCTGCAACGACGTGGATGGAACTGGAGGGTATCATGCTGAGCGAAATAAGTCAAACAGAGAAAGACATGTATCATATGACCTCACTGATATGAGGAATTCTTAATCTCAGGAAACAAACTGAGGGTTGCTGGAGTGGGGGCTGGGGTGGGAGGGATGGGGTCACTGGGTGTTGGACACTGGGGAGGGTATGTGTTCTGGTAAGCGCTGTGAATTGTGCAAGACTGTTGAATCTCAGATCTGTACCTCTGAAACCAATAATGCAATATATGTTAAGAAAGAAAAAAAGAAGAAGAAGAATGTAGCAGGAGGGGAAGAATGAAGGGGGGAAAATCGGAGGGGGAGAAAAACCATGAGAGACGATGGACTCTGAAAAACAAACTGAGGGTTCTAGAGGGGAGGGGGGTGGGAGGATGGGTTAGCCTGGTGATGGGTATTGAGCAGGGCACGATCTGCATGGAGCACTGGGTGTTATGCACAAACAAGGAATCATGGAACACTATATCTAAAACTAATGATGTAATGAATGGGGATTAACATAACAATACAAACATTTCATAATAATAATAAAAAAGAACGCTTGCTATTCGACTTCCATGCAAAAGTGGGGCCGCAGTGCTAGCTTCATGAAACAAGTGGGGAGTCGTGTTCTGTCTTCTGCCGGGGCCTGAGTCCCACACGGAAAATGGGTCTGGACTCCCTTGCAGTGCTCTCACGCACGCACACAACAAAATGCTGCCACCCTCAGGAGCAGCTGTTTTACCTGCAGCACAGGCTCTCAACCGAGTTTTTCCTTCGAGTTAGGTGGCTTCGTTTAAGCCTGCACACACACCCTGGGCAACGGTCCTAGCCCCATAACCATGATGTGGGTTGAGAGCTGCCTTCTGTACCGGCCTGTCTCTCCCCCGGTATTACGATATTGAAACCGTCCCCAGGCTCTCAGCCACAGTACACCCTAAACTGCTTCGCCCACAGAGAGGTCGACGGTAGCTAAAGCACGGTTTCTCTACAGTGTTGTTTCTTCGAGTTAGAAAGCTAGCTATTAGACTTCCATTCAAAAGCGGGGCCGCAGTACTAGTTTCATGGAGCCAGTGGGGAGTCGTGTTCTGGCTTCTTGCGGGGCCTGGGTCTCACAAGGAAAATGGTTTTGGACTCACTTGCTGTGCACTCATGCATGCACACCACACAATGCGTCCACCCTGAGGCATGGCTCTTTTAGCAGAAGCAGGAATTCCCTACAGAGTTGTTCCTTTGAGTGAGGTGGTTGGCTTATGGCCTGCAGGCACACCCGGGGCAAGGGTACTAGCCTCATAAACAAGAGGTGAGTTGAGAGCTGCCTTCCGCACCGGCCTGTTTCTCACTCCATTTCACGTCTGGGACCCTTTCCCCGGTCTCTCATACACGAGCACTATCCAACTCCTGCGGCTTCAGGAACGGCAATGTTAGCTAAGGCGCAGTAACGCCACAGCATTGATTCTTGGTGTTAGTAGCCTGGTAGGCGAATGAGCTGCAGCTGGGATTCTTTACAGGCTTGTTTCTTCCCAGTCAGTGTGGAGCACATAGCATTCCAAGCACACATGGAGCAGTAGTGTTAGCTTCAGGTAGCAAGAGCTGAGTCCAGAGGTGCCTTCTGCCCGGACCTATTTCTCCCTTGGTTTCACGTATGGAACCCGTTCCCCAGGCTCTCAGCCACGGTACTCCGTGTAATACTTCCTCCATCTAGAGGTCGACGGTAGCTAAAGCAGGGTTTCTCTACAGTGTTGTTTCTTCGAGTGAGAACACTAGCTGTTAGACTTCCATGCAAAAGTGGGGCTGCCGTGGTAGCGTGAGGAAACACATGGGGAGTCGTGTTCTGCCTTCTGCTGGGGCCTGAGGCTCACTCACAAAAAGCTTTGGACTCCCTTGCAGGGCTCTCATGCACGCACACAACATAATGCTTCCACCTTCAAGAGCGGCTCTTTTAGCTGAAGCATGGATTCTCCAGCGAGTTTTTCCTTCGAGTTAGGCGGTTTTCATGAAGCCTGCACACACACCCGGGGCAACGGTACTAGCCCCATAACCATGGTGTGAGTTGAGAGCTGCCTTCTCTGCGGCCTGTCTCTCCCTCGATTTTAGGAAACGGAACCCGTCCCCAGGCTCTCACCCACCGTACACCCTAAACTGCTTCCTCCCACACAGAGGTCGTCGGTAGCTAAAGCACGGTTTCTCTTCAGTGTTGTTTCTCCGAGTTAGAACGCTTGCTATTAATGTCCACAATAGCCAAACTGTGGAAAGAGCCAAGATGTCCACCAACAGATGAATGGATGAAGAATAGGGGGTATATATATATATACAATGGAATATCATGCAGACATCAAAAGGAATGAGATCTTGCCATCTGCAACGACGTGGATGGAATGGAGGGTATCATGCTGAGCGAAATAAGTCAAACAGAGAAAGACATGTATCATATGACCTCACTGATATGAGGAATTCTTAATCTCAGGAAACAAACTGAGGGTTGCTGGAGTGGGGGCTGGGGTGGGAGGGATGGGGTCACTGGGTGTTGGACACTGGGGAGGGTATGTGTTCTGGTAAGCGCTGTGAATTGTGCAAGACTGTTGAATCTCAGATCTGTACCTCTGAAACCAATAATGCAATATATGTTAAGAAAGAAAAAAAGAAGAAGAAGAATGTAGCAGGAGGGGAAGAATGAAGGGGGGAAAATCGGAGGGGGAGAAGAACTATGAGAGACGATGGACTCTGAAAAACAAACTGAGGGTTCTAGAGGGGAGGGGGGTGGGAGGATGGGTTAGCCTGGTGATGGGTATTGAGCAGGGCACGATCTGCATGGAGCACTGGGTGTTATGCACAAACAAGGAATCATGGAACACTATATCTAAAACTAATGATGTAATGTATGGGGATTAACATAACAATACAAACATTTCATAATAATAATAAAAAAGAACGCTTGCTATTCGACTTCCATGCAAAAGTGGGGCCGCAGTGCTAGCTTCATGAAACAAGTGGGGAGTCGTGTTCTGTCTTCTGCCGGGGCCTGAGTCCCACACGGAAAATGGGTCTGGACTCCCTTGCAGTGCTCTCACGCACGCACACAACAAAATGCTGCCACCCTCAGGAGCAGCTGTTTTACCTGCAGCACAGGCTCTCAACCGAGTTTTTCCTTCGAGTTAGGTGGCTTCGTTTAAGCCTGCACACACACCCTGGGCAACGGTCCTAGCCCCATAACCATGATGTGGGTTGAGAGCTGCCTTCTGTACCGGCCTGTCTCTCCCCCGATATTACGATATTGAAACCGTCCCCAGGCTCTCAGCCACAGTACACCCTAAACTGCTTCGCCCACAGAGAGGTCGACGGTAGCTAAAGCACGGTTTCTCTACAGTGTTGTTTCTTCGAGTTAGAAAGCTAGCTATTAGACTTCCATTCAAAAGCGGGGCCGCAGTACTAGTTTCATGGAGCCAGTGGGGAGTCGTGTTCTGGCTTCTTGCGGGGCCTGGGTCTCACAAGGAAAATGGTTTTGGACTCACTTGCTGTGCACTCACGCATGCACACCACACAATGCGTCCACCCTGAGGCATGGCTCTTTTAGCCGAAGCAGGAATTCCCTACAGAGTTGTTCCTTTGAGTGAGGTGGTTGGCTTATGGCCTGCAGGCACACCCGGGGCAAGGGTACTAGCCTCATAAACAAGAGGTGAGTTGAGAGCTGCCTTCCGCACCGGCCTGTTTCTCACTCCATTTCACGTCTGGGACCCTTTCCCCGGTCTCTCATACACGAGCACTATCCAACTCCTGCGGCTTCAGGAACGGCAATGTTAGCTAAGGCGCAGTAACGCCACAGCATTGATTCTTGGTGTTAGTAGCCTGGTAGGCGAATGAGCTGCAGCTGGGATTCTTTACAGGCTTGTTTCTTCCCAGTCAGTGTCGAGCACATAGCATTCCAAGCACACATGGAGCAGTAGTGTTAGCTTCAGGTAGCAAGAGCTGAGTCCAGAGGTGCCTTCTGCCCGGACCTATTTCTCCCTTGGTTTCACGTATGGAACCCGTTCCCCAGGCTCTCAGCCACGGTACTCCGTGTAATACTTCCTCCATCTAGAGGTCGACGGTGGCTAAAGCAGGGTTTCTCTACAGTGTTGTTTCTTCGAGTGAGAACACTAGCTGTTAGACTTCCATGCAAAAGTGGGGCTGCCGTGCTAGCGTGATGAAACACATGGGGAGTCGTGTTCTGCCTTCTGCTGGGGCCTGAGGCTCACTCACAAAAAGCTTTGGACTCCCTTGCAGGGCTCTCATGCACGCACACAACATAATGCTTCCACCTTCCAGAGCGGCTCTTTTAGCTGAAGCATGGATTCTCCAGCGAGTTTTTCCTTCGAGTTAGGCGGTTTTCATGAAGCCTGCACACACACCCGGGGCAACGGTACTAGCCCCATAACCATGGTGTGAGTTGAGAGCTGCCTTCTCTGCGGCCTGTCTCTCCCTCGATTTTAGGAAACGGAACCCGTCCCCAGGCTCTCACCCACCGTACACCCTAAACTGCTTCCTCCCACACAGAGGTCGTCGGTAGCTAAAGCACGGTTTCTCTTCAGTGTTGTTTCTCCGAGTTAGAACGCTTGCTATTAATGTCCACAATAGCCAAACTGTGGAAAGAGCCAAGATGTCCACCAACAGATGAATGGATGAAGAATAGGGGGTATATATATATATACAATGGAATATCATGCAGACATCAAAAGGAATGAGATCTTGCCATCTGCAACGACGTGGATGGAATGGAGGGTATCATGCTGAGCGAAATAAGTCAAACAGAGAAAGACATGTATCATATGACCTCACTGATATGAGGAATTCTTAATCTCAGGAAACAAACTGAGGGTTGCTGGAGTGGGGGCTGGGGTGGGAGGGATGGGGTCACTGGGTGTTGGACACTGGGGAGGGTATGTGTTCTGGTAAGCGCTGTGAATTGTGCAAGACTGTTGAATCTCAGATCTGTACCTCTGAAACCAATAATGCAATATATGTTAAGAAAGAAAAAAAGAAGAAGAAGAATGTAGCAGGAGGGGAAGAATGAAGGGGGGAAAATCGGAGGGGGAGAAGAACCATGAGAGACGATGGACTCTGAAAAACAAACTGAGGGTTCCAGAGGGGAGGGGGGTGGGAGGATGGGTTAGCCTGGTGATGGGTATTGAGCAGGGCACAATCTGCATGGAGCACTGGGTGTTATGCACAAACAAGGAATCATGGAACACTATATCTAAAACTAATGATGTAATGTATGGGGATTAACATAACAATAAAAACATTTCATAATAATAATAAAAAAGAACGCTTGCTATTCGACTTCCATGCAAAAGTGGGGCCGCAGTGCTAGCTTCATGAAACAAGTGGGGAGTCGTGTTCTGTCTTCTGCCGGGGCCTGAGTCCCACACGGAAAATGGGTCTGGACTCCCTTGCAGTGCTCTCACGCACGCACACAACAAAATGCTGCCACCCTCAGGAGCAGCTGTTTTACCTGAAGCACAGGCTCTCAACGGAGTTTTTCCTTCGAGTTAGGTGGCTTCGTTTAAGCCTGCACACACACCCTGGGCAACGGTCCTAGCCCCATAACCATGATGTGGGTTGAGAGCTGCCTTCTGTGCCGGCCTGTCTCTCCCCCGATATTACGATATTGAAACCGTCCCCAGGCTCTCAGCCACAGTACACCCTAAACTGCTTCGCCCACAGAGAGGTCGACGGTAGCTAAAGCACGGTTTCTCTACAGTGTTGTTTCTTCGAGTTAGAAAGCTAGCTATTAGACTTCCATTCAAAAGCGGGGCCGCAGTACTAGTTTCATGGAGCCAGTGGGGAGTCGTGTTCTGGCTTCTTGCGGGGCCTGGGTCTCACAAGGAAAATGGTTTTGGACTCACTTGCTGTGCACTCACGCATGCACACCACACAATGCGTCCACCCTGAGGCATGGCTCTTTTAGCCGAAGCAGGAATTCCCTACAGAGTTGTTCCTTTGAGTGAGGTGGTTGGCTTATGGCCTGCAGGCACACCCGGGGCAAGGGTACTAGCCTCATAAACAAGAGGTGAGTTGAGAGCTGCCTTCCGCACCGGCCTGTTTCTCACTCCATTTCACGTCTGGGACCCTTTCCCCGGTCTCTCATACACGAGCACTATCCAACTCCTGCGGCTTCAGGAACGGCAATGTTAGCTAAGGCGCAGTAACGCCACAGCATTGATTCTTGGTGTTAGTAGCCTGGTAGGCGAATGAGCTGCAGCTGGGATTCTTTACAGGCTTGTTTCTTCCCAGTCAGTGTCGAGCACATAGCATTCCAAGCACACATGGAGCAGTAGTGTTAGCTTCAGGTAGCAAGAGCTGAGTCCAGAGGTGCCTTCTGCCCGGACCTATTTCTCCCTTGGTTTCACGTATGGAACCCGTTCCCCAGGCTCTCAGCCACGGTACTCCGTGTAATACTTCCTCCATCTAGAGGTCGACGGTGGCTAAAGCAGGGTTTCTCTACAGTGTTGTTTCTTCGAGTGAGAACACTAGCTGTTAGACTTCCATGCAAAAGTGGGGCTGCCGTGCTAGCGTGATGAAACACATGGGGAGTCGTGTTCTGCCTTCTGCTGGGGCCTGAGGCTCACTCACAAAAAGCTTTGGACTCCCTTGCAGGGCTCTCATGCACGCACACAACATAATGCTTCCACCTTCCAGAGCGGCTCTTTTAGCTGAAGCATGGATTCTCCAGCGAGTTTTTCCTTCGAGTTAGGCGGTTTTCATGAAGCCTGCACACACACCCGGGGCAACGGTACTAGCCCCATAACCATGGTGTGAGTTGAGAGCTGCCTTCTCTCCGGCCTGTCTCTCCCTCGATTTTAGGAAACGGAACCCGTCCCCAGGCTCTCACCCACCGTACACCCTAAACTGCTTCCTCCCACACAGAGGTCGTAGGTAGCTAAAGCACGGTTTCTCTTCAGTGTTGTTTCTCCGAGTTAGAACGCTTGCTATTAATGTCCACAATAGCCAAACTGTGGAAAGAGCCAAGATGTCCACCAACAGATGAATGGATAAAGAAGAGGGGGTATATACATATATATATATATATATATATATATATATATATATATATATACAATGGAATATTATGCAGCCATCAAAAGGAATGAGATCTTGCCATCTGCAACGACGTGGATGGAACTGGAGGGTATCATGCTGAGCGAAATAAGTCAAACAGAGAAAGACATGTATCATATGACCTCACTGATATGAGGAATTCTTAATCTCAGGAAACAAACTGAGGGTTGCTGGAGTGGGGGCTGGGGTGGGAGGGATGGGGTCACTGGGTGTTGGACACTGGGGAGGGTATGTGTTCTGGTAAGCGCTGTGAATTGTGCAAGACTGTTGAATCTCAGATCTGTACCTCTGAAACCAATAATGCAATATATGTTAAGAAAGAAAAAAAGAAGAAGAAGAATGTAGCAGGAGGGGAAGAATGAAGGGGGGAAAATCGGAGGGGGAGAAGAACCATGAGAGACGATGGACTCTGAAAAACAAACTGAGGGTTCTAGAGGGGAGGGGGGTGGGAGGATGGGTTAGCCTGGTGATGGGTATCGAGCAGGGCACGATCTGCATGGAGCACTGGGTGTTATGCACAAACAAGGAATCATGGAACACTATATCTAAAACTAATGATGTAATGTATGGGGATTAACATAACAATAAAAACATTTCATAATAATAATAAAAAAGAACGCTTGCTATTAGACTTCCATGCAAAAGTGGGGCCGCAGTGCTAGCTTCATGAAACAAGTGGGGAGTCGTGTTCTGTCTTCTGCCGGGGCCTGAGTCCCACACGGAAAATGGGTCTGGACTCCCTTGCAGTGCTCTCACGCACGCACACAACAAAATGCTGCCACCCTCAGGAGCAGCTGTTTTACCTGCAGCACAGGCTCTCAACCGAGTTTTTCCTTCGAGTTAGGTGGCTTCGTTTAAGCCTGCACACACACCCTGGGCAACGGTCCTAGCCCCATAACCATGATGTGGGTTGAGAGCTGCCTTCTGTACCGGCCTGTCTCTCCCCCGGTATTACGATATTGAAACCGTCCCCAGGCTCTCAGCCACAGTACACCCTAAACTGCTTCGCCCACAGAGAGGTCGACGGTAGCTAAAGCACGGTTTCTCTACAGTGTTGTTTCTTCGAGTTAGAAAGCTAGCTATTAGACTTCCATTCAAAAGCGGGGCCGCAGTACTAGTTTCATGGAGCCAGTGGGGAGTCGTGTTCTGGCTTCTTGCGGGGCCTGGGTCTCACAAGGAAAATGGTTTTGGACTCACTTGCTGTGCACTCATGCATGCACACCACACAATGCGTCCACCCTGAGGCATGGCTCTTTTAGCCGAAGCAGGAATTCCCTACAGAGTTGTTCCTTTGAGTGAGGTGGTTGGCTTATGGCCTGCAGGCACACCCGGGGCAAGGGTACTAGCCTCATAAACAAGAGGTGAGTTGAGAGCTGCCTTCCGCACCGGCCTGTTTCTCACTCCATTTCACGTCTGGGACCCTTTCCCCGGTCTCTCATACACGAGCACTATCCAACTCCTGCGGCTTCAGGAACGGCAATGTTAGCTAAGGCGCAGTAACGCCACAGCATTGATTCTTGGTGTTAGTAGCCTGGTAGGCGAATGAGCTGCAGCTGGGATTCTTTACAGGCTTGTTTCTTCCCAGTCAGTGTGGAGCACATAGCATTCCAAGCACACATGGAGCAGCAGTGTTAGCTTCAGGTAGCAAGAGCTGAGTCCAGAGGTGCCTTCTGCCCGGACCTATTTCTCCCTTGGTTTCACGTATGGAACCCGTTCCCCAGGCTCTCAGCCACGGTACTCCGTGTAATACTTCCTCCTTCTAGAGGTCGACGGTAGCTAAAGCAGGGTTTCTCTACAGTGTTGTTTCTTCGAGTGAGAACACTAGCTGTTAGACTTCCATGCAAAAGTGGGGCTGCCGTGCTAGCGTGAGGAAACACATGGGGAGTCGTGTTCTGCCTTCTGCTGGGGCCTGAGGCTCACTCACAAAAAGCTTTGGACTCCCTTGCAGGGCTCTCATGCACGCACACAACATAATGCTTCCACCTTCCAGAGCGGCTCTTTTAGCTGAAGCATGGATTCTCCAGCGAGTTTTTCCTTCGAGTTAGGCGGTTTTCATGAAGCCTGCACACACACCCGGGGCAACGGTACTAGCCCCATAACCATGGTGTGAGTTGAGAGCTGCCTTCTCTGCGGCCTGTCTCTCCCTCGATTTTAGGAAACGGAACCCGTCCCCAGGCTCTCACCCACCGTACACCCTAAACTGCTTCCTCCCACACAGAGGTCGTCGGTAGCTAAAGCACGGTTTCTCTTCAGTGTTGTTTCTCCGAGTTAGAACGCTTGCTATTAATGTCCACAATAGCCAAACTGTGGAAAGAGCCAAGATGTCCACCAACAGATGAATGGATGAAGAATAGGGGGTATATATATATATACAATGGAATATCATGCAGACATCAAAAGGAATGAGATCTTGCCATCTGCAACGACGTGGATGGAATGGAGGGTATCATGCTGAGCGAAATAAGTCAAACAGAGAAAGACATGTATCATATGACCTCACTGATATGAGGAATTCTTAATCTCAGGAAACAAACTGAGGGTTGCTGGAGTGGGGGCTGGGGTGGGAGGGATGGGGTCACTGGGTGTTGGACACTGGGGAGGGTATGTGTTCTGGTAAGCGCTGTGAATTGTGCAAGACTGTTGAATCTCAGATCTGTACCTCTGAAACCAATAATGCAATATATGTTAAGAAAGAAAAAAAGAAGAAGAAGAATGTAGCAGGAGGGGAAGAATGAAGGGGGGAAAATCGGAGGGGGAGAAGAACCATGAGAGACGATGGACTCTGAAAAACAAACTGAGGGTTCTAGAGGGGAGGGGGGTGGGAGGATGGGTTAGCCTGGTGATGGGTATAGAGCAGGGCACGATCTGCATGGAGCACTGGGTGTTATGCACAAACAAGGAATCATGGAACACTATATCTAAAACTAATGATGTAATGTATGGGGATTAACATAACAATAAAAACATTTCATAATAATAATAAAAAAGAACGCTTGCTATTCGACTTCCATGCAAAAGTGGGGCCGCAGTGCTAGCTTCATGAAACAAGTGGGGAGTCGTGTTCTGTCTTCTGCCGGGGCCTGAGTCCCACACGGAAAATGGGTCTGGACTCCCTTGCAGTGCTCTCACGCACGCACACAACAAAATGCTGCCACCCTCAGGAGCAGCTGTTTTACCTGCAGCACAGGCTCTCAACGGAGTTTTTCCTTCGAGTTAGGTGGCTTCGTTTAAGCCTGCACACACACCCTGGGCAACGGTCCTAGCCCCATAACCATGATGTGGGTTGAGAGCTGCCTTCTGTGCCGGCCTGTCTCTCCCCCGATATTACGATATTGAAACCGTCCCCAGGCTCTCAGCCACAGTACACCCTAAACTGCTTCGCCCACAGAGAGGTCGACGGTAGCTAAAGCACGGTTTCTCTACAGTGTTGTTTCTTCGAGTTAGAAAGCTAGCTATTAGACTTCCATTCAAAAGTGGGGCCGCAGTACTAGTTTCATGGAGCCAGTGGGGAGTCGTGTTCTGGCTTCTTGCGGGGCATGGGTCTCACAAGGAAAATGGTTTTGGACTCACTTGCTGTGCACTCACGCATGCACACCACACAATGCGTCCACCCTGAGGCATGGCTCTTTTAGCCGAAGCAGGAATTCCCTACAGAGTTGTTCCTTTGAGTGAGGTGGTTGGCTTATGGCCTGCAGGCACACCCGGGGCAAGGGTACTAGCCTCATAAACAAGAGGTGAGTTGAGAGCTGCCTTCCGCACCGGCCTGTTTCTCACTCCATTTCACGTCTGGGACCCGTTCCCTGGTCTCTCATACACGAGCACTATCCAACTCCTGCGGCTTCAGGAACGGCAATGTTAGCTAAGGCGCAGTAACGCCACAGCATTGATTCTTGGTGTTAGTAGCCTGGTAGGCGAATGAGCTGCAGCTGGGATTCTTTACAGGCTTGTTTCTTCCCAGTCAGTGTCGAGCACATAGCATTCCAAGCACACATGGAGCAGTAGTGTTAGCTTCAGGTAGCAAGAGCTGAGTCCAGAGGTGCCTTCTGCCCGGACCTATTTCTCCCTTGGTTTCACGTATGGAACCCGTTCCCCAGGCTCTCAGCCACGGTACTCCGTGTAATACTTCCTCCATCTAGAGGTCGACGGTGGCTAAAGCAGGGTTTCTCTACAGTGTTGTTTCTTCGAGTGAGAACACTAGCTGTTAGACTTCCATGCAAAAGTGGGGCTGCCGTGCTAGCGTGATGAAACACATGGGGAGTCGTGTTCTGCCTTCTGCTGGGGCCTGAGGCTCACTCACAAAAAGCTTTGGACTCCCTTGCAGGGCTCTCATGCACGCACACAACATAATGCTTCCACCTTCCAGAGCGGCTCTTTTAGCTGAAGCATGGATTCTCCAGCGAGTTTTTCCTTCGAGTTAGGCGGTTTTCATGAAGCCTGCACACACACCCGGGGCAACGGTACTAGCCCCATAACCATGGTGTGAGTTGAGAGCTGCCTTCTCTCCGGCCTGTCTCTCCCTCGATTTTAGGAAACGGAACCCGTCCCCAGGCTCTCACCCACCGTACACCCTAAACTGCTTCCTCCCACACAGAGGTCGTCGGTAGCTAAAGCACGGTTTCTCTTCAGTGTTGTTTCTCCGAGTTAGAACGCTTGCTATTAATGTCCACAATAGCCAAACTGTGGAAAGAGCCAAGATGTCCACCAACAGATAAATGGATAAAGAAGAGGGGGTATATACATATATATATATATATATATATATATATATATATATATATATATACAATGGAATATTATGCAGCCATCAAAAGGAATGAGATCTTGCCATCTGCAACGACGTGGATGGAACTGGAGGGTATCATGCTGAGCGAAATAAGTCAAACAGAGAAAGACATGTATCATATGACCTCACTGATATGAGGAATTCTTAATCTCAGGAAACAAACTGAGGGTTGCTGGAGTGGGGGCTGGGGTGGGAGGGATGGGGTCACTGGGTGTTGGACACTGGGGAGGGTATGTGTTCTGGTAAGCGCTGTGAATTGTGCAAGACTGTTGAATCTCAGATCTGTACCTCTGAAACCAATAATGCAATATATGTTAAGAAAGAAAAAAAGAAGAAGAAGAATGTAGCAGGAGGGGAAGAATGAAGGGGGGAAAATCGGAGGGGGAGAAGAACCATGAGAGACGATGGACTCTGAAAAACAAACTGAGGGTTCTAGAGGGGAGGGGGGTGGGAGGATGGGTTAGCCTGGTGATGGGTATTGAGCAGGGCACGATCTGCATGGAGCACTGGGTGTTATGCACAAACAAGGAATCATGGAACACTATATCTAAAACTAATGATGTAATGTATGGGGATTAACATAACAATAAAAACATTTCATAATAATAATAAAAAAGAACGCTTGCTATTCGACTTCCATGCAAAAGTGGGGCCGCAGTGCTAGCTTCATGAAACAAGTGGGGAGTCGTGTTCTGTCTTCTGCCGGGGCCTGAGTCCCACACGGAAAATGGGTCTGGACTACCTTGCAGTGCTCTCACGCACGCACACAACAAAATGCTGCCACCCTCAGGAGCAGCTGTTTTACCTGCAGCACAGGCTCTCAACCGAGTTTTTCCTTCGAGTTAGGTGGCTTCGTTTAAGCCTGCACACACACCCTGGGCAACGGTCCTAGCCCCATAACCATGATGTGGGTTGAGAGCTGCCTTCTGTACCGGCCTGTCTCTCCCCCGGTATTACGATATTGAAACCGTCCCCAGGCTCTCAGCCACAGTACACCCTAAACTGCTTCGCCCACAGAGAGGTCGACGGTAGCTAAAGCACGGTTTCTCTACAGTGTTGTTTCTTCGAGTTAGAAAGCTAGCTATTAGACTTCCATTCAAAAGCGGGGCCGCAGTACTAGTTTCATGGAGCCAGTGGGGAGTCGTGTTCTGGCTTCTTGCGGGGCCTGGGTCTCACAAGGAAAATGGTTTTGGACTCACTTGCTGTGCACTCATGCATGCACACCACACAATGCGTCCACCCTGAGGCATGGCTCTTTTAGCCGAAGCAGGAATTCCCTACAGAGTTGTTCCTTTGAGTGAGGTGGTTGGCTTATGGCCTGCAGGCACACCCGGGGCAAGGGTACTAGCCTCATAAACAAGAGGTGAGTTGAGAGCTGCCTTCCGCACCGGCCTGTTTCTCACTCCATTTCACGTCTGGGACCCTTTCCCCGGTCTCTCATACACGAGCACTATCCAACTCCTGCGGCTTCAGGAACGGCAATGTTAGCTAAGGCGCAGTAACGCCACAGCATTGATTCTTGGTGTTAGTAGCCTGGTAGGCGAATGAGCTGCAGCTGGGATTCTTTACAGGCTTGTTTCTTCCCAGTCAGTGTGGAGCACATAGCATTCCAAGCACACATGGAGCAGCAGTGTTAGCTTCAGGTAGCAAGAGCTGAGTCCAGAGGTGCCTTCTGCCCGGACCTATTTCTCCCTTGGTTTCACGTATGGAACCCGTTCCCCAGGCTCTCAGCCACGGTACTCCGTGTAATACTTCCTCCTTCTAGAGGTCGACGGTAGCTAAAGCAGGGTTTCTCTACAGTGTTGTTTCTTCGAGTGAGAACACTAGCTGTTAGACTTCCATGCAAAAGTGGGGCTGCCGTGCTAGCGTGAGGAAACACATGGGGAGTCGTGTTCTGCCTTCTGCTGGGGCCTGAGGCTCACTCACAAAAAGCTTTGGACTCCCTTGCAGGGCTCTCATGCACGCACACAACATAATGCTTCCACCTTCAAGAGCGGCTCTTTTAGCTGAAGCATGGATTCTCCAGCGAGTTTTTCCTTCGAGTTAGGCGGTTTTCATGAAGCCTGCACACACACCCGGGGCAACGGTACTAGCCCCATAACCATGGTGTGAGTTGAGAGCTGCCTTCTCTGCGGCCTGTCTCTCCCTCGATTTTAGGAAACGGAACCCGTCCCCAGGCTCTCACCCACCGTACACCCTAAACTGCTTCCTCCCACACAGAGGTCGTCGGTAGCTAAAGCACGGTTTCTCTTCAGTGTTGTTTCTCCGAGTTAGAACGCTTGCTATTAATGTCCACAATAGCCAAACTGTGGAAAGAGCCAAGATGTCCACCAACAGATGAATGGATGAAGAATAGGGGGTATATATATATATACAATGGAATATCATGCAGACATCAAAAGGAATGAGATCTTGCCATCTGCAACGACGTGGATGGAATGGAGGGTATCATGCTGAGCGAAATAAGTCAAACAGAGAAAGACATGTATCATATGACCTCACTGATATGAGGAATTCTTAATCTCAGGAAACAAACTGAGGGTTGCTGGAGTGGGGGCTGGGGTGGGAGGGATGGGGTCACTGGGTGTTGGACACTGGGGAGGGTATGTGTTCTGGTAAGCGCTGTGAATTGTGCAAGACTGTTGAATCTCAGATCTGTACCTCTGAAACCAATAATGCAATATATGTTAAGAAAGAAAAAAAGAAGAAGAAGAATGTAGCAGGAGGGGAAGAATGAAGGGGGGAAAATCGGAGGGGGAGAAGAACCATGAGAGACGATGGACTCTGAAAAACAAACTGAGGGTTCTAGAGGGGAGGGGGGTGGGAGGATGGGTTAGCCTGGTGATGGGTATTGAGCAGGGCACGATCTGCATGGAGCACTGGGTGTTATGCACAAACAAGGAATCATGGAACACTATATCTAAAACTAATGATGTAATGTATGGGGATTAACATAACAATAAAAACATTTCATAATAATAATAAAAAAGAACGCTTGCTATTCGACTTCCATGCAAAAGTGGGGCCGCAGTGCTAGCTTCATGAAACAAGTGGGGAGTCGTGTTCTGTCTTCTGCCGGGGCCTGAGTCCCACACGGAAAATGGGTCTGGACTCCCTTGCAGTGCTCTCACGCACGCACACAACAAAATGCTGCCACCCTCAGGAGCAGCTGTTTTACCTGAAGCACAGGCTCTCAACGGAGTTTTTCCTTCGAGTTAGGTGGCTTCGTTTAAGCCTGCACACACACCCTGGGCAACGGTCCTAGCCCCATAACCATGATGTGGGTTGAGAGCTGCCTTCTGTGCCGGCCTGTCTCTCCCCCGATATTACGATATTGAAACCGTCCCCAGGCTCTCAGCCACAGTACACCCTAAACTGCTTCGCCCACAGAGAGGTCGACGGTAGCTAAAGCACGGTTTCTCTACAGTGTTGTTTCTTCGAGTTAGAAAGCTAGCTATTAGACTTCCATTCAAAAGTGGGGCCGCAGTACTAGTTTCATGGAGCCAGTGGGGAGTCGTGTTCTGGCTTCTTGCGGGGCCTGGGTCTCACAAGGAAAATGGTTTTGGACTCACTTGCTGTGCACTCACGCATGCACACCACACAATGCGTCCACCCTGAGGCATGGCTCTTTTAGCCGAAGCAGGAATTCCCTACAGAGTTGTTCCTTTGAGTGAGGTGGTTGGCTTATGGCCTGCAGGCACACCCGGGGCAAGGGTACTAGCCTCATAAACAAGAGGTGAGTTGAGAGCTGCCTTCCGCACCGGCCTGTTTCTCACTCCATTTCACGTCTGGGACCCTTTCCCCGGTCTCTCATACACGAGCACTATCCAACTCCTGCGGCTTCAGGAACGGCAATGTTAGCTAAGGCGCAGTAACGCCACAGCATTGATTCTTGGTGTTAGTAGCCTGGTAGGCGAATGAGCTGCAGCTGGGATTCTTTACAGGCTTGTTTCTTCCCAGTCAGTGTGGAGCACATAGCATTCCAAGCACACATGGAGCAGTAGTGTTAGCTTCAGGTAGCAAGAGCTGAGTCCAGAGGTGCCTTCTGCCCGGACCTATTTCTCCCTTGGTTTCACGTATGGAACCCGTTCCCCAGGCTCTCAGCCACGGTACTCCGTGTAATACTTCCTCCATCTAGAGGTCGACGGTAGCTAAAGCAGGGTTTCTCTACAGTGTTGTTTCTTCGAGTGAGAACACTAGCTGTTAGACTTCCATGCAAAAGTGGGGCTGCCGTGCTAGCGTGATGAAACACATGGGGAGTCGTGTTCTGCCTTCTGCTGGGGCCTGAGGCTCACTCACAAAAAGCTTTGGACTCCCTTGCAGGGCTCTCATGCACGCACACAACATAATGCTTCCACCTTCCAGAGCGGCTCTTTTAGCTGAAGCATGGATTCTCCAGCGAGTTTTTCCTTCGAGTTAGGCGGTTTTCATGAAGCCTGCACACACACCCGGGGCAACGGTACTAGCCCCATAACCATGGTGTGAGTTGAGAGCTGCCTTCTCTGCGGCCTGTCTCTCCCTCGATTTTAGGAAACGGAACCCGTCCCCAGGCTCTCACCCACCGTACACCCTAAACTGCTTCCTCCCACACAGAGGTCGTCGGTAGCTAAAGCACGGTTTCTCTTCAGTGTTGTTTCTCCGAGTTAGAACGCTTGCTATTAATGTCCACAATAGCCAAACTGTGGAAAGAGCCAAGATGTCCACCAACAGATGAATGGATGAAGAATAGGGGGTATATATATATATATATATACAATGGAATATCATGCAGCCATCAAAAGGAATGAGATCTTGCCATCTGCAACGACGTGGATGGAACTGGAGGGTATCATGCTGAGCGAAATCAGTCAAACAGAGAAAGACATGTATCATATGACCTCACTGATATGAGGAATTCTTAATCTCAGGAAACAAACTGAGGGTTGCTGGAGTGGGGGCTGGGGTGGGAGGGATGGGGTCACTGGGTGTTGGACACTGGGGAGGGTATGTGTTCTGGTAAGCGCTGTGAATTGGGCAAGACTGTTGAATCTCAGATCTGTACCTCTGAAACCAATAATGCAATATATGTTAAGAAAGAAAAAAAGAAGAAGAAGAATGTAGCAGGAGGGGAAGAATGAAGGGGGGAAAATCGGAGGGGGAGAAGAACCATGAGAGACGATGGACTCTGAAAAACAAACTGAGGGTTCTAGAGGGGAGGGGGGTGGGAGGATGGGTTAGCCTGGTGATGGGTATTGACAGGGCACGATCTGCATGGAGCACTGGGTGTTATGCACAAACAAGGAATCATGGAACACTATATCTAAAACTAATGATGTAATGTATGGGGATTAACATAACAATACAAACATTTCATAATAATAATAAAAAAGAACGCTTGCCATTAGACTTCCATGAAAAAGTGGGGCCGCAGTGCTAGCTTCATGAAACAAGTGGGGAGTCGTGTTCTGTCTTCTGCCGGGGCCTGAGTCCCACACGGAAAATGGGTCTGGACTCCCTTGCAGTGCTCTCACGCACTCACACAACAAAATGCTGCCACCCTCAGGAGCAGCTGTTTTACCTGCAGCACAGGCTCTCAACCGAGTTTTTCCTTCGAGTTAGGTGGCTTCGTTTAAGCCTGCACACACACCCTGGGCAACGGTCCTAGGCCCGTAACCATGATGTGGGTTGAGAGCTGCCTTCTGTGCCGGCCTGTCTCTCCCCCGATATTACGATATTGAAACCGTCCCCAGGCTCTCATCCACAGTACACCCTAAACTGCTTCGCCCACAGAGAGGTCGACGGTAGCTAAAGCACGGTTTCTCTACAGTGTTGTTTCTTCGAGTTAGAAAGCTAGCTATTAGACTTCCATTCAAAAGTGGGGCCGCAGTACTAGTTTCATGGAGCCAGTGGGGAGTCGTGTTCTGGCTTCTTGCGGGGCCTGGGTCTCACAAGGAAAATGGTTTTGGACTCACTTGCTGTGCACTCACGCATGCACACCACACAATGCGTCCACCCTGAGGCATGGCTCTTTTAGCCGAAGCAGGAATTCCCTACAGAGTTGTTCCTTTGAGTGAGGTGGTTGGCTTATGGCCTGCAGGCACACCCGGGGCAAGGGTACTAGCCTCATAAACAAGAGGTGAGTTGAGAGCTGCCTTCCGCACCGGCCTGTTTCTCACTCCATTTCACGTCTGGGACCCTTTCCCCGGTCTCTCATACACGAGCACTATCCAACTCCTGCGGCTTCAGGAACGGCAATGTTAGCTAAGGCGCAGTAACGCCACAGCATTGATTCTTGGTGTTAGTAGCCTGGTAGGCGAATGAGCTGCAGCTGGGATTCTTTACAGGCTTGTTTCTTCCCAGTCAGTGTGGAGCACATAGCATTCCAAGCACACATGGAGCAGTAGTGTTAGCTTCAGGTAGCAAGAGCTGAGTCCAGAGGTGCCTTCTGCCCGGACCTATTTCTCCCTTGGTTTCACGTATGGAACCCGTTCCCCAGGCTCTCAGCCACGGTAATCCGTGTAATACTTCCTCCATCTAGAGGTCGACGGTAGCTAAAGCAGGGTTTCTCTACACTGTTGTTTCTTCGAGTGAGAACACTAGCTGTTAGACTTCCATGCAAAAGTGGGGCTGCCGTGGTAGCGTGAGGAAACACATGGGGAGTCGTGTTCTGCCTTCTGCTGGGGCCTGAGGCTCACTCACAAAAAGCTTTGGACTCCCTTGCAGGGCTCTCATGCACGCACACAACATAATGCCTCCACCGTCAAGAGCGGCTCTTTTAGCTGAAGCATGGATTCTCCAGCGAGTTTTTCCTTCGAGTTAGGCGGTTTTCATGAAGCCTGCACACACACCCGGGGCAACGGTACTAGCCCCATAACCATGGTGTGAGTTGAGAGTTGCCTTCTCTCCGGCCTGTCTCTCCCTCGATTTTAGGAAACGGAACCCGTCCCCAGGCTCTCACCCACCGTACACCCTAAACTGCTTCCTCCCACACAGAGGTCGTCGGTAGCTAAAGCACGGTTTCTCTTCAGTGTTGTTTCTCCGAGTTAGAACGCTTGCTATTAATGTCCACAATAGCCAAACTGTGGAAAGAGCCAAGATGTCCACCAACAGATGAATGGATGAAGAATAGGGGGTATATATATATATACAATGGAATATCATGCAGCCATCAAAAGGAATGAGATCTTGCCATCTGCAACGACGTGGATGGAACTGGAGGGTATCATGCTGAGCGAAATAAGTCAAACAGAGAAAGACATGTATCATATGACCTCACTGATATGAGGAATTCTTAATCTCAGGAAACAAACTGAGGGTTGCTGGAGTGGGGGCTGGGGTGGGAGGGATGGGGTCACTGGGTGTTGGACACTGGGGAGGGTATGTGTTCTGGTAAGCGCTGTGAATTGTGCAAGACTGTTGAATCTCAGATCTGTACCTCTGAAACCAATAATGCAATATATGTTAAGAAAGAAAAAAAGAAGAAGAAGAATGTAGCAGGAGGGGAAGAATGAAGGGGGGAAAATCGGAGGGGGAGAAGAACCATGAGAGACGATGGACTCTGAAAAACAAACTGAGGGTTCTAGAGGGGAGGGGGGTGGGAGGATGGGTTAGCCTGGTGATGGGTATCGAGCAGGGCACGATCTGCATGGAGCACTGGGTGTTATGCACAAACAAGGAATCATGGAACACTATATCTAAAACTAATGATGTAATGTATGGGGATTAACATAACAAGAAAAACATTTCATAATAATAATAAAAAAGAACGCTTGCTATTAGACTTCCATGCAAAAGTGGGGCCGCAGTGCTAGCTTCATGAAACAAGTGGGGAGTCGTGTTCTGTCTTCTGCCGGGGCCTGAGTCCCACACGGAAAATGGGTCTGGACTCCCTTGCAGTGCTCTCACGCACGCACACAACAAAATGCTGCCACCCTCAGGAGCAGCTGTTTTACCTGCAGCACAGGCTCTCAACCGAGTTTTTCCTTCGAGTTAGGTGGCTTCGTTTAAGCCTGCACACACACCCTGGGCAACGGTCCTAGCCCCATAACCATGATGTGGGTTGAGAGCTGCCTTCTGTACCGGCCTGTCTCTCCCCCGATATTACGATATTGAAACCGTCCCCAGGCTCTCAGCCACAGTACACCCTAAACTGCTTCGCCCACAGAGAGGTCGACGGTAGCTAAAGCACGGTTTCTCTACAGTGTTGTTTCTTCGAGTTAGAAAGCTAGCTATTAGACTTCCATTCAAAAACGGGGCCGCAGTACTAGTTTCATGGAGCCAGTGGGGAGTCGTGTTCTGGCTTCTTGCGGGGCCTGGGTCTCACAAGGAAAATGGTTTTGGACTCACTTGCTGTGCACTCACGCATGCACACCACACAATGCGTCCACCCTGAGGCATGGCTCTTTTAGCCGAAGCAGGAATTCCCTACAGAGTTGTTCCTTTGAGTGAGGTGGTTGGCTTATGGCCTGCAGGCACACCCGGGGCAAGGGTACTAGCCTCATAAACAAGAGGTGAGTTGAGAGCTGCCTTCCGCACCGGCCTGTTTCTCACTCCATTTCACGTCTGGGACCCTTTCCCCGGTCTCTCATACACGAGCACTATCCAACTCCTGCGGCTTCAGGAACGGCAATGTTAGCTAAGGCGCAGTAACGCCACAGCATTGATTCTTGGTGTTAGTAGCCTGGTAGGCGAATGAGCTGCAGCTGGGATTCTTTACAGGCTTGTTTCTTCCCAGTCAGTGTCGAGCACATAGCATTCCAAGCACACATGGAGCAGTAGTGTTAGCTTCAGGTAGCAAGAGCTGAGTCCAGAGGTGCCTTCTGCCCGGACCTATTTCTCCCTTGGTTTCACGTATGGAACCCGTTCCCCAGGCTCTCAGCCACGGTACTCCGTGTAATACTTCCTCCATCTAGAGGTCGACGGTAGCTAAAGCAGGGTTTCTCTACAGTGTTGTTTCTTCGAGTGAGAACACTAGCTGTTAGACTTCCATGCAAAAGTGGGGCTGCCGTGCTAGCGTGATGAAACACATGGGGAGTCGTGTTCTGCCTTCTGCTGGGGCCTGAGGCTCACTCACAAAAGCTTTGGACTCCCTTGCAGGGCTCTCATGCACGCACACAACATAATGCTTCCACCTTCAAGAGCGGCTCTTTTAGCTGAAGCATGGATTCTCCAGCGAGTTTTTCCTTCGAGTTAGGCGGTTTTCATGAAGCCTGCACACACACCCGGGGCAACGGTACTAGCCCCATAACCATGGTGTGAGTTGAGAGCTGCCTTCTCTCCGGCCTGTCTCTCCCTCGATTTTAGGAAACGGAACCCGTCCCCAGGCTCTCACCCACCGTACACCCTAAACTGCTTCCTCACACACAGTGGTCGTCGGTAGCTAAAGCACGGTTTCTCTTCAGTGTTGTTTCTCCGAGTTAGAACGCTTGCTATTAATGTCCACAATAGCCAAACTGTGGAAAGAGCCAAGATGTCCACCAACAGATGAATGGATGAAGAATAGGGGGTATATATATATATATATACAATGGAATATCATGCAGCCATCAAAAGGAATGAGATCTTGCCATCTGCAACGACGTGGAAGGAACTGGAGGGTATCATGCTGAGCGAAATCAGTCAAACAGAGAAAGACATGTATCATATGACCTCACTGATATGAGGAATTCTTAATCTCAGGAAACAAACTGAGGGTTGCTGGAGTGGGGGCTGGGGTGGGAGGGATGGGGTCACTGGGTGTTGGACACTGGGGAGGGTATGTGTTCTGGTAAGCGCTGTGAATTGTGCAAGACTGTTGAATCTCAGATCTGTACCTCTGAAACCAATAATGCAATATATGTTAAGAAAGAAAAAAAGAAGAAGAAGAATGTAGCAGGAGGGGAAGAATGAAGGGGGGAAAATCGGAGGGGGAGAAGAACCATGAGAGACGATGGACTCTGAAAAACAAACTGAGGGTTCTAGAGGGGAGGGGGGTGGGAGGATGGGTTAACCTGGTGATGGGTATTGAGCAGGGCACGATCTGCATGGAGCACTGGGTGTTATGCACAAACAAGGAATCATGGAACACTATATCTAAAACTAATGATGTAATGTATGGGGATTAACATAACAATAAAAACATTTCATAATAATAATAAAAAAGAACGCTTGCTATTAGACTTCCATGCAAAAGTGGGGCCGCAGTGCTAGCTTCATGAAACAAGTGGGGAGTCGTGTTCTGTCTTCTGCCGGGGCCTGAGTCCCACACGGAAAATGGGTCTGGACTCCCTTGCAGTGCTCTCAGGCACGCACACAACAAAATGCTGCCACCCTCAGGAGCAGCTGTTTTACCTGCAGCACAGGCTCTCAACCGAGTTTTTCCTTCGAGTTAGGTGGCTTCGTTTAAGCCTGCACACACACCCTGGGCAACGGTCCTAACCCCATAACCATGATGTGGGTTGAGAGCTGCCTTCTGTGCCGGCCTGTCTCTCCCCCGATATTACGATATTGAAACCGTCCCCAGGCTCTCAGCCACAGTACACCCTAAACTGCTTCGCCCACAGAGAGGTCGACGGTAGCTAAAGCACGGTTTCTCTACAGTGTTGTTTCTTCGAGTTAGAAAGCTAGCTATTAGACTTCCATTCAAAAGTGGGGCCGCAGTACTAGTTTCATGGAGCCAGTGGGGAGTCGTGTTCTGGCTTCTTGCGGGGCCTGGGTCTCACAAGGAAAATGGTTTTGGACTCACTTGCTGTGCACTCACGCATGCACACCACACAATGCGTCCACCCTGAGGCATGGCTCTTTTAGCCGAAGCAGGAATTCCCTACAGAGTTGTTCCTTTGAGTGAGGTGGTTGGCTTATGGCCTGCAGGCACACCCGGGGCAAGGGTACTAGCCTCATAAACAAGAGGTGAGTTGAGAGCTGCCTTCCGCACCGGCCTGTTTCTCACTCCATTTCACGTCTGGGACCCTTTCCCCGGTCTCTCATACACGAGCACTATCCAACTCCTGCGGCTTCAGGAAAGGCAATGTTAGCTAAGGCGCAGTAACGCCACAGCATTGATTCTTGGTGTTAGTAGCCTGGTAGGCGAATGAGCTGCAGCTGGGATTCTTTACAGGCTTGTTTCTTCCCAGTCAGTGTGGAGCACATAGCATTCCAAGCACACATGGAGCAGTAGTGTTAGCTTCAGGTAGCAAGAGCTGAGTCCAGAGGTGCCTTCTGCCCGGACCTATTTCTCCCTTGGTTTCACGTATGGAACCCGTTCCCCAGGCTCTCAGCCACGGTACTCCGTGTAATACTTCCTCCATCTAGAGGTCGACGGTAGCTAAAGCAGGGTTTCTCTACAGTGTTGTTTCTTCGAGTGAGAACACTAGCTGTTAGACTTCCATGCAAAAGTGGGGCTGCCGTGGTAGCGTGAGGAAACACATGGGGAGTCGTGTTCTGCCTTCTGCTGGGGCCTGAGGCTCACTCACAAAAAGCTTTGGACTCCCTTGCAGGGCTCTCATGCACGCACACAACATAATGCCTCCACCGTCAAGAGCGGCTCTTTTAGCTGAAGCATGGATTCTCCAGCGAGTTTTTCCTTCGAGTTAGGCGGTTTTCATGAAGCCTGCACACACACCCGGGGCAACGGTACTAGCCCCATAACCATGGTGTGAGTTGAGAGTTGCCTTCTCTCCGGCCTGTCTCTCCCTCGATTTTAGGAAACGGAACCCGTCCCCAGGCTCTCACCCACCGTACACCCTAAACTGCTTCCTCCCACACAGAGGTCGTCGGTAGCTAAAGCACGGTTTCTCTTCAGTGTTGTTTCTCCGAGTTAGAACGCTTGCTATTAATGTCCACAATAGCCAAACTGTGGAAAGAGCCAAGATGTCCACCAACAGATGAATGGATGAAGAATAGGGGGTATATATATATATACAATGGAATATCATGCAGCCATCAAAAGGAATGAGATCTTGCCATCTGCAACGACGTGGATGGAACTGGAGGGTATCATGCTGAGCGAAATAAGTCAAACAGAGAAAGACATGTATCATATGACCTCACTGATATGAGGAATTCTTAATCTCAGGAAACAAACTGAGGGTTGCTGGAGTGGGGGCTGGGGTGGGAGGGATGGGGTCACTGGGTGTTGGACACTGGGGAGGGTATGTGTTCTGGTAAGCGCTGTGAATTGTGCAAGACTGTTGAATCTCAGATCTGTACCTCTGAAACCAATAATGCAATATATGTTAAGAAAGAAAAAAAGAAGAAGAAGAATGTAGCAGGAGGGGAAGAATGAAGGGGGGAAAATCGGAGGGGGAGAAGAACCATGAGAGACGATGGACTCTGAAAAACAAACTGAGGGTTCTAGAGGGGAGGGGGGTGGGAGGCTGGGTTAGCCTGGTGATGGGTATCGAGCAGGGCACGATCTGCATGGAGCACTGGGTGTTATGCACAAACAAGGAATCATGGAACACTATATCTAAAACTAATGATGTAATGTATGGGGATTAACATAACAAGAAAAACATTTCATAATAATAATAAAAAAGAACGCTTGCTATTAGACTTCCATGCAAAAGTGGGGCCGCAGTGCTAGCTTCATGAAACAAGTGGGGAGTCGTGTTCTGTCTTCTGCCGGGGCCTGAGTCCCACACGGAAAATGGGTCTGGACTCCCTTGCAGTGCTCTCACGCACGCACACAACAAAATGCTGCCACCCTCAGGAGCAGCTGTTTTACCTGCAGCACAGGCTCTCAACCGAGTTTTTCCTTCGAGTTAGGTGGCTTCGTTTAAGCCTGCACACACACCCTGGGCAACGGTCCTAGCCCCATAACCATGATGTGGGTTGAGAGCTGCCTTCTGTACCGGCCTGTCTCTCCCCCGATATTACGATATTGAAACCGTCCCCAGGCTCTCAGCCACAGTACACCCTAAACTGCTTCGCCCACAGAGAGGTCGACGGTAGCTAAAGCACGGTTTCTCTACAGTGTTGTTTCTTCGAGTTAGAAAGCTAGCTATTAGACTTCCATTCAAAAGCGGGGCCGCAGTACTAGTTTCATGGAGCCAGTGGGGAGTCGTGTTCTGGCTTCTTGCGGGGCCTGGGTCTCACAAGGAAAATGGTTTTGGACTCACTTGCTGTGCACTCACGCATGCACACCACACAATGCGTCCACCCTGAGGCATGGCTCTTTTAGCCGAAGCAGGAATTCCCTACAGAGTTGTTCCTTTGAGTGAGGTGGTTGGCTTATGGCCTGCAGGCACACCCGGGGCAAGGGTACTAGCCTCATAAACAAGAGGTGAGTTGAGAGCTGCCTTCCGCACCGGCCTGTTTCTCACTCCATTTCACGTCTGGGACCCTTTCCCCGGTCTCTCATACACGAGCACTATCCAACTCCTGCGGCTTCAGGAACGGCAATGTTAGCTAAGGCGCAGTAACGCCACAGCATTGATTCTTGGTGTTAGTAGCCTGGTAGGCGAATGAGCTGCAGCTGGGATTCTTTACAGGCTTGTTTCTTCCCAGTCAGTGTCGAGCACATAGCATTCCAAGCACACATGGAGCAGTAGTGTTAGCTTCAGGTAGCAAGAGCTGAGTCCAGAGGTGCCTTCTGCCCGGACCTATTTCTCCCTTGGTTTCACGTATGGAACCCGTTCCCCAGGCTCTCAGCCACGGTACTCCGTGTAATACTTCCTCCATCTAGAGGTCGACGGTAGCTAAAGCAGGGTTTCTCTACAGTGTTGTTTCTTCGAGTGAGAACACTAGCTGTTAGACTTCCATGCAAAAGTGGGGCTGCCGTGCTAGCGTGAGGAAACACATGGGGAGTCGTGTTCTGCCTTCTGCTGGGGCCTGAGGCTCACTCACAAAAAGCTTTGGACTCCCTTGCAGGGCTCTCATGCACGCACACAACATAATGCTTCCACCTTCCAGAGCGGCTCTTTTAGCTGAAGCATGGATTCTCCAGCGAGTTTTTCCTTCGAGTTAGGCGGTTTTCATGAAGCCTGCACACACACCCGGGGCAACGGTACTAGCCCCATAACCATGGTGTGAGTTGAGAGCTGCCTTCTCTCCGGCCTGTCTCTCCCTCGATTTTAGGAAACGGAACCCGTTCCCAGGCTCTCACCCACCGTACACCCTAAACTGCTTCCTCCCACACAGAGGTCGTCGGTAGCTAAAGCACGGTTTCTCTTCAGTGTTGTTTCTCCGAGTTAGAACGCTTGCTATTAATGTCCACAATAGCCAAACTGTGGAAAGAGCCAAGATGTCCACCAACAGATGAATGGATGAAGAATAGGGGGTATATATATATATATATATACAATGGAATATCATGCAGCCATCAAAAGGAATGAGATCTTGCCATCTGCAACGACGTGGATGGAACTGGAGGGTATCATGCTGAGCGAAATCAGTCAAACAGAGAAAGACATGTATCATATGACCTCACTGATATGAGGAATTCTTAATCTCAGGAAACAAACTGAGGGTTGCTGGAGTGGGGGCTGGGGTGGGAGGGATGGGGTCACTGGGTGTTGGACACTGGGGAGGGTATGTGTTCTGGTAAGCGCTGTGAATTGGGCAAGACTGTTGAATCTCAGATCTGTACCTCTGAAACCAATAATGCAATATATGTTAAGAAAGAAAAAAAGAAGAAGAAGAATGTAGCAGGAGAGGAAGAATGAAGGGGGGAAAATCGGAGGGGGAGAAGAACCATGAGAGACGATGGACTCTGAAAAACAAACTGAGGGTTCTAGAGGGGAGGGGGTGGGAGGATGGGTTAGCCTGGTGATGGGTATTGACAGGGCACGATCTGCATGGAGCACTGGGTGTTATGCACAAACAAGGAATCATGGAACACTATATCTAAAACTAATGATGTAATGTATGGGGATTAACATAACAATAAAAACATTTCATAATAATAATAAAAAAGAACGCTTGCTATTAGACTTCCATGCAAAAGTGGGGCCGCAGTGCTAGCTTCATGAAACAAGTGGGGAGTCGTGTTCTGTCTTCTGCCGGGGCCTGAGTCCCACACGGAAAATGGGTCTGGACTCCCTTGCAGTGCTCTCACGCACTCACACAACAAAATGCTGCCACCCTCAGGAGCAGCTGTTTTACCTGCAGCACAGGCTCTCAACCGAGTTTTTCCTTCGAGTTAGGTGGCTTCGTTTAAGCCTGCACACACACCCTGGGCAACGGTCCTAGCCCCATAACCATGATGTGGGTTGAGAGCTGCCTTCTGTGCCGGCCTGTCTCTCCCCCGATATTACGATATTGAAACCGTCCCCAGGCTCTCATCCACAGTACACCCTAAACTGCTTCGCCCACAGAGAGGTCGACGGTAGCTAAAGCACGGTTTCTCTACAGTGTTGTTTCTTCGAGTTAGAAAGCTAGCTATTAGACTTCCATTCAAAAGTGGGGCCGCAGTACTAGTTTCATGGAGCCAGTGGGGAGTCGTGTTCTGGCTTCTTGCGGGGCCTGGGTCTCACAAGGAAAATGGTTTTGGACTCACTTGCTGTGCACTCACGCATGCACACCACACAATGCGTCCACCCTGAGGCATGGCTCTTTTAGCCGAAGCAGGAATTCCCTACAGAGTTGTTCCTTTGAGTGAGGTGGTTGGCTTATGGCCTGCAGGCACACCCGGGGCAAGGGTACTAGCCTCATAAACAAGAGGTGAGTTGAGAGCTGCCTTCCGCACCGGCCTGTTTCTCACTCCATTTCACGTCTGGGACCCTTTCCCCGGTCTCTCATACACGAGCACTATCCAACTCCTGCGGCTTCAGGAAAGGCAATGTTAGCTAAGGCGCAGTAACGCCACAGCATTGATTCTTGGTGTTAGTAGCCTGGTAGGCGAATGAGCTGCAGCTGGGATTCTTTACAGGCTTGTTTCTTCCCAGTCAGTGTGGAGCACATAGCATTCCAAGCACACATGGAGCAGTAGTGTTAGCTTCAGGTAGCAAGAGCTGAGTCCAGAGGTGCCTTCTGCCCGGACCTATTTCTCCCTTGGTTTCACGTATGGAACCCGTTCCCCAGGCTCTCAGCCACGGTACTCCGTGTAATACTTCCTCCATCTAGAGGTCGACGGTAGCTAAAGCAGGGTTTCTCTACAGTGTTGTTTCTTCGAGTGAGAACACTAGCTGTTAGACTTCCATGCAAAAGTGGGGCTGCCGTGCTAGCGTGAGGAAACACATGGGGAGTCGTGTTCTGCCTTCTGCTGGGGCCTGAGGCTCACTCACAAAAAGCTTTGGACTCCCTTGCAGGGCTCTCATGCACGCACACAACATAATGCTTCCACCTTCAAGAGCGGCTCTTTTAGCTGAAGCATGGATTCTCCAGCGAGTTTTTCCTTCGAGTTAGGCGGTTTTCATGAAGCCTGCACACACACCCAGGGCAACGGTTCTAGCCCCATAACCATGGTGTGAGTTGAGAGCTGCCTTCTCTGCGTCCTGTCTCTCCCTCGATTTTAGGAAACGGAACCCGTCCCCAGGCTCTCACCCACCGTACACCCTAAACTGCTTCCTCCCAAACAGAGGTCGTCGGTAGCTAAAGCACGGTTTCTCTTCAGTGTTGTTTCTCCGAGTTAGAACGCTTGCTATTAATGTCCACAATAGCCAAACTGTGGAAAGAGCCAAGATGTCCACCAACAGATGAATGGATAAAGAAGAGGGGGTATATATATATATATATATATATATATACAATGGAATATTATGCAGCCATCAAAAGGAATGAGATCTTGCCATCTGCAACGACGTGGATGGAACTGGAGGGTATCATGCTGAGCGAAATAAGTCAAAGAGAGAAAGACATGTATCATATGACCTCACTGATATGAGGAATTCTTAATCTCAGGAAACAAACTGAGGGTGGAGTGGGGGCTGGGGTGGGAGGGATGGGGTCACTGGGTGTTGGACACTGGGGAGGGTATGTGTTCTGGTAAGCGCTGTGAATTGTGCAAGACTGTTGAATCTCAGATCTGTACCTCTGAAACCAATAATGCAATATATGTTAAGAAAGAAAAAAAGAAGAAGAAGAATGTAGCAGGAGGGGAAGAATGAAGGGGGGAAAATCGGAGGGGGAGAAGAACCATGAGAGACGATGGACTCTGAAAAACAAACTGAGGGTTCTAGAGGGGAGGGGGGTGGGAGGATGGGTTAGCCTGGTGATGGGTATTGAGCAGGGCACGATCTGCATGGAGCACTGGGTGTTATGCACAAACAAGGAATCATGGAACACTATATCTAAAACTAATGATGTAATGTATGGGGATTAACATAACAATAAAAACATTTCATAATAATAATAAAAAAGAACGCTTGCTATTAGACTTCCATGCAAAAGTGGGGCCGCAGTGCTAGCTTCATGAAACAAGTGGGGAGTCGTGTTCTGTCTTCTGCCGGGGCCTGAGTCCCACACGGAAAATGGGTCTGGACTCCCTTGCAGTGCTCTCACGCACGCACACAACAAAATGCTGCCACCCTCAGGAGCAGCTGTTTTACCTGCAGCACAGGCTCTCAACCGAGTTTTTCCTTCGAGTTAGGTGGCTTCGTTTAAGCCTGCACACACACCCTGGGCAACGGTCCTAGCCCCATAACCATGATGTGGGTTGAGAGCTGCCTTCTGTACCGGCCTGTCTCTCCCCCGATATTACGATATTGAAACCGTCCCCAGGCTCTCAGCCACAGTACACCCTAAACTGCTTCGCCCACAGAGAGGTCGACGGTAGCTAAAGCACGGTTTCTCTACAGTGTTGTTTCTTCGAGTTAGAAAGCTAGCTATTAGACTTCCATTCAAAAGCGGGGCCGCAGTACTAGTTTCATGGAGCCAGTGGGGAGTCGTGTTCTGGCTTCTTGCGGGGCCTGGGTCTCACAAGGAAAATGGTTTTGGACTCACTTGCTGTGCACTCACGCATGCACACCACACAATGCGTCCACCGTGAGGCATGGCTCTTTTAGCCGAAGCAGGAATTCCCTACAGAGTTGTTCCTTTGAGTGAGGTGGTTGGCTTATGGCCTGCAGGCACACCCGGGGCAAGGGTACTAGCCTCATAAACAAGAGGTGAGTTGAGAGCTGCCTTCCGCACCGGCCTGTTTCTCACTCCATTTCACGTCTGGGACCCTTTCCCCGGTCTCTCATACACGAGCACTATCCAACTCCTGCGGCTTCAGGAACGGCAATGTTAGCTAAGGCGCAGTAACGCCACAGCATTGATTCTTGGTGTTAGGAGCCTGGTAGGCGAATGAGCTGCAGCTGGGATTCTTTACAGGCTTGTTTCTTCCCAGTCAGTGTCGAGCACATAGCATTCCAAGCACACATGGAGCAGTAGTGTTAGCTTCAGGTAGCAAGAGCTGAGTCCAGAGGTGCCTTCTGCCCGGACCTATTTCTCCCTTGGTTTCACGTATGGAACCCGTTCCCCAGGCTCTCAGCCACGGTACTCCGTGTAATACTTCCTCCATCTAGAGGTCGAAGGTAGCTAAAGCAGGGTTTCTCTACAGTGTTGTTTCTTCGAGTGAGAACACTAGTTGTTAGACTTCCATGCAAAAGTGAGGCTGCCGTGCTAGCGTGAGGAAACACATGGGGAGTCGTGTTCTGCCTTCTGCTGGGGCCTGAGGCTCACTCACAAAAAGCTTTGGACTCCCTTGCAGGGCTCTCATGCACGCACACAACATAATGTTTCCACCTTCCAGAGCGGCTCTTTTAGCTGAAGCATGGATTCTCCAGCGAGTTTTTCCTTCGAGTTAGGCGGTTTTCATGAAGCCTGCACACACACCCGGGGCAACGGTACTAGCCCCATAACCATGGTGTGAGTTGAGAGCTGCCTTCTCTGCGGCCTGTCTCTCCCTCGATTTTAGGAAACGGAACCCGTCCCCAGGCTCTCACCCACCGTACACCCTAAACTGCTTCCTCCCACACAGAGGTCGTCGGTAGCTAAAGCACGGTTTCTCTTCAGTGTTGTTTCTCCGAGTTAGAACGCTTGCTATTGATGTCCACAATAGCCAAACTGTGGAAAGAGCCAAGATGTCCACCAACAGATGAATGGATAAAGAAGAGGGGGTATACAATGGAATATTATGCAGCCATCAAAAGGAATGAGATCTTGCCATCTGCAACGACGTGGATGGAACTGGAGGGTATCATGCCGAGCGAAATAAGTCAAACAGAGAAAGACATGTATCATATGACCTCACTGATATGAGGAATTCTTAATCTCAGGAAACAAACTGAGGGTAGCTGGAGTGGGGGCTGGGGTGGGAGGGATGGGGTCACTGGGTGTTGGACACTGGGGAGGGTATGTGTTCTGGTAAGCGCTGTGAATTGTGCAAGACTGTTGAATCTCAGATCTGTACCTCTGAAACCAATAATGCAATATATGTTAAGAAAGAAAAAAAGAAGAAGAAGAATGTAGCAGGAGGGGAAGAATGAAGGGGGGAAAATCGAAGGGGGAGAAGAACCATGAGAGACGATGGACTCTGAAAAACAAACTGAGGGTTCTAGAGGGGAGGGGGGTGGGAGGATGGGTTAGCCTGGTGATGGGTATCGAGCAGGGCACGATCTGCATGGAGCACTGGGTGTTATGCACAAACAAGGAATCATGGAACACTATATCTAAAACTAATGATGTAATGTATGGGGATTAACATAACAATAAAAACATTTCATAATAATAGTAAAAAAGAACGCTTGCTATTAGACTTCCATGCAAAAGTGGGGCCGCAGTGCTAGCTTCATGAAACAAGTGGGGAGTCGTGTTCTGTCTTCTGCCGGGGCCTGAGTCCCACACGGAAAATGGGTCTGGACTCCCTTGCAGTGCTCTCACGCACGCACACAACAAAATGCTGCCACCCTCAGGAGCAGCTGTTTTACCTGCAGCACAGGCTCTCAACCGAGTTTTTCCTTCGAGTTAGGTGGCTTCGTTTAAGCCTGCACACACACCCTGGGCAACGGTCCTAGCCCCATAACCATGATGTGGGTTGAGAGCTGCCTTCTGTACCGGCCTGTCTCTCCCCCGATATTACGATATTGAAACCGTCCCCAGGCTCTCAGCCACAGTACACCCTAAACTGCTTCGCCCACAGAGAGGTCGACGGTAGCTAAAGCACGGTTTCTCTACAGTGTTGTTTCTTCGAGTTAGAAAGCTAGCTATTAGACTTCCATTCAAAAGTGGGGCCGCAGTACTAGTTTCATGGAGCCAGTGGGGAGTCGTGTTCTGGCTTCTTGCGGGGCCTGGGTCTCACAAGGAAAATGGTTTTGGACTCACTTGCTGTGCACTCACGCATGCACACCACACAATGCGTCCACCGTGAGGCATGGCTCTTTTAGCCGAAGCAGGAATTCCCTACAGAGTTGTTCCTTTGAGTTAGGTGGTTGGCTTATGGCCTGCAGGCACACCCGGGGCAAAGGTACTAGCCTCATAAACAAGAGGTGAGTTGAGAGCTGCCTTCCGCACCGGCCTGTTTCTCACTCCATTTCACGTCTGGGACCCTTTCCCCGGTCTCTCATACACGAGCACTATCCAACTCCTGCGGCTTCAGGAACGGCAATGTTAGCTAAGGCGCAGTAACGCCACAGCATTGATTCTTGGTGTTAGTAGCCTGGTAGGCGAATGAGCTGCAGCTGGGATTCTTTACAGGCTTGTTTCTTCCCAGTCAGTGTGGAGCACATAGCATTCCAAGCACACATGGAGCAGTAGTGTTAGCTTCAGGTAGCAAGAGCTGAGTCCAGAGGTGCCTTCTGCCCGGACCTATTTCTCCCTTGGTTTCACGTATGGAACCCGTTCCCCAGGCTCTCAGCCACGGTACTCCGTGTAATACTTCCTCCATCTAGAGGTCGACGGTAGCTAAAGCAGGGTTTCTCTACAGTGTTGTTTCTTCGAGTGAGAACACTAGCTGTTAGACTTCCACGCAAAAGTGGGGCTGCCGTGCTAGCGTGATGAAACACATGGGGAGTCGTGTTCTGCCTTCTGCTGGGGCCTGAGGCTCACTCACAAAAAGCTTTGGACTCCCTTGCAGGGCTCTCATGCACGCACACAACATAATGCTTCCACCTTCCAGAGCGGCTCTTTTAGCTGAAGCATGGATTCTCCAGCGAGTTTTTCCTTCGAGTTAGGCGGTTTTCATGAAGCCTGCACACACACCCGCGGCAACGGTACTAGCCCCATAACCATGGTGTGAGTTGAGAGCTGCCTTCTCTGCGGCCTGTCTCTCCCTCGATTTTAGGAAACGGAACCCGTCCCCAGGCTCTCACCCACCGTACACCCTAAACTGCTTCCTCCCACACAGAGGTCGTCGGTAGCTAAAGCACGGTTTCTCTTCAGTGTTGTTTCTCCGAGTTAGAACGCTTGCTATTAATGTCCACAATAGCCAAACTGTGGAAAGAGCCAAGATGTCCACCAACAGATGAATGGATAAAGAAGAGGGGGTATATATATATATATATATATATATATATATATATACAATGGAATATTATGCAGCCATCAAAAGGAATGAGATCTTGCCATCTGCAACGACGTGGATGGAACTGGAGGGTATCATGCCGAGCGAAATAAGTCAAACAGAGAAAGACATGTATCATATGACCTCACTGATATGAGGAATTCTTAATCTCAGGAAACAAACTGAGGGTTGCTGGAGTGGGGGCTGGGGTGGGAAGGATGGGGTCACTGGGTGTTGGACACTGGGGAGGGTATGTGTTCTGGTAAGCGCTGTGAATTGTGCAAGACTGTTGAATCTCAGATCTGTACCTCTGAAACCAATAATGCAATATATGTTAAGAAAGAAAAAAAGAAGAAGAAGAATGTAGCAGGAGGGAAAGAATGAAGGGGGGAAAATCGGAGGGGGAGAAGAACCATGAGAGACGATGGACTCTGAAAAACAAACTGAGGGTTCTAGAGGGGAGGGGGGTGGGAGGATGGGTTAGCCTGGTGATGGGTATTGAGCAGGGCACGATCTGCATGGAGCACTGGGTGTTATGCACAAACAAGGAATCATGGAACACTATATCTAAAACTAATGATGTAATGTATGGGGATTAACATAACAATAAAAACATTTCATAATAATAGTAAAAGAGAACGCTTGCTATTAGACTTCCATGCAAAAGTGGGGCCGCAGTGCTAGCTTCATGAAACAAGTGGGGAGTCGTGTTCTGTCTTCTGCCGGGGCCTGAGTCCCACACGGAAAATGGGTCTGGACTCCCTTGCAGTGCTCTCACGCACGCACACAACAAAATGCTGCCACCCTCAGGAGCAGCTGTTTTACCTGCAGCACAGGCTCTCTACCGAGTTTCTCCTTCGAGTTAGGTGGCTTCGTTTAAGCCTGCACACACACCCTGGGCAACGGTCCTAGCCCCATAACCATGATGTGGGTTGAGAGCTGCCTTCTGTACCGGCCTGTCTCTCCCCCGATATTACGATATTGAAACCGTCCCCAGGCTCTCAGCCACAGTACACCCTAAACTGCTTCGCCCACAGAGAGGTCGACGGTAGCTAAAGCACGGTTTCTCTACAGTGTTGTTTCTTCGAGTTAGAAAGCTAGCTATTAGACTTCCATTCAAAAGCGGGGCCGCAGTACTAGTTTCATGGAGCCAGTGGGGAGTCGTGTTCTGGCTTCTTGCGGGGCCTGGGTCTCACAAGGAAAATGGTTTTGGACTCACTTGCTGTGCACTCACGCATGCACACCACACAATGCGTCCACCCTGAGGCATGGCTCTTTTAGCAGAAGCAGGAATTCCCTACAGAGTTGTTCCTTTGAGTGAGGTGGTTGGCTTATGGCCTGCAGGCACACCCGGGGCAAGGGTACTAGCCTCATAAACAAGAGGTGAGTTGAGAGCTGCCTTCCGCACCGGCCTGTTTCTCACTCCATTTCACGTCTGGGACCCTTTCCCCGGTCTCTCATACACGAGCACTATCCAACTCCTGCGGCTTCAGGAACGGCAATGTTAGCTAAGGCGCAGTAACGCCACAGCATTGATTCTTGGTGTTAGTAGCCTGGTAGGCGAATGAGCTGCAGCTGGGATTCTTTACAGGCTTGTTTCTTCCCAGTCAGTGTCGAGCACATAGCATTCCAAGCACACATGGAGTAGTAGTGTTAGCTTCAGGTAGCAAGAGCTGAGTCCAGAGGTGCCTTCTGCCTGGACCTATTTCTCCCTTGGTTTCACGTATGGAACCCGTTCCCCAGGCTCTCAGCCACGGTACTCCGTGTAATACTTCCTCCATCTAGAGGTCGACGGTAGCTAAAGCAGGGTTTCTCTACAGTGTTGTTTCTTCGAGTGAGAACACTAGCTGTTAGACTTCCACGCAAAAGTGGGGCTGCCGTGCTAGAGTGATGAAATACATGGGGAGTGGTGTTCTGCCTTCTGCTGGGGCCTGAGGCTCACTCACAAAAAGCTTTGGACTCCCTTGCAGGGCTCTCATGCACGCACACAACATAATGCTTTCACCTTCAAGAGCGGCTCTTTTAGCTGAAGCATGGATTCTCCAGCGAGTTTTTCCTTCGAGTTTGGCGGTTTTCATGAAGCCTGCACACACACCCGGGGCAACGGTACTAGCCCCATAACCATGGTGTGAGTTGAGAGCTGCCTTCTCTCCGGCCTGTCTCTCCCTCGATTTTAGGAAACGGAACCCGTCCCCAGGCTCTCACCCACCGTACACCCTAAACTGCTTCCTCCCACACAGAGGTCGTCGGTAGCTAAAGCACGGTTTCTCTTCAGTGTTGTTTCTCCGAGTTAGAACGCTTGCTATTAATGTCCACAGTAGCCAAACTGTGGAAAGAGCCAAGATGTCCACCAACAGATGAATGGATAAAGAAGAGGGGGTATATATATATATATATACATATATATATATATACACAATGGAATATTATGCAGCCATCAAAAGGAATGAGATCTTGCCATCTGCAACGACGTGGATGGAACTGGAGGGTATCATGCCGAGCGAAATAAGTCAAACAGAGAAAGACATGTATCATATGACCTCACTGATATGAGGAATTCTTAATCTCAGGAAACAAACTGAGGGTTGCTGGAGTGGGGGCTGGGGTGGGAGGGATGGGGTCACTGGGTGTTGGACACTGGGGAGGGTATGTGTTCTGGTAAGCGCTTTGAATTGTGCAAGACTGTTGAATCTCAGATCTGTACCTCTGAAACCAATAATGCAATATATGTTAAGAAAGAAAAAAAGAAGAAGAAGAATGTAGCAGGAGGGGAAGAATGAAGGGGGGAAAATCGGAGGGGGAGAAGAACCATGAGAGATGATGGACTCTGAAAAACAAACTGAGGGTTCTAGAGGGGAGGGGGGTGGGAGGATGGGTTAGCCTGGTGATGGGTATCGAGCAGGGCATGATCTGCATGGAGCACTGGGTGTTATGCACAAACAAGGAATCATGGAACACTATATCTAAAACTAATGATGTAATGTATGGGGATTAACATAACAATAAAAACATTTCATAATAATAGAAAAAAGAACGCTTGCTATTAGACTTCCATGCAAAAGTGGGGCCGCAGTGCTAGCTTCATGAAACAAGTGGGGAGTCGTGTTCTGTCTTCTGCCAGGGCCTGAGTCCCACACGGAAAATGGGTCTGGACTCCCTTGCAGTGCTCTCACGCACGCACACAACAAAATGCTGCCACCCTCAGGAGCAGCTGTTTTACCTGCAGCACAGGCTCTCAACGGAGTTTTTCCTTCGAGTTAGGTGGCTTCGTTTAAGCCTGCACACACACCCTGGGCAACAGTGCTAGCCCCATAACCATGATGTGGGTTGAGAGCTGCCTTCTGTACCGGCCTGTCTCTCCCCCGATATTACGATATTGAAACCGTCCCCAGGCTCTCAGCCACAGTACACCCTAAACTGCTTCGCCCACAGAGAGGTCGACGGTAGCTAAAGCACGGTTTCTCTACAGTGTTGTTTCTTCGAGTTAGAAAGCTAGCTATTAGACTTCCATTCAAAAGTGGGGCCGCAGTACTCGTTTCATGGAGCCAGTGGGGAGTCGTGTTCTGGCTTCTTGCGGGGCCTGGGTCTCACAAGGAAAATGGTTTTGGACTCACTTGCTGTGCACTCACGCATGCACACCACACAATGCGTCCACCCTGAGGCATGGCTCTTTTAGCCGAAGCAGGAATTCCCTACAGAGTTGTTCCTTTGAGTGAGGTGGTTGGCTTATGGCCTGCAGGCACACCCGGGGCAAGGGTACTAGCCTCATAAACAAGAGGTGAGTTGAGAGCTGCCTTCCGCACCGGCCTGTTTCTCACTCCATTTCACGTCTGGGACCCTTTCCCCGGTCTCTCATACACGAGCACTATCCAACTCCTGCGGCTTCAGGAACGGCAATGTTAGCTAAGGCGCAGTAACGCCACAGCATTGATTCTTGGTGTTAGTAGCCTGGTAGGCGAATGAGCTGCAGCTGGGATTCTTTACAGGCTTGTTTCTTCCCAGTCAGTGTCGAGCACATAGCATTCCAAGCACACATGGAGCAGTAGTGTTAGCTTCAGGTAGCAGGAGCTGAGTCCAGAGGTGCCTTCTGCCCGGACCTATTTCTCCCTTGGTTTCACGTATGGAACCCATTCCCCAGGCTCTCAGCCACGGTACTCCGTGTAATACTTCCTCCATCTAGAGGTCAACGGTAGCTAAAGCAGGGTTTCTCTACAGTGTTGTTTCTTCGAGTGAGAACACTAGCTGTTAGACTTCCACGCAAAAGTGGGGCTGCCGTGCTAGCGTGATGAAACACATGGGGAGTCGTGTTCTGCCTTCTGCTGGGGCCTGAGGCTCACTCACAAAAAGCTTTGGACTCCCTTGCAGGGCTCTCATGCACGCACACAACATAATGCTTCCACCTTCCAGAGCGGCTCTTTTAGCTGAAGCATGGATTCTCCAGCGAGTTTTTCCTTCGAGTTAGGCGGTTTTCATGAAGCCTGCACACACACCCGGGGCAACGGTACTAGCCCCATAACCATGGTGTGAGTTGAGAGCTGCCTTCTCTCCGGCCTGTCTCTCCCTCGATTTTAGGAAACGGAACCCGTCCCCAGGCTCTCACCCACCGTACACCCTAAACTGCTTCCTCCCACACAGAGGTCGTCGGTAGCTAAAGCACGGTTTCTCTTCAGTGTTGTTTCTCCGAGTTAGAACGCTTGCTATTAATGTCCACAATAGCCAAACTGTGGAAAGAGCCAAGATGTCCACCAACAGATGAATGGATAAAGAAGAGGGGGTATATATATATATATATATATATATATATATATACAATGGAATATTATGCAGCCATCAAAAGGAATGAGATCTTGCCATCTGCAACGACGTGGATGGAACTGGAGGGTATCATGCTGAGCGAAATAAGTCAAACAGAGAAAGACATGTATCATATGACCTCACTGATATGAGGAATTCTTAATCACAGGAAACAAACTAAGGGTTGCTGGAGTGGGGGCTGGGGTGGGAGGGATGGGGTCACTGGGTGTTGGACACTGGGGAGGGTATGTGTTCTGGTAAGCGCTGTGAATTGTGCAAGACTGTTGAATCTCAGATCTGTACCTCTGAA
This sequence comes from Halichoerus grypus, assembly GCF_964656455.1. Classification (NCBI taxonomy): domain Eukaryota; kingdom Metazoa; phylum Chordata; class Mammalia; order Carnivora; family Phocidae; genus Halichoerus; species Halichoerus grypus. The sequence continues at coordinate 68,156,930 of NC_135722.1, forward strand.
ACCAATAATGCAATATATGTTAAGAAAGAAAAAAAGAAGAAGAAGAATGTAGCAGGAGGGAAAGAATGAAGGGGGGAAAATCGGAGGGGGAGAAGAACCATGAGAGACGATGGACTCTGAAAAACAAACTGAGGGTTCTAGAGGGGAGGGGGGTGGGAGGATGGGTTAGCCTGGTGATGGGTATTGAGCAGGGCACGATCTGCATGGAGCACTGGGTGTTATGCACAAACAAGGAATCATGGAACACTATATCTAAAACTAATGATGTAATGTATGGGGATTAACATAACAATAAAAACATTTCATAATAATAGTAAAAGAGAACGCTTGCTATTAGACTTCCATGCAAAAGTGGGGCCGCAGTGCTAGCTTCATGAAACAAGTGGGGAGTCGTGTTCTGTCTTCTGCCGGGGCCTGAGTCCCACACGGAAAATGGGTCTGGACTCCCTTGCAGTGCTCTCACGCACGCACACAACAAAATGCTGCCACCCTCAGGAGCAGCTGTTTTACCTGCAGCACAGGCTCTCTACCGAGTTTCTCCTTCGAGTTAGGTGGCTTCGTTTAAGCCTGCACACACACCCTGGGCAACGGTCCTAGCCCCATAACCATGATGTGGGTTGAGAGCTGCCTTCTGTACCGGCCTGTCTCTCCCCCGATATTACGATATTGAAACCGTCCCCAGGCTCTCAGCCACAGTACACCCTAAACTGCTTCGCCCACAGAGAGGTCGACGGTAGCTAAAGCACGGTTTCTCTACAGTGTTGTTTCTTCGAGTTAGAAAGCTCGCTATTAGACTTCCATTCAAAAGCGGGGCCGCAGTACTAGTTTCATGGAGCCAGTGGGGAGTCGTGTTCTGGCTTCTTGCGGGGCCTGGGTCTCACAAGGAAAATGGTTTTGGACTCACTTGCTGTGCACTCACGCATGCACACCACACAATGCGTCCACCCTGAGACATGGCTCTTTTAGCCGAAGCAGGAATTCCCTACAGAGTTGTTCCTTTGAGTGAGGTGGTTGGCTTATGGCCTGCAGGCACACCCGGGGCAAGGGTACTAGCCTCATAAACAAGAGGTGAGTTGAGAGCTGCCTTCCGCACCGGCCTGTTTCTCACTCCATTTCACGTCTGGGACCCTTTCCCCGGTCTCTCATACACGAGCACTATCCAACTCCTGCGGCTTCAGGAACGGCTATGTTAGCTAAGGCGCAGTAACGCCACAGCATTGATTCTTGGTGTTAGTAGCCTGGTAGGCGAATGAGCTGCAGCTGGGATTCTTTACAGGCTTGTTTCTTCCCAGTCAGTGTCGAGCACATAGCATTCCAAGCACACATGGAGCAGTAGTGTTAGCTTCAGGTAGCAAGAGCTGAGTCCAGAGGTGCCTTCTGCCTGGACCTATTTCTCCCTTGGTTTCACGTATGGAACCCGTTCCCCAGGCTCTCAGCCACGGTACTCCGTGTAATACTTCCTCCATCTAGAGGTCGACGGTAGCTAAAGCAGGGTTTCTCTACAGTGTTGTTTCTTCGAGTGAGAACACTAGCTGTTAGACTTCCACGCAAAAGTGGGGCTGCCGTGCTAGCGTGATGAAATACATGGGGAGTGGTGTTCTGCCTTCTGCTGGGGCCTGAGGCTCACTCACAAAAAGCTTTGGACTCCCTTGCAGGGCTCTCATGCACGCACACAACATAATGCTTCCACCTTCAAGAGCGGCTCTTTTAGCTGAAGCATGGATACTCCAGCGAGTTTTTCCTTCGAGTTTGGCGGTTTTCATGAAGCCTGCACACACACCCGGGGCAACGGTACTAGCCCCATAACCATGGTGTGAGTTGAGAGCTGCCTTCTCTCCGGCCTGTCTCTCCCTCGATTTTAGGAAACGGAACCCGTCCCCAGGCTCTCACCCACCGTACACCCTAAACTGCTTCCTCCCACACAGAGGTCGTCGGTAGCTAAAGCACGGTTTCTCTTCAGTGTTGTTTCTCCGAGTTAGAACGCTTGCTATTAATGTCCACAGTAGCCAAACTGTGGAAAGAGCCAAGATGTCCACCAACAGATGAATGGATAAAGAAGAGGGGGTATATATATATATATATCCATATATATATATATACACAATGGAATATTATGCAGCCATCAAAAGGAATGAGATCTTGCCATCTGCAACGACGTGGATGGAACTGGAGGGTATCATGCTGAGCGAAATAAGTCAAACAGAGAAAGACATGTATCATATGACCTCACTGATATGAGGAATTTTTAATCTCAGGAAACAAACTGAGGGTTGCTGGAGTGGGGACTGGGGTGGGAGGGATGGGGTCACTGGGTGTTGGACACTGGGGAGGGTATGTGTTCTGGTAAGCGCTGTGAATTGTGCAAGACTGTTGAATCTCAGATCTGTACCTCTGAAACCAATAATGCAATATATGTTAAGAAAGAAAAAAAGAAGAAGAAGAATGTAGCAGGAGGGGAAGAATGAAGGGGGGAAAATCGGAGGGGGAGAAGAACCATGAGAGACGATGGACTCTGAAAAACAAACTGAGGGTTCTAGAGGGGAGGGGGGTGGGAGGATGGGTTAGCCTGGTGATGGGTATGGAGCAGGGCACGATCTGCATGGAGCACTGGGTGTTATGCACAAACAAGGAATCATGGAACACTATATCTAAAACTAATGATGTAATGTATGGGGATTAACATAACAATAAATACATTTCATAATAATAGTAAAAGAGAACGCTTGCTATTAGACTTCCATGCAAAAGTGGGGCCGCAGTGCTAGCTTCATGAAACAAGTGGGGAGTCGTGTTCTGTCTTCTGCCGGGGCCTGAGTCCCACACGGAAAATGGGTCTGGACTCCCTTGCAGTGCTCTCACGCACGCACACAACAAAATGCTGCCACCCTCAGGAGCAGCTGTTTTACCTGCAGCACAGGCTCTCAACCGAGTTTTTCCTTCGAGTTAGGTGGCTTCGTTTAAGCCTGCACACACACCCTGGGCAACGGTCCTAGCCCCATAACCATGATGTGGGTTGAGAGCTGCCTTCTGTACCGGCCTGTCTCTCCCCCGATATTACGATATTGAAACCGTCCCCAGGCTCTCAGCCACAGTACACCCTAAACTGCTTCGCCCACAGAGAGGTCGACGGTAGCTAAAGCACCGTTTCTCTAGAGAGTTGTTTCTTCGAGTTAGAAAGCTAGCTATTAGACTTCCATTCAATAGTGGGGCCGCAGTACTAGTTTCATGGAGCCAGTGGGGAGTCGTGTTCTGGCTTCTTGCGGGGCCTGGGTCTCACAAGGAAAATGGTTTTGGACTCACTTGCTGTGCACTCACGCATGCACACCACACAATGCGTCCACCCTGAGGCATGGCTCTTTTAGCCGAAGCAGGAATTCCCTACAGAGTAGTTCCTTTGAGTGAGGTGGTTGGCTTATGGCCTGCAGGCACACCCGGGGCAAGGGTACTAGCCTCATAAACAAGAGGTGAGTTGAGAGCTGCCTTCCGCACCGGCCTGTTTCTCACTCCATTTCACGTCTGGGACCCTTTCCCCGGTCTCTCATACACGAGCACTATCCTACTCCTGCGGCTTCAGGAACGGCAATGTTAGCTAAGGCGCAGTAACGCCACAGCATTGATTCTTGGTGTTAGTAGCCTGGTAGGCGAATGAGCTGCAGCTGGGATTCTTTACAGGCTTGTTTCTTCCCAGTCAGTGTCGAGCACATAGCATTCCAAGCACACATGGAGCAGTAGTGTTAGCTTCAGGTAGCAACAGCTGAGTCCAGAGGTGCCTTCTGCCCGGACCTATTTCTCCCTTGGTTTCACGTATGGAACCCGTTCCCCAGGCTCTCAGCCACGGTACTCCGTGTAATACTTCCTCCATCTAGAGGTCGACGGTAGCTAAAGCAGGGTTTCTCTACAGTGTTGTTTCTTCGAGTGAGAACACTAGCTGTTAGACTTCCACGCAAAAGTGGGGCTGCCGTGCTACCGTGATGAAACACATGGGGAGTGGTGTTCTGCCTTCTGCTGGGGCCTGAGGCTCACTCACAAAAAGCTTTGGACTCCCTTGCAGGGCTCTCATGCACTCACACAACATAATGCTTCCACCTTCAAGAGCGGCTCTTTTAGCTGAAGCATGGATTCTCCAGCGAGTTTTTCCTTCGAGTTAGGCGGTTTTCATGAAGCCTGCACACACACCCGGGGCAACGGTACTAGCCCCATAACCATGGTGTGAGTTGAGAGCTGCCTTCTCTCCGGCCTGTCTCTCCCTCGATTTTAGGAAACGGAACCCGTCCCCAGGCTCTCACCCACCGTACACCCTAAACTGCTTCCTACCACACAGAGGTCGTCGGTAGCTAAAGCACGGTTTCTCTTCAGTGTTGTTTCTCCGAGTTAGAACGCTTGCTATTAATGTCCACAGTAGCCAAACTGTGGAAAGAGCCAAGATGTCCACCAACAGATGAATGGATAAAGAAGAGGGGGTATATATATATATATATACATATATATATATATATACACAATGGAATATTATGCAGCCATCAAAAGGAATGAGATCTTGCCATCTGCAACGACGTGGATGGAACTGGAGGGTATCATGCCAAGCGAAATAAGTCAAACAGAGAAAGACATGTATCATATGACCTCACTGATATGAGGAATTCTTAATCTCAGGAAACAAACTGAGGGTTGCTGGAGTGGGGGCTGGGGTGGGAGGGATGGGGTCACTGGGTGTTGGACACTGGGGAGGGTATGTGTTCTGGTAAGCGCTGTGAATTGTGCAAGACTGTTGAATCTCAGATCTGTACCTCTGAAACCAATAATGCAATATATGTTAAGAAAGAAAAAAAGAAGAAGAATGTAGGAGGAGGGGAAGAATGAAGGGGGGAAAATCGGAGGGGGAGAAGAACCATGAGAGACGATGGACTCTGAAAAACAAACTGAGGGTTCTAGAGGGGAGGGGGGTGGGAGGATGGGTTAGCCTGGTGATGGGTATGGAGCAGGGCACGATCTGCATGGAGCACTGGGTGTTATGCACAAACAAGGAATCATGGAACACTATATCTAAAACTAATGATGTAATGTATGGGGATTAACATAACAATAAAAACATTTCATAATAATAGTAAAAGAGAACGCTTGCTATTAGACTTCCATGCAAAAGTGGGGCCGCAGTGCTAGCTTCATGAAACAAGTGGGGAGTCGTGTTCTGTCTTCTGCCGGGGCCTGAGTCCCACACGGAAAATGGGTCTGGACTCCCTTGCAGTGCTCTCACGCACGCACACAACAAAATGCTGCCACCCTCAGGAGCAGCTGTTTTACCTGCAGCACAGGCTCTCAACCGAGTTTTTCCTTCGAGTTAGGTGGCTTCGTTTAAGCCTGCACACACACCCTGGGCAACGGTCCTAGCCCCATAATCATGATGTGGGTTGAGAGCTGCCTTCTGTACCGGCCTGTCTCTCCCCCGATATTACGATATTGAAACCGTCCCCAGGCTCTCAGCCACAGTACACCCTAAACTGCTTCGGCCACAGAGAGGTCGACGGTAGCTAAAGCACCGTTTCTCTACAGTGTTGTTTCTTCGAGTTAGAAAGCTAGCTATTAGACTTCCATTCAATAGTGGGGCCGCCGTACTAGTTTCATGGAGCCAGTGGGGAGTCGTGTTCTGGCTTCTTGCGGGGCCTGGGTCTCACAAGGAAAATGGTTTTGGACTCACTTGCTGTGCACTCACGCATGCACACCACACAATGCGTCCACCCTGAGGCATGGCTCTTTTAGCCGAAGCAGGAATTCCCTACAGAGTTGTTCCTTTGAGTGAGGTGGTTGGCTTATGGCCTGCAGGCACACCCGGGGCAAGGGTACTAGCGTCATAAACAAGAGGTGAGTTGAGAGCTGCCTTCCGCACCGGCCTGTTTCTCACTCCATTTCACGTCTAGGACCCTTTTCCCGGTCTCTCATACACGAGCACTATCCAACTCCTGCGGCTTCAGGAACGGCAATGTTAGCTAAGGCGCAGTAACACCACAGCATTGATTCTTGGTGTTAGTAGCCTGGTAGGCGAATGAGCTGCAGCTGGGATTCTTTACAGGCTTGTTTCTTCCCAGTCAGTGTCGAGCACATAGCATTCCAAGCACACATGGAGCAGTAGTGTTAGCTTCAGGTAGCAAGAGCTGAGTCCAGAGGTGCCTTCTGCCCGGACCTATTTCTCCCTTGGTTTCACGTATGGAACCCGTTCCCCAGGCTCTCAGCCAAGGTAGTCCGTGTAATACTTCCTCCATCTAGAGGTCGACGGTAGCTAAAGCAGGGTTTCTCTACAGTGTTGTTTCTTCGAGTGAGAACACTAGCTGTTAGACTTCCACGCAAAAGTGGGGCTGCCGTGCTAGCGTGATGAAACACATGGGGAGTCGTGTTCTGCCTTCTGCTGGGGCCTGAGGCTCACTCACAAAAAGCTTTGGACTCCCTTGCAGGGCTCTCATGCACGCACACAACATAATGCTTCCACCTTCAAGAGCGGCTCTTTTAGCTGAAGCATGGATTCTCCAGCGAGTTTTTCCTTCGAGTTAGGCGGTTTTCATGAAGCCTGCACACACAGCCGCGGCAACGGTACTAGCCCCATAACCATGGTGTGAGTTGAGAGCTGCCTTCTCTCCGGCCTGTCTCTCCCTCGATTTTAGGAAACGGAACCCGTCCCCAGGCTCTCACCCACCGTACACCCTAAACTGCTTCCTCCCACACAGAGGTCGTCGGTAGCTAAAGCAAGGTTTCTCTTCAGTGTTGTTTCTCCGAGTTAGAACGCTTGCTATTAATGTCCACAATAGCCAAACTGTGGAAAGAGCCAAGATGTCCACCAACAGATGAATGGATAAAGAAGAGGGGGTATATATATATACGTATATATATATATATATATATATATATATATATACACAATGGAATATTATGCAGCCATCAAAAGGAATGAGATCTTGCCATGTGCAACGACGTGGATGGAACTGGAGGGTATCATGCCGAGCGAAATAAGTCAAACAGAGAAAGACATGTATCATATGACCTCACTGATATGAGGAATTCTTAATCTCAGGAAACAAACTGAGGGTTGCTGGAGTGGGGGCTGGGGTGGGAGGGATGGGGTCACTGGGTGTTGGACACTGGGGAGGGTATGTGTTCTGGTAAGCGCTGTGAATTGTGCAAGACTGTTGAATCTCAGATCTGTACCTCTGAATCCAATAATGCCATATATGTTAAGAAAGAAAAAAAAAAGAAGAAGAATGTAGGAGGAGGGGAAGAATGAAGGGGGGAAAATCGGAGGGGGAGAAGAACCATGAGAGACGATGGACTCTGAAAAACAAACTGAGGGTTCTAGAGGGGAGGGGGGTGGGAGGATGGGTTAGCCTGGTGATGGGTATTGAGCAGGGCACGATCTGCATGGAGCACTGGGTGTTATGCACAAACAAGGAATCATGGAACACTATATCTAAAACTAATGATGTAATGTATGGGGATTAACATAACAATAAAAACATTTCATAATAATAGTAAAAAAGAACGCTTGCTATTAGACTTCCATGCAAAAGTGGGGCCGCAGTGCTAGCTTCATGAAACAAGTGGGGAGTCGTGTTCTGTCTTCTGCCGGGGCCTGAGTCCCACACGGAAAATGGGTCTGGACTCCCTTGCAGTGCTCTCACGCACGCACACAACAAAATGCTGCCACCCTCAGGAGCAGCTGTTTTACCTGCAGCACAGGCTCTCAACCGAGTTTTTCCTTCGAGTTAGGTGGCTTCGTTTAAGCCTGCACACACACCCTGGGCAACGGTCCTAGCCCCATAACCATGATGTGGGTTGAGAGCTGCCTTCTGTACCGGCCTGTCTCTCCCCCGATATTACGATATTGAAACCGTCCCCAGGCTCTCAGCCACAGTACATCCTAAACTGCTTCGCCCACAGAGAGGTCGACGGTAGCTAAAGCACGGTTTCTCTACAGTGTTGTTTCTTCGAGTTAGAAAGCTAGCTATTAGACTTCCATTCAAAAGTGGGGCCGCAGTACTAGTTTCATGGAGCCAGTGGGGAGTCGTGTTCTGGCTTCTTGCGGGGCCTGGGTCTCACAAGGAAAATGGTTTTGGACTCACTTGCTGTGCACTCACGCATGCACACCACACAATGCGTCCACCCTGAGGCATGGCTCTTTTAGCCGAAGCAGGAATTCCCTACAGAGTTGTTCCTTTGAGTGAGGTGGTTGGCTTATGGCCTGCAGGCACACCCGGGGCAAGGGTACTAGCCTCATAAACAAGAGGTGAGTTGAGAGCTGCCTTCCGCACCGGCCTGTTTCTCACTCCATTTCACGTCTGGGACCCTTTCCCCGGTCTCTCATACACGAGCACTATCCAACTCCTGCGGCTTCAGGAACGGCAATGTTAGCTAAGGCGCAGTAACGCCACAGCATTGATTCTTGGTGTTAGTAGCCTGGTAGGCGAATGAGCTGCAGCTGGGATTCTTTACAGGCTTGTTTCTTCCCAGTCAGTGTCGAGCACATAGCATTCCAAGCACACATGGAGCAGTAGTGTTAGCTTCAGGTAGCAAGAGCTGAGTCCAGAGGTGCCTTCTGCCCGGACCTATTTCTCCCTTGGTTTCACGTATGGAACCCGTTCCCCAGGCTCTCAGCCACGGTACTCCGTGTAATACTTCCTCCATCTAGAGGTCGACGGTAGCTAAAGCAGGGTTTCTCTACAGTGTTGTTTCTTCGAGTGAGAACACTAGCTGTTAGACTTCCATGCAAAAGTGGGGCTGCCGTGCTAGCGTGATGAAACACATGGGGAGTCGTGTTCTGCCTTCCGCTGGGGCCTGAGGCTCACTCACAAAAAGCTTTGGACTCCCTTGCAGGGCTCTCATGCACGCACACAACATAATGCTTCCACCTTCCAGAGCGGCTCTTTTAGCTGAAGCATGGATTCTCCAGCGAGTTTTTCCTTCGAGTTAGGCGGTTTTCATGAAGCCTGCACACACACCCGCGGCAACGGTACTAGCCCCATAACCATGGTGTGAGTTGAGAGCTGCCTTCTCTCCGGCCTGTCTCTCCCTCGATTTTAGGAAACGGAACCCGTCCCCAGGCTCTCACCCACCGTACACCCTAAACTGCTTCCTCCCACACAGAGGTCGTCGGTAGCTAAAGCACGGTTTCTCTTCAGTGTTGTTTCTCCGAGTTAGAACGCTTGCTATTAATGTCCACAATAGCCAAACTGTGGAAAGAGCCAAGATGTCCACCAAGAGATGAATGGATAAAGAAGAGGGGGTACATACATATATATATATACAATGGAATATTATGCAGCCATCAAAAGGAATGAGATCTTGCCATCTGCAACGACGTGCATGGAACTGGAGGGTATCATGCCAAGCGAAATAAGTCAAACAGAGAAAGACATGTATCATATGACCTCACTGATATGAGGAATTCTTAATCTCAGGAAACAAACTGAGGGTTGCTGGAGTGGGGGCTGGGGTGGGAGGGATGGGGTCACTGGGTGTTGGACACTGGGGAGGGTATGTGTTCTGGTAAGCGCTGTGAATTGTGCAAGACTGTTGAATCTCAGATCTGTACCTCTGAAACCAATAATGCAATATATGTTAAGAAAGAAAAAAAGAAGAAGAAGAGTGTAGCAGGAGGGGAAGAATGAAGGGGGGAAAATCGGAGGGGGAGAAGAACCATGAGAGACGATGGACTCTGAAAAACAAACTGAGGGTTCTAGAGGGGAGGGGGGTGGGAGGATGGGTTAGCCTGGTGATGGGTATCGAGCAGGGCACGATCTGCATGGAGCACTGGGTGTTATGCACAAACAAGGAATCATGGAACACTATATCTAAAACTAATGATGTAATGTATGGGGATTAACATAACAATAAAAACATTTCATAATAATAGTAAAAAAGAACGCTTGCTATTAGACTTCCATGCAAAAGTGGGGCCGCAGTGCTAGCTTCATGAAACAAGTGGGGAGTCGTGTTCTGTCTTCTGCCGGGGCCTGAGTCCCACACGGAAAATGGGTCTGGACTCCCTTGCAGTGCTCTCACGCACGCACACAACAAAATGCTGCCACCCTCAGGAGCAGCTGTTTTACCTGCAGCACAGGCTCTCAACCGAGTTTTTCCTTCGAGTTAGGTGGCTTCGTTTAAGCCTGCACACACACCCTGGGCAACGGTCCTAGCCCCATAACCATGATGTGGGTTGAGAGCTGCCTTCTGTACCGGCCTGTCTCTCCCCCGATATTACGATATTGAAACCGTCCCCAGGCTCTCAGCCACAGTACACCCTAAACTGCTTCGCCCACAGAGAGGTCGACGGTAGCTAAAGCACGGTTTCTCTACAGTGTTGTTTCTTCGAGTTAGAAAGCTAGCTATTAGACTTCCATTCAAAAGTGGGGCCGCAGTACTAGTTTCATGGAGCCAGTGGGGAGTCGTGTTCTGGCTTCTTGCGGGGCCTGGGTCTCACAAGGAAAATGGTTTTGGACTCACTTGCTGTGCACTCACGCATGCACACCACACAATGCGTCCACCCTGAGGCATGGCTCTTTTAGCCGAAGCAGGAATTCCCTACAGAGTTGTTCCTTTGAGTGAGGTGGTTGGCTTATGGCCTGCAGGCACACCCGGGGCAAGGGTACTAGCCTCATAAACAAGAGGTGAGTTGAGAGCTGCCTTCCGCACCGGCCTGTTTCTCACTCCATTTCACGTCTGGGACCCTTTCCCCGGTCTCTCATACACGAGCACTATCCAACTCCTGCGGCTTCAGGAACGGCAATGGTAGCTAAGGCGCAGTAACGCCACAGCATTGATTCTTGGTGTTAGTAGCCTGGTAGGCGAATGAGCTGCAGCTGGGATTCTTTACAGGCTTGTTTCTTCCCAGTCAGTGTCGAGCACATAGCATTCCAAGCACACATGGAGCAGTAGTGTTAGCTTCAGGTAGCAAGAGCTGAGTCCAGAGGTGCCTTCTGCCCGGACCTATTTCTCCCTTGGTTTCACGTATGGAACCCGTTCCCCAGGCTCTCAGCCACGGTACTCCGTGTAATACTTCCTCCATCTAGAGGTCGACGGTAGCTAAAGCAGGGTTTCTCTACAGTGTTGTTTCTTCGAGTGAGAACACTAGCTGTTAGACTTCCATGCAAAAGTGGGGCTGCCGTGCTAGCGTGAGGAAACACATGGGGAGTCGTGTTCTGCCTTCTGCTGGGGCCTGAGGCTCACTCACAAAAAGCTTTGGACTCCCTTGCAGGGCTCTCATGCATGCACACAACATAATGCTTCCACCTTCCAGAGCGGCTCTTTTAGCTGAAGCATGGATTCTCCAGCGAGTTTTTCCTTCGAGTTAGGCGGTTTTCATGAAGCCTGCACACACACCCGGGGCAACGGTACTAGCCCCGTAACCATGGTGTGAGTTGAGAGCTGCCTTCTCTCCGGCCTGTCTCTCCCTCGATTTTAGGAAACGGAACCCGTCCCCAGGCTCTCACCCACCGTACACCCTAAACTGCTTCCTCCCACACAGAGGTCGTCGGTAGCTAAAGCACGGTTTCTCTTCAGTGTTGTTTCTCCGAGTTAGAACGCTTGCTATTAATGTCCACAATAGCCAAACTGTGGAAAGAGCCAAGATGTCCACCAACAGATGAATGGATAAAGAAGAGGGGGTACATATATATATATATATACAATGGAATATTATGCAGCCATCAAAAGGAATGAGATCTTGCCATCTGCAACGACGTGGATGGAACTGGAGGGTATCATGCTGAGCGAAATAAGTCAAACAGAGAAAGACATGTATCATATGACCTCACTGATATGAGGAATTCTTAATCTCAGGAAACAAACTGAGTGTTGCTGGAGTGGGGGCTGGGGTGGGAGGGATGGGGTCACTGGGTGTTGGACACTGGGGAGGGTATGTGTTCTGGTAAGCGCTGTGAATTGTGCAAGACTGTTGAATCTCAGATCTGTACCTCTGAAACCAATAATGCCATATATGTTAAGAAAGAAAAAAAGAAGAAGAAGAGTGTAGCAGGAGGGGAAGAATGAAGGGGGGAAAATCGGAGGGGGAGAAGAACCATGAGAGACGATGGACTCTGAAAAACAAACTGAGGGTTCTAGAGGGGAGGGGGGTGGGAGGATGGGTTAGCCTGGTGATGGGTATCGAGCAGGGCACGATCTGCATGGAGCACTGGGTGTTATGCACAAACAAGGAATCATGGAACACTATATCTAAAACTAATGATGTAATGTATGGGGATTAACATAACAATAAAAACATTTCATAATAATAGTAAAAAAGAACGCTTGCTATTAGACTTCCATGCAAAAGTGGGGCCGCAGTGCTAGCTTCATGAAACAAGTGGGGAGTCGTGTTCTGTCTTCTGCCGGGGCCTGAGTCCCACACGGAAAATGGGTCTGGACTCCCTTGCAGTGCTCTCACGCACGCACACAACAAAATGCTGCCACCCTCAGGAGCAGCTGTTTTACCTGCAGCACAGGCTCTCAACCGAGTTTTTCCTTCGAGTTAGGTGGCTTCGTTTAAGCCTGCACACACACCCTGGGCAACGGTCCTAGCCCCATAACCATGATGTGGGTTGAGAGCTGCCTTCTGTACCGGCCTGTCTCTCCCCCGATATTACGATATTGAAACCGTCCCCAGGCTCTCAGCCACAGTACACCCTAAACTGCTTCGCCCACAGAGAGGTCGACGGTAGCTAAAGCACGGTTTCTCTACAGTGTTGTTTCTTCGAGTTAGAAAGCTAGCTATTAGACTTCCATTCAAAAGTGGGGCCGCAGTACTCGTTTCATGGAGCCAGTGGGGAGTCGTGTTCTGGCTTCTTGCGGGGCCTGGGTCTCACAAGGAAAATGGTTTTGGACTCACTTGCTGTGCACTCACGCATGCACACCACACAATGCGTCCACCCTGAGGCATGGCTCTTTTAGCCGAAGCAGGAATTCCCTACAGAGTTGTTCCTTTGAGTGAGGTGGTTGGCTTATGGCCTGCAGGCACACCCGGGGCAAGGGTACTAGCCTCATAAACAAGAGGTGAGTTGAGAGCTGCCTTCCGCACCGGCCTGTTTCTCACTCCATTTCACGTCTGGGACCCTTTCCCCGGTCTCTCATACACGAGCACTATCCAACTCCTGCGGCTTCAGGAACGGCAATGTTAGCTAAGGCGCAGTAACGCCACAGCATTGATTCTTGGTGTTAGTAGCCTGGTAGGCGAATGAGCTGCAGCTGGGATTCTTTACAGGCTTGTTTCTTCCCAGTCAGTGTCGAGCACATAGCATTCCAAGCACACATGGAGCAGTAGTGTTAGCTTCAGGTAGCAAGAGCTGAGTCCAGAGGTGCCTTCTGCCCGGACCTATTTCTCCCTTGGTTTCACGTATGGAACCCGTTCCCCAGGCTCTCAGCCACGGTACTCCGTGTAATACTTCCTCCATCTAGAGGTCGACGGTAGCTAAAGCAGGGTTTCTCTACAGTGTTGTTTCTTCGAGTGAGAACACTAGCTGTTAGACTTCCATGCAAAAGTGGGGCTGCCGTGCTAGCGTGAGGAAACACATGGGGAGTCGTGTTCTGCCTTCTGCTGGGGCCTGAGGCTCACTCACAAAAAGCTTTGGACTCCCTTGCAGGGCTCTCATGCACGCACACAACATAATGCTTCCACCTTCCAGAGCGGCTCTTTTAGCTGAAGCATGGATTCTCCAGCGAGTTTTTCCTTCGAGTTAGGCGGTTTTCATGAAGCCTGCACACACACCCGGGGCAACGGTACTAGCCCCGTAACCATGGTGTGAGTTGAGAGCTGCCTTCTCTCCGGCCTGTCTCTCCCTCGATTTTAGGAAACGGAACCCGTCCCCAGGCTCTCACCCACCGTACACCCTAAACTGCTTCCTCCCACACAGAGGTCGTCGGTAGCTAAAGCACGGTTTCTCTTCAGTGTTGTTTCTCCGAGTTAGAACGCTTGCTATTAATGTCCACAATAGCCAAACTGTGGAAAGAGCCAAGATGTCCACCAACAGATGAATGGATAAAGAAGAGGGGGTACATATATATATATATATATATATATACAATGGAATATTATGCAGCCATCAAAAGGAATGGGATCTTGCCATCTGCAACGACGTGCATGGAACTGGAGGGTATCATGCCGAGCGAAATAAGTCAAACAGAGAAAGACATGTATATATGACCTCACTGATATGAGGAATTCTTAATCTCAGGAAACAAACTGAGGGTTGCTGGAGTGGGGGCTGGGGTGGGAGGGATGGGGTCACTGGGTGTTGGACACTGGGGAGGGTATGTGTTCTGGTAAGCGCTGTGAATTGTGCAAGACTGTTGAATCTCAGATCTGTACCTCTGAAACCAATAATGCCATATATGTTAAGAAAGAAAAAAAGAAGAAGAAGAGTGTAGCAGGAGGGGAAGAATGAAGGGGGGAAAATCGGAGGGGGAGAAGAACCATGAGAGACGATGGACTCTGAAAAACAAACTGAGGGTTCTAGAGGGGAGGGGGGTGGGAGGATGGGTTAGCCTGGTGATGGGTATCGAGCAGGGCACGATCTGCATGGAGCACTGGGTGTTATGCACAAACAAGGAATCATGGAACACTATATCTAAAACTAATGATGTAATGTATGGGGATTAACATAACAATAAAAACATTTCATAATAATAGTAAAAAAGAACGCTTGCTATTAGACTTCCATGCAAAAGTGGGGCCGCAGTCCTAGCTTCATGAAACAAGTGGGGAGTCGTGTTCTGTCTTCTGCCGGGGCCTGAGTCCCACACGGAAAATGGGTCTGGACTCCCTTGCAGTGCTCTCACGCACGCACACAACAAAATGCTGCCACCCTCAGGAGCAGCTGTTTTACCTGCAGCACAGGCTCTCAACCGAGTTTTTCCTTCGAGTTAGGTGGCTTCGTTTAAGCCTGCACACACACCCTGGGCAACGGTCCTAGCCCCATAACCATGATGTGGGTTGAGAGCTGCCTTCTGTACCGGCCTGTCTCTCCCCCGATATTACGATATTGAAACCGTCCCCAGGCTCTCAGCCACAGTACACCCTAAACTGCTTCGCCCACAGAGAGGTCGACGGTAGCTAAAGCACGGTTTCTCTACAGTGTTGTTTCTTCGAGTTAGAAAGCTAGCTATTAGACTTCCATTCAAAAGTGGGGCCGCAGTACTCGTTTCATGGAGCCAGTGGGGAGTCGTGTTCTGGCTTCTTGCGGGGCCTGGGTCTCACAAGGAAAATGGTTTTGGACTCACTTGCTGTGCACTCACGCATGCACACCACACAATGCGTCCACCCTGAGGCATGGCTCTTTTAGCCGAAGCAGGAATTCCCTACAGAGTTGTTCCTTTGAGTGAGGTGGTTGGCCTATGGCCTGCAGGCACACCCGGGGCAAGGGTACTAGCCTCATAAACAAGAGGTGAGTTGAGAGCTGCCTTCCGCACCGGCCTGTTTCTCACTCCATTTCAAGTCTGGGACCCTTTCCCCGGTCTCTCATACAGGAGCACTATCCAACTCCTGCGGCTTCAGGAACGGCAATGTTAGCTAAGGCGCAGTAACCCCACAGCATTGATTCTTGGTGGTAGTAGCCTGGTAGGCGAATGAGCTGCAGCTGGGATTCTTTACAGGCTTGTTTCTTCCCAGTCAGTGTCGAGCACATAGCATTCCAAGCACACATGGAGCAGTAGTGTTAGCTTCAGGTAGCAAGAGCTGAGTCCAGAGGTGCCTTCTGCCCGGACCTATTTCTCCCTTGGTTTCACGTATGGAACCCGTTCCCCAGGCTCTCAGCCACGGTACTCCGTGTAATACTTCCTCCATCTAGAGGTCGACGGTAGCTAAAGCAGGGTTTCTCTACAGTGTTGTTTCTTCGAGTGAGAACACTAGCTGTTAGACTTCCATGCAAAAGTGGGGCTGCCGTGCTAGCGTGAGGAAACACATGGGGAGTCGTGTTCTGCCTTCTGCTGGGGCCTGAGGCTCACTCACAAAAAGCTTTGGACTCCCTTGCAGGGCTCTCATGCACGCACACAACATAATGCTTCCACCTTCCAGAGCGGCTCTTTTAGCTGAAGCATGGATTCTCCAGCGAGTTTTTCCTTCGAGTTAGGCGGTTTTCATGAAGCCTGCACACACACCCGGGGCAACGGTACTAGCCCCGTAACCATGGTGTGAGTTGAGAGCTGCCTTCTCTCCGGCCTGTCTCTCCCTCGATTTTAGGAAACGGAACCCGTCCCCAGGCTCTCACCCACCGTACACCCTAAACTGCTTCCTCCCACACAGAGGTCGTCGGTAGCTAAAGCTCGGTTTCTCTTCAGTGTTGTTTCTCCGAGTTAGAACGCTTGCTATTAATGTCCACAATAGCCAAACTGTGGAAAGAGCCAAGATGTCCATCAACAGATGAATGGATAAAGAAGATGTGGTATATATATATATATATACA
Source organism: Halichoerus grypus (assembly GCF_964656455.1). Lineage (NCBI taxonomy): Eukaryota > Metazoa > Chordata > Mammalia > Carnivora > Phocidae > Halichoerus > Halichoerus grypus. Next base: position 68,173,363 of record NC_135722.1, read on the forward strand.
ATGGAATATTATGCAGCCATTAAAAGGAATGAGATCTTGCCATTTGCAGCGACGTGGACGGAACTGAAGTTTATTATGCTGAGCGAAATAAGTCAAACAGAGAAAGACATGTATCATATGACCTCACTGATATGAGGAATTCTTAATCTCAGGAAACAAACTGAGGGTTGCTGGAGTGGGGGGTGGGGTGGGAGGGATGGGGTGACTGGGTGATGGACACTGGGGAGGGTATGTGTTCTGGTAAGCGCTGTGAATTGTGCAAGACTGTTGAATCTCAGATCTGTACCTCTGAAACAAATAATGCAATATATGTTAAGAAAGAAAAAAAGAAGAAGAAGAATGTAGCAGGAGGGGAAGAATGAAGGGGGAGAAATCGGAGGGGGAGAAGAACCATGAGAGACGATGGACTCTGAAAAACAAACTGAGGGTTCTAGAGGGGAGGGGGGTGGGAGGATGGGTTAGCCTGGTGATGGGTATTGAGGAGGGCACGTTCTGCATGGAGCACTGGGTGTTATGCACAAACAATGAATCATGGAACACTATATCTAAAACTACTGATGTAATGTATGGGGATTAACATAACAATAAAAAAATTTAATAAAAAAAAAGAACGCTTGCTATTAGACTTCCATGCAAAAGTGGGGTCGCAGTGGTAGCCTCAGGATACAAGTGGGGAGTCGTGTTCTGCCTTCTGCCGGGGCCTGAGTCCCACACGGAAAATGGTTCTGGACTCACTTGCAGTGCGCTCACGCATGCACACAGCAAAATGCGTCCACCCTCCGGCATGGCTACTTTATCCGAAGCAGGAATTCTCTACAGAGTAGTTCCTTTGAGTTAGGTGGTTGGCTTTAGGCCTGCAGGCACACCCGGGGCAAGGGTACTAGCCTCATAAACAAGAGGTGAGTTGAGAGCTGCCTTCCGCACCGGCCTGTTTCTCACTCCATTTCACGTCTGGGACCCTTTGCCCGGTCTCTCGTACACGAGCAGTGTCAAATTCCTCCTGCTTCAGGAACGGCAATGTTAACTCAAGCGCAGTCACTCTATAGGATTGATTCTTGGTGTTAGGAGCCTGGTAACTAGGCATCCAGGCACACAGGGTACAGCAGTGCTAATCTCCTCAAACAAGAGGTGAGTCAACAGCAGCCTTCCTTCCAGGCCTGCTTCTCACTCCGAGTTACGTTTAGGTTCCATTTCTCATGGTTTCACAAAAACACACAATAGATGAAGTGCACGCTCAGGAAGGGCGATCTTTGCTGAGGCACGGGTCCTCTTCACTTTTGTTCCCTTGCGTTGGGTGGATGGCATTTAGGACTCCACGCACACACGGGAGAGCCGATCTAGTTTCCCGAAACAAGAGTTGAGTCGATAGCTGCCTCCTGCCCATGCTTATTTCTCCCTCGGAATTCTGCTGGGACTCATTCCCCAGGTTTGCACTCAAGCTGTGTTGAAAATCCTGCCACCCTGTGGAGAGGTCCGTCAGATATAAATTTTACTGTCGCAGAATCAAAACAGAATTCCAAATAAATAAATAACCCCAGTTTATATCAAAGTATTTTCAAAAGTAAGCCTTAAAGACCTCAATTTTAAAACAATTACCTTAAAATAAGAGTAAAATTTTTCAGTGACTATACTTCATCTTTGATTTTCAAAAACTTGAAAGGCTCACAAGCACTGGCCAAGCTTGTCTATGCACCAAACTTCCATTTCTTGACATTTTGTTAACATTGTTAACATAGGATTTAAAATTCCTAAACCATAACTGAATTTTAGGAACAAAAGCACTGAAATTCCAAAAAAAAAAAAAAAATGCTTTTCAGAAATTTTAACAGAGAACTCTTCTTAATCATTACTATAAATAGGAATTCTTTTGACAGAAAAATAATTTTATTTTTAGACCTTTAATATCAATTTTTTAAATGATCAGGTTAAAAGAATTCTCCAGGAAAAAAATATAATTATACCTAGGTTTTTATTTCTATGCTCAACAGTGTCAGGCTAAAACATCTCTAAGAAATGGTAGCTTTAAAGTATACTAAACAAAACTCGAAAAAGCAAATCCACTACAAAGGCATACTTGCTGCCAACATTTTTCCATATTACCTGCAACTATCTATAGGGCAAAAGGGAACAGAGAGGATGACTACTGTTGGTCAATTTCATTTCAGTATTTAGGGTAATGAAGTTTAAATGTCACTTCATACTGAGAGGCTGAAAAATTCCAATTAGCACAAAAGCTAATGTTATATAAAAGAACAGTAGTTCACATGATTCAACCAATACATTGTAATACCAGTCTCCCATCCTCCTCCTCTCTCACCACCAGTGGGATGGAAAAATGTCTGCATGCCTGCTAAGTTCCAACGGTCAGGTTTGTATCTTCCAGAGAGCAGCCTTCTTTTTTAGAAAAAAACTGAATTACTATGAAGAAACATTCATTAATTTACCTGAAACTATTTAACACCTGGTTAAAACATGAAAATTAAATTGTCTGACCAATCAGCATAAATTACCATGCATTTGCTTAACTGAAACTGCCCAGTATATGTTTAATGCATGAAGTGTTCACACTTCATCTTGCCATTAATAATCTTAACAATATTAATCTAAAGATTCAAGGATCACACTCCTGTTCAATCTTTCCATGCTATTTTCAAGAGATCCATTCATCCTTCCATCCATTCACCCTTTCACGTATTCAGAAAACATTCACTGAAGGCCTCTCATGTGCCAACCACTACACTAGATGCTGGGGACAGAGTGGTGAAGAGGACACAAAGTTTTTGCCTTCATGGAGCTTCACGCTCATTAGAGAAAGAGCAAATAAGTAAGTACATAAAATAATTACAGATTACAGTTAAGTGTTGTGCAGGAAATAAGACTCTAGGAGGCAAATAAGAGGCAGCCGATATTAAATTAGGTGGTAAGGGAAAGTGAAAGAGGATGTGACATTTAAACAGAAAAGAGAAGGAGCTAGCATGAGAAAACATTTCAGATAGCTTGGGCAGAAAGCACAAAGACAAAACAGAGATTGGCACTTACGAGGAACCAACAAAAAGTATGAATGGAGCATAGTGAGCTGCAGGGAAGGCTAATTCATACGAATATTTACTCAGGGATGTGATTTAACATGTGGTATAACTGAGCTGTTAGGATAATGAGGTGCACTGTCAAAGTATTTTACTATATTTGTAGCGTAAATTCCTCACCTACAGGTCTCCAAATAATTTTACATTCATGGACAATATTCCAATTTATACATAAATTGCCAAGTTTATAGGACTGGTACACATTTTGATACAATGACTAGATGTTTTCCTTCCTCAGTAATTCTCCTTTTCTCATATAATTTTTTTTTAAATATCACTTGCCCTCTTTCCAAACTTTCTCAAATACCTCCGATTTAATCAGAATAGTTCTCTTAGTTCCCCTCCTGAAGTCTCCCCTTAAATCAGAATTACGTCCATTTGGAGGGCGTAACTCCTGCCTGGGAGCTGGCAGATCTTGAGGGCTGCCAGCAACATTGCTGCCCGCCCCCCCGCCATTGTACAAGTGGGGCAGGAAATCAGATTTGGAAGGAGTGTTTCAGAAACCACTACACAAATGAAAAAATACTGCTTTAACCTCTGCTCATATCTTCAGGGACTCTAAGGTAAGTGTTAGCTTGGGTATATGCCACCATCAATATTAGACCACAGGCATTCACATTCAGAAGCAAAATGTGATACAGTCCCTCTTCCTCAGAGTGACTGCTGGGAGGCTGTCTTTTGGGGGTGCTGTACAACTTCCCATCACCAACTGAGTGGGGATCAGATATTATAAAGGAAGAACATAAACTTTTTAAAGCATCAGGATTGTGACAGACAAAACTAGAGAATTTGTGGCAGGTGGTGCCACCTGCACCAGACTAACTGCAATGAAAATGACTTCCTCCCCAGAGGTGGTGGTGATGGAGGATGGAAGGACGGCAGGCACAGAACGGGGGACGGGTGTGAGCAGAGACATTCTAGTACACAAATCTACTAGGGAGGGAGGAATTTCTGCCAGTGGGCACAGCTAACTTCCTTCATGTAGAGTAACTGTTGAACATGCTCCAGTAACCTCCATGCCTTCAAAAATGTAACAGCTTTACAAGTCCAACACCAAATGCCACTGTATCAGATTGCGCACAGGGTATGTGTATGACTGCTGATCCACTAGTAGACAGCATACCCCAGGGACCTTGTTCTAGCACGCATTCTAATGAGAACACATTACAACATATAAATTTTAATAACTTTATTTTTCTGTCTTTTTTGCTGTTGTTGCTTCACCTTCTCTTCTACTTTAAAAGTTTTACACTGATTTTTTTATACAATTTTATTTATTTGAGACAGAAAGAGAGAACATGAGCAGGGGAGGGGGCAGAGGGAGAGGAAGGGCAAGAAGCAGACTCCCCCTGAGCAGGGAGCCCGAAACGGGGCTTGATCCCAGGACCCTGGGATCATGGCCTGAGCTGAAGGCAGACACTTAACCGACTGAGTCACAGAGGCACCCCTTCACTAACTTTTAAATAAGCGAATTTTAAAATTAATTAACCAAGGATCTGGTAAATGAATACTAAAAGCTAAATTGTTATCTATTTTTCACAAATTTCTCATTCTTCAAGTCAAATGCAAAGAATGATAGCAATTACTGTCTATTTTTCCATTTACTTTGAAATCATGCTTTAATTCAAAAGTTATTTCTATATGGGGCACGCCTGGGTGGCTCAGCCAGTTGAGTGTCTGACTTTGGCTCAGATCATGATCTCAGGTCCTGGATTAAGCCCAGCATCTGGCTCTGTGCTCAGTGGGGAGTCTACTTGTCCCTCTCCCTCTGCCCCTCCCCCCACTCATGTTTTTTCTCTCTCTCAAATAAATACAATCTTTAAAAAGTTATTTCTATGTATATTCCCCATGGCTAACAGTGATACTTTTATATACTTACTTTAATGCAATAAGAGATGCAATTATCTTCATAGTGTTTGCAACACCTATGCCTTGGTCCATGCTTACATCTGAAATAAGACAAAAATAATAAATGATGTGTATGTGTGTAGATGTGCTTAACACTCTCTAACCAAAAAAGCAGAAAACATTACCTACTTGTTTCTAAATGCATGCATCTTTTGGTTTCTTAGGACATAAAAAAGCAAAGATAACAGATTTTTTTTTCTTTTCAGTTCACCATTTGACACAGTGCATAAAATATGTGACTGCAGTCAAAATACTTAAATGCAGAACAGAAAAAACATTGGTAAATATTTGTGACTAAATATGAAAAATATGTAATATATTATCTCTATACTCTGCCAAATCTTTTGGAAGCTTTAAGTTGCTTACTGTAGAGTATAACGGTCATAAGTCACCCATGAAGTCAGTACTTGAGCAACAATCATAATGAGAAAGTGCTCAGGTTACAGGAATTTATACTTAATTATATTTGAGAGAAAACATCTGGAAAAGAAACATGATACGGTATTAGAATTCAAAATTCAGTTTTTAAAATAAATAGAGTAATAGATCATGTGGGAATTCAAAAGTAGGTTATTTGTGATTTAAATGCAAACCACTTGGTCCTCTGGTGTTTAGTAAATGTTTCTGCTGGGGGGGCTACTGTTCAAGACACATAGATTTTTAATTATTTGGTATGCTGACTCCAGGACTATATTGAGGCGTAAAAAAGTAAGTAAAATATCTAACAGGGGTCTGGCTCTCCCCCTTTCTCTATGAAGTGTTCATGTTCCAAAATGAGTAGTCTTTGTAATTCTTGCAGACTGCAGTTAATTAATTAATGGTTGGAACACATTAAGTTTCTTGTTTGTAACAATAATGTGTAGAGTGATATTCTGGCTCCACACCTCTTTAATTCCATTTGCAAACTGTTTAGCAAAACCCTTTAGGAAATCCAATTCTGCACCACAGCTGGCATATACGTGTAGCCCTTCACAGACAAGGGGGACGGCAGGGATTCCTGGTGCCCGTAGCCCTTATGTCATCAGGATGATGGGACATATCTGGCCATGTGAAGTTGAGGGATTAAAGCTGGGACCTAAAAGAGGTAAATCAGAGAGGGGTGGCCATATGTAAACCATCACTCTTCATACTTCTAAGTGTCCTCTTCAAAGGCATTCCTCAGCCAGTGCTACTGGAACCACACAGAAATCGTTAAACTCTCTTTGCTAGTGAAGTTCAATTCTGGTATCAGCTATACTGTCATTTAATCTTCCCTCAGTCTGTTATTAAAACTTCTCAAAACCTGGACTCCCCATCTCCTGTCTTATCTACTCTGCTTATGTATTACCCTGCATCTGCTTCCACAGCAGTGGACTCACGGAGGCAAGTCTGACAAGTTCTGCCATGACCTGATTAGTTCTGATACCCAAGGCATCATTCACCCACATAATACATTCTCTGCATTCCCGTCTCCGCATTCCCCTCTGATTCATGGTGACATGATTTCCATGAATAGGGATTCCTTGTCTCTTTTCTTCACTCAGGTGATCAGTAACTATTTTGAACTTGCTTAAGAATTAAGAAGTTCATTACCAATCTCACTAGTGGCTATTTACCCAAAAATTACAAAACACTAATTCAAACGGACATATGCATCTCTATGTTTATTGCAACATTATTTACAATAGCCAAATTATGGAAGCAGCCCATTTCAATCAATGAATGGATAAAGAAGAGGTGGTATACACACACACACACACACACACACACACACACACACACACACAGTAATATTCAACCGTATTACTCATATGTGGAATTTAGGAAACAAATGAGCAAAGGGAAAAAAAAAGAGAGAAACTAATCAAGAAACAGACTCTTAATTACAGAGAACAAACTGCTGATTATCAGAGGGGAGGTAGTTAGGGATATGGGTGAAACAGGTGATGGGGATTAGGGAGTGCACTTATCATGATAAAAAAAAGGATATACATAAATTTTTTTAAAAAGTTTACTACCACAATTATTCCTGCCATCTGTTATTCCTTCCCTCCCTCTTACCTTCTGTATGTGCTGTATACTAAAATGAAGACAAAGTCTTTAAATACAGTAAAAATTTTGAGCACCTACTCTGTGCTCATGTACGTGAGGCAACTCACATGTTATTTCATTTAATGGACGCAACACTCCATAACAGAGATCATTAACCCAAGTTAACAGATGAGGACTTTAGGGTCCAGAGTGGTTAAATCACTTGCCCAAAGTCACAAAGCCAGCAGGGGTGAAATGAGAGTCTAAGGTCTGATTTATTGGCTTCAGCTTCCCATAACTGATCCCTAACTTTCTATATTGGCTATTCATTCAACACTCTCTAAAATATCACTACAAAGATTATTTTTATTAACTGATGTTCTAATTTTAAATCACTAAATTTTCTATTAATTATAGATGTATTTTAATATTATATAGAAGTATAATTCCTCTACTTGAAATAGCCCAGTGATGGGTATTAAGGAGGGCACATATTGCGTGGAGCTCTGGATGTTATACGAAAACAATGGATCGTGGATCACTACATCAAAAACTAATGATGTATTGTATGGTGACTAACATAACAACAACAAAAAAAGGACAAAGTTAAAAAAAAAAAACCAAAAAAACCAAATACTATTTGTATGAAATTCAGACTTCTTTGTATAATATACAAATAAAGATGTTTTATTCCATTTCCAAAGCCCTGAAAATTTCTACTCTTACAAAAAACATTTATGTAAGGTTTGCTCCTTATTATTCCTCTATCTTCTTGAATGTGCCCCAGAACTTTTGTTTCTCCTTTCCACATTTGGAATATTTGATTAGCACATATTAACCTGTTTCCTAAAGTTCCCCATTCTAGCCTCCTACAACTGTGTCTAGTTTGACATAGAAAGCTATTACAAGTTCATATAAATCTATTCTAAAGGCATATGTTGGTCTATAGTCCAGACAAAAATAATAAATAACACTGACTTGCCATTATGTGCCTTTTATAAAACTCTATGCACTGTTTCTGGTAAAAAAAAAAAAAAAAAAAAAGATAGATATGATATATATGTATATCATTACTGAAAAGAAAATAAAACACCTTGGCAAAGTACAAATATCATATAAAACAGTAACACAGTGTGCTAAATATCAAGATAAAAAACTTACACTGAATCCACAAGTTTCCTGATTAGAGCAATTATATTCAATCTTCTTGGCTTTTCTTCATGTTCCTCTGTCTTTTGTTCCACTTTTGCATATGCTGCTTCTGGTGAATAAGAATGTGTGGGAATTTCTTCCTTCCCTACAATAAACCTAAAGAAAAGAGCACAATGTGAGGCATTTTCACCTTTAAAAAATAAAAGGAAAGGGGCACCTGGGTGGCTCAGTCGTTAAGCGTCTGCCTTCGGCTCAGGTCATGATCTCAGGGTCCTGGGATCAAGCCCCGCATCGGGCTCCCTGCTCATGGGAAGCCTGCTTCTCCCTCTCCCACTCCCCCTGCTTGTGTTCCCTCTCTCACTGTCTCTCTCTGTCAAATAAATAAATAAAATCTTTAAAATAAATAAATAAATAAATAAATAAATAAAATAAAAGGAAAAAGACAATAAGGAAAAAAAACCCATCCTGATTCTGTTAATATACAAATACATTTTGGAGAGTACCTTATCATTTGAAATAATGTTTTTCAAAATTTAAATAAAATCTTATCCTTTATAAGAAAATGCTGACAGCCATTTCTTTAATAATGCAATAAATTCTTCTATTAAGTTTTCTATTTTAGTTCCAGCATAGTTAACATACAGTGTTATATTAGTTTCAGGTGCATAATACACTGACTCAACATTATTCAGTGTTTATCAAGATAAGTGTACTATTAATCTCCTTCACCTATTTCACCCATCCCCCACCCACCTACCCTCTGGTAACCATCAGTGTGTTCTCTGTAGTTAAGAGTCTATTTCTTCGTTTGTCTCTCTCTCTCATTTTTTTTCCTTTGCTCATTTGTTTTGTTTCCTAAATTCCACATATGAGGAAAATAATACGGTATTTGTCCTTCTCTAGCTGGCTTATTTTGCTTAGCATTATACTCTTTAGCTCATCCATGTTGTTGCAAATGGCAAGATTTTATTCTTTTTTGTGGCTCAATATTCCATTGTGTGTATATGTGTATGTGTGTGTGTGTATAAAACCTCTTCTTTATCCTATTGATGGACACTTGGGCTGCTTCCATAATTTAGCTATTGTAAATAATGCTGCAATAAACAGAGGGTACACGTAGTGTCTCTGTGAATTAGTGTTTCTGTATTTTTTGGGTAAATACCCAGTACTGTGAGTACTAGGTTGTAGGGTAGTTCCATTTTCAACTTTCTGGGGAATCCCCATACTGTTTTCCAGCATGGCTGCATCAGTTTGCATTCCCACAAATAGTGCAAGAGGGTTCCTTTTCTCCACATCCTTGCCAACACCTGTTGTTTCCTGTGTTGTTGATTTTAGCCATTCTGCCAGGTGTGAGGTGATAGCTCATTGCAGTTTTGCTTTGCAGTTCCCTGATGATCACTGATGGTGAGTATCTTTTCATGTGTCCGTTGGACATCTGGATGTCTTCTTTGGAGAAATGTTCGTTCATCTTGTCTGCTCATTTTTAAATTGAATTAGTTGTTTTTCAGGCATCGAGTTATAGAAGTTCTTTATAATTCTGGATACTAACCCTTTATCAGATATGTCATTTGCAAATATCTTTTCCCATCCCATAGGCCGTCTTTTAGTTTTGTTGATTATTACCTTTGCTGTGCAGAAGCTTTTTATTTGATGTAGTCCCAATAGTTTTATTTTTGCTTTTGCTTCCCTTGCCTCAGGAGACATCTCTAGAAAAAAGTTGCTATGTCCGATATCAGAGAAGTTACTGCCTGTGCTCTCTTCTAGGATTTTTACGGTTTTATGTCTCACATTTAGGTCCTTAATCCATTTGGAATTTAGCTTTGTGTATGGTGTAAGCCAGTGGGCCAGTTTCATTCTTTTGCATGTTGCTGTCCACTTTTCTCAACACCATTTGTTGAAGAGGCTGTCTTTTTCCCACTGGATATTCTTTCCTGCTTTGTCGAAGATTAACTGACCATATAATTGTGAGTTTACCTCTGGTTTTCTATTCTGTTCCATTGATCTATGTGCCTATTTTTGTGCTAGTACCATGCTTGTTTTGATTACTAAAGCTTTGTAGTATAAGTTGAAGTCTGGAATTGTGACATCTCCAACTTTGCTTTTCTTTTTCAAAATTGCTCTGGCTATTCGGGGTCTTTGTGGTTCCATACAAATTTTAGGATTCTTTGTTCCAGTTCTGTGAAAAATGTTGTTGGTATTTTGATAGGGATAACATTAAATCTGTAGATTGTATACATTTGTGTAGTATGGACACTTTTACAATATTTGTTCTTCCAATCCATGAGCACAGATTATCTTTCCACTTGTTTGTGTAGAAACAGCAACATCTTTTATCAATGTTTATAAATACTGTTTATAAATATATAAACTATATATAATATATATATATATATAAAATATAAACTATAAAACATTGATAAAAGATAATTTATATATTTTTACACAAGTCTTTCACCTCCTTGGTTAAGTTTATTCCTAGATATTTTATTACCTTTGGTGCAATTGTAAATGGAATTGCTTTCTTAATTTCTCTTTCTGTTGCTTATTAGTATATAAAAATACCATGAATTTCTATATGTTGATTTGGTATCATGCAATCTTACTGAATTCATTTATCAGTTCTAATAGCTTTTTGGTGGAGTCTTTAAGGTTTTCCATATATAGTATCATGTCATCTGCACATAGAAAAAGTTTTACTTCTTCCTTCCTCTTTTCTGATCACTGTGGCTAGGACTTCCAGTACTACGTTAAATATGAGTGGTGAGAGTGGACATCCTTGTCTTGTTCCTGACCTTAGGGGAAATGCTCTCGGTTTTTCACCATTGAATATTATGTTAGCTGTGGGTTTTTCATTTATGGCTTTTATGATGTTGAGGTGTTCCCTCTAATCCCACTTTGCTGAGGGTTTTTATCATGAATGGATGTTTTATATTCTAAAATGCTTTTTCTGCATCCATTAAAATGATCATTTGGTTTTTATTCCTTCTTTTATTGATGTGATGAATCACATTGATTGACTTGTGAATACTGAACCACCCTTGCACCCCAGGAATAAATTCCACTTGATTCTGGTGAATGAATTTTTAATGTATTGTTGGGTTCAGTTTGCTAGTATTTTGTTGAAAATTTTTGCATCTATGTTCAGAAAGAGATATTGGCCTGTATTTCTCTTTTTTTGTAGTGTCTTTATCTAGCTTTGGTATCAGGGTAATGTTGGCTTCATAGAATAAATTAAGAAGTTTTCCTTTTCTATTTTTTGGAATAGTTTGAGAACAGGTGTTAACTCTTCTTTAAATGTTTGGTAGAATCCCCTTGTGAAACCATCTGGTCCTGGACTTTTGTTTGCTGGGACATAGGTTAACATTCTCCTACAATCTTTTTGATTTCTGTGCTTCAGTTGTTACTTCTCCCCTTTCATTTCTAATTTTATTTACTTGAGTCCTCTCTCTCTTTTTATGAATCTGGCTAAAGGCTTATGATTTTGTTGATTTTTCAAAGAACTGGCTCCTGGTTTCACTGATTTGTTCTATTGTTTTTTTAGTTTCTACGTTATTTCTGCTCTAATCTTTATTATTTCCTACCTTCTACTGGCTTGTGGCTTTGTTTGTTGTTCTTTCTCTAGTTCCTTTAGATGTAAGGTTAGATTGGTTGTTTATTTAGGATTTTTCTTGTTCTTGAGGTAGGCCTATATTGCTATAAACTTCCCTCTTAGAACAGCTTTTGCTATATCCCAGATTTTGGACTATTGTGTTTGCATTTTCATTTCTCTCCATGTATTTTTTATTTCCTCTTTGATTTCTTGATTTACTCATTCATTGTTTAGTAGTATGTTATTTAACCTCCATGTATTTATGTGCTTTTCATGTTTTTTCTTGTGCTTGATTTCTAGTTTCATACCATTGTGGTCAGAAAAGATGTATTTTTATAACTTCAATTTTTCTGAATTTGTTGAGACTTGTTTTGTGGCCTAATATGTGATCTATTCTGGAGAATGCTCCATGTACATTTGAAAAGAATGTGTATTCTGCTGTCTTAGGATGGAATGTTCTGACTATATCTGTTAGATCCATCTGGGCCAATATGTCATTCAAAACCACTGTTTCTTTGTTGATTTTGTTTGAATGATCTGTCTATTGATGTAAGTGAAGTGTTGAAGTACCCTACTATTATTGTATTACTATTGATCATTTTCTTTATGTTTGTTATTAACTGCTTTATGTATTTATTTGGGTGCTCCCAAGTTGGATTCATAAATATTTACAATTTTTATATCTTCTTGTTGGATTGTATTGTTTATGATCATACAGTGTCCTTTGTCCCTTTTTACAGTCCTTGTATGAAAGTCTATTTTGTCGATATAACTTGCTACTCAGGCTACCTTTTCACTTCCATTTGCATGATAGATGTTTCTCTATCCCTTCACTTTCAGTCTGCATATGTCCTTAGGTCTGAAATGAGTCTCTGGCAGGCAGCATGTAGATGGGTCTTGCTTTTTTATCCATTCTGTCATCATGTGCCATGATTGGAGCATTTAGTCCATGTACATTCAAAGTAATTATTGATATGTATGTATTTATTGCCATTTTGTTACTTGACTTATGGTTATTTTGATAGTTCCTCTCTGTTCCTTTCTTCTCTTGCTCTCTTCTTTCATGATTTGTTGGCTTTCTTTAGCAAAATATTTGGATTCCTTATTTTTTTTTTAATTTATTACTGTTTTTTTTATTTTTTTATTGTTATGTTAATACCCATACATTACATCAGTACTTTTAGATATAGTGTTCCATGATTCCTTGTTTGTGCATAACACCCAGTGCTCCATGCAGAACGTGTTCTCCTCAATACCCATCACCAGGCTAACCAATCCTCCCACCCCCCTCCCCTCTAGAACCCTCAGTTTGTTTTTCAGAGTCCATCGTCTCTCATGGTTCTTCTCCCCCTCCGATTTCTCCCCCTTCATTCTTCCCCTCCTGCTACATTCTTCTTCTTCTTTTTTTCTTTCTTAACATATATTGCATTATTTGTTTCAGAGGTAAAGATCTGAGATTCAACAGTCTTGCACAATTCACAGCGCTTACCAGAACACATACCCTCTCCAGTGTCCATCACCCAGTCACCCCATCCCTCCCACCCCACCCCCCACTCCAGCAACCCTCAGTTTGTTTCCTGAGATTAAGAATTCCTCATATCAGTGAGGTCATATGATACATGTCTTTCTCTGTTTGACTTATTTCGCTCAGCATGATACCCTCCAGTTCCATCCACGTCGTTGCAGATGGCAAGATCTCATTCCTTTTGATGGCTGCATAATATTCCATTATATATATATATATATATATATATATATATATATATAGATAGATAGATAGATAGATACCACATCTTCTTTATCCATTCATCTGTTGATGGACATCTTGGCTCTTTCCACAGTTTGGCTATTGTGTTGGCTATTGTGGACATTAATAGCAAGCGTTCTAACTCGGAGAAACAGTACTGAAGAGAAACCGTGCTTTAGCTACCGACGACCTCTGTGTGGGAGGAAGCAATTTAGGGTGTACTGTGGGTGAGAGCCTGGGGATGTGTTCCATTTCGTAAAATCGAGGGAGAGACAGGCCGGAGAGAAGGCAGCTCTCAACTCACACCATGGCTATGGGGCTAGTACCGTTGCCCCGGGTGTGTGTACAGGCTTCATGAAAACCGCCTAACTCGAAGGAAAAACTCGGTGGAGAATCCATGCTTCAGCTAAAACAGCCGCTCCTGAGGGTGGAAGCATTTTGTTGTGTGCGTGCATGAGAGCCCCGCAAGGGAGTCCAAAGCTTTTTGCGAGTGAGACTCAGGCCCCAGCAGAAGGCAGAACACGACTCCCCCTGTGTTTCATCAAGGTAGCACTGCGGCCCCACTTTTGCATGGAAGTCTAATCGCTAGCATTCTAACTCGGAGAAACAACACTAGAGAAACCGTGCTTTAGGTACCGACGACCTCTGTGTGGGAGGAAGCAGTTTAGGGTGTACTGTGGGTGAGAGCCTGAGGACGGGTTCCGTTTCGTAAAATCGAGGGAGAGACAGGCCGGAGAGAAGGCAGCTCTCAACTCACACCATGGCTATGGGGCTAGTACCGTTTCCCCGGGTGTGTGTGGAGGCTTCATGAAAACTGCGTAACTTGAAGGAAAAACTCGGTGGAGAATCCATGCTTCAGCTAAAACAGCCACTCCTGAGGGTGGAAGCATTTTGTTGTGTGCGTGCATGAGAGCCCTCCCTGCAAGGGAGTCCAAAGCTTTTTGCGAGTGAGACTCAGGCCCCAGCAGAAGGCAGAACACGACTCCCCCTGTGTTTCATCAAGGTAGCACTGCGGCCCCACTTTTGCATGGAAGTCTCATCACTAGCGTTCTAACTCAAAGAAACAACAGTGTAGAGAAATCGTGCTTTAGTTACTGTCGACCTCCAGGCAGAGGAAGCAGTATACAGGGTACCGTGGGTGAGAGCCTGGGGAACGGTTTCCATGCATGAAACCTAGGGAGAAACCGTTCCGGGCAGAAGGCACCTCTGGACTCAGCTCTTGCTACCTGAAGCTAACACTACTGCTCCATGTGTGCTTGGAATACGCCGTGCTCAGCACTGCCTTGGAAGGAAGAAGCCTGTAAAGAATCCCAGCTGCAGCTCATTCGCCTACCAGGCTACTAAGGCCACGAAGCAATGGTGTATAGTTACTGCCCTTTATGTAACATTGCCGTTCCTGAAGATGGAGGAATTTTACAGTGCTCCTGTAGGAGAGACCGGGAAAGGGTCCCAGACGTGAAATGGAGTGAGAAACAGGCCGGTGTGGAAGGGAGCTCTAAACTCACCTCTTGTTTCTGATGCTAGTAACCTTGCCCCCGGGTTGCCTGCAGGCCTAAAGCCAACCACCTAACTCAAGGGAACCACTCTTTAGAGAATTCCTGCTTCGCCTAAAAGAGCCATGCCTGAGGGTGGACGCATTTTGCTGTGCAAGGGTGAGCGCCCTGCAGCTGAGTCCCAAGCCATTTTCTGTGTGAGACTCAGGCCCCGGAAGAAACCAGAACACGACTCCCCACTTGTTTCATGAAGCTAGCACTGCGGCCCCAAATTGCATGGAAGTCTAATCGCTAGCATTCTAACTCGGAGAAACAACACAAGAGATACCGTGCTTTAGGTACCGTCGACCTCTGTGTGGGAGGAAGCAGTTTAGGGTGTACTGTGGGTGAGAGCTTGAGGACGGGTTCCATTTCGGAAAATCGGGGGAGAGACAGGCCGGCACACAAGGCAGCTCTCCGCTCACATCATGGTTATGGGGCTAGTAGCGTTGCCCCGGGGGAGCATGCAGGCTGAAAGTCAGCCACCTAACTTGAAGGAAAAACTCGGTAGAGAATCCGTGCTTCAGTGAAAACAGCCGCTCCTGAGGCTGGAAGCATTTCGTTGTGTGCGTGTGTGAGAGCACTGCAAGGGAGTCCAAAGCTTTTTACGAGTGAGACTCAGGCCCCAGCAAAAGGCACAACAAGACTCACAGTGTGTTTGGTTTAGCTAGCACTGCGGCCCTAGAGTTGCACGGAAATCTGATCGCTAGCATTCTAACTCGAAGAAACAATAGCCTACAGAAACAGTGTTTTAGCTTCCGACGACCTCTCTGTGGGAGGAAGCAGTTTAGGGTGTACTGTGGGTGAGAGCCTGCGGATGGGTTCCATTTCGTCAAATCGGAGTAGAGAGAGGCCGGTAGAGAAGGCGGATCACAAATCACATCATGGTTATGGGGCTAGTATCGTTGCCCCAGGGGTGCGTGCAGGCTGAAAGTGAGCCACCTAAATCGAAGGAAAAACTCGGTAGAGAATCGGTGCTTCAGCGAAAACAACCGCTCCTGAGGGTGGAAGCATTTTGTTGTGTGCGTGCGTGAGAGCACTGCAAGGGAGTCCAAAGCTCTTTACAAGTGAGACTCAGGCCCCAGCAAAAGCAGAAGAAGACTCCCCGTGTGTTTGATTTAGCTTGCACTGAAGCCCTATTTTGCACTGAAGTCTAATCTCTAGCGTTCTAACTCGAAGAAACAACAGTGTACAGAAACAGTGTTTTAGCTTCCGAAACCCTCTCTGTGGGAGGAAGCAGTTTAGGGTGTACTGTGGGTGAGAGACATGGGACTGGTTCCATTTCGTCAAATCGGGGTAGAGACACACCGGTACAGAAGGCGGCTCACAAATCACATCATGGTTAAGGGGCTAGTAGCGTTGCCCCGGGGGTGCGTGCAGGCTGAAAGTCAGCCACCTAACTCGAAGGAAAAACTCGGTAGGCAATCCGTGCTTCAGCAAAAACAGCCGCTCCTGAGGGTGGAAGCATTTTGTTGTATGCATGCGTGAGAGCACTGCAAGGGAGTCCAAAGCTTTTTACGTGTGAGACTCAGGCCCCAGCAAAAGGCCGAACAAGACTCACCGTGTGATTGATTTAGCTAGCACTGCGGCCCTACTGTTGCACGGAAATCTAATCGCTAGTATCCTAACTCGAAGAAGCAACAGCGTACAGAAACAGTGTTTTAGCTTCCGACGACCTCTCTGTGGGAGGGAGCAGTTTAGGGTGTACTGTGGGTGAGAGCCTGGGGATGGGTTCCATTTCGAAAAATCGAGGTAGAGACAGGCCCGTAGAGAAGGCAGCTCAGAAATCACATCATGGTTATCGGGCTAGAAGCGTTGCCCCAGGGGTGCGTGCATGCTGAAAGTCAGCCACCTAACTCGAAGGAAAAACTCGGTAGAGATTCCGTGCTTCAGCGAAAACACCCACTCCTGAGAGTGGAAACATTTTGTTGTGTGCGTGTGTGAGAGCACTGCAAGGGAGTCCAAAGGTTTTGACGACTTAGAATGAGGCCCCAGCAAAACTCAGAACAAGATGCCCCGTGTGTTTGATTTAGCTAGCACTGTGGCCCTAATTTTGCACGGAAGTCTAATCTCTAGCATTCTAACTGGAAGAAATAACAGTGTACAGAAAGAGTGTTTTAGCTTCCGACGCCCTCTCTGTGGGAGGAAGCAGTTTAGGGTGTACTGTGGGTGAGAGCCACGGGACTGGTTCCATTTCATCAAATCGGGGTAGAGACAGGCGGGTACAGAAGGCAGCTCACAAATCACATCATGGTTATGGGGCTAGTAGCGTTGCCCCGGGGGTGCATGCAGGCTGAAAGTCAGCCACCTAACTTGAAGGAAAAACTCGGTAGAGAATCCGTGCTTCAGTGAAAACAGCCGCTCCTGAGGCTGGAAGCATTTCGTTGTGTGCGTGTGTGAGAGCACTGCAAGGGAGTCCAAAGCATTTTCGAGTGAGACTCAGGCCCCAGCAAAACGCATAAGAAGACTCCCAGTGTGTTTGACTTAGCTAGCAGTGTGGCCCTACTGTTGCACGGAAATTTAATCGCTAGGGTTCTAACTCGAAGAAACCACAGCGTACAGAAACAGTGTTTTAGCTTCCGACGACCTCTCTGTGGGAGGAAGCAGTTTAGGGTGTACTGTGGGTGAGAGCAAGTGGATGGGTTCCATTTCGTAAAATCGGGGTAGAGACAGGCCGGGACAGAATGCAGCTCACAAATCACATCATGCTTATGGGGCTGGTAGCGTTGCCCCGGGGGTGCGTGCAGGCTGAAAGTCAGCCACCTAAGTCGAAGGAAAAACTGGGTAGACAATCCATGCTTCAGCGAAAACAGCCGCTCCTTGAGGGTGGAAACATTTTGTTGTGTTCGTGCGTGAGAGCACTGCAAGGGAGTCCAAAGCTTTTCACGAGTGATACTCAGGACCCGGGAAAGGGCGGAACAAGAGTCCCCGTGTGTTTGATTTAGCTAGCACTGGGGCCCTACATTAGCACGGAAGTCTAATCTCTAGCGTTCTAACTGGAAGAAACAACAGTGTACAGAAACAGAGTTTTAGCTTCCGATGCCTTTTCTGTGGGAGGAAGCAGTTTAGGGTGTACTGTGGGTGAGAGCCACGGGACTGGTTCCATTTCGTCAAATCGGGGTAGAGACAGGCCGGTACATAAGGCAGCTCACAAATCACATCATGGTTATGGGGCTAGTAGCGTTGCCCCGGGGGTGCATGCAGGCTGAATGTCAGCCACCTAACTCTAAGGAAAAACTCGGGAGAGAATCCATGCTTCAGCGAAAACAGCCGCTCCAGAGGGTGGAAGCATTGTGGTTGTGTGCGTGTGTGAGAGCACTGCAAGGGAGTCCAAAGCTTTTTACGAGTGAGACTCAGGCCCCAGCAAAAGGCAGAACAAGCCTCCCCATGTGTTTGATTTAGCTAGCACTACGGCCCTACTGTTGCACGGAAATCTAATCGCTAGGTTTGTAACGCAAGGAAACAACAGCCTACAGAAACAGTGTTTCAGCTTCCGACGACCTATCTGTGGGAGGAAGCAGTTGAGGGTGTACTGTGGGTGAGAGCATGGGGATGGGATCCATTTCGTAAAATCGGGGTAGAGACAGGCCGGTACAGAAGGCAGCTCACAAACCACATCATGGTTATGGGGCTAGTACGTTTCCCAGGGAGTGCGTGAAGGGTGAATGTCAGCGACCTATCTGGAAGGAAAAATTTGGTAGAGAATCGGTGCTTCAGCGAAAACAGCCGCTCCTGAGGGTGGAAGCATTTTTTTGTGGCCTGCGTGAGAGCACTGCAAGGGAGTCCAAAGCTCCTTACTAGTGTGACTCAGGCCCCAGCAAAAGGCAGAACAAGACTCCCCGTGTGTTTGATTTAGCTTGCACTCTTGCCCTACTTTTGCACTGAAGTCTAATCTCTAGCATTCTAACTCGAAGAAACAACAGTGTACAGAAACAATGATTTAGCTTCCGACCCTCTCTGTTGGAGGAAGCAGTTTAGATTGTTCTGTGGGTGATAGCCACGGGAGTGGTTCCATTACATAAAATCGGGGTAGAGACAGGCCGGAACAGAAGGCAGCTCACAAATCACATCATGGTTATAGGGCTAGTAGCGTTGCCCCGCAAGTGCATGCTGGATTAAAGTGAGCGACCTAACTCGAAGGAAAAACTCGGTAGAGAATCCGTGCTTCAGCGAAAACAGCCACTCCTGAGGGTGGAAGCATTTTGTTGTGTGTGTGCGTGAGAGCACTGCAAGGGAGTCCAAAGCATTTTACGAGTGAAACTCAGGCGCCAGCAAAACGCAGAAGAAGACTCCCAGTGTGTTTGACTTAGCTAGCAGTGCGGCCCTACTGTTGCACGGAAATTTAATCGCTACGGTTCTAACTCGAAGAAACCACAGCGTACAGAAACAGTGTTTTAGCTTCCGACGACCTCTCTGTGGGAGGAAGCAGTTAGGGTGTACTGTGGGTGAGAGCAAGTGGATGGGTTCCATTTCGTAAAATCGGGGTAGAGATAGGCCGGGACAGAACGCAGCTCACAAATCACATCATGGTTATGGGGCTGGTAGCGTTGCCCCGGGGGTGCATGGAGGCTGAAAGTCACCCAGCTAAGTCGAAGGAAAAACTCGGTAGACAATCCGTGCTTCACGAAAACAGCCGCTCCTGAGGGTGGAAGCATTTTGTTGTGTGTGTGCGTGAGAGCACTGCAAGGGAGTCCAAAGCTTTTTACGAGTGAGAGTCAGGCCCCAGCAAAAGGCAGAACAAGACTCCCCATGTGTTTGATTTAGTTAGAACTGCGGCCTTACTTTTGCATTGAAGTCTAATCGCTAGGGTTCTAACTTGAGGACAAAACAGTGCACAAACACAGGGTTTTAGCTTCCGACGACCTCTCTGTGGGAGAAAGCAGTTTAGGGTGTACTGTGAGTGAGAGCCACAGGACTGGTTCCATTTCGTAAAATCGGCGTAGAGACAGGCCGGTACAGAAGACAGCTCACAAATCACATCATGGTTATGGGGCTAGTCGCGTTGCCCCGGGGGTGCGTGCAGGCTGAAAGTCAGCGACCTAACTCGAAGGAAAAACTCGGTAGAGAATCCGTGCTTCAGTGAAAACAGCCGCTCCTGAGGGTGGAAGCATTTTTTGTGTGCGTGCGTGAGAGCACTGCAAGGGAGTCCAAAGCTTTTTACGAGTGAGACTCAGGCCCCAGCAAAAGGCAGAACAAGACTCCCCGTGTGTTTGATTTAGCTAGCACTGCGGCCCTACTGTTGCACGGAAATCTAATCGCTAGGTTTGTAAGGCAAGGAAACAACAGCGTACAGAAACAGTGTTTCAGCTTCCGACGACCTATCTGTGGGGGTAAGCAGTTGAGGGTGTACTGTGGGTGAGAGCATGGGGATGGGATCCATTTGGTAAAATCGGGGTAGAGACAGGCCGGTACAGAAGGCAGATCACAAACCACATCATGGTTATGGGGCTAGTACGTTGCCCAGGGGGTGCGTGCAGGCTGAAAGTCAGCGACCTAACTCGAAGGAAAAACTCAGTAGAGAATCCGTGCTTCAGCGAAAACAGCCACTCCTGAGGGTGGAAGCATTTTTTGTGTGCGTGCGTGAGAGCACTGCAAGGGAGTCCAAAGCCTTTTACGAGTGAGACTCAGGCCCCAGCAAAAGGCAGAACAAGACTCCCCGTGTGTTTGATTTAGCTTGCCCTCTGGCCCTACTTTTGTACTGAAGTCTAATCTCTAGCATTCTAACTCGAAGAAACAACAGTGTACAGAAACAATGTTTTAGGTTCCGAAACCCTCTCTGTGGGAGGAAGCAGTTTAGATTGTACTGTGGGTGATAGCCACGGGATTGGTTCCATTACGTAAAATCGGGGTAGAGACAGGCCGGAATGGAAGGCAGCTCACAAATCACATCATGGTTATAGGGCTAGTAGCGTTGCCCCGCGAGTGCATGCTGGCTTAAAGTGAGCGACCTAACTTGAAGGAAAAACTCGGTGGAGAATCCGTGCTTCAGCGAAAACAGCCAATCTTGGGGGTGGAAGCATTTTGTTGTGTGTGTGCGTGACAGCACTGCCAGGGAGTCCAAAGCATTTTACGAGTGAGACTCAGGCGCCAGCAAAACGCAGAAGAAGACTCCCAGTGTGTTTGCCTTAGCTAGCAGTGCGGCCCTACTGTTGCACGGAAATTTAATCGCTACGGTTCTAACTCGAAGAAACCACAGCGTACAGAAACAGTGTTTTAGCTTCCGACGACCTCTCTGTGGGAGTAAGCAGTTAGGGTGTACTGTGGGTGAGAGCAAGTGGATGGGTTCCATTACGTAAAATCGGGGTAGAGACAGGCCGGGACAGAATGCAGCTCACAAATCACATCATGGTTATGGGGCTGGTAGCTTTGCCCCGGGGGTGTATGGAGGCTGAAATCACCCACCTAAGTCGAAGGAAAAACTCGGTAGACAATCCGTGCTTAAGCAAAAACAGCCACTCCTGAGGGTGGAAGCATTTTGTTGCGTGCGTGCGTGAGAGCACTGCAAGGGAGTCCAAAGCTATTTACGAGTCAGACTCAGGCCCCAGCAAAAGGCAGAACAAGACTCCCCGTGTGTTTGATTTAGCTGGCACTGAGGCCCCACTTTTGCATTGAAGTCTAATTGCCAGGGTTCTAACTGGAAGAAACAACAGTGTACCAAAACAGGGTTTTAACTTTCGAAGACCTCTCTGTGGGAGGAAGCAGTTTAGTTTGTACTGTGGGTGAGAGCCACGGGACTGGTTCCATTTCGTCAAATCGGGGTAGAGACAGGCCAGTACAGAAGGCAGCTCACAAATCACATCATGGTAATGGGGCTAGTAGCGTTGCCCCGGGGGTTCGTTTAGGCTGAAAATAGGCCACCGAACTCGAAGAAAAACTCGTTAGAGAAACCGTGCTTCAGCGAAAACAGCCGCTCTTGAGGGTGGAAGCATTTTTTTGTGTGCATGGGTGAGAGCACTGCAAGGGAGTCCGAAGCTTTTTACGAGTGAGAATCAGGCTCCAAAGAAAGACAGAACAAGACGCCCCGTGTGTTTGATTTAGCTAGCACAGCGGCACGACTTTGCACTGAAGTCTAATCTCTGGCGTTCTAACTCGAAGAAACAACAGTGTACAGAAACAGTGTTTTAGCTTCCGACGCCCTCTCTGTGGGAGGAAGTAGTTTAGAGTGTACTGTGGGTGAGAGCCACGGGACTCGTTCCATTTCGTAAAATCCGGGTAGAGACAGGCCAGTACAGAAGGCAGCTCACAAATCACATCATGGTTATGGGGCTAGAATGGTTGCCCCGGGGGTGCATGCAGGCTGAATGTCAGCCACCTAACTCTAAGGAAAAACTCGGGAGAGAATCCGTGCTTCAGCGAAAAAGGCGCTCCTGAGGGTGGAAGCATTGTGTTGTGTGCGTGTGTGAGAGCACTGCAAGGGAGTCCAAAGCTTTTTGCGAGTGAGACTCAGGCCCCAGCAAAAGGCAGAACAAGACTCCCCGTGTGTTTGATTTAGCTAGCACTGCGGCCCTACTGTTGCACGGAAATCTAATCGCTAGGTTTGTAAGGCAAAGAAACAACAGCGTACAGAAACAGTGTTTCAGTTTCCGACGACCTATCTGTGGGAGGAAGCAGTTGAGGGTGTACTGTGGGTGAGAACATGGGGATGGGATCCATTTCGTTAAATCGGGGTATAGACTGGCCGGTCCAGAAGGCAGCTCACAAACCACATCATGGTTATGGGGCTAGTACGTTGCCCAGGGAGTGCGTGCAGGGTGAATGTCAGCGACCTATCTCGAAGGAAAAATTTGGTAGAGAATCGGTGCTTCAGCGAAAACAGCGGCTCCTGCGGGTGGAAGCATTTTTGTGTGCTTGCGTGAGAGCACTGCAAGGGAGTCCAAAGCCCTTTACTAGTGTGACTCAGGCCCCAGCAAAAGGCAGAACAAGACTCCCCGTGTGTTTGATTTAGCTTGCCCTCTGGCCCTACTTTTGCACTGAAGTCTAATCTCTAGCATTCTAACTCGAAGAAACAACAGTGTACAGAAACAATCTTTTAGCTTCCAAAACCCTCTCTGTCGGAGGAAGCAGTTTAGATTGTACTGTGGGTGATAGCCACGGGAGTGGTTCCATTACGTAAAATCGGGGTAGAGACAGGCCGGAACAGAAGGCAGCTCACAAATCACATCATGGTTATAGGGCTAGTAGCGTTGCCCCGCGAGTGCATGCTGGCGTAAAGTGAGCGACCTAACTCGAAGGAAAAACTCGGTAGAGAATCCGTGCTTCAGCGAAAACAGCCACTCCTGCAGGTGGAAGCATTTTGTTGTGTGTGTGTGTGAGAGCACTGCAAGGGAGTCCAAACCATTTTATGAGTGAGACTCAGGCGCCAGCAAAACGCAGAAGACTCCCAGTGTGTTTGCCTTAGCTAGCAGTGCGGCCCTACTGTTGCACGGAAATTTAATCGCTACGGTTCCAACTCGAAGAAACCACAGCGTACAGAAACAGTGTTTTAGCTTCCGACGACCTCTCTGTGGGAGTAAGCAGATAGGGTGTACTGTGGGTGAGAGCAAGTGGATGGGTTTCGTTTCGTAAAATCGGGGTAGAGACAGGCCGGGACAGAATGCAGCTCACAAATCACATCATGGTTATGGGGCTGGTAGCGTTGCCCCGGGGTACATGGAGGCTGAAAGTCACCCAGCTAAGTCGAAGGAAAAACTCGGTAGACAATCCGTGCTTCAGCAAAAACAGCCGCTCCTGAGGGTGGAAGCATTTTGTTGTGTGCATGCGTGAGAGCACTGCAAGGGAGTCCAAAGCTATTTACGAGTCAGACTCAGGCCCCAGCAAAAGGCAGAACAAGACTCCCCGTGTGTTTGATTTAGCTGGCACTGAGGCCCCACTTTTGCATTGAAGTCTAATTGCCAGGGTTCTAACTGGAAGAAACAACAGTGTACCAAAACAGGGTTTTAACTTTCGAAGGCCTCTCTGTGGGAGGAAGTAGTTTAGTTTGTACTGTGGGTGAGATCCACAGGATTGGTTCCATTTCGTCAAATCGGGGTAGAGACAGGCCAGTACAGAAGGCAGCTCACAAATCACATCATGGTAATGGGGCTAGTAGCGTTGCCCCGGGGGTTCGTTTAGGCAGAAAATAGGCCACCGAACTCGAAGAAAAACTCGGTAGAGAAACCGTGCTTCAGCGAAAACAGCCGCTCTTGAGGGTGGAAGCATTTTCTTGTGTGCATGGGTGGAGCACTGCAAGGGAGTCCGAAGATTTTTACGAATGAGAATCAGGCCCCAAAAAAAGACAGAACAAGATGCCACGTGTGTTTGATTTAGCTAGCACAGCGGCACGACTTTGCACTGAAGTCTAATCTCTGGCGTTCTAACTCGAAGAAACAACAGTGTACAGAAACAGTGTTTTAGCTTCCGACGCCCTCTCTGTGGGAGGAAGTAGTTTAGAGTGTACTGTGGGTGAGAGCCACGGGACTGGTTCCATTTCGAAAAATCGGGGTAGAGACAGGCTGGTACAGAAGGCAGCTCGCAAATCACATCATGGTTATGTGGTAGTAGCGTTGCCCCGGGGGTGCATGCAGGCTGAATGTCAGCCACCTAACTCTAAGGAAAAACTCGGGAGAGGATCCGTGCTTCAGCGAAAACAGCCGCTCCCGAGGGTGGAAGCCTTGTGTTGTGTGCGTGTGTGAGAGCACTGCAAGGGAGTCCAAAGCTTTTTACGAGTGAGACTCAGGCCCCAGCAAAAGGCCGAACAAGACTCCCCGTGTGTTTGATTTAGCTAGCACTGCGGCCCTACTGTTGCACGGAAATCTAATCGCTAGTTTTGTAACACAAAGAAACAACAGGGTACAGAAACAGTGTTTCAGCTTCCGACGACCTATCTGTGGGGGGAAGCAGTTGAGGGTGTACTGTGGGTGAGAGCATGGGGATGGGATCCATTTCGTAAAATCGGGGTAGAGACAGGCCGGTCCAGAAGGCAGCTCACAAACCACATCATGGTTATGGGGCTAGTACGTTGCCCAGGGAGTGCGTGCAGGGTGAATGTCAGCGACCTATCTCGAAGGAAAAATTTGGTAGAGAATCGGTGCTTCAGCGAAAACAGCCGATCCTGAGGGTGGAAGCATTTTTTTGTGTGCCTGCGTGAGAGCACTGCAAGGGAGTCCAAAGCTCTTTACTAGTGTGACTCAGGCCCCAGCAAAAGCAGAACAACACTTCCCGTGTGTTTGATTTAGCTTGCCCTCTGGCCCTACTTTTGCACTGAAGTCTAATCTCTAGCATTCTCACTCAAAGAAACAACAGTGTACAGAAACAATCTTTTAGCTTCCAAAACCCTCTCTGTCGGAGGAAGCAGTTTAGATTGTACTGTGGGTGATAGCCACGGGAGTGGTTCCATTACGTAAAATCGGGGTAGAGACAGGCCGGAACAGAAGGCAGCTCACAAATCACATCATGGTTATAGGGCTAGTAGCGTTGCCCCGCGAGTGCATGCTGGCGTAAAGTGAGCGACCTAACTCGAAGGAAAAACTCGGTAGAGAATCCGTGCTTCAGCGAAAACAGCCACTCCTGAGGGTGGAAGCATTTTGTTGTGTGTATGCGTGAGAGCACTGCAAGGAAGTCCAAAGCATTTTACGAGTGAGACTCAGGCGCCAGCAAAACGCAGAAGAAGACTCCCAGTGTGTTTGACTTAGCTAGCAGTGCGGCCCTACTGTTGCACAGAAATTTAATCGCTACGGTTCTAACTCGAAGAAACCACAGCGTACAGAAACAGTGTTTTAGCTTCCGACGACCTCTCTGTGGGAGTAAGCAGTTAGGGTGTACTGTGGGTGAGAGCAAGTGGATGGGTTCCATTTCGTAAAATTGGGGTAGAGACAGGCCGGGACAGAATGCAGCTCACAAATCACATCATGGTTATGGGGCTGTTAGCGTTGCCCCGGGGGTGCATGGAGGCTGAAAGTCACCCACCTAAGTCGAAGGAAAAACTCGGTAGACAATCCGTGCTTAAGCAAAAACAGCCGCTCCTGAGGGTGGAAGCATTTTGTTGTGGGCGTGCGTGAGAGCAATGCAAGGGAGTCCAAAGCTATTTACGAGTCAGACTCAGGCCCCAGCAAAAGGCAGAACAAGGCTCCCCGTGTGTTTGATTTAGCTGGCACTGCGGCCCCACTTTTGCATTGAAGTCTAAATGCCAGGGTTCTAACTCAGAGAAACAACACTAGAGAAACCGTGCTTTAGGTACCGTCGACCTCTGTGTGGGAGGAAGCAGTTTAGGGTGTACTGTGGGTGAGAGCCTGGGGACGGGTTCCGTTTCATAAAAAGGAGGGAGAGACAGGCCGGAGAGAAGTCAGCTCTCAACTCACACCATGGCTATGGGGCTAGTACCGTTGCCCCGGGTGTGTGTGCAGGCTTCATGAAAACCGCCTAACTCGAAGGAAAAACTCGGTGGAGAATCCATGCTTCAGCTAAAACAGCCGCTCCTGAGGGTGGAAGCATTTTGCTGTGTGCGTGCATGAGAGCCCTGCAAGGGAGTCCAAAGCTTTTTGCGAGTGAGACTCAGGCCCCAGCAGAAGGCAGAACACGACTCTCCCTGTGTTTCATCAAGCTAGCACTGCGGCCCCACTTTTGCATGGAAGTCTCATCACTAGCGTTCTAACTCAAAGAAACAACAGTGTAGAGAAATCGTGCTTTAGTTACTGTCGACCTCCAGGCGGAGGAAGCAGTATACAGGGTACCGTGGGTGAGAGCCTTGGGAACGGTTTCCATACGTGAAACCGAGGGAGAAACCGTTCCGGGCAGAAGGCACCTCTGGACTCAGCTCTTGCTACCTGAAGCTAACACTACTGCTCCATGTGTGCTTGGAATGCTCCGTGCTCAACACTGCCTTGGAAGGAACAAGCCTGTAAAGAATCCCAGCTGCAGCTCATTCGCCTACCAGGCTACTAAGGCCACGAAGCAATGGTGTATAGTTACTGCCCTTTCTGTAACATTGCCGTTCCTGAAGACGGAGGAATTTTACAGTGCTCCTGTAGGAGAGACCGGGAAAGGGTCCCATATGTGAAATGGAGTGAGAAACAGGCCGTTGTGGAAGGGAGCTCTAAACTCACCTCTTGTTTCTGATGCTAGTACCCTTGCCCCGGGGGTGCCTGCAGGCCTAAAGCCAACCACCTAACTCAAGGGAACAACTCTTTAGAGAATTCCTGCTTCGGCTAAAAGAGCCATGCCTGAGGGTGGACGCATTTTGCTGTGTGCAAGGGTGAGCGCCCTGCAGCTGAGTCCCAAACCATTTTCTGTGTGAGACTCAGGCCCCGGAAGAAAGCAGAACACGACTCCCCACTTGTTTCATGAAGCTAGCACTGCGGCCCCACTTTTGCATGGAAGTCTACTCGCTAGCATTCTTACTCGGAGAAACAACACTAGAGAAACCGTGCTTTAGGTACCGTCGACCTCTGTGTGGGAGGAAGCAGTTTAGGGTGTACTGTGGGTGAGAGCCTGAGGACGGGTTCCATTTTGGAAAATTGGGGGAGGGACAGGCCGGTACACAAGGCAGCTCTCCGCTCACACCATGGTTATGGGGCTAGTACCGTTGCCCCGGGTGTGCGTGCAGGCTTAAAGACAACCACCTAACTCGAAGGAAAAACTTGGTAGAGAATCCATGCATCAGCTAAAACAGCCACTCCAGAGGGTGGAAGCATTTTGTTGTGTGCGTGCGTGAGAGCCCTGCAAGGGAGTCCAAAGCTTTTTGTGAGTGAGACTCAGGCCCCAGCAGAAGGCAGAACACGACTCGCCATGTGTTTCATCAAGCTAGCACTGCGGCCCCACTTTTGCCTGGAAGTGTAATCGCTAGCGTTCAAACTCGAAGAAACAACAGTGTAGAGAAACCGTGCTTTAGCTACCGTCGACCTCTCCGTGTGCAAAAGCAGTTTACGCCGCACTGCGGGTGAGAGCCTGGGGACAGGTTCCATCGGTAAAATCGAGGGAGAGACAGGCCAGTGCAGAAGGCAGCTGTCAACTCACCTCTTGTTTACGAGGTTAACCTCTGACCTAACGTCAGAGTCACGCTCTGCCTTCCGGGTTGGCTCAGGAGGATGCACATAGTGCTGCTGCTGAATTTTAAGCTTTTCAACAAACTGCCTCTGGAACTGTCTCGATGGTGCATGATTGTACCCGAAAGCCTCAAACTGCACAACACTAGGAGAATTCACCTGAGGCCCAACCGGGAGCCAGATCCTCAAACTGATGATTGCCCTCAAGTTCCAACCTTCGGGCAGGACTCCGAACTGCCATCACGTGGAACCCTACCATCTTCCGGAAAGAAGCCGTACCCCTAGCATGGATGTGGGCCCGACCACGCCCGCGCCCTATTTCTGACTGCACGCATGATGGTAGAGGCCTGGTTAGTGCCAGAGACACCAGGCAGGAAAACAGAAGGAAGACGTGCCACATTAACTAATTGGCCCGAGCTTGGATGTGCTGGCCCTGACCGTGCCCATTTCCTGGTGCTGAACGCACAAATGATTTTGGAGACCTGGTCAGTGCCAGACCAATCAGCTAGGAGTAGAGCAAGAAGATGTGCCACTTATCCCGGCGGGTTGTCTCGTAAAAGCGTTCATTTCACCGAAAACCCCAAGACCCAGCTCCGCTAATCAGCATTCCCCTGAGCCCAAGCCTGAAGGCGCAGGCTCACGCTAATGCTATCCCTCGACTCAGCTCTCAGGGCAGGTCTCCACAGTGTCATCAGTTAGGTGACTACCATCTTCCGGAATCTCACTCTAACCCTAGGCACGGCCCTGGCCTTACCTGTCCAGAAAGCTCTGTCTGAAGCCAACGCGATTTGGGACACAAGAGTGGTCCAGGAAGAATCAGACAAAAATACAGAATGAAGCCATACAACTTGTCACACACACAGACACACACACACCTACACCCTGGCATGTTGCTGGGAGCAGGATACAGGCGAAAGTTGAAATGTCAGCCACTCTACAGGCATCCCACTGGTGCCCAGCAGGCAGCCAGAGCCTCACCCTGATGCTAGTTCAGCCCTCAGGCAGGTCTCCCAACCGCCATCAGATGGACTGCATACCGTCTCCCGGAACGAAAGCCTAACCCTAGCTTTTTCGAATGGGCGTTTGGTTTCGTATGAAACGTGCCACGTGCTTAACTCGGAGGAACAAGCTTGTCTAGAATGCAAGTTGCAGCTCACGGCTCGTTTCACGAAAAGGGAAGCGTTTTCAAAGTCTGTGTGGCAGCATAAGGAGAGTACCATTATACTCAACTCTAAGAAAAAACCCGGTAGAGAAACGTCTATCAACTAACATTGCCTTGCTGTAGCTAGAAGCATTTTTCAAAAGTCTGTGTGACGGCATAAGGAAGGTGCCATACGTTTGTATCTCCTACCAAAAGCACTGTCGAGAAACCCTCATTCCACTAACATCTTCTTTCCTGAAGAGAGCCTTTACGAATGTATGTGTGACAGGGCGCCTGGGTGGGTCCGTTGGTTAAACGACTGCCTTCGGCTCGGGTTTGTTCCCTAAAACAGCACTGTTGAGAAACCTTCATTCCACTAACATCTTCTTTCTTGAAGAGAGCTTTCTCCAATGTATGTAGAGATACATTGTATGTATAAAGACACTGCCATACCCTTAACACTGAGGACAAAGATGTGGAGAACGCATCGCATTCCATGGTGATGCTCGCCCTGCATTCTGTCGTCAGGACAGAATTCCGCTCTGCCATCTAAATGGCGCCCACGTTCTCCTGGAGTGAAATTCTAACTGTAGCCCTGGCGCCGCCCCAACCAACCGTAAGTATGAAGGTACGGTGGGTCTGGGCCACGTGACCAAAGTCAGACTAATCAGGAAGGAACACTTTAGGAAACTGAGCCCCTTGCACCCCTCGGGATGTTCTGGCACAGCAGGGTTCTAGCAAGAAACCGAAATCTCAGCACCTGGAGGAGCATCCCCCTGATGCCAAGGAGGAAAGCAGAGCATCCCCCTGATGCTAGCCCTCAGCTCAGTCCTCAGGCAGGACTCGGAACGGCCACCAAAACCCTTTCTCCTTCCAAAACGAAACCCTAACCCTCGCATGGGTGCGGCCCTGTCCAAGCGACAAACCCAGTTCTGAATGCACAATGCCAGGGTAATCAAGCAGGAAACCAGAAGGTTTTACGTGCAACCTGTAGCATCAGGATGTATGCTGGGCGCATGATTTTATGGAGAATCCCACAAGTCCACAACCCTATGAGCATTCCTCTGAGGCCAACCAGAAGCCAGAGCCTCTGGCTCTGATGCTAGCCCTCAGCTCTGCCCTCGGGGTAGGACTGCAAATGGCCATCAAATGGAACCCTTCCATCTCTCGCAACGAAACCCTAACCGTGGCACAGTTTTGGGCCGTTACCTTTCCCATTTCCTGGTGAATTCGGGATTTTTCTATTTTTTTGAGTGAGGCTCAGATGGCTATGTATTTCCCCCTTAGTACTGCCTTTGTAGTATCACATAGGTTTTGGACCGATGTGTTCTCGTTCTCATTGATTTTCATGAATTGATTTTGTTCTTCTTTGATTTCTTGGTTGAAGCAAACATTCTTGAGCACAGTGGTCTTTAGCTTCCAAGTGTTTGAATTTCTGCCAATTTTTTTCTTGTGATTGAGTTCCACTTTTAGAGCATTGTGGTCTGAGAGTATGCAAGGAATAATCTCAATCTTTTGGTATTGGTTGAGACCTGATTTGTGACCCAGTATGTGGTCTATTCTGGATAAATTTCCATGTGCCCTCGAGAAGAATGAGTATTCTGTCATTTTAGGGTGGAATGTTCTGTAAATATCTATGAGGTCCGTCTTGTCTAATGTATCATTCAAAGCTCTTGTTTCCTTGTTGATTTTCTGTTTAGATGATCTGTCCATTGCTGAGAGTGGAGTATTGAGATCTCCTACAATTAACGTATTGTTATCAATATGACTCTTTATTTTGGTTAACAGTTGGCTTATATAGATGGCTTCTCCCATGTTGGGGGCATAGATATTTATAATTGTTAGATCATCTGATTGGATAGACACTTTAAGAATGATATAGTGTCCTTCTGTGTCTCTTATTACAGAATTTAGTTTAAAATCTAATTTGTCTGCTATATGATTTGCTACCCCAGCTTTCTTTTGAGGATCCGCTGTCATGGAAGATGGATCTCCATCCCTTCACTTTCAGTCTGGTGTATCTTTAGGTTCAAAATGAATCTCTTGTAGACAGCATATGGATGTGTCCTGTCTTTTTATCCAATCTGCAGCCCTGTGCCGTTTTATGGGAGTGTTTAGGCCATTCACGTTGAGAGTGATTATTGAAAGATATGAATTAATTGTCATCATGTTGCCTGTGAAGACGTTGTTTTTATAGATTGTCCCTGTAAATTTCTGTTGTAGATCACTCTTGGGGTCTTTCTCCTTTTATAGAACCCCCCTTAATATTTCTTGCAAGGCCCCCTTAGTGGTCACATATTCTTTCAATTTCTGCCGGTCGTGGAAGCTCCGCATCTCTCCATCCATTCTAAATGAAAGCCTTGCCAAGTAAAGTATTCTTGGCTGCATGTTCTTCTCATTTATTACCCTGAATATGTCTTGCCAGCCCTTTCTGGCTTGCCAGGTCTCTGTGGATAGGTCTGACGTTATTCTGATGTTCCTCCCTCTGTACGTAAGGAATCTCTTCCCCCTAACTGCCCTTCAGATGGTCTCCTTGGTTCTAAGACTTGCAAGTTTTACTTTACATGCCGGGGTGTTGGCTTGTTTTCCTTGAACTTAGGAGGGGTCCTCTCTGCCTCTAGGATGCGAATGTTTGTTTCATTCCCCAGATTAGGGAAGTTCTCAGCTACGATTTGCTCAAATACATCTTCTAGTCCTCTCTCTCTCTCCACTGCCTCTGGGATTCCAATTATTCTGAATTGGAAAGTTTCATGGTGTCACTTAATTCTCTGATTCTATTTTCATGGATTCTGAGTTGTTTTTCCCTGGCCTCCTCTTTTCCCTTTTTATCTATTATATTGTCTTCCAGGTCGCTTATTCTCTCTTCTGCCTCACTTACCCTAGCTGTTAGATTATCTAGATTGGATCGGAGCTCATTGATAGCATTATTAAGTTCTGCCAATTCAGCTTTCATTTCTGCCCTTAGAGACTCTATGTTGCCATTAATTGATTTCTCCATTCTAGCCACTGTCTTCACAATTGCCAGCTTGAATTCCATCTCCGACATCTTGGTTATATCTGCATCCATTTGTAAATCTGCAGCATAAGTCATAATCTCTGAGTCTTTTCTATTTTGGGGCTCCTCCTCCTAGTCATTCTGTTGATGGGTGTTTGAGGGAATGTATAGAGTCCAAATTATTGACCAGAACCCAAGCAAGATGCACCTGTTTTCTTGGGACCTTAGGGTTGCTGGCTTCTTGTTTTCCCAGCCTGTCTTCTGCAGGAGGGGCCTGCTGCACTGTTACTCAGGCAACCCTGTTCGGGTAGAGTTACCCTGTGCTCCTGTGGTGGGGGATGGGCTTAGTGGGAATCAGTTTTGCGGGCTTTTGTTCTCTGGCGGCTTTAACTGGCGCCTTTCTGCATCTCTTCTGTGAGTCAGGGCAGAAGAGACCATTTCCATCCCTCTGCCTCTGAGCAGAGAGATCACAGTCTGTTCTTCAGTGACTCTCCTGGCCACACCGTCTCCATTTCTGTCCGTGCTGCTATAAACTGCAGCGTACTGGGTTGTGCAGCCCTCCGCAGCGCTCCCAGTTCTGCCTCCAGGTCAGAGCATGTCTCTTCCCCCAAAGGCAGATCCTTAACCCACTAAGTCGTCCAGGTGCCCCTAGAATGCATCTTCCAGCTAACAGCTTGTTTCGTGAAGAAAGAAGCATTTTCAAATGTATGTGTGGGAGAATAATTAACTCAAACATCTTGGAGGAACCATCTTTCAAATAGTATCTTCTTTCCTGAAGACAGAAGCACTTTCAAATGCCTGTGTGGAAGTATAATAAAAGTGTCATATACTTCTCTAAGAATGAACAATGTAAGGAAACCGTCTTTCAATGTACATCTTCCTTCAAGAATATAGAAATATTTTCAAAAATTGTGTGGGAAATCATAAGGAGAGTTCCATATGCCCTCCTTAATAAGCTTTTTATCAGTTAACCAATCCCTCCCCACCCACCGAACTCCCTTTGCACAAGCCTGTTTGTTTCCCGGACTAAAGAGGATAGGTGTCATGGCTTTTCTCCTTCTTTGGTTTCTTCTCATTGAGGTTTCCTTCCCTTTTCCTGTTGTCCTCTGCACTATTCCTTATATTCCACATATTAGGGACCCCATATAATTGTCATTCTCTGAATGACTTATTTCATTTAGCATAATACCCTCCAGTACTATCCATATCGCTGCCAACGGTCTGAGTAATATTTCACCAAATGGACCACCAATGAACCAAATTTTCGTTATACTTTCATCCGTTAAAGGACGTCTCGGGTCCTTCCACAGTTTGGCTATTGTGGACGCTATGTGGATGCTATCTATGAAAATTGGGGTGCATGTGTCCCTTCTTTTCACAACATCTGCAAATTTAAGGTAATTATCTAGTAGTGCACTTGCCAGGTCGTAAGGGAGCTCTATTTTTAGAGTCTCGAGGAACCTCCATACTGTTTTCCAGTGTGTCTGTACCAGCTTGCATTCCCAACAGTGTAAGAGCGTTTCCCTTTCTCCACATCCTTGCTAACGTTTGTTGTTCGCTCTTGTGTTAATTTAAGCCATTCTGACTGGTGTAAGGTGGTATCTGATGGCAAGTGATGTGGAGCATGTTTTCAAGTGTCTGTTGGCAACTTGTATGTTTTATTTGGAGAAGTGTCTGTTCATGTCTCCTGCCCTTTTCTTGACTGGATTTTTTGGGTGTTCAGTTTGAGAAATTCCATGTAGATCTGATGTCATTTGCAAATACCTGCTCCGATTCTGTAGGTTGCCTTTTAGTTTTGTTGACTGTTTTCTTTGCTGTGCAAAAGCTTTTTATCTTGATGAAGTCCCAATAGTTCATTTTTGCTTTTGTTTCCCTTGCCTTTAGAGATGTGTCTTGCAAGAAGTTGATGCAGCCGAGGTTGAAAAGCTTATGACCTGTGTTCTCCTCTAGGATTTTGATGGTTTTCTGTCTCACATTGAGGTCTTTCATCCATTTTGAGTGCATCTTTGTGTAATGTGTAAGAGAATGGTCCAGATTCATTCTTCAGCATGTGGCTGTCCAAATTCCCAGCAACGTTTATTGAAGAGAATTGAGAATAAGACAATATTCCATTGGCTATTCTTTAGTGCTCTGTCGAAGATTCATTGACCATAGAGTTAAGGGTCCATTTCTGGGCTGTCTATTCTCTTCCATTGATCTATGTGTCTTTTTCTGTACAATACTACTGGCGATTTGGGTGTTTTTTGTTTCCATACACATTTTAGGATTGTTTCAACTCTGTGAAGAATATCGATGGTGTATTGACTGGGGGTGCATTGAATGTGTAGACTGCTCTGGAAAGCATAGACATTTTAACAATAGTTACTCTTGCAATTCGTGAACATGGACTATTTCTCCATCTCTTTGTCTTCCTCAATTTCTTTCATCAGTGTTCTGCAGATTCTAGAGTACAAATCCATTATATTTTGGGTTAGGCTTATTCCTAGGTGTATTTATGGCTTTTGGTGCAATTGTAAATGTGATCTCTTGCACCATTAAAATCCTAGAGGAGGACACAGGCAGCAACCTCTTTGACCTTGGACAAGGCAACATCTTGCAAAGTGCATCTCTAAAGTTAGGGGGAGGGAAAAACAAAAAAGGAACTATTGGGACTTCATCAAGATAAAAAGCTTTTGCACAGCAAAGGAAACAATCAAAAAACTAAAAGGCAACCCACGGAATCAGAGCAGATATTGTCAAATGATATTTCACATAAAGGACTGGTAGCCAAGATTTACAAAGAACTTCTCTAACTCAACACCCAAAATACAAATAACCCAGTCAAGAAAAGGGCAGAAATCATGAATAGACACTTCTCCAAAGAAGACATACACCTGGCCAACAGACACAGGAAAACATCATGCACATCACTTGTCATCAGGGAACTACAAATCAAAACCACAATGACATACCACCTTACTCCAGTCAGAATAGCAAAAATTAAGGCAGGTAACAACAAATTTTGGCAAAGATGCAGGGAAAGGAGAACACTTCTACACTGTTGTTGGGAATGCAAGCTGATACAGCCACTCTGGAAAACAGTATGGAGTTTCCTCAAGATGTTAAAAATAGAGCTACCATATGACCCAGGAATTGTGCTACTAGGCATTTATCTTAAAGATAAATCTCATCAAAAGAAGGGGCACATGCAACCCAATGTTCATAGCATCAATGTCCACAATATCTAAACTGGAAGGAGCCGAGATGTCCTTCAACAGATGAAGGGATAAAGAAGTTACGGTTCTTATACACAATGGAATATTAGCCATCAGAAAGGATGGATACCTACCATTTGCAGCGACATGGATGGAACAGGCGAGATTATACTAAGTGACATAGGTCCATCAGAGAACGATAAATATCATATGCTTTCACTCATATGTGGAACATTAGAAATGGTGCAGAGGAAATTAGGGGTGGGGGGAACTGAATAGGAAGAAATCAGAGAGGGAGACAAACCTTATGAGACTTGACTCCGGGAAACAAAGTGAGGGTTGCAGAAAGGGTGTTGGGTAGGGAGATGTGGTAACTGGGTGATGGGCATTAAATAGGGCACATGATATAAAGAGCACTGGGTGATATACTCAACTAATGAAATATTGAACACTTTATCAAAAAAAAAGAATATCAGCAAGAGTATAGGAATGTATATATATGAGCAGGGCTGGTAATCCACAATTAAAATCGAGAGAGATTAATCTGTAATGAGATTTCTAAATTTTTCCCCTTACCCAAGAAATGAGGTCGGCACACTCTAAAATCCTCTGGACAAACCTACACTCACATTCACTGCTTGCAACCTTCAAATGCATTACGTTTCCTGATATCACTACAGTTCTAAAACCAAATTTCAAGAGGGCCCTGTGGATGACAGTTCCCCACAGTCACAAGATATTGTCCAGACTTCCCAGGTTAAAGCAGAGGATGGTGCTCTGAGACACTGGATCTGAATGGCCCACCGTGTGAGCCTAGATAAAGAACAAGAGAATGGAAATGGATACACGTTGGGCCAAATTTATTAGAAATGAAAATCACAAAACGGCTTCATTGAAGTCACTAGGACATCTCTTAGCAACCCGATTCTCATTCCATGGAAGGAGTAACAACTATGGGTTTGGGTTAAGGGAAACCTCCACTGCCTACACCTGGGATCCTTGTCAGCAAGAACTCTGCTTTCTTTCTTCAGAAAGAGAGGGAACTCTGTTGTAGGCTTTTTAAAATTGCCCTTCCCATGAATGGATAAGAGGCTGCAGTGATTCAGCTAGTAAGCTTGGTGCTCCCAGCTGATGCTCAAGTATTTGGATGAAGGCTCTGGGGCAATATTCCTTGAAAGGGCACCTCCTGAGCTCACTAGATACTCCTTGCTCAGTGGGGAACCTGCTTCTCCCTCTGCCTGAAGCTCCCATCACTTGTACTCTCTCTCTCTCTTTAAAATTAAATAAATAAAACCTTTTAAAAAGTAAATAAATTGGGAATAGGATACATCTGAGAATTAAATGTGTAACTTCACTCCCTTTTACGCAAGAAATGTGGCCAGGTCCTTCTAAAAATCGGGCCAAGCCTACACACACATTATCTGCTGGGCACCTTCAAATATCTTAGGCCTCCTAGAGTCAACATAGTTCTGAAAGCACCTGACAAGGGTCACTGTGCCCAGTCTGTCCCACAGTCAGAAGGACTCAGCTGGAATTACTTTATTTAAAGTAGAGGATATGACTCTGAGACACTGGATCTGGATGGCTCCCAGGGTGAACCTAGTTTGAGAAAAGAGCAAAACGGTGGAAATGTATCCACAGAAGGCCAAAGTTCCTCACTAGAGATGAGAATGGGATAATGTTAAGAAAGAGGTGACTAGCAAAATCTCCTAGCAAGCAGTCTGACTCAGGAAAAATTAAATACCCATGCCCTGCACTTGGGATCCTTGTCATCAGTAGGCCTGCATTCTTCCTAGATATCACATCTCCTCGATCCATTCATCTATTTTTTTTAAAGATTTTATTTATTTATTTGAGAGAGAGAGAGAGAAAGCATGAGAGGGGAGAGTGTCAGAGGGAGAAGTAGAATCCCCGCTGAGCCAGGAGCCCAATGCGGGGCTCAATCCTGGGATGCCAGGATCATGACCTGAGCTGAAGGCAGTCACTTAACCAACTGAGCCATCCAGGCACCTGATCCATTCATCTCTTGAAGGACATCTGGGCTCTTTCCATAGATTGGCTATTGTGGACTTTGCTGCTATAAACATTGGGGTCCATATGCCCCTTAAGGTCACAATATGTGTATCCTCTGAATAAATACTTAGTAGTACAATAGCTGGATCATAGGTTAGCTCTATTTTTAATTTTTTTGAGAATCCTCCATACTGTTTTCCAGAGTGGTTGTACCGGTTTGCATTTCCATGAACAGTGTAGAAGCGTTCTTTCCTTGCATCCTCGCCACCATCTATTGATTCTTGTCTTGTTCATTTTAGTTATTCTGACCTGCGTGAGGTGGCATCTCTGACCAGTGTGAGATGGTATCTCAGTGTGAGGTGGTATGTCAGCAATTCCCTGATGCCAAGTGATGTTGAACATTTTTCATAATCCTAGAGAACACAAGAAGCAAACTCTCTGACCTCGATCACAGCAGCTTCTTGCTACACATCTCCAATGGCAAAGGAAACAAAATAAAAAATGAACTATTGGGACTTCATCAAGATAAGATGCTTTTGCACAGCAAGGAAAACAGTCAACAAAATCAAAAGACAATCTACAAAATGGGAGAAGATACTTGCAAATGTCTTATCAGATAAAGGGCTAATATCCAAGATCTATAAAGAACATATCAAACTCAACACCCAGAAAACAACTAATCCAGTCAAGAAATGGGCAGCACATGAGCAGACATTTCTCCAAAGAAGACATACAAATGGCCAGTAGAAAGCATCTTTCAAATAACCCCTCCTTTCATGAAGATAGAAGGTTTTCAGTGGTATGTGCTAGCCTAAGGAAAGTGCCATACACCAAACTCATTGAAATAACACAGTGTAGAAACCATATTTGTACTCACTACTTCTTTCATGAAGATAGAAGTCTTTTCAAATGTGGGTGTGGAAACATAGGGACTGTGCCACTCACTTAACTCATTGAAACAACACTCTTTAGCAATCCTCTTTCAAAGAAGATCTTTCAAGGTAGTAATCATTTTGAAATGTAACTGTGGAAGCATAAAGAGAGTGGCATACATTTATCTCCTGGATATAAAACTGTGTGGAATGTGTCTTTCAACTAACATCTTTCATGCAGTATCAGCGTTTTCAAATATATGCATGGGAGAATAAAAAAGTGTTATCTACTCAATGAAAGAAATGGATGTAGAAAACACTTTTAACTAACGTCTTCTGTGATGAAAATAGATGTTTTCAATGAATGTGTGGAAGGATAAGGAACTGGCCATATTGAACTGAATGAAAAAATTCTGTGTACTAACCATTTTCCAACTAAAATCTTTTCTCACGAATCAAGAAGTTTCTTCAAAAGTTATGTGTGGAATCATAAGGAACGCACCAGAATGTAAATCAATGAAACCAGTGTTTGTATAAAACGTCTTTCAATAACATCTTTTTTAGTCTTTTAAGATTAAAAAAAAGCTTTTATTTATTTTGACAGAGAGGAAGATAGCGAGAGAGGGAACACAAGCAGGGACAAGTGGAAGAGGGAGAAGAAGGCTTCCCACTGAGCATGGAGCCTGATGCGGGGCTCGATCCCAGGACACTAGGATCATGACCTAAGCCGAAGGCAGACGTTGAAGAACTGAGCCACTGAAGCGCCCCACATCTTTTTTTATATATATATACCAAAAGAGTTCCTAAGTATTTGAGGAAGGGTAAAGAAAGTGCCATGTAGTTAGCACAATTAAAACATTTTTCTTTTTTTCACTTTATTTTTATATAAATTCACTAAGCCAACTTATATTACATCATTAGTTCAAGATGTAGTGTTCAAAAAATTATCAGGCAGTGCTCACCATATACGTGCCCTCCTTAGTGCCCAACACCCAATTCCACAACTCCACATCTTGTGAAAGCTTAAGTCCTGCCAGCGAAATCCAAGGGCAAATCTCGGGAAAATGCATCAAATTTCAGCCAGATCTGGGGTCAGATCTCATGTGATCTCATTCCAAATCTCAGCTGAACTCATCCAATCTCGTGATATTTCATGCCCAGTTGGTGAGATCCAGGGTGCAATCGTATGTGATTTTAGTTCATATCTCAAACAAATATCCCAACTCTGGTAAGATCTCAGGACCAGTAGGGATTTACAGGTGCAAATCTCATGAAATCTAACTCCAAAGCTCAAGAAAACGCATTGAAAACTCGTGAGATCTCGTGTGCAATTGCTGAGATCCAAGGGCAAATTGAGCATATTCTAAGTCTAAATCTCTGAAGAAGTCATCCAAATCTTATGAACACTCAGGGTCAGTCAACCAGATTGAGTGGAAAATGTCACATGATTTCAGTCCAAATCCCAGGAGAACTCATCCAAATCCTGTTAGATCTCGGGTCCAGTCAGTGAGATCCTGGGGAAAGTCTCTTGTAATCTAACTCCAAATCTCAGGAGAACTCATCTGAACTCCAATTCTCAGGAGAACCCATCTGAATCTCCTGAGATATCAAGCTCAGTCAGCGAGATTCAAGGTCAATTCTCACATAGTCAAAGTCCAAATATTTCAAAAATTCATTCCAATCTTAGATCTCAGAGCCTGTCTACAAGATCCAGGGACAAATTTCCCATGATCTCAGTACAAATCGCAGAAGAACTGGTACAAATCTCGTGAGATCTTGGGTCCAGCAGGGAGAAACAGTGTCAAATGTCATGTGATCTCTGTCCAAATCTCGGAGAACTCATTCAAATCACGTCAGACCTTAGGCCTGGGGTCACAGCTAACTTGTGGCCAGTCAAATCTCGGAATACCTCATCCAAGTCTCATGAGCGGTCAGACCCAGTCATTGAGATCCAGGGCCAAATCTCCCATGATCTCAGCCCAAATCCTGGGAAAACTCATGCAAAACTCTTGAGAACTCGGGCTCAGTCAACAAGCTGGAGGGGCTAATCTGGCTTCATCTAACTGCAAATCTTGAGAGAACTCATACAAATTCTGGTAGATCTCTGGTACAGACAGTGAGATCCAGGCACAAGTGCATTTCAATCTAACTCCAAATCTCGGGAGAACTCATACAAATCTCCTGAGACCTTGAGCCCAGTCAGCGAGATCCAAGGTCAAATCTCTCATGATCAGAGTCTAAATCTCGGGAAACGCATTTTAACTTCATGGGATCTCAGGGCCTTTCAGCAAGATCCAGGGTCAAATCTCCCATGAGCTCAGTGCAAATCTCAGAAGAACTGATCCCAATCTCGTGAGATTGCGGGACCTCCCTATCTGTAATATCTAGTGGACAATCCCTGTGAAGAAGTCCACCCACCTCAGTAGAACTCATCCGAATCTCACAAGATCTCGGGTCCTATGCTGAGATCCAGGGACATATCTCATGTGATCTCAACCCAAATCTTAGGAAAACTCATCCAAATCTCGTGAGACCTTGGGCCCAGTCAGCGAGATACAAGGGCAATCTCACGTTTTCTAAGTCCAAATCTCGGGAGAACTCTTTGGAATCTTGTGAGATCTCGGGAGCAGTGTGCATGATCTCGGGTCAAATCTCATGTGATCTCAGTCCAAATTTCAGGAAAACTCATCACATTCTCATGACACTTAGGGCCCTGTCAGTGAGCTCCAGGGGCAACTCTGGCTTTATCTAAGTAAAAACATGCGAGAACACATCCATATCTACTGACATCTTGGGCTCAGACAGGGAGATCCTATAGCAAACCTCATCGATTGTACGTCCAAATCTCAGGGGAGCTCTTCAAATCTCATGAGATCATGGGCCCAGGAGGGAGAACCAGGGTAAAATTTCCAGTGATCTCAGTCCAAATCTTGGCCGACTTCAGGCTCAGTCAGCCAGACAGTCAAATCTGATAGAATGAGTTTGGAAGTTTTCATTCCGTTCTTGTCTTTTAAAACAGCTTCAGTAGAAATGGTATGATTTCCTCCTTAATTATTTGGTAGAGTTCCCCTGAGGAGCTCTTTGGCCCTGGAATCTTGTTTTTTTGGAGGTTTTTGATTACTGCTTCAATTTCCTTGCTGGTTATTGGTCTGTTCCGAGTGTCTCTGTCTTACTCTTTCCGTCTTGGTAGTTTATAAATTTCCAGGAAGGCGTCAATTTCTTCCGGATTGCTTAATTTGTTGGCATATAGACTGGTAATAATTTATAATAATTATTTCTATTTCCTTGGTATTAGTCATGATTTCTCTCCTTTCACTCATGACTTTATTAATTTGGGTCCTTACCTTTTTCTTTTGGATGTGTCTGGCCAGCAAATTATGGAATTTATTAATTCTTTCAATGATCCAGCTTCTAGTTTCGTTGATCTGTTCTACTGTTTCTCTAATCTTTATTATTTCCTTTCTGCTGCTTGATTTAGCCTCATTTGCTGTTCTTTCTCCAGGTCCTTTAGGTGTAAGATTAGCTTGTGCATTTAAGATTTTCCTAATTATTTGACAAACGCTGGGATGGCTATATATTTCCCTCTTAGGACCACCTTTGCAGTTTCCCACAGATTTTAAAACAATGTGTTTACAATCTCTTTAATTTCAATTAATTGTTTAAGTTCTTTAATTTCCTGGTTGACCAATTCATTTTTTAGCAGGAGGCTTTTAACCTCCAAATGTTTGTGTTCCTTCCAAATTTTTCCTTGTGGTTGAATTCCAGTTTCAAAGCATTGTGGTCTGAAATTATGCAGGTAATAATCTCAATCTTTTGGTATCGGTTGAGACCTGATTTGTGACCCAGTGTATGGTCTATTCTGGAGAAAGTTCCATGTGCACTTGGGAAGAATATGTATACTGTTGTTTTAGGATGGAATGTTCTGTATATAACTACGAAGTCCCTCTGGTCCAATGTGTTTTTCAAAGTTATTGTTTCTTGGTTGACCTTCTGCTTAGATGATCTGTCTATTGCTGTTACTGGAGTGTTTCCATCTCCTACTACTAATGTATTATCATCAATATGATTCTCTATTTTGGTTATTAGTTCATTTACGTAGTTGGCTGCTCCCATGTTGGGGGTGTAGATATTTACAATTGTTAGGTTTTCTTGTTGGTTAAACCCTCTAAGTATGAGATAGAGTCCCTCTACGTCTCTTACTACAGTCTGGTTTAAAATCTAAATTGTGTGATATGAGAATTGCTGCACCAGCTTTCTTTTCAGGTCCGTTGGCATGGTAAGTTTTTCTCCATCCATTTCCTTTAAATCTGGTGGTGTCTATAGGTTCAAAATGAGTCTCTTGTAGTCAGCATATGGATGGGTCCTGATTTTTTATGCAATTGGAAACCCTGTGTCCCTTGATGGGAGCATTCAGCCTGTTCACACTGAGTAACTACTGAAAGATAATTTTGGTGCCATTTTATTGCCTGTAGGTTTTCTGTTTCTTTCTGGTCTATATGACTCTTGGACCTTCTCTTCATTTATGGAATTACCCTAAATATTTCTTGCATGGCTGCCTTGGTGGTCACATATTCTTTCAGTTTCTGTTCTGAGAGCTCTGTATCTCTCCATCCATTTTGAATGACAGTGTTGCTGGCTAAAGTATTCTTGGCTGCATGTTCTTTTCATTTGGTACTCTGAATATGTCCTGCCCACAGTTTCTGGTGTGCCAGGTCTCTGTGGACAGGTCTGATATTACTTTCATGTTCTTCCCTCTATACATAAGACATCTCTTCCTCCTAGCTGCTCTCAGGATGGTTTCCTTGGCTTTAAGATTTTCAAGCTTCACTATTACATGTCAGGGTGTTGATCTGTTTTTATTGATTATGGAAGGGGTCCTCTCTGCTTCTTGGATTCGGATGTTTTC
Source organism: Halichoerus grypus (assembly GCF_964656455.1). NCBI lineage: Eukaryota > Metazoa > Chordata > Mammalia > Carnivora > Phocidae > Halichoerus > Halichoerus grypus. Next base: position 68,216,527 of record NC_135722.1, read on the forward strand.
TTCCTTCTCCAGATTAAGGAAATTCTCAGCTATGATTTGCTTAAACATATCTTGTGGCCCTTTCTCTCTCTCTCTATCCTCACGATGATCCCAATAATTCTGACAGTGGAGGGTCTCATGGTGTCGTTGTTCAAAGTCTAATCTCATGACCCAGTAGCTGGCTATCCCTAAATTCTTCCTTTCCTTTCTATAACCTTATCTTCTAGGTCACTAATTTGTTCTACTGCTGCATTTACCCTGGCTGTCAGAGTACCCAGTTCAGAGTGCATCTCATTCATAGCATACACCTCACAGGCTATATGCGAGAACTCAGGATATTTGGATGCCACCTGCAGAGATTTGGAGTTCAACGGCAAGAAATCTGCCCTTGGGGCTCCCTGAATGGACCTGAGATCTCAAAGGATTTGGATGAGTTCCCTCGATATTTGGACTGAAATTTTGCAGGATTTCCTGTTGGCTCTCCCTGATGAAGACGGAGTGCTCTGCAGATTTGGAAGAGTTCTCCTGATATTTGGACTTAGAATGTGTGAGATTGGCCCTTGGATCTCAGTAACTGGGTGTGGGATCTCGGGAGGTTTCATTTTGGTTTCCCAAAATTTGGAGTTCGTTTACATGAGATTTCCCCTGTATCTCAATATAGGTCACGAGATCTCCCAAGATTTGGATGGAAATCAAGCGAGATTTGCCCCTGCATCTCACTGGGTATGTGTGAGATCTTGCAAGATTTGGATGCAGTCTCCCGAGATTTTGAGTAAGAAAGAAGAAACTATTAGGTCTTCCTGACTGGGCCTGTGATGTAACAGGCTTAGGATGAATTCCCTTTGATATTTAGATTGAAGACTCGCAGGATTTGCCTTTGGCTCTCAATGATGGAGGCTGAGTGCTCTGGAGATTTGGCTGAGTTCTCCCGAGATTTAGACTTAGAATGTGTAAGATTGGCCCTTAGATCTCAATGAAAGGGCATGAGATCTCACGAGATTTCAATGAGGTTTCCCGAGATTTGCAGTTTGATCACGTGAGATGTGCCCCTCTATCACACAGCTGGCCCTGAGATCTCCCAAGTTTTGGACAGAGATCATGGGAGATTACTCCTGCACATCCCTGGATATGCGCAAGATCTCAGGACATTTGGATGTGTTCTCCTGAGTTCTGTACTGAAATCACCTGAGACGTCACCCTGGATTGTAAGATCTCAGGCTGATTTCAATGTTTGGAACTGTTCACATGAGTCTTGCCCTTTTGTATAACTGACAGGGTCTGAAGTTTCATGAGAGTTGGATGAGTTATTGGGAGATTTGACTGAACTCGTATAACTTGATTCAGGATGTTGGTATAGAGCCTGAGATCACACGGTATTGGGATGAGTTCTCCTGAGCTCTATATTGAAATCACATGAGATGACACCCTGGATCTCGCTGACAGGGTCATAGATCTCATGAGATTTGGATAAGTTCAAACAAAGGTTGCACTCGGTCATGCAAGTCTTGCACCTGGTATCACTGACAGGACCCAAAATCTGATGAGATTTGGATGAGGTCTCCCAAGATTTGCACTTAAAATGTGCGAGGTTTCCCTTTGGATCCCAGTAACTGGGCATGAGATCTCATGAGATTTTGATGTGTTTGCGTGAAATATGCCATTTGATGACGTGAGATTTGCACAGGTATCTCTCTACTGGTCCTGAGATCTCCTGAGTTTTGGACTGAGATCACAAGAGATTTGCCCCTACCACTCACGATGTGTGCACAAGGTCTCATGCGATTTTGATGAGCTTTCCCGAGACGTGGAGTTCACTTACATGAGATTTGCCCCTCTATCCCACTACTGGCCCCAGGATCTCCCAAATTTGGACAGAGATCATGCAAGATTTTGACGTGTTCAACCAAAATTTGGACTCCTTCACATGAGTCTGCCCTTAGGTATCACTGCCAGGGCCAGAAATCTCATGAAATATGGGTGAGTTCTCCCAAGGTTTGGAAGCAAAATCTGCGAGATTGGCCTTTGGATCTCAGGACCTGCATGCCAGATCTCACTAGATTTCAATGAGTTTTCCCAAGTTTTGGGGTTCAACTACAGGATATTTGTACCGCTATCTCACTACTGGTACTGAACTCTCCCAAGATTTGGACGGAAATCACGCAAGATTTGCCCCTGCACCTCACAGGGTATGTGCGAAAACTCACGAGATTGGATGCCATCTGTGGAGATTTGGAGTTCGATGGCAAGAAACCTGCCCTGGGCCTCCCTAACTGGACATGAGATCTCAAAGGATTTGGATGAGTTCGCCCCATATTTGGCCTGAAATCTCCTAGGATTTCCCTTTGACTATCACAGAGGCTGATTGCTCTGGAGATTTGGCTCAGTTTCCCTGAGATTTGGACTTAGAATATTCGAGATTGGCCATTGGATCTCAGTAACAGAGTGCGAGATCTCACAAGATTTCATTTTGGTTCCCCGAGATTTGGAGTTTATTTATGTGAGAATCGCCACTGTCTCTCACTACTAGTCCCAAGATCTCCCAAGATTTGGATGGAAATCTGGCGAAATTTGCCCCTGCATCTCACTGGGTATGCATGAGATCTCGCGAGATTTGGATGTGGTCTCCCAAGATTTTGAGTTAGAAACAAGAGACTGACTCTTGGGTCTCCCTTACTGGACCCATGATCTAACAGGATTTGGATGAATTTCCTTCGATATTTGGACTGTAATCTCACAGGATTTGCCTTTGACTCTTGTTGACGGAGGGTGAGGGCTCTGGAGATTTGGCTGAGTTCTCCCTAGATTTGGACTTAGAGTGTGCGAGATTGGCCCTTGGATCTCAGTAACTGGGCACCAGATCTCACAAGATTTTGATGATGTTTCCCGAGATTTGGAGTTCGATCAAGTGAGATTTGCACCTGTATCTCCCTACCGGACCTGAGATCTTCTGAGATTTGGACTGAGATCATGCAGGACTTGCCCCAACTCTTACTATGTGTGCTCGAGGTCTCATGTGGTTTTGATGAGCTTTCCCGAGATTGGAGTTCGATCACGTTGAGATGTGCTCCTCTATCCCACTATTGGCCCTGAGATCTCCCGAGTTTTGGTTGAGATCATGTGATATTTCCCCCTGCACTTCCCTGGATATGCGAGAGATCTCAGGACATTTACATGTGTTCTCCCGAGTTCTGTACTGAGATCACCTGAGACATCACCCTGGATTTGGCTGACAGGGCCTGAGATCTTACGAGATTTGGATGATTTCAAACAACGTTTGGACTTTTTCACGTGAGTCTTGCCCCTTTGTGTAACTGACAGGGCCCGAAATTTCATGAGAGTTGGGTGAGTTATTGGGTGATTTGATTGAGATCATGTGACTTGTGCTTCAGGATCTTGGTAAAGAGCCTGAGATCTCACGGTATTGGGATGAGTTCTCCTGAGTTCTGTCTGAAATCATGAGCCATCGCCCTGGATCTCTCTGACAGGGCCTTAGATCTCACGAGATTTGGATGAGTTCAGTTAAAATTTGGACTCCATCACGCAAGTCTTGCCCCTAGTATCACTGACAGGGCCCGATATGTCCCGAGATTTGACTGAGATCAAGTGATCAGTCACTTAAGGTTCTATTAGTCAAGGATACTGTTATGTTCAGCTAAAATCATTTCTTTATTTTTGAATGGGAAATTATTTTTTAATTTAAATTCAATTAATTAACATATAATGTATTATTAGTTTCACAGGTAGAGTTCAGTGATTCATCAGTTGTATATAACAAACAGTGCTCATTACATCAAGTGCCCACCTTAATGCCCATCACCCAGTTACCCTATCCCCCCACCCACGTCCCCTCCAGCAACCCTCAGTTAGTTTCCTATGATTAAGAGTCTCTTATGGTTTGCCTCTCTCTCTGATTTTGTCTTATTTATTTCCCCCTCCTTTCCTCTATGCTCCTTTGTGTTTCTTAAATTCCACATATAAGTGAAATCTTATGACAATTCTATCTCTGACTGACTTATTTCACTTAGCATAATACCCTCTAGTTCCATCAACATCATTGCAAATGGCAAGATTTCATTTTTTTAAAAATTTTTTATTGTTATGTTAATCCCCATACATTACATCATTAGTTTTAGATATAGTGTTCCATGATTCATTGTTTGTGCATAACACCCAGTGCTCCATGCAGAACGTGCCCTGCTCAATACCCATCACCAGGCTAACCCATCCTCCCACCCCCCTCCCCTCTAGAACCCTCAGTTTGTTTTTCAGAGTCCATCGTCTCTCATGGTTCTTCTCCCCCTCCGATTTCCCCCCCTTCATTCTTCCCCTCCTGCTACATTCTTCTTCTTCTTTTTTTCTTTCTTAACATATATTGCATTATTTGTTTCAGAGGTACAGATCTGAGATTCAACAGTCTTGCACAATTCACAGCGCTTACCAGAACACATACCCTCCCCAGTGTCCATCACCCAGTCACCCCATCCCTCCCACCCCACCCCCCACTCCAGCAACCCTCAGTTTGTTTCCTGAGATTAAAAATTCCTCATATCAGTGAGGTCATATGATACATGTCTTTCTCTGTTTGACTTATTTCGCTCAGCATAATACCCTCCAGTTCCATCCACGTCGTTGCAAATGCCAAGATCTCATTCCTTTTGATGGCTGCATAATATTCCATTGTATATATATACCACTTCTTCTTTATTCATTCATCTGTTGGTGGACATCTTGGCTCTTTCCACAGTTTGGCTATTGTGGACATTGCTGCTATAAACATCGGGGTGCATGTACCCTTTCGGGTCCCTACTTTTGTATCTTTGGGGTAAATACCCAGGAGTGCAATTGCTAGATCATATGGTAGCTCTATTTTCAACTTTTTGAGGAACCTCCATACTGTTTTCCAGAGTGGCTGCACCAGCTTGCATTCCCACCAAAAGTGTAGGAGGGTTCCCCTTTCTCCGCATCCCCGCCAACATCTGTCATTTCCTGACTTGTTAATTTTAGCCATTCTGACTGGTGTGAGGTGGTATCTCATTGAGGTTTTGATTTGGATTTCCCTGATGCCGAGCGATATTGAACACTTTTTCATGTGTCTGTTGGCCGTTTGGATGTCTTCTTTGGAAAAATGTCTGTTCATGTCTTCTGCCCATTTCTTGATTGGATTCTTTGTTCTTTTGGTGTTGAGTTTGATGAGTTCTTTATAGATTTTGGATACTAGCCCTTTATCTGATATGTCATTTGCAAATATCATCTCCCATTCTGTCAGTTGTGTTTTGGTTTTGTTGACTGTTTCCTTTGCTTTGCAAAAGCTTTTTATCTTGATGAAGTCCCAATAGTTCATTTTTGCCCTTGCTTCCCTTGTCTTTGGCGATGTTTCTAGGAAGAAGTTGCTGCGGCTGAGGTCGAAGAGGTTGCTGCCTGTGTTCTCCTTTAGGATTTTGATGGACTACTGTCTCACATTGAGGTCTTTCAACCATTTGGAGTCTATTTTTGTGTGTGGTGTAAGGAAATGGTCCAGTTTCATTCTTCTGCATGTGGCTGTCCAATTTTCCCAACACCATTAGTTGAAGAGACTGTCTTTTTTCCATTGGACATTCTTTCCTGCTTTGTCAAAGATTAGTTGACCATAGAGTTGAGGGTCCATTTCTGGGCTCTCTATTCTGTTCCATTGATCTATGTGTCTGTTTTTGTGCCAGTACCATACTGTCTTGATGATGACAGCTTTGTAGTAGAGCTGGAAGTCCGGAATTGTGATGCCGCCAGCTTTGCTTTTCTTTTTCAACATTCCTCTGGCTATGCGGGGTCTTTTCCGGTTCCATACAAATTTGAGGATTATTTGTTCCATTTCTTTGAAGAAAGTGGATGGTATTTTGATGGGGATTGCTTTGAATGTGTAGATTGCTCTAGGTAGGATTGACATCTTCACAATATTTGTTCTTCCAATCCATGAGCATGGAACGTTTTTCCATTTCTTTGTGTCTTCCTCAATTTCTTTCATGAGTATTTTATAGTTTTCTGAGTACAGATCCGTTGCCTCTTTGGTTAGATTTATTCCTAGGTATCTTATGGTTTTGGGTGGAATTGTAAATGGGATCGACTCCTTAATTTCTCTTTCTTCTGACTTGTTGTTGGTGTATAGGAATGCCACTGACTTCTGCGCATTGATTTTATATCCTGCCACTTGACTGAATTCCTGTATGAGTTCTAGCAGTTTTGGGGTGGAGTCTTTGGGATTTTCCATATAAAGTATCATATCATCTGCAAAGAGTGAGAGTTTGACTTCTTCTTTGCCAATTTGGATGCCTTTGATTTCTTTTTGTTGTCTGATTGCTATGGCTAGGACTTCCAATACTATGTTGAATAGCAGTGGTGATAGTGGACATCCCTGCCGCGTTCCTGACCTTAGGGGGAAAGCTCTCAGTTTTTCCCCATTGAGAATGATATTCGCTGTAGGTTTTTCATAGATGGCTTTTATGGTATTGAGGTATGTACCCTCTATCCCTATACTCTGAAGAGTTTTGATCAAGAAAGGATGCTGTACTTTGTCAAATGCTTTTTCTGCATCTATTGAGAGGATCATATGATTCTTGTTCTTTCTTTTGTTAATGTATTGTATCACGTTGATTGATTTGCGGATGTTGAACCAACCTTGCAGCCCAGGGATAAATCCGACTTGATCGTGGTGAATAATCCTTTTAATGTACTGTTGGATCCTATTGGCTAGTATTTTGGTGAGAATTTTTGCATCCATGTTCATCAGGGATATTGGTCTGTAATTCTCCTTTTTGATGGGGTCTTTGTCTGGTTTTGGGATCAAGGTAATGCTGGCCTCATAAAATGAGTTTGGAAGTTTTCCTTCCATTTCTATTTTTTGGAACAGTTTCAGAAGGATAGGTATTAATTCTTTAAATGTTTGGTAGAATTCCCCTGGGAAGTCATCTGGCCCTGGGCTTTTGTGTTTGGGAGATTTTTGATGACTGCTTCTATTTCTTTAGTGGTTATAGGTCTGTTCAGGTTTTCTATTTCTTCCTGGTTCAGTTTTGGTAGTTGATACATCTCTAGGAATGCATCCATTACTTCCAGGTTATCTAATTTGCTGGCATAGAGTTGCTCATAATATGTTCTTATAATTGTTTGTATTTCTTTGGTGTTGGTTGTGATTTCTCCTCTTTCATTCATGATTTTGTTGATTTGGGTCATTTCTCTTTTCTTTTTGATAAGTCTGGCTAGGGGCTTATCAATCTTGTTAATTCTTTCAAAGAACCAGCTCCTAGTTTTGTTGATCTTTTCTACTGTTCTTTTGGTTTCTATTTCATTGATTTCTGCTCTGATCTTTATTATTTCTCTTCTCCTGCTGGGTTTAGGCTTTATTTGCTTTTCTTTCTCCAGCTCCTTTAGGTGTAGGGTTAGGTTGTGTACTTGAGACCTTTCTTGTTTCTTGAGAAAGGCTTGTATTGCTATATACTTTTCTCTTAGGACTGCCTTTGCTGTATCCCAAAGATTTTGAATAGTTGTGTTTTCATTTTCATTGGTTTCCATGGATTTTTTAAATTCTTCTTTAATTTCCTGGTTGACCCATTCATTCTTCAGTAGGATGCTCTTTAGCCTCCATGTATTTGAGTTCTTTCCGACTTTCCTCTTGTGATTGAGTTCTAGTTTCAAAGCATTGTGGTCTGAAAATATGCAGGGGATGATCCCAATCTTCTGGTACCGGTTGAGACCTGATTTATGACCTAGGATGTGATCTATTCTGGAGAATGTTCCATGGGCACTAGAGAAGAATGTGTATTCCATTGCTTTGGGATGGAATGTTCTGAATATGTCTGTGAAGTCCATTTGGTCCAGTGTGTCATTTAAAGTCTTTATTTCCTTGTTGATCTTTTGCTTAGACGATCTGTCCATTTCAGTGAGGGGGGTGTTAAAGTCCCCCACTATTATTGTATTGTTGTCAATGTGTTTCTTTGCTTTTGTTATTAATTGCCTTATATAATTGGCTGCTCCCATGTTAGGGGCATAGATATTTACAATTGTTAGATCTTCTTGTTGGATAGACCCTTTAAGTAGGATATAGTGTCCTTCCTCATCTCTTATTATAGTCTTTGGTTTAAAATCTAATTTGTCTGATATAAGGATTGCCACCCAGCTTTCTTTTGGTGTCCATTAGCATGGTAAATGGTTTTCCACCCCCTCACTTTCAATCTGGGGGTGTCTTTGGGTCTAAAATGAGTCTCTTGCAGACAGCATATCGATGGGTCTTGTTTTTTAATCCAATCTGATAGCCTGTGTCTTTTGATTGGGGCATTTAGCCCATTTACATTCAGGGTAACTATTGAAAGATAGGAATTTAGTGCCATTGTATTGCCTGTAAAGTGACTGTTACTGTATATTGTCTGTGTTCCTTTCTGGTCTATGTTGCTTTTAGGCTCTCTCTTTGCTTAGAGGACCCCTTTCAATATTTCTTGTAGAGCTGGTTTCGTGTTTGCAAATTGCTTTAGTTTTTGTTTGTCCTGGAAGCTTTTTATCTCTCCTTCAATTTTCAATGACAGCCTAGCTGGATATAGTATTCTTGGCTGCATATTTTTCTCATTTAGTGCTCTGAATATGTCCTGCCAGTCCTTTCTGGCCTGCCAGGTCTCTGTGGATAAGTCTGTTGCCAATCTAATGTTTCTACCATTGTAGGTTACATATCTCTTCTCCCGAGCTGCTTTCAGGATTTTCTCTTTGTCTCTGAGACTCGTAAGTTTTACTCTTAGATGTTGGGGTGTTGACCTCTTTTTATTGATTTTGAGAGGGGTTCTCTGTGCTTCCTGGATTTTGATGCCTGTTTCCTTCCCCAAATTAGGGAAGTTCTCTGCTATAATTTGCTCCATTATACCTTCTGCCCCTCTCTCTCTTTCTTCTTCTTCTGGGATCCCAATTATTCTAATGTTGTTTCGTCTTATGGTATCGTTTATCTCTCGAATTCTGCCCTGGTGATCCAGTAGTTGTTTATCTCTCTTTTTCTCAGCTTCTTTATTTTCCATCATTTGGTCTTCTATCTCACTGATTCTTTCTTCTGCCTCATTTATCCTAGCAGTTAGCGCCCCCATATTTGATTGCACCTCATTAATAGCCTTTTTGATTTCTACTTGGTTCGATTTTAGTTCTTTTACTTCTCCAGAAAGGGTTTCTCTAATAACTTCCATGCTTTTTTCAAGCTAGTATCTTTAAAGTGATGCTTCTGAACTCTAGATCTGACATCTTACTAATGTCTGTATTGAGTAGGTCCCTGGCAGTCGGTACTACCTCTTGTTCTTTTTGTTGAGGTGATTTTTTCCATCTTGTCATTTTGTGCAGAGGAGAATAGATTAATGAGAGAACAAAATGCTAGCAGGGTAACAACGTCCCCAGAAAATATACTCTAAACAAATCAGAAAAGACCTGAAGCAGTGGGAAAAGAAAGGGAAAGAGAGAAAAAAGAAAAAGAAAGAAAAAAAGAAAAAAGAAAAAGATAAAGATAAAAACAAACAAAAGCAGAACAAAACAAAACAAAACAAAAACAGAATGTGATCAAATATGATCAGGCTGGTTTATAGATCAGTGCCACACACTAGATTTTGGGTGTATTTTGGTCTGTTAAAAGAAAGTCCCTCCCAAAATTTTAAAGAAAGAAAAACTTATATATGTACAAAAATAAGGGTTGATATGATGAAGGGATGGAATATGACTGTAAAGATGGAAATTATAAAAAATTTTAAAAAAGGATTTGATAAGTTGTTTGAAAAAAGAAAGAAGAGGATTAAAAAAAAAGAAAGAAAGAAAGAAAGAAAGAAAAAAGGGAGAGAATGTGATCAGGCAGGGGAGTAGAAAAAAACTATACACTAGAGATTTAGAGTATATTTTGATCTGTTAGAAGAAACTATCTCAAGATTTTAAAGAGAGAACAACTTATATATATATGCCAAAAATACGGGTAACTACTATGAAGGGATAGAATATGACTTTAAAAATGAAAAATAAAAATTTTTTTTTTTTTAAAAAGGGATTGATAAGATATTGGTTGAAAAAGGGAAAAAGAAAAATTCAAAAAAGAAAAAAGACAGTTAAAAAAAATAATTAACTTTGAAAGACTAAAGAATCATGGTAAAAAAGCCATGAATTCTATGTGCAGTATTCCCCTAGCGCTGGAGTTCTGCCGTTCTCATTGATCGGTAAACTTGGTCTTGGCTGGCTGTTCTCGCTGATCTTCTGGGGGAGGGGCCTGTTGCCGTGCTTCCCAAATGTCTTTGCCGGAGGCAAAATTGCCCCGCCCTTGCCGGTCCGGGCTAAGTAATCTGCTCGGGTTTGCTCTCCGGAGCTTTTGTTCCCTGCAAGCTTTCCGTACAGCTTTGGAGGCGGAGAGTGAAAATGGCGGCCTCCCAGTCTCCGCCCCGGCGGAGCCGAGAACTTGGGGTCCCGCTCCTCAGCGAGCCCCCAGAGAAAAGCAGTCAGTCACTCCCGTCTCCCCGGTCTCCAGCCACACTCCGCGCTCACCCGGCCTGTGACCGCGCCTTTCTATCTGGCACCCGACCCCGGGTGGAGTCTCCAAACCCAGCAGATCCCCGCGGTGCGCTCCCGCACCTCTCCTCCTGGGGGAAGAAGGTGAGTCTCCCCGGATCTGCCGCTTGTTGGGTCCCTGCTGGAGGAGCAGTGGCCCCACTGTGCCGCGGATCACGGTTTATAGCAACCCCGAGCTGAGAGCCCGCGCCTGGGCTCCGTCTCTGCAGCCGGCTTCCCTGCTCCGATACCTGGGAGCTCTGCCGCACTCAGGCACCCCCGGTCTTTCTGTGACCCCGAGGGTCCTGAGACCACACTGTCCCGCGAGGGTTCCACCCCCCACTTCACCACCAGAGTGACGTCCCTCAGCGGAGCCGACTTCTAAAAGTTCCGATTTTGTGCTCCGTGGCTCTATCACTTGCCAGAAGTGGCCGACGGAGGCCCCTCCCCCGCCGTCTATCCTCCCGAATATCGCCTCGGATTCACTTCTCCGCACGTCCTACCTTCCAGAAAGTGGTCGCTTTTCTGTTCAGAGAGTTGTTGCTATTCTTTTCTTCGATCTCCTGTTGAGTTTGTAGGTGTTCAGAATGGTTTGATCCCTATCCAGCTGAATTCCTGAGAGGAGACAAAATCCAGGTCTCCTACTCCTCCGCCATCTTGCTCCGCCTCCAAGATTTCATTTTTTGATAGCTGAGTGAAATATTCCATTGCATATATATATATACCACATCTTCTTTATCCATTCATCTGTCGACGGACATCTGGGCTCTTTCCATAGTTTGGCTATTGTGGAAATTGCTGCTATAAACATTGCAAAAAAAGGGGAACCCTTTTACACTGCTGGTGGGAATGCAAGATGGTACAGCCACTCTGGAAAACAGTATGGAGGTTCCTCAAAAAGTTAAAAATAGAGCTACCCTACAATCCAGCTAAAAACATTTCTAATTGACACATTCCAATCCCTTGTAGGTCAGACTTCAGATTCGTTTCCCATTGTATCCCTTCTTCCCTTGATTTAGAATGCTCTCTTTTCCTCCCCTACTCCACTTCTTCAAGTATCCTGAAACAGTTACCTCTCTGAAGGCCTTGCTGATCTTTTATCTCATTCTTCCTGAAGAAATTTGCTAATATTTCCCATAAAGCACATTCTATTTGATTCTTACTAGCTGTGCTCACCTGTTGCTCCTTTAGAAGATAGTGTATATATTTGAAGGGCAAGGACCATAGTTTATACTCCATCTCTGTGCCTAAACCAGGACTTTATATTGGGGGGTGGGGTGGAGGAATAAGGTTGGGAGGTGATCGTCTCAGCAACGGCCTGCAGAATACATGCTAACTTTGTGGAGTCAGCAGACTAAAAATCCACCCTTAGCCATCCCTGTAATTTCTGGAAAATATCCTTATAAACGATTTTGTAAATACGCTGGAAATTTGACTTCTACTACCATTCCAGCAGCTATTGGAGCCAGTTTGGCTTCAAGTCTTAGAGAAATAATTTGTCATCTGTTTCATTTGTTTGCTTTTTCCTGACAGAGCTGGAATTCTGGATTCTTTCCCACTTTAAAAACTGCCAAATATAAATCAGAAGTAGACAGGGCAGGACACAAGTTTCTTCCCATTCATTTTCACAGGGTGAAAATCCACAGGCAGTTTTCCCAGAGTTGTGCTTCATGTCTGGCTTTTCAGTAGCATATTAAGATTATTCTTTTCTTGTAACAGAAAGGATCTTAGATATTTGAGAAAGGCTTGGGATCACTCTAAATAATATAGCAGGGCCCTAACAAAGAGCTCCTCCTGCTATTCATTTTTAAGGAGGAAAAATGGAACTGAAATCTATGAGGTGCCTGTAATATATGGTAGATTGTTTACACCCCATTCAAACCTTCAGCCTATGAGGTAGATATCATTGGTTCTATTTTACCAGTGAGAGAACTGGGAATCAATGAGGCTGGTAATTTGCCCATTCCACAGTACTAGAATTTGAATTCAGATCTCCAAGAATTGAAAGTTTTTAAGATTTTTTTCTCAGAAGATAGTTCCTGCCAAGAAATGGCATCTTTACTGCTCTCTGTTAAAAGTCCTCATATGACATTGTAATAAAAATCATGCCTCCAAAAATGGTTGTGACATTTACTTGCAGCTCAGATAGAAGAACAAGAATTGGAACTACCTTCTCACCTGAAAAAAAACAAAAACAAAAACAAAAAAGTCCTGATAATATGTATATAAAACAATACTTTCAGACACTGGACATCAAGAACTGCAGGGCAGTAATCCCCGAAAGAAGGAAAATAAATGAGTTGACTCCTGTGATTGCCTCAGCTGATACCTGGAGATTCCAAATTACAACTCAGGGAGGGAAGAGCACTGCGTGCCCAGAGGTCTCCTTAGGGTGAGGAAACAGACCTGGGAGTCCAGAGAGGCCAAAATGGGTGAAGTCAATAAAGCACAGTACAAGAGAGGAGCAAGTTGCACAGAGAGAAAGCCTAGAGATTAAGAGAGGGTTCCCCTTGAGATTTACCTTTCCTCTCGAACCTGCTCTTGGTCTAGTTCAGCCTGAGTGGCCTTACTCTTTTCCCTGTTACCAATGCTAAATCTTTTCTCCCTCTTTCCTAACCACTAGCCACCAAGTCCTGGAGATTCAAATTCTGCACTTTGTCACCTTCTCGCCATGCCTCCTACCCATGCCTTCATTATGTTCCGGAATGTAAGCTCCAAGAGGGAAGGACTTTTTGTATGAAAAGTGCCTGACACATCACAGGCCTGCCAAATGTCTGTGGAAGGAATTATCTTGCCACTGGAATGCTGCAACCAATCTCTTTAAACCAGTCTCTCTGCACACTTGCCTCTTAGACAGATCTTTTAAAGATCAACCTAGTTATTCCCTTTCAGTGACTCATTTTAGCCCTTGGGAGAAATGTTCACATCAGCACCTAGTTTATAAGGCACTCCTCAACTCAATCCCAAATTATCCTCAGAATTCTATCTCTTCCTCCATCACCCCTCCCACAAAATTCCACAACCACATTTGCTGGTTGCTGGACCTACTGTGTGTTTTCACTGGTCTTTGCCTTTGCCTGGGCAGTTCCTCTGCTTGTAATGTACTTCCTTTGGTCACCTGCTGAAATCTTATCACATACTACACTTTCAGGAGTCTCAGTGATGCTTCCTATTAGGCTCCTGATGTTTAACAAAATTATCACCTCATCTGCCTGCTTGGCTTATTGAATTTCTCATCATCCTTTGTCTTCTATTTTGGTTAGTTGTAAATATCTGAGCATATGAGTCCCTTGAAGGAAGGGACCATAGCTTGGTAATTTTTAATCTCTTGTGCCTAGCTCAGTGCATCGCAGAAGGCAATTGCCTGATCTATGGTGGAGATTCTGGTTATTTTGGGGGTAGATATTACCCTTATCATTGTAGGGACAGAAGGACCAGCCTGACCAAAACACAGAGAAGGCGGAGTACAGGATGGCTGGGAAGATGCGTGGTGTTGATAAGGTGTTGCCGTCATTACAGTCACAGCCATGGTCGTACTGGCTGGTTCTGGAGGTCCTCTGAGCTCTGGTCGAGCCGTCATGCCAGATCTGGCCACCAGGTGGCACCCGCGCTCCATAGGTGCCGCTACCGTGCTAAACTCGGGCTCCAGCTTGGCTCTGCTGGGTGGCCGGCGACCTGCCTCGGGAATCCAGCAGGGAGGCAGGGGATGCAGGAGGTTCAGCGCTGCCCCCATGGGACCGAGGGGCCATAAACCTAGCCCCCGGCTCTTAGAGCCATGAGCCGACATCCGCCCCCATTACACCATATGCGTGGGTCTTCACCCAAGTCGGGCTCCACGCTCCTCCTCCCCAAACCTTTATTTGTGTTTATTCTGTTCCCTGCAGACGGGTGATGCCCCTTCTCCCAGGCGGCCTGTCTGGCCATTAAGAGGCTCAGCGCGGGCGGCAAGCAGGGAGCTATCAACACCTTCAGTCATGGAATCTGCCTCAGTGGCATTTACAGAGGCCCAGGTCTGGGAAAATGTGTTCTCCAGGCAGCCTCCCTGCACCCAGCCCACCATCGGAAATGCCATACATCTGCCTGTCCCTGTTATGACCAGCGTTAACTGGCTTTTCTTCTGAATAACAGATGACCTGCAAGAAATGGGTAGGTTGGGGGGAGATTGGAGGTCACCTCCTGCGAAGAGGATACCGTGATGTGCTCAGGTGGGTGACCAGGGTGCCTCGGGCCAGGCCTGGCCACATATGCCATCTCACTTCTGGAGCTGTGTATAAAGTGCATCTCCCCAGCAGAGGCTCCTGTCCTCCTGGGCCTGGGCTCTGTGGCCCTCCAGACTTGTCCCTCAGTGTCAGTGGGTACCACACTCTAGGTACAAATCTGTCTGGACTATCCACTTCCCACTCAGAGGCTGCTGGAGCTGTTAGTTCTCATTTGGAAACCAGAGTTCTAAGTGTGCATGTACTCATGGAAATAAGTTAGTCTGTCTTATGCTCAGGCACAAAGGAGCAATGGTTAGAACGCTCATATATTCATGTGTTTGTATATTTATAGCAACAATATCTTCTGTGCAAAGTTTTTTTTGGGGGGGATTTATTCATTTTTTAGTAATCTCCATGCCCATTGTGGGGCTTGAACTCACAACCCCAAGATCAAGAGTCGCATGGTCTGGAGCCTGCCAGGGGCCCTGAGAGGTTATTTTTGAGGCATTTATATGGCCTGTATGACACAGGATGTAAGGTGCTTAACTCTCCACCCCCACTACAAACACACTCCGGGGGGATGGGTCACACAGGAGGAGCCACGATGCCAGGAAAGCTGTGCCCTTGGGTTTGGTGTGTGGAGGCAGGGAAGGACTGGAGAGAAAGGAGGGTAGAGCGAACCATGTGGTAGCTGGATCACAGCCAAGAAATGACTCCTCCCTGTAAAAAGCTTAAAATACCTTCTCCCCCATTTAGGAAAACTCAAAGGATGAGACTATATCTGAGAGAGTACCTGAAGCCTTAGAGCACGAAACAGAGGTGAGGTTGTGTTGGCTCACAGGCTATGGGCCTTGAACCAGGTGGGCCTCCCAGGAAAGCAACCCTCTCAGCACTTCTAGGGCTAAGCTGCAGGTCCTCAGGTGAACCCTGAGAACAGGCATGAGTGGAGGCCTAATTCCTTCTGTAAATCCTACTCAGGGCCCTCATGCTGAGGATAAGAAAGCAATCGGAGGAGAGGAAGGTCATTAGCAGAACTTGGGGTCTGCTGAGAAGTGGGAATGGGGTGGATCACAGGAGCACTGCATTGGCTACAGGAGTGTGGGGACTCTCCTCAGTCCGCAGTGAGGAGCTGGGGGCCGATCTCAGAACCTGCTATTCACTGGGGATGTCTGAGCCAGCAAGCCCTACACCAGAATCATCTTGGGAAACCACAAAAGCACTGGACATACTGTTTCCGAACTCTAAGCAGAACAAACTCTCCTCCCCACACCTGGGTCTTCCCTTGATGCTGATCTTCCAGGTCTTCTGGTTCCCACAGCCCAGCAAGCTGACTGGGTCCTACTCATGGGGAGCCTTGTGGGTAGGTCACCAGCTCCCTGGGAAAGGTCCTGCCAGAAAGGGCCTGAAAAGGAGGCATATCTTTTGCACCTTTAAAATAGACCTCTCTGCCTAAACTGCCTCCTAGAGGTGGTGTGAGATGACACAACATAATGCTTAAGAAAAAAGCACTTTGCAAGCATGGAGCATTGATACTGCTCATGGGCAGGGTTATATCAAGTTAGGTTCTTGGCCCAATGCCCTCAGTCCCCTGTTTAACTGCTTAGCGTTAATGTAAATTAGCATGTCAACATGGGCCTCCTCAAACCACAGTCTTCTGCAGAAATCCAAAGTTGCGCCAGAGAATTTTGCAGGTTCCCAGAGAATAAGGGCAGCACATCTCCCAAATGCTTCTTGTCTCCATGACATGATCTGGATAAGAAATTCAGCCCCATCTTTAAGCTCTTGAAATAATATCTGGGTTGACACCACAGCAAAGTGTTTCACTTTGAAGTTGAACATTAGGCATCCCTGTTCTTGCAGTTTCTTGGCACAAAACCATCTCTGGGGTCAGGGACTGGACTCCACCCTGCTGTGGGGAATTTTGCTGTCTTGACCTGGGCTTAATCTTAATTTTCTCTCCTGTTTTCTCTCCTTCCAGCCTTCCTCCCTCAGGTTTCTACTCCCCCCCCCCCGCCCTCCCCAAAGGGCTGAGAAAATTCCCCTCTTTTTCTCATAGGTTCACTTGAGCCAGGGATTTTGTAGCTGTCAGTCTCATCTTCTTCCCCAAGGTGCCTGTCAAAGTATTTTCCCCAAACAAGAGTAGTTCTCTTCCTAAGAAGAACTCTGGGGCCAGCTGCTAAGGTGACATTTTTCACCTCTTGGTATTTACCATAACAGAATCCAAAAAATGTTTTCAACAGCTTTGATGGGAAACAAGTTCGAGTTGGGAAAAATAACCTACATATTTTGTTAAAAATGAAATTATAAAGAAAACTCATGAATGCCATGGAGGGAAGGGAATAAAATTCTCCCAGAGATCCAAGCAGCCCTATCCAGAACCTGAGACCAAAAGGGAAGCAAGTGTGCACCTTCACAGCTTAATACCTAATCCCCCCCCAACTCCCAGGGCCTAGTGATATGGGGAGGCCTCCTGGGGTCTGAGCCCCTGCAGCAAGGGTTCTGGGAGGAAATAGAAGCCAGGGCCCTTCCAGACATCTGGGGACATGCAGGCAGGGGAGGGGGTGATGGGGAAGCTGGAGTTGGGAGGCAGAGTGAGACCGGTGGGGATGGACCTTCCCCATGGGGCCAGAGTCAGGGCTGGACTGAGTACTGTGACCCAGGCCGGGCAAGCATGGAGTGATTCTAGCTCTTCCGGCCAGAACCCAGGAGGGACCCCTTTCTGCCTCCCTGGAGCCGACTGGTTATCTAGTCATAGGACTGTCACCGTGTAATTGCCTGGTGACTGGTGACTTGCCTTTCTCAGTAGGCTGAGCCCTCTGGCTGGCAGGCTCCAGAAGCAGGTTATTGCTGTGTGCCTGGTACTCAGAGGGTATGCAAAAAATGTGGAAAAAAGGAAGGGAGAAATGATTTGATCTCTGGTTGGGGTCCTGGGTCTGACTTCTGGCTTCTCCACTGATGGCTGGACTGTGAGGCCTCTGGCCAGCCTGTAAACCCCCCTAAAACTCCACTGGCACAGGAAGAGATGCCTGTCTTGAAGGGAAGAGGGTCTCATGAACTGGGTGTGAAAGTGCTTGGAAAGCTGAGAGGACAAGGAACATCATTATCTGGTCAGAAGCTCACAGGTCCGGCCTGTCACCAGCAACGTCATCCTGAATGGAGCTGGACTGTGCCACCCGCAGGCACTCACATGTTCCCCCCACCCCCAGTCCTCAAGAGAGCCATTTCTCTTTCCTGCTAATTTTACTTGGGGTAAGTGAAGACCCAGAAGGGTGAGTCACTTGTCCAGAGCCACCAGCTGTGGGCTGTGTGCCGCCAGAGTTGAGCTCAGACCTGGGCCTGCACTCCCTCTCTTGCCCCCAGCTGGGCGAGGGGCAGCACCACAGAGCAGGTGCAGTGCCGGGGTTCATGCCAAGAAGATGTTGCAGAACCGCATGCCGGGCTGTGCATGCTAATTTTAGAAGGCATTTTGAACATAAACTCTAGGGTTCTGAAATTCAATCAGAATATAAAGAAATGAAGGCTTGGCATGTGTTCACAATTTACCTAAATTCTGCCCACTCCTCTCTTCCTCTGGGCCCCCTCCTCCACTCACTTCCCACTTGTGCCATTTTTGTCCTATTAATGCCACTTGTGGGCATGCAGACCTCCCACCTTCTTTCCCCTGCACACAGCCAGGGGCAGTGGGCTTGATATGCAGGAGGGCCCGAATGCATGATGGAGACTCAGCCAATGAACAGGAACCAAGTAGATGACCGGATCAGTGCACACCTGGGACACAGGAGCCTGGGATGGACAGATGGACACTAACTCAGTAACTGTTTATGTGTTTGGTGTCTCTGCTCCCTTCCAGAGTACCGGCATTCACACTGCTCGCATGGGGCTCGGCATTGTGACACCTCCACGAAGGAAATTCTTTTTAGGGGGATTCTGCCTCTCTGGGCCTCAGCCTTCTCTTGAAAAAGTAGGAGCAATCTTAATCATGACCTCACAAGCTTTTATGGGGCCCAAATGGGTGCATAGACATGAAGGTACTTGCTAAATGGTCAACCCTCACAATGTTAGCTACTCCATTCCAGGAAAGGTAGCCCTAGCCTCCTTCCCCTTCCTGCTTACCACCCCCTTCCAAACTAACTGTGGGCACCAAACCTCACAAGCTTACACACAGGGCCCATATGCCCTTGGTCTTCCTCTGGCCCCACAGACCTGAAAACATGGCCATTTCCTGGCTGACACTTATGTTACATGATGGGTAGGTTTTCTCCCCTTTTTCTTCCAGGGTTGTTTCTTGATCAAATATTATTAGACGTTTCCAACGGTAATAACTGGCCCATACTTTTTCCACTCCCATAAAAACCAGCTGGAGCCTCCTGAGAGTGGGCTTTCATTCCTGCCTGCCCTGCTCATGATGGACGTATACGTACCCTCAGACCTTTGGTCTGGAACAAGCAGAGCCTGCTGTGAGTCCATTGTGGGATCTTAGCCCAGGAAGAGTCCTGGCGTGTGGCTGGGAGCCCTCTTCCTTTAACCCTCAGGCAGCCAGCCCTGGTACATGTCCCTCTTTCTGGGTCCCAGTGCTCGTTGCTTGCCAGCTCTTCAGTTCCTCGTCCCCACACACCCCAAGACAAGGAACAGACTCAGTGGGAGATGAGGTGATAATACATTTGATTTTGAAAATTTTGAATTTGAGACTGCTGATATGACCAGCTAGAGGGCAGATTTATAATTAATGGGAGGGATATCAACCACAGGGAAATAATTCTGGGAATTCTCTGCATATTGATAGCGCATTTTTTAGGAATTATGTTTAGTTGCTAGGGTCAAAAACCAGGAGAAACAATGGCTTAAACAAGATGAAAGTTTATTAAAGGATTTAATATTAAAGGACTGGTGTGTTGGTTCCATAGTGTCTTTTGGGAGCAAGGAACCTTTCTGTTATTCTGCTTCACCATTTTAGTATGTACCTTCAATCTTAGAATTGCCTCATAGTCAAATATAGCTGCTAGGGCACCAGTCATCATCTTTGCATTCCAGGCAGGAAGCCGGGGAAAGGGGTCTCAAGAGAGACAACCCTAAAGTCTTGACCAGCTTGAACTGCAGGATCTCTGGGTGATGGGCAGTGTGCACCTTCGCATTTGGATGTCCTTATTGTCTAGTGACGCAGACACTAGAGGGCCCAGTCATCTCTGCACCTCCCGACACACTCAGTATGCAATGACAGAGTTGGAACAGGAGAACCACTATCATACTGTTGGGAACGAGAGAATGGGAGGCATGGTACAGTTACTGGCCTGACAAAATGATTGGTCTTCTGGAGCAGGGTTTCTGAAGACTCCTTACCATTGTACAGGAGCAAATTCCTGGTTATCTCACTGTTAGTCCCCTGCTCTGCTCTCTGGAAGGATCTCCCTTAGTCATTGCCTCTCTTGAGTCCCCTGAGCCTCTATCATTCCATAATCCATCTTCCTATAAATTAGAAAAGGGTATCCCTCTGGTTGCGGCCTTGCTGGTGTGTGGTTTTGGCAACCCGACAGTGCCTTTGTGCTAATGAAGAAGGGACAGCCCTTCTTCCAGGTGCATGCAGCCCTGTGCTAAAGACAGTGGCTTGAAGAGTGGAAGACAGGCTGAATTTCAGCACCTCAACTGGGTTTCAGCAGGGCATTTTTTGTGCAGTGCTCAACATGCATATCTGTAGGTGGTGGCTTTGGTGGGCCCTGGCTCCTCGCTCAGGGGAGTTCTTTGTTTCTAATTCTCCATGGACATATTTGAGGTCTTAGAGAAGATGCCCTTTCTGGACTGCCCAGCTGCAGCAGCTCCCATGCTGTCGGGGTGGGTTTGGGGACTCTGGGATTCCAGTAGGTGCTTAACCGTCATGGCTGTTGCAGGGCCCAAGAAGAGTGTGTAGTAAGAGAAGAGAGTCTTGGATCCTTGAGAAGGTTGGTTAGAGAATGAGGAAGCTCTAAAGAATAGGGACAAGAAGCCAGGGAAGGGCAGGGAGGGAGTAGCTGCACAGAAACCAAGAGATGAGAGATTCAGGGAGAATGGGCAGCATGGTGAGAGACTGTTACACCTCAGGTTAGGATGAAAACAAATGGTCTCAGGATCTGGCCTTTGACCTTCAGTTACACCTTGACCCCTCTTCTGGCAATTACCTTACTCTACCTTATAGCCTTGGGCGGGATATATGTGTATGTGTGTGTGTGTGCGTGTGTGTGCGTGCGTGTGTGTTTCCTGTTGTCCTATGAGGTGGTAATCCCTTTCACTTTTCTGTGACATTAGGCCCCGATGAGCAATCTCTCTTCTTTATGCTTTCCTCCTTCAGCTTCGGGTCTGAACTTTCTCCTTGTTTTCCTTCTATGGCTCCTTCTCAGTCTTGTTGGTTGGGTTGCCCTTCTTTATTCTCTCAGGGCTCAGACATCCGTCCACTGCTCTTTCCCCTTTGTGCCCGCCATTGACCATGACATTCACTTCTGAGGTTTCAGTCCCCATGGTGATATTTCCAAATGTATTGGTGCCTTCCGACTTGTCTCTTGAGCTATAGACACATTTCAGACATTCTTATTTTGATGGCCTACATGTATGTTTGATTCACTATATTAGGACCAAAAAAAAAAAACAAAACCCTCACAAACCCAACCATAAAATTTAAGCAAGAAAATGAAATTTTTTTTTATATAACTGAATGTCCAAGACATATAAATTTCCAATTTCTGGCATGGCTCAATCCAGAGTTTCAAGCTGTGTTTCTGGGTGCTCTCTGTCTCCTTTTCTCTGTAGCTCTCTCCTGGTGTGTAAAGATGGAAATTATAAAAAAATTTAAAAAAGGATTTGATAAGTTGTTTGAAAAAAGAAAGAAGAGGATTAAAAAAAAAGAAAAAGAAAAAAGGGAGAGAATGTGATCAGGCAGGGGAGTAGAAAAAAACTATACACTAGAGATTTAGAGTATATTTTGATCTGTTAGAAGAAACTATCTCAAGATTTTAAAGAGAGAACAACTTATATATATATGCCAAAAATACGGGTAACTACTATGAAGGGATAGAATATGACTTTAAAAATGAAAAATAAAAATTTTTTTTTTTTTTTTAAAAAGGGATTGATAAGATATTGGTTGAAAAAGGGAAAAAGAAAAATTCAAAAAAAAGAAAAAAAAAGAAAAAAAGGCAGTTAAAAAAAATAATTAACTTTGAAAGACTAAAGAATCATGGTAAAAAAGCCATGAATTCTATATGCAGTATTCCCCTAGCGCTGGAGTTCTGCCATTCTCATTGATCGGTAAACTTGGTCTTGGCTGGCTGTTCTCGCTGATCTTCTGGGGGAGGGGCCTGTTGCCGTGGTTCCCAAATGTCTTTGCCGGAGGCAAAATTGCCCCGCCCTTGCCGGTCCGGGCTAAGTAATCTGCTCGGGTTTGCTCTCCGGAGCTTTTGTTCCCTGCAAGCTTTCCGTACAGCTTTGGAGGCGGAGAGTGAAGATGGCGGCCTCCCAGTCTCCGCCCCGGAGGAGCCGAGAACTCAGGGTCCTGCTCCTCAGCGAGCCCCCAGAGAAAAGCAGTCAGTCACTCCCGTCTCCCCGGTCTCCGTCCACACTCCGCGCTCACCCGGCCTGTGACCGCGCCTTTCTATCTGGCACCCGACCCCGGGTGGAGTCTCCAAACCCAGCAGATCCCCGCGGTGCGCTCCCGCACCTCTCCTCCCGGGGGAAGAAGGTGAGTCTCCCCGGATCTGCCGCTTGTTGGGTCCCTGCTGGAGGAGCAGTGGCCCGACTATGCCGCGGATCACGGTTTATGACAACCCCGAGCTGAGAGCCCGCGCCTGGGCTCCGTCTCTGCAGCCGGCTTCCCTGCTCCGATACCTGGGAGCTCTGCCGCACTCAGGCACCCCCGGTCTTTCTGTGACCCCGAGGGTCCTGAGACCACACTGTCCCGCGAGGGTTCCACCCCCCACTTCGCCACCAGAGTGACGTCCCTCAGCGGAGCAGACTTCTAAAAGTTCCGATTTTGTGCTCCGTGGCTCTATCACTTGCCAGAAGTGGCCGACGGAGGCCCCTCCCCCGCCGTCTATCCTCCCGAATAACGCCTCGGATTCACTTCTCCGTACATCCTACCTTCCAGAAAGTGGTTGCTTTTCTGTTCAGAGTTGTTGCTATTCTTTTCTTCGATCTCCTGTTGAGTTTGTAGGTGTTCAGAATGGTTTGGTCCCTATCCAGCTGAATTCCTGAGAGGAGACGAAATCCAGGTCTCCTACTCCTCCGCCATCTTGCTCCGCCCCCCTCCCCTTTGTATTTAGGAAGAAACCCAGTTATTCCCTACTGTATGTTTATCCTGGGAGTCTCCTTTACTACTCACACAGCACACTTCACTTCTGATACTCCTGGTCACTAAATGTGTGGGGGTTTTTCCCTACAACAAGCAATTCTGTGACACCAGCTGGATGTCCTACAATTTAACTCAGTTCTGACACTGACTACCCAGAGGTAGCATCAGATCCCACAGGTTAAGGGCTCAGTCCCACAAGATACCCCCCTCCCCCACACACACTTCAGATGCCAGTTGTAAGCTCAGGTTATCACTTGTGCTTCTGACCAACCAGCAACAGGTGGGAGGTTCCACCGACCCCTTCCTTGGGGTCAGTAATTTGCTAGAGTGGCTTGTAGAACTCAGGGCAACATGTTTACCAGTTTATTAAGAGCTATGATAAAGGATACAGGTGAACATCAGATGGAAGAAATGCAGACGATGAGGTCCCGAGTGCAGGAGCTTCTGTCCCTATGGACTTGGGGTTCATCACCCTCCCTGCGTGTATGTATTGCCAACCTGGAAGCTCTCTGAACCCCACGCACTATTGGGGTTTTATGGAAGCTTCCTCATGAAGGCATGATCAATTATGAACTCTCCCTCTCTGGAGGATAAGGGGTGGGGCTGAAAATTCCAAACTTCTAATCATGGCTTGTTCTTACCTGAGACCAGCCCCCATCCAGGAGCCATCCTGGAGCCCACCCAGAGTTGCCTCATTAGAACAAGAGATGCTCCCGGTCCTCTTATCACTTAGGAATAGAAGAGGGTTTTGAGAGCTCAGTTCTGGCAACTGGGAGCTGAGACCAACAAATACATTTCTTATTATTTCACAGCATTTTCTGTGGCTCAGCTCAGGGCTTGAGTTCCCCTCTCACCTCCCTGCCTTTGCCGGGGCTGCCTCTTTCCTCCATGGGCACTGCCTTCTTTCCCGACTCCGGATGATGTTTGGGCAGTGCTTGGCTCAGAGTGCCTGTTCTGCCTTTCCTTGTACTCACGGTACAAAACAGGGCTCAGAGGTTTCCCCCCAGGAAGTCTCTAATGGTTGCAGCTCAGTGTCCTGTCACCTACAGTAGCGCTTACCCCACATATGGTGCTGCTATTCTCGCCTGACTGTGAGCTCCTCAAGACGCAACAAGCCCCTTTCCCCGCCAAGCATCCATAGCAAGGTGCCTGGCACCTGTGGGTGCTCTGGACAGTGTTGAATAAGGGATAAAGGCACACCACCCAGAGCGAGTTCCCTGGATGCAGACAGGGCTGGAGCTGGCGGAGTAAGCACAAGCCACCCTTCCTCTGCTGAAAGACAGGAAGAGGACTTGTGGAAGTTTCCTTTGTTGCCCTGTGGAGCAGGATGAACATTTTTAGCACTGAAAGTTCCAAGCTGAAGTGTTTTACCTTATCAGCGGATACCCATTCCCAGCATCTTTTTAAATGCTAATTAGAGTCTCCCCCCGGGGATATCTGGCAGATTCAGCTTCGCTCTGAATAATTTTCATCCTCTTTGTGCAGAGATGCAGGTGTGGAATGAGTGTTACCTGGATGCCCCAAGTCCTCTGATCTGCACTCCATGAACGTTGTCTCACTTCAATTCCCTCCACCCACCGCCTCGCAGTGCCCACTCTTGCCATGTGAGAAGGCTGCTCCTGCTGTCTCTCCCTGTGAAGAAGCCTGGGTCGAAAGAAAAGTGACTAGCATTGACCCTTGTAGTCTCCATGAGCACCTTTTCGGGTAGGGTTTATCATCCCCATTTTAACAGATGAGGAACTTGAGACCCAGAGCCCTTTATGAACTTGCCCAAAGTCACAAAGGCTAAGGGGCAGAGGTCGGATTCAAACGTGCGCCTGGTCCAAATTCCACGGGACCCACCAGATAAGAAAACCAACTACCCATTATTGAAGACTTTTTGGGGCAGGTTCTGTTCTAAATAATGCTTAACGCATATTAACCATTTACTTTCTATGAACCTCCACGAACCTCCATGAGGGAGCCATCTCAGCCTTATTTGGCGGGGAGATGAAGAAATGAGGGCACAAGAGTAAGCAGCTGGTGTGAGCTCACAGGGCCACTAAGCAGCTTCCCCTTCACGTCTCACTCACAGTCCTGCCTCTCCTGTACCTCTTCCTCCTCTGCCTGGTGTCTGTCCACTCAATTAAAGGCTGAGCTGTGTTCGGGTTGCTGTGTAGCGCAGCTAAGTATTTGTCCCAATAGAAACGATACAGGTTAGCCTGCAGCTCATCACCCATGCTCGGCCGGGGCTCTCTGTGGACACTGAGACTTACATTCTGGAAATCTCAGTCACTGAGCCACATGGCTGTGGTTTGATGGACAGTATACACCTCCTTCCCACCTGCTAGTAGCTCTAGAAGCTCTAGTTGAATAGAAGTTCCTTTCATGTGGGCTGCATCTCCAATGTTCTGGTGTGTAGGAGCACATTCACCTCACTTTCCTAGCTTCCAGCAGTGCCTCCTGGCTGGCTTCCCACAACCTTTCTTGCTGGCCTCCAGCCCATTGTTCACACGATAGTCAGAAGGATCATTAAAAAATGCAACGCTGATTATGTCACTCATTCCCTGAAAATGCTTTTGTGGCTTCCCGTGCTCTTCAGATAATGGCCCCAATCCATGACTTGACCACTGCTTGGCACTGCCTGTCTGCCCTCACTGTGCTTCAGCCACACTGACCTTTTAGCTTCTTGGTTTGCTCCTTTCCACCTCAGGACCTTTGCCCTTGGTGGTCCTTTATTCTAAAATGGTCTTGGGCTGCCTTGGCTCAGTTGGTTAAGTGTCCAACTCTTGATCTCAGCTCAAGTCTTGATCTTGGGGTTGTGAGTTCAAGCCCCACATTGGCATCCATGCTGAGGCATGGAGCCTACTTAAAAAAACAAAAAAAGTACAGATTGGGGACAAAGTGGAGGTGGTTGACGTCTTCTTCACTCCCCCAGAAATGTAAGGGGAGTCCAGGTGGCACAGTCAGTTGTGCATCCCACTCTTAGTTTCAGCTCAGGTCATGATCTCAGGGTTGTGAGATAGAGCCCACGTTGGGCTCCATGCTCAGCACAGAGTCTGCTTGAGATTCTCCCTCTCTCTCTCTTTCTCTCAAATAAATAAATAAATAAATAAATAAATAAATAAATAAATAAATCTTTAAAAATTAATTCTCTATGCTATGGCAGGCCTACTTCACAGCTCCTAAATCTTGGCTTAAATGTCCCTTCCTCAGAGGGCGATCCCTAAGTCCTGCAGAGCCACACCACTTCCCTAGAAGCTCCTTGTACTTGGCTTTCATGACATTTACCTTCATTTATCATCACATCTTTATCAGCGTCAGCAATGTGTCAGTGTTGATCCTTTATTGGCATGCAAGCTCCCTCATGGGACAGGAGTCTCTTTGTCCTGTACTTTCAGCACCCAGCATCATGCCAGAGGCATAGAAGGCCTTTACCAGATATTTCTTGGTTAAAAGTTAGATGTTGGGGTACCTGGATGGCTTAATTGGTTAAGTGTCGGCCTTCAGCTCAGGTCATGATCTTGGGGTCCTGGGATCAAGCCCCAAGTCAGGTTCCCTGCTCAGCAGGGAGTCTGCTTCTCCCTCTCCCTTTGCCCCTCCCCCCTACTCTTGCTCTCTCTCTCTCTCTCTCTCCCTCTATCTCAGATAAATAAAATCTTTTAAAAAAAAAACATTGGATGTTAAGGATTGAGCTACTCATATTTTGAAGCTGTTTCTTGCAGACACTTGAATTTTCCAAGTCTGATTTTGCAGAAGCTGTACCTGAAAACTTTTCTGCATCCAAATGAAGTTGTCCTTATACTCTGAACATCAAGGGCTGCTGGAAACACACAACTGGAAAGAATTTCTGCTTGTAATTAAATTGTAGCTAATGAAATAAGTGGCAGGTTGATCTGTCTCACTGCTCACATATCTGGGACTGTGGGTTGCATACTAATTTCTGGTCTACATCAATTAAAGTCCTATGGAAAAAAATGCCCCCTTTAGAGAAACTCGCCCCCTTTGGAGGACAGTGGGGTCCTCACAAAGAGATTGGAAAGGACAGAAGGGAGGGAAGCTGGGGGGTCCCATAGCTCTGCTTTCACACAATCATGGTGGAAGGAGAGGCAGATGAGTGAGATCTGGGTTTTGAAACCTTAATCAATTTGAATTATAGAAATGTATCTCACAATCCACTGTGAATCTTCTTAGCCCTGAGGAGAGGCAGATAACAAAAAAACAATTGAACTTCAGGGCTTCGGTCCAAACCCAGTCAGTGTCTCTGAGGTGTCCTTGGTTCAGACAGCATCAGGGCAGCTTTCTTCTTCTCTAGCTACTGTATCAGGAGGGGAAAACTGATGTCAATAATGAGAACCAAGGGCCTCGTAGCAATGGCAGGCAACTGGGAATGGCTTCATTGCATGAAGAATGCTCCTACCCATTAAGGCAGGGAAGTAAAAACTGTACCAAGATTCATGAAAAATTTTACATCCTTGCTAATTGCTGTATCAGTCATTCCAGAAATCAGTGTTCAGTTTATACAGAGAACCCTGACCCACGGTTTGTCCTTGAAGCCTGCACCTGCTGAAGAAAGTAGTAAGTGCTCTAGACACGGCATACTTCTGGGTTTGGAGATTCTGTAATAAAATTGTATGTGTGTGTGTCTCTTGTGATAGCTGGGCTTTGTGGGGCCACATCCTGATAGGATTGGTCAATTTAATCTATAGGAAAAGGTCCTGTACATAAAGTGAGATATTCTCACCGTCAGTCATCCATGGAAGAAGCAGGGAAGTAAAGAGCATTACACAGAAGAGAGGGAGAACTCCTGTCTCTCTCGGGGCCTCTCTGGATTCTACTTTTAAGTCCTTATGATGTCCAGACTCACCTGCGAGTCCTTGCCAGGTGCCAGGCTTTGGGATACGTTTCTTTGTATATAGCCTTTTTGATTTCAACTTGGTTAGATTTTAGTTCTTTTATTTCTCCAGAAAGGTTTCTCTAATAACTTCCATGCTTTTTTCAAGCCCAGCTAGTATTTTTAAAGTCATGATTCTGAACTCTAGATCTGACATCATACTAATGTCCATATTGAGTAGGTCCCTGGCAGTCGGTACTACCTCTTGTTCTTTTTGTTGAGGTGATTTTTTCTGCCTTGTCATTTTGTCCAGAGGAGAATAGATGAATGAGAGAACAAAATGCTAACAGGGTACCAATGTCCCCAGAAGATATACTCTAAACAAATCAGAAAAGACCTGAAGCTGGGGGAAAAGAAAGGGAAAGAGAGAAAAAAGAAAAAGAAAAAGAAAAGAAAGAGAAAAAGATAAAGATAAAAACAAACAAAAGCAGAACAAAACAAAACAAAACCAGAATATGATCAAATATGATCAGGCTGGTACATAGATCAGTGCCACACACTAGATTTTGGGTGTATTTTGGTCTGTTAGAAGAAAGTGCCTCCCAAAATTTTAAAGAAAGAAAAGCTTATATATGTACAAAAAATAAGGGTTGATATGATGTAGGGATGGAATATGACTGTAAAGATGAAAATTATAAAAAATTTTATAAAAGGAATTGATAAGAAGTTGTTTGAAAAAAGAAAGGAGAGGATTTAAAAAAAAAAGAAAAAAAAAAGAGAGAATGTGATCAGGCAGGAGAGTAGAAAAAAACCATACACTAGAGATTTAGGGTATATTTTGATCTGTTAGAAGAAACTATCTCAAAAATTTAAAGAGAGAACAACTTATATATATATGCCAAAAATATGGGTAACTATTCTGAAGGGATAGAATATGACTCTAAAAATGAAAAATAAAAATGTTTTTTTAAAAAGGGATTGATAAGATGTTGGTTGAAAAAGGGAAAAAAAATTTCAAAAAAAAAAAAAAGACAGTTAAAAAAAATTAACTTTGAAAGACTAAAGAATCATGGTAAAAAAAGCCATGAATTCTATGTGTAGTATTCCCCTAGCGCTGGAGTTCTGCCGTTCTCATTGATGGGTAAACTTGGTCTTGGCTGGCTGTTCTCGCTGATCTTCTGGGGGAGGGGCCTGTTGCCGTGGTTCCCAAATGTCTTTGCCGGAGGCGGAAGTGCCCCGCCATTGCTGGTCCGGGCTAAGTAATCTGCTCGGGTGTGCTCTCAGGAGCTTTTGTTCCCTGCAAGCTTTCCGTACAGCTTTGGAGGAGGAGAGTGAAAATGGAGGCCTCCCAATCTCTGGCCCCGAGAAGCTGAGAACTCGGGGCCTGCTCCTCAGTGCGCCCCCAGAGAAAAGCAGTCAGTCACTCCCGTCTCCCCGGTCTCCGGCCACAGTCCGTGCTCACCTGGCCTGTGACCGAGCGTTTCTATCTCTGGCACCCGACCCCGTGTGGAGTCTCCAAACCCAGCAGATCCCTGTGGTGCGCTCCCGCGCTGCTCCTCCTGGGGGAGGAAGGTAAGTCTCCCCGGATCTGCCACTTGTTGGGTCCCTGCTGGAGGAGCAGTGGCCTAACTGTGCTGCGGATCACAGTTTATGGCAACCCCGAGCTGAGAGCCCGCTCCTCGGCTCTGTCTCTGCAGCCGGCTTCCCCGCTCCGATACCTGGGAGCTCTGCCACACTCAGGCACCCCCAGTCTTTGTGTGACCCTGAGGGTCCTGAGACCACACTGTCCTGTGAGGGTTCCACCCCCTGCTTAGCCACTGGAGCGACGTCCCTCAGTGGAGCTGACTTCTAAATGTTCTGATTTTGTGCTCCGCTGCTCTATCACTTGCCAGAAGTGGCTGACAGAGGCCCCCTCCCCCGCCATCTGTCCTCCCGAATATCACCTCGGATTCACTTCTCCGCAAGTCCTACCTTCCAGAAAGTGGTCGTTTTTCTGTTCAGAGAGTTGCTGCTATTCTTTTCTTTGATCTCCTGTTGAGTTTGTAGGTGTTCAGAATGGTTTGATCCCTATCCCGCTGAATTCCTGAGACCAGACAAAATCCAGGTCTCCTACTCCTCTGCCATCTTCCTGGCCCACAGCTTTTAAAACCCTTTGAATTTCCTTAGTGTTTGGGGAGCTAAATTTCTCTTTTGTTATGTTAATGAAGTGACTTTTAGGGAGCCCCTAAGAACGGGGACCAGTTACCAATGGAACCAACCATGTGATTAGAGGGTTGGAACTTAGTCCCACCCTCTTGACCTCCAGGGAGGAGAGAGTAGGAGCTGGAATTTGAATCAGTTGCCAATTGCCAATGATTTAATCAGTCATGCCTATGTAATGAAGCTTCCATGAAAACCCAGAAGGAGGGGTTTGGAGAGCTTCTGTTGGTAGACATATGGAGATTTTGGGAGAGTGGCATGCC
The DNA here is from genome assembly GCF_964656455.1 of Halichoerus grypus. Classification (NCBI taxonomy): domain Eukaryota; kingdom Metazoa; phylum Chordata; class Mammalia; order Carnivora; family Phocidae; genus Halichoerus; species Halichoerus grypus. Next base: position 68,246,806 of record NC_135722.1, read on the forward strand.
TGGAGAGGGCATGCAAGCTCTGTGCCCTTTCCCCACACCTTGTCCTATGTATCTCTTTCATTTGACTGTTCTTGAGTTATATCCTTTTATAATAAACTGGTGATCTAGTAAGTAAAATGTTTCTCTGAGTTCTGTGAGCTGCTCTAGCAGATTAATTGACATCAAGGAGAAGGTTGTGGGAACCTCCAATCCATAGCAGATTGGTCAGAAGTACAGGCAACAACCCGGACTTGCTATTGGCATCCTGAATCGAAGGGGGTTGTTGGAAGCTCTAATTTGTAGCTGGTCAGTTGGAAACACAGGTAACAGTCTGGCTGGCACCTGGCATTTGAAGCTGAAGTGAGGCAGCCCTATCGGACTGAACCCTTACCCTGTGGAATCCAATGCTCTCTCAGGGGAGAGAGTGTCAGAATTGAGTTGAATTGTAGGGCATCCAGCTGGTGTCCAGAACATTGCTTGTTGTTGGTGTGGGGAATCCCCCTTTGTACACACATTGAAACTGGGTCCAGGAACCTGTTCAGCAGAAATTGGATATTAATAAGTATTATGTTAAAAAAAAAAAGGAGCATGAAACAGGCCCCTTTGGCAAGGGTTGGCAAAGAGCTAAACATTAAGCAGTGGCCTGTTTTGATATGGTTCTTGAGCTAAGAAGAGTTTTTACATTTTTAAAACACTCTACACAAAAATAAAGAAACTTGACCACAGGGAAGCCTGGCACCCTTCATATGCTAATGTGTCCTGGGGTGTACAGCATTTCTCAATCTTGTTTGAACACAGAATTCCTCTCTCTTTATTTTTTTATGGAGCATATTGTGGAACTAGTGTTCTATGGCATGTGTTCTGGGAAACACTGCTCTAAACAAATAAATTTGGATCCAGATTTGGCAGACAGGGTCCCCCGAATCTTCCATTGTCATATCCTCCTCTGTCTTGGCCAGGAGTGCCATTCTGCCATGACTCCATGGTCAATCCACACTCCCAGGTTTCCTGTTCAAGACTTCTCCATCATCTACTGCCATCTCCCACATCAGTCCCTATCTCTTTCTTTCAGAACTCTTAGGACACTTTGTATTTGCTCAATAAAATGGTGACTTTCTGAAGCTGTCCAAGGAAATGAAAGGTTCCAGAGAACAGTACTTTCTGGCTCACTGAGGGGTTATCATTTTGGGCATGAAAACATTATTCAACTTAATTCTTTTGGACAGGAAACTTTTGAACTATATCACATAATTTGCTAATCGAAACAAGAACACTGAACATAATTTTTTTGGTGATCATTTGATGGAAAGTCACATTTCCAGCTCACTTTTACCACTAATGAGGTGGGAGGCCTGAGAAATTCACTTTCCCACCCTGGCCTCTGATAAAATGAAGCTATTCACCTAGATGTTCTTCAAGCTGCCTTATAGCTCTAAAACTGTGTGATGTTCTCAGATTGCAGAGTTCCAGGAAGGGAATGAGATGAGACAAGTCCACTCAAGCTTATAGTAGATTTATATCTGGTGATTTCTCACCAGCCACACACATCAGTTAGTATGCTTACAATACAGATTTTAAAAACATTCTAATTGATACTTAATGCTATTTGGTGAACAAAACTCAGATTTTTACACAGCAAAAGATTAGGAATCAAGGACTATCTTAATACGGTTAAGTGGATTTTCTTCTTCATGAGTGAGTCTGGCAAGCCTTTGATCATGGACTTGGACAGAACGTTGGTATTTTTATGACTTTTAGAAAGCCCCAGCTGTCTGAGACACTTTGTCCCTGAGGTCTCACAAATCTGATTTGATCACTGTTAATTTATTTCCCAGATAAGGCTACTGACTGTGGGAAAGTTGCTTTTCACTTTACAGGAAGGTCATGAACTTCATTTTGTGGATTTCTGTTTATTAGTTGGTGCCATTGGCATGCAAACCTCAGCTCAGCTTTCCCTGTGCCTCTAAATCATTCCATCATCTCTGACTTTCCGACTGAGACTGCTCTGGACAGTTCTGTTTTCTCCTTAATCTTTAGCTCACTCATCTTTTTCAGCCCAGGAAGAGGCTATATTTTTCTTCTCCATCTCAAAGCTCCTAAAACAACAAATGGTTTTTCCTTTCCTCATTCATTAATTCATTCAACATTTCTTGAGTGTGTGATCTGTATGAATCTGGCACAGTCCTTCCTGTTCAGGGCACCCCCACTCTGGTGGGAAGTCAGAATAAATAAGTGCACCAATAAATGTGTATCTATACGTCTGAATACCAGAGAAGAAGCATTTACCTTATTCGAATGGAAGAATCAGGAAAATTTCCCAGTGACCGTGATCTGTGAGTTGTGTCTGAAAGGGTAAGTCAGAATTCAAAAGGAGACAGTTCGTTGACCAGCATTCCAGGTGGAGGGAACAATATGTGCAAAACCATCAAGGCCTGAGAAAGTGTGGCATGATCAGAGATAGTGATGGAGGGCCTAGAAAGGAGGATGTCTCAGGCAGTGCTGAGAGAGGGCTAGAAAAGCAGGTAGGGGCTCTATCATCTGGATAGAGGAAGAAGTGTATTTCCTCTCCTGTGCTCTTGAACCTATCCTGTTGGCTTCTCCAGGATCTTGCTTCAACAATGTCCCTTTTGAGTTCTCCCTTTCCTTTTTATCTTCTCTTTCAGCCCACATATAAGCTCACATTTTATCTTTCAACACACATGCACACAAACACACACAACACAATTTGACTCCAATCTGCTCTAAGCTTGCACCTCATGGTTCTCAGTACCTTTTTTTTCTGAATTTCTTGAAAAAGCAGTTTGTCTCAATTTCTCTACTTCTATGTCTCTCATTCTCTCTATCTCACTGCAATCTGGCTTAAGAAAAAATGAGAGGGAATATGTTTGGGTACAGTATCCAAGTTTTAAACTTCTTTTTTAATTAACATATAATGTATTATTTGTTTCAGGGGTACAGGTCTGTGATTCATCAGTCTTACACAATTCACAGCACTCACCATAGCACATACCTCCCCAAAGTCCATCACCTAGCCACCCCATCCCTCCCAACCCCATCCACTCCAGCAACCCTCACTTTGTTTCCTGAAATTAAGAGTCTCTTATGGTTTGTTTCCCTCTCTGGTTTCATTTGTTTCATTTTTCTCTCCCTTCCTCTATGATCCTCTGTCTGGTTTCTCAAATTCCTCATATCACTGAGATTATATGATACTTGCCTTTCTCTGATTGACTTATTTCACCTAGATAATACCCTCTAGTTCCACCCACATTATTGCAAATGGCAAGATTTTGTTTTTTTGATAGCTGCATAATATTCCATTGTGTATTTACACACACACACACACACACCCCACATCTTCTTCATCCATTCATCTGTTGATGGACATCTAGGCTCTTTCCATATTTTGGCTATTGTGGACATTGCTATAAACACTGGGGTGCACTTGCCCCTTTGGACCACTACATTTGTATCTTTGGGGTAAATATCCAGTAGTGCAATTGCTGGGTCATAGGGTAGCTCTATTTTCAACTTTTTGAGGAACCTCCATACTGTTTTCCAGAGTGACTGCACCAGCTTGCATTCCCACCAACAGTGTAGGAGGGTTCCCCTTTCTCCACATCCTTGCCAACATCTGTCGTTTCCTGACTTATTAATTTTAGCCATTCTGACTGGTGTGAGGTGGTATCTCATTGAGGTTTTGATTTGGATTTCCCTGATGCCAAGCAATGTTGAGCACTTTTTCATGTGTCTGTTGGCCATTTGGATGTCTTCTTTGCAGAAATGTCTGTTCATGTTTTCTGCCCATTTCTTGATTGGATTCTTTATTCTTTGGGTGTTGAGTTTGATAAGTTCTTTATAGATTTTGGATACTAGCCCTTTATCTGATATGTCATTTGCTAATATCTCCTCCCATTCTGTTGCTGTCTTTTGGTTTTGTTGACTGTTTCCTTTGCTGTGCAAAAGCTTTTTATCTTGATGAAGTCCCAATAGCTCATATTTGCCCTTGCTTCCCTTGCCTTCGGTGATGTTTCTAGGAAGAAGTTGCTGCAGCTGAGGTCAAAGAGGTTGCTGCCTGTGTTCTCCTCAAGGATTTTGATGGATTCCTGTCTCACATTAAGGTCTTTCATCCATTTTGAGTCTATTTTTGTGAGTGGTGTAAGGAAATAGTCCAGTTTCATTCTTCTGCATGTGGCTATCCAATTTTCCCAACACCATTTGTTGAAGAGATTGTCTTTTGCCATTGGACATTCTTTCCTGCTTTGTCGAAGATGAGATTACCATAGAGTTGAGGGTCCATTTCTGGGCTCTCTATTCTGTTCCGTTGATCTATGTGTCTGTTTTTGTGCCAGTACCATACTGTCTTGATGATGACAGCTTTGTAATAGAGCTTGAAGTCTGGAATTGTGATGCCGCCAGCTTTGCTTTTCTTTGTCAACATTCCTCTGGCTCTTCGGGATCTTTTCTGGTTCCATACAAATTTTAGGATTAATACTTCCATTTCTTAGAAAAAATTTGATGATATTTTGATAGGGATTGCGTTGAATGTGTAGATTGCTCTAGGTAGCATTGACATCTTGACAATATTTGTTCTTCCAATCCATGAGCATGGAACGTTTTTCCATTTCTTTGTGTCTTTCTCAATTCCTTTCATGAGTATTTTATAGTTTTCTGAGTACAGATTCTTGGCCTCTTTGGTTAGATTTATTCCTAGGTATCTTACAGTTTTGGGTGCAATTGTAAATGGGATCAACTCCTTAATTTTTCTTTCTTCTGTCTTGTTGTTGTTGTATAGAAATGCTACTGATTTCTGTGCATTGATTTTATATCCTGCCATTTACTGAATTCCTGTATGAGTTCTAGCAGTTTTGGGGTCGAGTCTTTGGGGTTTTCCATATAAAGTGTCATATCATCTGCAAAGAGTGAGAGTTTGACTTCTTTGCGGATTCGGATGCCTTCTATTTCTTTTTGTTGTCTTATTGCTGAGGCTAGGACTTCTAGTACTATGTTGAACAGCAGTGATGATAGTGGACATCCCTTGCAGTGTTCCTGACTTTAGAGAAAAATCTTTCAGTGTTTCCCCATTGAGTATGATATTGGCTGTGGGTTTTTCATAGATGGCTTTTATGATATTGAGGTATGTACCCTCTATCCCTACACTGTTAAGAGTTTCAATCAAGAAAGGATGCTAGACTTTGTAGAATGCTTTTTCTGCATCTATTGGGAGGATCACATGGCTCTTGCTCTTTTATTAATGTATTGTATTACATTGATTGATTTGTAGATGTTGAACCAACCTTGCAGTCCAGGAATAAATCCCCCTTGGTCATGGTGAAAAATCCTTTTAGTGTGCTGTTGGATCCTATTGGCTAGTATTTTGGTGAGAATTTTTGCATCCATGCTCTTCAGGGATATTCATCTGTAATTCTCCTTTTTGATAGAGTCTTTGTCTGGTTTTGGGATCAAGGTAATGCTGGCCTCATAGAATGAATTTGGATTTTCCCCTCCATTTCTATTTTTTGGAACAGTTTCAGAAGAATAGGTATTAATTCTTCTTTAAATGTTTGGTAGAATTCCCCTGGGAAGCCATCTGGCCCTGGTCTCTTGTTTGTTGGGAGATTTTTGATTACTGCCTCAATTTCCTTACTGGTTATGGGTCTGTTCAGGTTTTCTATTTCTTCCTGGTTCAGTTTTGGTAGTTTATACGTCTCTAAGAATGCATCCATTTCTTTCAGATTGTCTAATTTGCTGGCATATAGTTGCTCATAATATGTTCTTATGATTGTTTTTGTATTTCGTTGGTGTTGGTTGTGATCTCTCCTCTTTCATTCATGATTTTATTTATTTGGGTCCTTTCTCTTTTCTTTTTGATAAGTCTGGCCAGGGGTTTATCAATCTTGTTAATTCTTTCAAAGAACCAGCTCCTAGTTTGATTGATCTTTTCTACTGTTCTTTTGGTTTCTATTTCATTGATTTCTGCTCTGATCTTTATTATTTCTCTTCTCCTGCTGGGTTTAGGCTTTATTTGCTGTTCTTTCTCCAGCTCCTTAAGGTGTAGGGTTAGGTTGTGTATTTGAGACCTTTCTTGTTTCTTGACAAAGACTTGTATTGCTATAAACTTTCCTCTTAGGACCGCCTTTGCTGCATCCCAAGGATTTTGAATAGTTGTGTTTTCATTTTCATTGGTTTCCATGAATTTTTTTAATTCTTCTTCAATTTCCTGGTTGACCCATTCATTCTTTAGTAGGATGCTCTTTAGCCTACATGTATTTGAGTTCTTTCCAACTTTCCTCTTATGATTGAGTTCTAGTTTCAAAGCACTGTGGTCCAAAAACATGCAGGGAATGATCCCAATCTTTTGGTACCGGTTGAGACCTGATTTGTGACCCAGGATGTGATCGATTCTGGAGAATGTTCCATGTGCACTAGAGAAGGATGTGTATTCTGTTGCTTTGGGATGGAATGTTCTGAATATATCTGTGAAGTCCATCTGGTCCAGTGTGTCATTTAAAGCCTTTATTTCCTCATTGATGTTTTGCTTAGATGCTCTGTCTCTTTGAGTGAGGGGTGTTAAAGTCCCCTACCATTGTATTGTTGTCGATGTGTTTTTTTGATTTTGTTATTAACTGGCTTATATAATTAGCTGCTCCCACGTTAGGGGCATAGATATTTAAAATTGTTAGATCTTCTTCTTGGATAGACCCTTTAAGTATGATATAGTGTCCTTCCTCATCTCTTAATATAGTCTTTGGTTTAAAATCTGATTTTTCTGATATAAGGATTGCCCCCAGCCCAGCTTTATTTTGATGTCCATTAGCATGGTAAATTGTTTTCCACCCCCTCACTTTAAATCTGGAGGTGTCTTTGCATCTAAAATGAGTCTCTTGCAGACAGCATATCGATGGGTCTTGTTTTTTTATCCAATCTGATAGCCTGTGTTTTTTGATTGGGGCATTTAGCCCATTTGCATTCAGGGGAATTATTGAAAATATGAATTTAGTACCATTGTATTGCCTGTAAGGTGACTGTTACTGTATATTGTCTCTGTTCCTTTCTGGTCTATGTTACTTTTAGGCTCTCTCTTTGCTTAGAGGACCCTTTCAATATTTCTTGTAGGGCTGGTTTGATGTTCACAAACTCTTTTAATTTTTGTTTGTCCTGGAAGCTTTTTATCTCGCCTTCTATTTTCAATGACAGCCTACCTGGATATAGTATTCTTGGCTGCATATTTTTCTCATTTAGTGCTCTGAATATATCATGCCAGTCCTTTCTGGCCTGCTAGGTCTCTGTGGATAGGTCTGCTGCCAATCTAGTGTTTCTACTGATGTAGGTTACAGACCTCTTGTCCCAAGCTGTTTTCAGGATTTTCTCTTTGTTTCTGAGACTTGTGAGTTTTACTATTAGATGTCGGGGTGTTGACCTATTTTTATTGATTTTGAGAGGGGTTCTCTGTGCCTCCTGGATTTTGATGCCTGTTTCCTTCCCCAAATTAGAGCAGTTATCTGCTATAATTTGCTCCAATATAACTTCTGCCCCCCTTTCTCTTTCTTCTTCTGGGATCCCAATTATTCTAATGTTGTTTTGCTTTATGTTATGACTTATCTCTTGAATTCTCCCCTTGTGATCCAGTAGTTGTTCATCTCTCTTTTTCTCAGCTTCTTTATTGTCCATCATTTGGTCTTCTATATCACTGATTCTCTCTTCTGCCTCATTTATCCTAGCGGTTAGAGCCTCCATTTTTTATAGCACCTCATTTATAGCCTTTTGATTTGACTTGGTTAGATTTTAGTTCTTTTATTTCTCCATAAAGTCATTCTCTAGTATCTTTTATACTTTTTTGAAGCCCAGCTAGTATCTTTATAATTGTCATTCTGTACTCTAGTTCTGACATCTTATTAATGTCTGTATTGATTAGGTCCCTGGCAGTCGGTACTGCCTCTTGTTCTTTTTTTTTGAGGTGAGTTTTTCCATCTTGTCATTTTGTCCAGAGGAGAATAGGTGAATGAGAGAAGAAATGTTAAGAAAATGGTAAAAGGGTAACAATGACCGCAGAACAATATACACTAAACAAATCTGAAGAGACCCAAAACCAGGGGGAAAAGAAAGGGAAAAACAAAAACAAAAACAAAAATAATATGATCAGGCTGGTGAATATAACAGAGCCACACACTAGATTTTGGGTGAATTTTGGTCTGTTAGAAGAAATTGTTTCCCAAAATTAAAAACAAAAAAAGAAAAACATATATATATATATATATATATACACACACAAATAAGGGTAAATACAACGAAGGGATGGAATATGAGTGTAAAGATGAAAATTAAAAAGGATTTTAAAAAAGGAATTGATAAGGAAGGGGGGAAAGATGGCAGAGGAGTAGGGGACCCTATTCCAACTGGTCCTCCGAATTGAGCTGGATATCTACCAGACCATTCTGAACACCCACGAAATCAGCCTGAGATGTAAGAAGATAGATCTGCATCTCTACAAACAGAATATAGGCGGTTGGCTTCAAGGTATGAAGCAGGAAGCTGTGATTCTGTGGGCAGATATCAGAGGATAAACGGAATGGGGAGGGAGCCAAGCCATTGGGATCCTATACCGCCTGTGAGTGATAGCCCCCCACGCTGGGGATGGGGCACAGACTCGTAGATCGGTAGCAACAGGGAAAGGACTTCAGGGCAGCCCCCTGGACTGAAACCTGGAGCAGCGGAGCTGCACGTGTGAACTCAGGGCAGCTGGTTGTTTTAGAAGCACAAAGGGCAGAGATATGCCCTGACCTGGAGGCAAGGACTGGGAGCACTGTGGAGGGGCACACAATCCAGGACGCTGCAGTTTATAGCAGCACAGAAAGAAATGGAGATAGTGTGTCCTGGAGAGCTCACTGAAGAACAGACTGTGATCTCTCTGCTTTGAGGAAGAGGGTTGGAAACAGTCTTTTCTGCTCTGACTCTTGGAAGAGATGCAGAAAGCCACCAGGGAAAGCCACCAGAGAACAAAAGCCCCAAAAACCTGGTTTTCTCTGAGCCCATCCCCCACCACAGGGGGCAGGGCAACTCTGCCCAAACAGGGTTTCTTCAGTAACAGCGTGGCAGGCCCCTCCCCCAGAAGATAGGCTGGGAAAACAAGAGGCCAGCAACCCTAAAGTCCCTAAAGAACAGGTGCATCTTGTTTGGGTTGTGGTCAATAATTTGGTCTCTATACATTCCCTCAAGCACTCCTCAACAGAATGAATAGGAGGAGGAACCCCCAAAATAGGAAAGACTCAGAGACTATGACTTATGCCACAGATTTACAAATGGATTCAGTTATAACCAAGATGTCAGAGATAGATTTCAGGCTAGCAACTGTGAAGACAATAGCTAGAATTGTCAAATCAATTAATGACAACATAGAGTCTTTAGGGGTAGAAATGAAAGCTGAATTGGCAGAACCTAAAAATGCTATCAGTGAGATGAAATCTAATCTAGATAATCTAACAGCTAGGGTAAGTGAGGCAGAAGGCCGAATTAGTGACCTAGAAGACCACTTAATTGACAAACAGGGAAAAGAGGAGGTCAGGGAAAAACAACTCAGAATCCATGAAAATAGAATCAGAGAAATAAGTGACACCATGAAACATTCTAATGTTAGAATTATTGGAATCCCAGAGGGGGTAGGGAGAGAGAGGACTAGAAGATATATTTGAGCAAATCATAACTGAGAACTTCCCTATTCTGGGGAATGAAACAAACATTCGTGTCCTAGAGGCAGAGAGGACCCCTCCCAATATCAAGGAAAATAGTCCAATGCTCTGGCATGTAATAGTAAAACTTGCAAATCTTAGAACCAAGGAAACCACCTTAAGGGCAGTTAGGGGGAAGATATTCCTTACATACAGAGGGAGGAACATCAGAATAATGTCAGACCTATCCCCAGAGACTTGGCAAGCCAGAAAGGCCTGGCAAGACATATTCAGGGTACTAAAGGAGAAGAACATGCAGCCAAGAATACTTTATCCAGCAAGGCTGTCATTTAGAATGGATGGAGAGATGCAGAGCTTCCAAGACCGGCAGAAATTGAAAGAATATTTGACCACTAAGCCGGCCCTGCAAGAGTTATTAAGGGGGTTCTATAAAAGGAGAAAGACCCCAAGAGTGATATACAACAGAAATTTACAGGGACAATCTATAAAAACAACATCTTCACAGGCAACATGATGACAATTAATTCATATCTTTCAATAATCACTCAACGTGAATGGCCTAAATACTCCCATAAAACGGCACAGGGTTGCAGATTGGATAAAAAGATAAGACCCATCCATATGCTGTCTACAAGAGACTCATTTTGAACCTAAAGATACATCCAGCCTGAAAGTGAAGGGATGGAGATCCATCTTCCATGCTAATGGACCTCAAAAGATAGCTGGGGTAGCAATTCTTATATCAGATCAATTAGATTTTAAACTGAAGACTGTAGTTAGAGACACAGAAGGACACTGTATCATTTTTAAAGGGTCTATCCAACAAGAAGATCTAACAATTGTAAATATCTATGCCCCCAACATGGGAGCAGCCATCTACATAAGCCAACAACTGTTAACCAAAATAAAGAGTCATATCCATAACAATACATTAACTGTAGGAGACCTCAATACTCCACTCTCAGCAATAGACAGATCATCTAAGCAGAAAATCAACAAAGAAACAAGAGCTTTGAATGACACAGTGGACCAGATGGACCTCATAGATATATACAGAACATTCTATCCTAAAACAACAGAATACTCATTCTTCTCGAGTGCATATGGAACTTTCTCCAGAACAGACCACATACTGGGTCACAAATCAGGTCTCAACTGATACCAAAAGAATGAGATTATTACCTGCATATTCTCAGACTATAATACTTTAACTGGAACTCAATCACAAGAAAGAATTCGGAAGAAATTCAAACACTTGGAAGCTTAAGACCACTCTTCTCAGGAATGTTTGGTTTAGCCAGGAAATCAAAGAAGAACGTAAACAATTCATGGAGTGAAATGAGAGTGAAAACACATCGGTCCAAATCCTACAGGATACTGCAAAGGCAGTCCTAAGGGGGAAATACATAGCCATCCAAGCCTCACTCAAAAAAAAATAGCAAAATCCCAAATTTACCAACTAACTCTACACCTTAAAGAACTGGAGAAAAAGCAACAAATGATGCCCAAGCCATGCATTAGAAGAGAAATAATTAAGATTAGAGCAGAGATCTATGAATTAGAAACCAGAAACACAGTAGATCAGATCAACGAAACTAGAAGCTGGTTCTTTGAAATAATAAGATTGATAAACCACTGGCCAGACTTATCTAAGAGAAAAGAGAAAGGACCCAAATTAATAAAATTATGAATGAAAGGGGAGAGATAACAGTAACACCAAGGAAATAGAAACAATTATTATAAATTATTATCAACAACTATATGTCAATACGCTGAGCAACCTGGAAGAAATGGATGCCTTCCTGGAAACCTATAAACTCCCAAGACTGAAACAGGAAGAAATTGACCACCTGAATAGGCCAATAACCAGTAACAAAATTGAAGCAGTGATCAAAAACCTCCCAAAAAACAAGAGTCCAGGGCCTGATGGATTCCCTGGGGAATTCTACCAAACATTCAAAGAAGAAATAGCACCTATTCTCATGAAGCTGTTTCAAAAAACAGAAACAGAAGGAAAGCTTCCAGACTCATTCTATGAGGCCAGCATTACCTTAATCCCCAAACCAGGCAAAGACCCCCATCAAAAAGGAGAATTTCAGACTGATGTCCCTGATGAATATGGATTCCAAAATCATCAACAAAATCCTAGCTAATAGGATCCAACAATACATTAAAAGAATCATCCACCATGACCAAGTGGGATTTATCCCCGTGATGCAAGGGTGGTTTAACATCTGCAAATCAATCAATGTGATAGAACACATTAATAAGAGAAGAACCATATGGTCCTCTCAATTGATGCAGAAAAAGCATTTGAGAAAATATAGCATCCTTTCCTGATTAAAACTCTTCAGAGTATAGGGATAGAGGGAACATTCATCAAGTTCATAAAAATCCATCTATGAAAAACCCACAACGAATATCATCCTCAATGGGGAAAAGCTGAGAGCCTTTCCCTTAAGATCAGGAACATGTCAAGGATGCCCACTCCTGGCACTATTGTTCAACATAGTACTAGAAGTCCTAAGAACAGCAATCAGATAACAAAATGAAATAAAAGGTATTGAAATTGGCAAAGAAGTCAAGCTCTCTCTCTCTTTACAGATGACATGATACTTTATTTGGAAAATCCAAAAGCCTCCACCCACAAATTACTAGAACTCATATAGCAATTCAGTAATGTGGCAGGATACAAAAATCAATGCACAGAAATCAGTTGCTTTCTTATTATACAGTAACAATGCAGCTGTAGAGAGAGAAATTAGAGAAACGATTACATTTACAATAGCACCAAAAACCATAAGATACCTCGGAATAAACCAAAGAGGTAAAGGATTTATACTCTAGGAACTACAGAACACTCATGAAAGAAATTGAAGAAGACACAAAAAGATGGAAAAGCATTCCATGCTCATGGATCAGAAGAATAAACATTGTTAAAATGTCTGTGCTACCCAGAGCAATCCATACCTTCAGTGGCATCCCAATCAAAATACCAATGACATTTTTCAAAGTGCTGGAACAAACAATCCTAAGATTTGTATGGAATCAGAAAAGACCCCGAATCACCAAGGAAATGTTGAAAAAGAAAAACAAAGCTGGGGGCATCACGTTGCCCAATTTCAAGCTATATTACAAAGCAGTGATCCCCAAGACAGCATGGTACTGGCACAAAAACAGACATATAGACCAATGGAACAGAATAGAGAACCCAGATATGGACCCTCAACTCTATGGTCAAATAATCTTTGACAAAGCAGGAAAAAATATGCAATGGCAAAAAGACAGTCTCTTCAATAAATGGTGCTGGGAAAATTGGACAGCCACATGCAGAATAATGAAACTTGACCGTTTTCTAACACCATACACAAAGGTAAACTCAAAATGGATGAAAGACCTCAATGAGAGACAGAATCCATCAAAATCCTAGAGGAGAACATAGGCAGTAACCTCTTTGACATCGCCCACAGCAACTTCTTTCAAGATATATCTCCAAAGGCTAGTGAAACAAAAGCAAAAATGAACTTTTGGGACTTCATCAAGATAAAAAGCTTCTGCACAGCAAAGGATACAGTCAATAAACCAAAGAGGTAACCCACGGAATGGGAGAAGATTTTTGCAAATGACACTACAGACAAAGGGCTGATATCCAAGATCTATAAAGAACTTATCAAACTCAACACCCAAAAACCAAATAATCAAGTCAAATGTGGGCAGAAGATATGAAAAGACACTTCTCTGAAGAAGACATACAAATGGCTAACATATACATGAAAAAATGTTCATCATCATTAGCCATCAGGGAAATTCAAATCAAAACCACATTGAGATATCACCTTACCCCAGTTAGAATGGCAAAAATGGACAGGTCAAGAAACAACAAATGTTGGAGAGGTTGTGGAGAAAGGAGAACCCTCTTACACTGTTGGTGGGAATGCAAGTTGGCACAGCCACTTTGGAAAACGGTGTGGAGATTCCTCAAAAATTTAAAAATAGAGCTACCCTATGACCCAGCAATTGCACTCCTGGGTATTTCCCCCAAAGACACAGATGTAGTGAAAAGAAGGGCCATATGCACCCCAATGTTCATAGCAGCAATGTCCGCAATAGCCAAACTGTAGAAAGAGCCAAGATGCCCTGATAAAGAAGATATGGTCCATATACACAAAGGAATATTACTCAGCCATCAGAAAGGATGAATACCCAACTTTTACATCAACATGGATGGGACTGGAGGAGATTATGCTAAGTGAAATAAGTCAAGCAGAGAAAGTCAATTATTATATGGTTTCACTTATTTGTGGAACATAAGGAATAGCATGGAGGATATTAGGAGAAAGAAGGAAAAAATGAAGGGGGGGCAATTGGAAGGAGAGATGAACCATGAGAGACTATGGACTGTGAGAAAAAAACTGAGGGTTTTAAAGGGGAGGGGTGTGGGGAGATGGGTTAGCCCAGTGATGGGTATTAAGGAGGGCACATATTGCATGGAGCACTGGGGGTTGTACGAAAACAACGAATCATGGATCACTGCATCAAGAACTGGTGATGAAAAAAAAAAAAAAAAATCTGGTGATGTATGGTGACGAATATAACATAATAAAATAAAATTAAAAAAAGGAATTGATAAGAAGTTGGTTGAAAAAAGAATGAAAATATTAAAATAAAAGAGAGAATGTGATCAGGTGGAAGACTAGGACAGGGTCATACCGTGGACTTAGGGTATATTTTGTCTGTTAGAAGAAACTGTATCCCAAAATTTTAAAGAAGGAATAACTTATATATATACAAAAAATAAGGTTAAATACAATGAAGAGATAGAATATGAGTGTAAAAATTAAAAATTTAAAATGATTTTTAAAAAGGAATTGATAAGATATTGGTTGAAAAGGGAAAAAGAAAATTCAACTAAAAAATAGAAAAAGAGAAAAATAAAGAAAATTAAAAAAAAAATTAACTTTGAAAGACTAAACAATCATGGGAGGAAAAGCCATGAATTCTATGTGCGGTATTCCCCTAGCGCTGGAGTTCTGCCGTTCTCATTGCTCGGTAAACTTGGTCTTGGCTGGCTGTTCTTGCTGATCTTCTGGGGGGAGGGGCCTGTTGCCATGGTTCTCAAATGTCTTTGCCGGAGGCGGAATTGCCCCGCCATTGCTGGTCCAGGCTAAGTAATCTGCTCGGATTTGCTCTAGGTAGCTTTTGTTCCCTGCAAGCTTTCCGTACAACTTTGGAGGATGAAAGTGAAAATGGCGGCCTCCCAATCTCCGCCCCGGAGGAGCCGAGAACTCGGGGCCCCACTCCTCAGTGCACCCCCAGAGAAAAGCAGTCAATCACTCCCATCTCCCTGGTCTCTGGCCGCACTCCCTGCTCACCCAGCCTGTGACCAAGCATTTCCATCTCTGGCACCTGACCCCGTGTGGAGTCTACAAACCCAGCAGATCCCTGGGGTGTGCTCCCGGGCCACCCTTCCCGGGGGAGGAAGTGGAGTCTCCCGGGATCTGCCACTTGTTGGGTCCCTGCTGGACGAGCAGTGGCCTGACTGTGCCGTGGATCATGGTTTATGGCAACCCCGAGCTGAGAGCCCACTCCTTGGCCCCGTCTTTGCAGCCGGCTTCCCCACTCTGATACCTGGGAGCTCTGCCGCACTCAGGCATCCCCGGTCTTTCTGTGACCCTGAGGGTCCTGAGACCACACCATCCCAGTCAGGTTTCCACCCCCCGCTTAGCCACTGGAGTGACGTCCCTCAGCGGAGCTGACTTCTAAAAGTTCCGATTTTGTGCTCCTACTGCTCTATCACTTGCCAGAAGCAGCTGACGGAAGCCCCCTCCCCTGCCGTCTATCTTCCCGAATATTGCCTTGGATTCACTTCTCCGCACACCCTACCTTCCAGAAAGTGGTCGCTTTTTTGTTCAGAGAGTTGCTACTATTCTTTTCTTCGATCTCCTGTTGAGTTTGTAGGTGTTCATCTGAGGTTTTGTCCCATTTGTTCATCAAAATGATTTGATCCCTATCCAGCTGAATTCCTGGGACCAGACAAAATTTACGTCTCCTACTCCTCTGCCATCTTGTCCCCCCCCACCAATATTCAACTTGTTAAAATGAGCATTCCTCTTACCCCCACATCCCCTATGTTCCCATTTTGTTATGGCATCTTGTATTCCAGCAGAGACCCAGGATAAAGCCCTGTTATTTCACCTTGGGAGGGTGAAAAGCAGAATCAAAACGTGCATATTTGGGACTGAGGTGGTAAGTAGCCAACTTTTAAACTTTTAAATCTAAGACCTATGAGTCAACTTCTTTTGGTTCACCCACTGTAAAGTTTAAAGAATGCCATTTTCTCTTCTTCCTTATATTTGCAGCTCATGTAGACTCAGTTCCTCCCTGAATATATTTTAATTTACTTATAACAAGTCTGTTTTCCTTCCCTGTACAATTTTGTAAGGCCAATGCCTCCTTTAATACCAAGGCCATGGGGATGCCCATTCCATGCAGAGGCTGAAACAGGAATCCATTTTCCTTTATCCTCACTCAGAGAAGAAATGCACAGTAATGGGAAAGCAGCAGAAGAAAACAAGAGGGAGAGAGAGATGATTCACACTGTCAGGCGAAATGCTGTAAGGGTTTTGTGTGCCTACTTTGCAGAGGTCATTCTACCATTCCACTTACTTCACAAATATCCGGTAGGTGTTACTATGTGGCAGGCATTAAGGTTATGAGATGCAAACTGCACTTCCTGAACTCATGGATTCCTAGTCTGGGGAGGCAGACCAAAACGTTAGATTGCAATTTAGCAGTTTGCTAGGGGCCTGGAGGGAAGAGTACAGAGAACATCAAATGCAAAAGGCAAGTAAGGTAGCCTTGGCTGGGTCAGGTGTCATGAAGGACAAATTGAAGCATGCCAGGCAGTTGAAGGAAGAAGGCTATTAAGGCAGAGGGAGCAGGATGTCTAAATGCACAGAGACAGGAGAATATGGTGCATTCAGGAGACTGCAGCTGGTGTTAGTGCTTGCTGTGGCTGAAACCAAGGGTACAGAAGGGGTCACAGGCTGTGTAGTGTATGCATGAGGGCTCTGAGGCACATGCACGAGACTGGATTTTATCCTTTAGTATTAGGAACTGCTGAGGGGCGTTAATCAGGGCAGAAATAAGAGTAGAGAAGTTTGTAACTAATCACTGCAAGCCATCCTTTCTCCACCTTACTTAGAGTATCTCTCTCTGATCTTTACATTCAGATTCTTGTTCTTTGTTAAAATACAATACCTTTATCCATTCCTCTCCTTCCCCCCACTCTGACCCCACCCAAATTTGCCATTCCTCCTGGTTCTCTTCTTCAATGACCAGTTTTGCCATCCCTCCCTCTAGGGACCAGAAACCCCCTTTCTTATCCCCCACACCTAATGTTGTGACTCTGATTCTTTCATACTTCTCATATTCATTTCCTCCTTTATCCCCCTGATAGCTTTTCTGATTTTGCTTAAGCTCTCATCATTTCTTTTCTGGGTTGTTGAAATAGCCACTGACCCGATCTGAGCCTTAAATATCCTTCATAACTCTGCAGTGTGAGCCCATAAAATGGGAAGCTGATCATCTGGTATTCCTGAATAAAATCACCACGCCTCAGGAGGTACACTCCCACAGCCTCTGCTGGATGGGCTGGCAGAGATCGTCAGTCCAGGATGAGGAGACAATCAGACGGCATCTCCCAGAAAACTGGAAATAAACCTCAGAGCCACAAACCAGCTGCTGTGCGTTTGACCTGCACACTGAGAAAAAATAGGATCTGGGCAGCCATGTTTAGCCTGTTTACAAGTGGAATGAGAAAACTTGCTCTACAGAGAGAGGTGCGGAGTGATGGCAGAGGGGATGAGAGATCGTGTGGTCCCAGAGAGAGCGGGACTCAGTGGTGGGGTGGGTCTGTGGCCTGATTTGGAGGGTGTGTGTTTCGTTTCTGGCAAGAGGTCTTCCTGGGGCCTGTCTGCACTCCTTATGAGTTTGTATTGATAGTTCTCATCATCCAAAAAACCCCGCCTTTCGCTTACTATTGCTCAAGTAAGTTCTGTTTCTTACAACCACAAACTTAAGTAGGGGACTGATGGAACCAACTCACATTCAGGCCTCTCTGACCCTGACATCTGTGTTTTGCGCACGTCCATTGTTTCCTCAGGACCATGCAGGTCCAATTGTGCACGTCCAGTGTTTCCCCGGGACAGTGCAGGTCCAGTTGCGCATGTCCAATTGTGCATGTCCAATTGCACATGTCCAGTGTTTCCCCCAGGACAGCTCAGGTCCAATTGCGCATGGCCAGTGTTTCCCCAGGACAGTGCAGGTCCAAGCGCAGAGTCCGTCACACTTTCCGTTGCACTCTATCACCTCTCTAGGATCGTGGCCTAGAACCGAATCCCATAACTGGGGACAGGTTTTAATGTGCTCAGGGCTCTTTTTCATTACAGCTGGAGGGCTATTACTGCTGTTGTTGGTGTCAGGGGTTTTAGATACTTGCATGGAAGTCAAAATCTTACAGAACCTCACACAATCATTCAAAATTAATGTCTTCTGTTTGACAGAACTGCGTTTGGCATTGGAGATACAGAGAAGATGCAACACAGTCCCTGACCTCAAAGGACTCTTGGAGGGATAGATACAAGACTTTCAGGGGACAGACACAAGTTTTTAAAAAATGCTCATATTACTGGTGATGGAACTGAGGTCTAGGAGATGGGATTTAATCTAAGACAGTGCTAATCTCTCTGTTCTTTCCATGCTGAATATATATCCTGTTGGGCACTAAATTATTCTAAGTCTTTTGGCCCAACTGCCATAGGCAGTGGTGGAAAATTAGAGCTTTGCATAATTGCCCTCAAAGAGAATATGGAATCCAGCATTCTTGGGAATTGCATAAACTTTAATAATGCCAGCTATTAGGTCTACTTTTGGGAATAACAAATTGAGTTCTATAAGGTCATCCTACTTAGTGAGGATGAAATAAATAGGTGTGAAATACTCCCAAAATTGCCTAAGCAGTTGATTTCTGGTAACAGTAAAATGTAATAACTAGGTCACAATGTGGTAACAATTTTAGGGAGGCCACATGAGACTATTATACTTGTTATCCTGAATTCATTGATTTTTGATTGTATTGACTCCTCTTTGGACTCCATGGGTATTTGGATCTGGCTGTTTTGACCTTTAGCATATTAAAAACAATAAAAATCTAAATCAGGATTATGCCTGAGTGATGAATGTCTATTGAAAAAACATTTTTCTTTGGAAGGACTCTGCACTAATCTATTTCCTTGATCAATTTTTTTATAAAACCAGTTCCAGTTTTACTATTATGTTACTAATGTTGATGTGGATAAATGCTTTCTATTGTGTATTTTACAATAACTTTGATGTCGCCTTTAGTTTTGTTATTGCCATTGAAAATTTTCATTGATTATAGTTTCTTCTGGCTTTTTCCTCTATGGCTCTTACAGTTTTTAACTTCAGTTTCCCCAGATAAAATTTTTTAGATGTAAATTTTGCAAGAAGGTTTGATTCTTTTGCAAGCTTTACTGCATGCAGTTTTACCTTTGACAGTTTTATTTTTTTGTTGTTGTTGATTATTTCTTCAAAACAGATTATTTCCCCTCAGGTTATTTATTTTTTCTGTTTGTATTTTGCAATATACTCAATAATCTATGATTCTTCAGTTCCTCTTTGCCTATAAAAAATTTTAGCCTGTAGAGTTTTCATTGTCCTCTGTTTCATTGTTGTATTTTGTGGTAATTCTTTCTATCAGTAATGCTTGCTGTGAATTGGGAAATGTGCTGATGATTTGTATTACTTTCTTGGGACAAAGCAAAGAGTCCGTGAGGGGCAAAGGCATAACATTTTGTCACCAGCTAGATCCCAAGGCCTGGCCTTTACTGCTCAACCTGCCACTCAGTAACCTTTCTCTTACCTTTTCCCCTGCTCTCTTTCTGGCTCTTCTTGGCTTTCCCTTTAACTCAGACAAGGGAAACCCAAAATCACCCCCCAGGTGATGGCGACTGCCCTGATAAAGTCTCCTTTGGCCCAGACCACCCAGACCCTTTGAGCTAAACCTGACTAGCACCTGCACAGATGGACCACGGAGTGACCTTTGGAATGACCTACAATCACCTTTACCTCATTATAATGTTAAAATCTCCACTGAGGAGATGCCTCAGCCTAATTTACATAATACACAATGTATGTATAGTCATGGTTCCTTAAGGCTCATGTGGGACTTTGTGCCCACCCCTACACATGTACACAGAATGACAAGGCCTCCCTAGCTAATATCTAAATATTCATTCTAACCTTAACAAAAGGAATCCATTCACCCTCTCTCAGGGAGTCACAGCTTTTGGAAGCCATTTCCTTATTTACTGTAAATAACAGTTTCTTTGTGTAACAACTCAACCTGGTGGGGTTTCTCACTCACCAAGGGGTGAACCCACTTTGGTTTGTTTACAATTTGAATGAGTGACAGGTTAAAGAATTGCACATAGCCAGGAGTTTGGATTCTATAAACAGTGCTCCTTCTTTTCAATCTCAGACACCTCCAAGGATACCTGGTATTTTTCTTTTCTTCCAGGAGTGGTTTGGGGCTATCAGGCCAAGGATGAGGCCCTTTGTCCCACAAGGCTGCTAATGGAGAGAAGAGGTCACCCTGAATTTGTGGGTAAGATTGGAAAAAACAAACAAACAAACATGTAAACAAAAAAGCTCTCCAGGCCCTATATGCCTCCATCAGGGGGGACAAGCTGTTCTTTCCTGACCTTGGCTCCCAAGGTCCCCAGGCTGCCTTGGGGATGGGGCTGGGTCTGGGGCTGAAAAGGAATGCCTTTCATCTTCCTTGATCCATCCAAGTTCTTCCACGCTTGGAAAGGCTCCCAGGCCTTTCTTCCAGTTCCCTTCAGAGCAAAGGCTCCCTGAGGCTTTGCTTGTCTGAATTCCAGGGGCCTTATGTCAGTTAAAGCACTTGGAAGTCACAGTCAGTTATCTCCTTGATGCCTCTAAATTCAACTGTCCAAACTATTGCATTAGGTTCAATCCAGTCCATGGCTGTTAAGGCCAGTGTGTCCAGTGGGATTTTTATTATTAATACAACCATAGAAATGGGGTTAAGAATTAGACAAAACAAATAGAAACAATCATTATTCTTGCAATCAATTTATATGATGAACCAAGCATGAAGTCCCATGATTCTAGCCTTGGCGTTCTCTGGAGATAAGGTATTCCATGACCTTGTCCTGAAGTAACCTCCCCTGGAGGTGCATTTAATGGGTTCTACTCAGCAAAAGGCCAACGTATAACACTCTTGCCGATGCCCCATGTGATCAGCCTGAGAGACACACAGATGGCCAGTATTTATTGTAAAACAAAGCCTCTTTCTTCTTCCCATTACCCATGGAAAGATGGTATTTAAAGTGCTGGTCACAGTAGAATCAACAGAAATCTGTTGGCTCTGACTTTTTCACAGCCTGCTTTCTGAAACTTTTGATCTCCCTTTCTAACCTGCTTTCTTTCCAACCTTCTCCTGATCTCCGCTCAAGATCTCTCACTCTGTGCTTGGACTTAGTCCTTGACACTCCCGAGATACTGATGTTTGCTTTACCCATAGCTACAACTCAGATTACCCATTGGCTTGTGGGCTTGGGTTGCTCCCCCAGTAAAGGCTTCTCCTACTTTTGCTGCTTCCTGGAACCTTCAAATGCCAGGGTCACTATTGGGTTTGCCCAGGACTTGGAAGGACCCAGAGAGAGTGGAAGAAGTGTTTACTACTTGCCCATCTCTCTGCCTTCCACTGACAGTTCTCTGGTTTAGCATTCAGATGTAACTAGGTGAGTGTCTCTCTGAAATAGAGTCAGTGGATCTGACTGATCATGAGGTGTAGTAGTAAGCAGGGTCCTATGGTCTTGGAATAGACTATTTTCTTCTCAGTCTCCATGCCTTTGAGGGATCTGTCCAAAGTCACCCAGTCAACCTGTATTTACTTAAAGAAAGAGCTACACAGGAGTGCTGCTGTATGCTGTAGGTCTGAATTGATTGAGAGCTTGTGCTGTGTGCACCATTGCTGGGAAAATGCGCTAGGCTAATGGGAGCAAGATCTGAATGCTGTTGATCCCTTGGACAGTGCTCAGAAGGTGCCCATGAACTATTATTTGAATTAAACTGAATGTGATTTTTTTTATTAACATACAATGTATTATTTGTTTCAGGGGTACAGGTCTGTGATTCATCAGTCTTACACAATTCACAGCACTCACCAGAGCACATACCCTCCCCAGTGTCCATCACCCAGCCACCCCAATCCTCCCACCCCCCTCCAATCCAGCAACCCTCACTTTGTTTCCTGAGATTAAGCATCTCTTATGGTTTGTCTCTCTCTCTGGTTTTAGCTTGTTTCATTTTCCCCTCCCTTCCCCTATGATCTTCTCTCTTGTTGCTCAAATTCCTCATATCAGTGAGATCATATGATACTTGTCTTCCTCTGATTGACTTATTTTGCTTACATAATACCCTCTAGTTCTATCCACGTCATTGCAAGTGGCAAGATTTCATTTTTTGATGGCTGCATAATATTCCATTGTATATATATATCACATCTTCTTCATCCATTCATCTGTTGATGGACATCTAGGCTCTTTCCATAGTTTGGCTATTGTGGACATTGCTATAAACACTGCGGTGCAGTTGCCCCTTTGGATCACTACATTTGTATCTTTGGGGTAAATACCCAGTAGTGCAATTGCTGGGTCATAGGGTAACTCTATTTTCAACTTTTTGAGGAACCTCCATACTGTTTTCCAGAGTGACTGCACCAGCTTGAATTCCCACCAACAGTGTAAGAGGGTTCCCCTTTCTCCACATCCTCGCCAATATCTGTCGTTTCTGACTTGTTAATTTTAACCATTCTGACTGGTGTGAAGTGGTATCTCATTGAGGTTTTGATTTGGATTTCCCTGATGCCAAGCAATGTTGAGCACTTTTTCATGTGTCTGTTGGCCATTTGGATGTCTTCTTTGCAGAAATGTCTGTTCATGTCTTCTGCCCATTTCTTGATTGGATTATTTGTTCTTTGGGTGTTGAGTTTGATAAGTTCTTTATAGATTTTGGACACTAGCCCTTTATCTGATATGTCATTTACAAATATCTTCTCCCATTCTGTCGCTGTCTTTTGGTTTTGTTGACTGTTTCTTTTGCTGTGCAAAAGCTTTTTATCTTGATGAAGTCCCAATAGTTCATTTTTGCCCTTGCTTCCCTTGCCTTTGGCGATGTTTCTAGGAAGAAGTTGCTGTGACTGAGGTCAAAGAGGTTGCTGCCTATGTTCTCCTCAAGGATTTTGATGGATTCCTGTCTCACATTTAAGTCTTTCATCCATTTTGAGTCTATTTTTGTGTGTGGTGTAAGGAAATGGTCCAGTTTCATCTTCTGCATGTGGCTGTCCAATTTTCCCAACACCATTTGTTGAAGAGACTGTCTTTTTGCCATTGGACATTCTTTCCTGCTTTGTTGAAGATGAGTTTACCATAGAGTTGAGGGTCCATTTCTGGGCTCTCTATTCTGTTCCATTGATCTATGTGTCTGTTTTTGTGCCAGTACCATACAGTCTTAATGATAACAGCTTTGTAATAGAGCTGGAAGTCCGGAATTGTGATGCCACCAGCTTTGCTTTTCTTTGTCAACATTCCTCTGGCTATTCGGGATCTTTTCTGTTTTTCCATACAAATTTTAGGATTATTTGTTCCATTTCTTAGAAAAAAGTTGATGGTATTTTGATAGGGATTGCGTTGAATGTGTAGATTGCTCTAGGTAGCTTTGACATCTTGACAATATTTGTTCTTCCAATCCATGAGCATAGAACGTTTTTCCATTTCTTTGTGGCTTCCTCAATTTCTTTCATGAGTATTTTATAGTATTTTATACTTTCCTGAGTACAGATTCTTTGCCTCTTTGGTTAGATTTATTCCTAGGTATCTTATGGTTTTGGGTGCATTTGTAAATGGAATCGACTCCTTACTTTCTCTTTCTTGTCTTGTTGTTGGTGTATAGGAATGCCACTGATTTCTGTGCATTGATTTTATATCCTGCCACTTTCCTGAATTCCTGTATGAGTTCTAGCAGTTTTGGGGTGGAGTCTTTTGGGTTTTCCACATAAAGTATCATATCATATGCAAAGAGTGAGTTTGACTTCTTCTTTGCCGATCTGGATGCCTTTAATTTCTTTTTGTTGTCTGATTGCTGTGGCTAGGACTTCTAATACCATGTTGAATAGCAGTGGTGTTAGTGGACATCCCTGCCGTGTTCTTGACCTTAGGGGGAAAGCTCTCAGTTTTTCCCATTGAGAATGATATTCGCTGAACGTTTTTCATAGCTGACTTTTATGATATTGAGTTATGTACCCTCTATGCCTATACTCTGAAGAGTTTTGATCAAGAAAGGATGCTGTACTTTGTCAAATGCTTTTTCTGCATCTATTGAGAGGATCTTGTTCTTTCTTTTGTTAATGTATTGTATCACGTTGATTGATTTGTGAATGTTGAACCAACTTGCAGCCCAGGGATAAATCCCACTTGGTCGTGGTGAATAATCCTTTTAATGTACTGTTGAATCCTATTGGCTAGTATTTTGGTGAGAATTTTTGAATCCATGTTCATCAAGGATATTGGTCTGTAATTCTCCTTTTTGATGGGGTCTTTGTCTGGTTTGGGGATCAAGGTAATGGTGGCCTCATAAAATGAGTTTGGAAGTTTTCCTTCCATTTCTATTTTTTGGAACAGTTTCAGAAGAATAAGTATGAATTCTTCTTGAAATGTTTGGTAGAATTCCCCTGGGAAGCCATCTGTCCCTGGGCTTTTGTTTGTTGGGAGATTTTTGATGACTGCTTCAATTTCCTTAGTGGTTATAGGTCTGTTCAGGTTTTCTATTTCTTCCTGGTTCAGTTTTGGTAGTTGATACATCTGTAGGAATGCATCCATTTCTTCCAGGTTATCTAATTTGCTGGCATAGAGTTGCTCATAATATGTTCTTATAATTGTTTGTATTTCTGTGGTGTTGGTCGTGATCTCTCCTCTTTCATTCATGATTTTGTTGATTTGGGTCATTTCTCTTTTCTTTTTGATAAGTCTGGCCAGGGGTTTATCAACCTTGTTAATTCTTTCAAAGAACCAGCTCCTAGTTTCGTTGATCTGTTCTACTGTTCTTTTGGTTTCTATTTCATTGATTTCTGCTCTGATCTTTATTATTTCTCTTCTCCTGCTGAGTTTAGGCTTTATTTGCTGTTTTTTCTCTAGCTCCTTTAGGTGTAGGGTTAGGTTGTGTATTTGAGACCTTTCTTGTTACTTGAGAAAGGCTTGTATTGCTATAAACTTTCCTCTTAGGACTGCCTTTGCTGCATCCCAAAGATTTTGAACAGTTGTGTTTTCATTTTCATTGGTTTCCATGAATTTTTTTAAATTCTTCTTTAATTTCCTGGTTGAGCCATTCATTCTTTTTTTTTTCCCTTTCCAATCTGTATGCCTTTCTTTTAAAATTTTTTTATTGTTATGTTAATCACCATACATTACATCATTCGTTTTTGATGTAGTGTTCCATGATTCATTGTTTGTGCATAACACCCAGTGCTCCATGCAGAATATGCCCTCTTTAATACCCATCACCAGGCTAACCCATCCTCCCACCCCCCTCCCCTCTAGAATGCTCAGTTTGTTTTTCAGAGTCCATCGTCTCTCATGGTTTGTCTCCCCCTCCCAATCTGTATGCCTTTTATTTATTTATTTATTTATTTATTTATTTATTTATTTATTAAATTTTATTATGTTATGTTAGTCACCATACAATACATCATTGGTTTCTGATGTGGTGATCCACGATCCATTGTTTTCGTATAACACCCAGTGCTCCATGCAGTATGTGCCCTCCTTAATACCCATCACTAGGCTAACCAATCCCCCCTTCCCCCTCCCCTCTAAAACCCTGTTTCTTTCTCAGAGTCCATAGTCTCTCATGGTTCATCCCTCCCTCCAATTCCCCCCCCATTTTCCCCTTCCTTCTCCCAATGTCCTCCATGCTATTCCTTACGTTCCACAAATAAGTGAAACCATATGATAATTGACTTTCTCTGCTTGACTTATTTCACTTAGCATAATCTCCTCCAGTCCCATCCATGTTGATGTAAAAGTTGGGTATTCATCTTTTCTGATGGCTGAGTAATATTCCATTGTATATATGGACCACATCTTCTTTATCCATTCATCTGTTGAAGGGCATCTCAGCTCTTTCCACAGTTTGGCTATTGCGGACATTGCTGCTATGAACATTGGGGTGCATATGGCCCTTCTTTCACTACATCTGTGTCTTTGGGGTAAATACCCAGGAGTGCAATTGCTGGGTCATAGGGTAGCTCTACTTTTAAATTTTTGAGGCACCTCCACACTGTTTTCCAAAGTGGCTGTACCAACTTGCATTCCCACCAACAGTGTAAGAGGGTTCCCCTTTCTCCACAACCTCTCCAACATTTGTTGTTTCTTGACCTGTCCATTTTTGCCATTCTAACTGGTGTATGGTGGTATCTCAGTGTGATTTTGATTTGAATTTCCCTGATGGCTAATGATGATGAACATTTTTTCATGTGTCTGTTAGCCATTTGTATGTCTTCTTCAGAGAAGTGTCTTTTCATATCTTCTGCCCACTTTTTGACTTGATTATTTGTTTTTTGGGGATTGAGTTTGAGAAGTTCTTTATAGATCTTGGATACCAGCCCTTTATCTGTAGTGTCATTTGCAAATATCTTCTCCCATTCTGTGGCTTGCCTCTTTGTTTTGTTGACTGTTTCCTTTGCTGTGCAGAAGCTTTTTATTTTGACGACGTCCCAAAAATTCATTTTTGCTTTTGTTTCACTAGCTTTTGGAGATGTATCTTGAAAGAAGTTGCTGTGGGCGATGTTAAAGAGGTTACTGCCTATGTTCTCTTCTCGGATTTTGATGGATTCCTGTCTCACATTGAGGTCTTTCATCCACTTTGAGTTTCTCTTTGTGAATGGTGTTAGAGAATGGTCGAGTTTCATTCTTCTGCATGTGGCTGTCCAATTTTCCCAGCACCACTTATTGAAGAGACTATGCAACTGTAGAAAAGGAATTAGAGAAATGATTCCATTTACAATAGCACCAAAAACCATAAGATACCTCGGAATAAACCTAACCAAAGAGATAAAGAATCTATACTCTAGGAACTACAAAACACTCATGAAAGAAATTGAAGAAGACACAAAAAGATGGAAAAACATTCCATGCTCATGGATCAGAAGAATAAACATTGTTAAAATGTCTATGCTACCCAGAGCAATCTATACCTTCAGTGCCATCCCCATCAAAATTCCAATGACATTTTTCAAAGTGCTGGAACAAACAATCCTAAAATTTGTATGGAATCAGAAAAGACCCTGAATCGCCAAGGAAATGTTGAAAAAGAAAAATAAAGCTGGGGGCATCACGTTGCCCAATTTCAAGCTATATTACAAAGCAGTGATCCCCAAGACAGCATGGTACTGGCACAAAAACAGACATATAGACCAATGGAACAGAATAGAGAACCCAGATATGGACCCTCAACTCTATGGTCAAATAATCTTTGACAAAGCAGGAAAAAAACATGCAATGGAAAAATGACCCATTCATTCCTTAGTAGTAGCTCTTTAGCCTCCATGTATTTGAGTTCCAACTTTCCTCTTGTGATTGAGTTCTAGTTTCAAAGCATTGTGGTCTGAAAATATGCAGGGAATGATCCCAATCTGTTGGTACCGGTTGAGACCTGATTTGTGACCTAGGATGTGATCTATTCTGGAGAATGTTCCATGGGCACTAGAGAATAATGTGTATTCCGTTGCTTTGGGATGGAATGTTCTGAATATGTCTGTGAAGTCCATTTGGTCCGGTGTGTCATTTAAAGTCTTTATTTGCTTGTTGATCTTTTGCTTAGATGATCTGTCCATTTCAGTGAGAGGGTTGTTAAAGTCTCCCACTATTATTGTATTGTTGTTGATGTGTTTCTTTGCTTTTGTTATTAATTGCCTTATATAATTGGCTGCTCCCATGTTAGGGGCATAGATATTTACAATTGTTAGATCTTCTTGTTGGATAGACCCTTTAAGTAGGATATAGTGTCCTTCCTCATCTCTTATTACAGTCTTTGGTTTAAAATCTAATTTGTCTGATATAAGGATTGCCACCCCAGCTTTCTTTTGGTGTCCATTAGCATGGTAAATGGTTTTCCACCCCCTCACTTTCAATCTGGGGGTGTCTTTGGGTCTAAAATGAGTCTCTTGCAGACAGCATATCGATGGGTCTTGTTTTTTAATCCAGTCTCTTAGCCTGTGTCTTTTGATTGGGGCATTTAGCCCATTTACATTCAGGGTAACTATTGAAAGATAGGAATTTGGTGCCATTGTATTGCCTGTAAGGTTACTGTTACTGTATATTGTCTGTATTCCTTTCTGGTCTATGTTACTTTTAGGCTCTCTCTTTGCTTAGAGGACCCCTTTCAATATTTCTTGTAGGGCTGGTTTTGTGTTTGCAAATTCCTTTATTTTTGTTTGTCCTTGAAGGTTTTTATCTTCCCTTCTATTTTCAATGACAGCCTAGCTGGATATAGTATTCTTGGCTGCATATTTTTCTTGTTTAGTGCTCTGAATATATCATGCCAGTCCTTTCTGGCTTGCCAGGTCTCTGTGGATAGTTCTGTTGCCAATCTAATGTTTCTACCATTGTAGGTTACAGATCTATTCTCCTGAGCTGCTTTCAGGATTTTCTCTTTGTCTCTGAGACTCGTAAGTTTTACTCTTAGATGTCGGGGTGTTGACCTCTTTTTATTGATTTTGAGAGGGGTTCTCTGTGCTTCCTGGATTTTGATGCCTGTTTCCTTCCCCAAATTAGGGAAGTTCTCTGCTATGATTTGCTCCAATATACCTTCTGCCCCTCTCTCTCTTTCTTCTTCTTCTGGAATCCCAATTATTCTAATGTTGTTTCATCTTATGGTATCGCTTATCTCTCGAATTCTGCCCTTGTGATCCAATAGTTGTTTATCTCTCTTTTTCTCAGCTTCTTTATTTTCCATCATTTGGTCTTCTATCTCACTGATTCTTTCTTCTGCCTCATTTATCCTAGCAGTTAGCGCCCCCATTTTTGATTGCACCTCATTAATAGCCTTTTTGATTTCGACTTGGTTAGATTTTAGTTCTTTTTTTTCTCCAGAAAGGGTTTCTCTAATAACTTCCATGCTTTTTTCAAACCCAGCTAGTATCTTTAAAGTCATGATTCTGAACTCTGGATCCGACATCGTACTGATGTCCGTATTGGCAGTCGGTACTACCTCTTGTTCTTTTTGTTGAGGTGATTTTTTCCATCTTGTCATTTTTTCCAGAAGAGAATAGGTTCATGAGAGAACAAAATGCTAACAGGGTAACAACATCCCCAGAAAATATACTCTAAACAAATCAGGAAAGACCTGAAGCTGGGGAAAAAGAAAAGGAAAGAAAGAAAATAGGAAAAAAAAAAAAAAGAAAAAGAAAAAGATAAAAACAAACAAAAACAGAACAAAACAAAACAAAAAATGATCAGGCTGGTGCATAGATCAGTGCCACACACTAGATTTTGGGTGTATTTTGGTCTGTTAGAAGAAAGTACCTCCCAAAATTTTAAAGAAAGAAAAACTTATATATGTACAAAAATAAGGGTTAATATGATGAAGGGATGGAATATGAATGTAAACATGGAAATTATAAAAATTTTATAAAAGCAATTGATAAGAAGTTGTTTGGAAAAAGAAAGAAGAAGATTTAAAAAAAAAAAGGGAGAGAATTGATCAGACAGGAGAGTAGAACAAAGCCATACACTAGAGATTTAGGGTACATTTTGATCTTTAGAAGAAACTGTATCTCAAAATTTTAAAGAGAGAACAACTTATATATATATGCCAAAATAAGGGTAACTACTATGAAGGGATAGAATATGACTCTAAAAATGAAAAATAAAAGTGTTTTTTAACAAAGGGATTGATAAGATGTTGGTTGAAAAAGGGAAAAAGTAAAATTCAAAAAAAAAAAAGTTAAAAAAAATTAACTGTGAAAGACTAAAGAATCATGGGAAAAAAGCCATGAATTCTATGTGCAGTATTCCCCTAGTGCTGGAGTTCTGCCTTTCTCTTTGCTCAGTAAACTTGGTCTTGGCTGGCTGTTCTTGCTGATCTTCTGTGGGAGGGGCCTGTTGCCGTGGTTCCCAAATGTCTTTGCCTGTTCCAGCAGCCTGGAATGGTCTGTCCCAATGATTCGCATAAGGCCTGTGCAGTTTTCAAGTCTCAGCCCAAATGCTGTGACTAATCTTGTGAAGCTTCACTACCTACCAAAGGCAGGCCTACGCAAGGGCTCTTCCTGTATGCTCAGGGCATGGGGTCCTTTTCAAAAGTCGCACCAGACTGTAGTAATACTGATGTGTCTGCTGTGAGCTCTTGAGTGCAGGGGATATGCTTATATTCTTTGAGTCTGCAGCTCCCAGCACAGGACTTGGCACATAGCAGGTGCTCATTAAATTCATGATTTAATGAGAATGAATAAAGGGGTTAGGCCCACCCTTGCCGGGGTCCAGCTAAGTAATCTGCTTGGGTTTGCTCTCAGGAGCTTTTGTTCCCTGCAACCTTTCCGTACAGCTTTGGAGGAGGAGAGTGAAAATGGCGGCCTCCCAATCTCCGCCCCGGAGGAGCAGAGAACTCGGGGCCCCACTCCTCAGTGCGCCCCCAGAGAAAAGCAGTCAGTCACTCCCATCTCCCTGGTCTCCAGCCGCACTCCGTGCTCACCTGGTCTGTGACCGAGTGTTTCTATCTCTGGCACCCGACCCCGTGTGGAGTCTCCAAACCCAGCCATCCCTGCAGTGCGCTCCCACACTGCTCCTCCCCGGGGAGGAAGGCGAGTCTCCCCGGATCTAACACTTGTTGGGTCCCTGCTGGAAGAGTAGTGGCCCGACTGTGCCGTGCATCAGTTTATGGCATCCCCGAGCTGAGAGCCCACTCCTCGGCTCTGTCTCTGCAGCCGGCTTCCCTGCTCTGATACCTAGGAACTCTGCTGCACTCAGGCACCCCCGGTCTTTCTGTGACCCTGAGGGTCCTGAGACCACACTGTCCCACAAGGGTTCCACCCCCCTCTTAGCCACTGGAGTGACGTCCCTCAGCAGAGATGACTTCTAAAAGTTCTGATTTTGTGCTCCACTGCTCTATCACTTGCCAGAAGCGGCTGATGGAGGCCCCCTCCCCCCGTCGTCTATCCTCCCAAATATCGCCTCAGATTCACTTCTCCGCATGTCCTACCTTCCAGAAAGTGGTTGCTTTTCTGTTCAGAGAGTTGTTGCTATTCTTTTCTTCGATCTCCTGTTGAGTTTGTAGGTGTTCAGAATGGTTTGATCCCTATCCAGCTGAATTCCTGAGACCAGATGAAATCCAGGTCTCCTACTCCTCTGCCATCTTGCTCTGCCCCTAATATGGTTTAGTTTTTATAGGAAAAGACTTCTTTAGGCTTAATGAAACTGGTCTATTTGCATATGCTCTTCCAGCAGCCTGGAATGGTCTGTCCCAATGATTCGCATAAGGCCTGTGCAGTTTTCAAGTCTCAGCCCAAATGCTGTGACTAATCTTGTGAAGCTTCACTACCTACCAAAGGCAGGCCTACGCAAGGGCTCTTCCTGTATGCTCAGGGCATGGGGTCCTTTTCAAAAGTCGCACCAGACTGTAGTAATACTGATGTGTCTGCTGTGAGCTCTTGAGTGCAGGGGATATGCTTATATTCTTTGAGTCTGCAGCTCCCAGCACAGGACTTGGCACATAGCAGGTGCTCATTAAATTCATGATTTAATGAGAATGAATAAAGGGGTTAGGCCCATTAACTTGGGTAGATGTGTACCTCACATTCCATGTCACTGTTCAAATCCCGAAACTTGGAGGTAAGGTGTGCAGACACTTGTAAGTAGTTTTGTTGAGTCTTTTTTGGGAGAGGGGGAAGGGTCTATAAAGGTAGATGCAAACTGGATCCATATGCTGAGAACCAAGAAGTTCATGGGAGGGTTTCCAGTTAATCTGGTTGAGAATTTGAGGAGGGGTATTTAAGGTAGGACAGTGGCACCTAGTGGTGTAAGAAGGACTGACTAGCTGTCAGGCTGCCTCTAGGTCATCTGTGACTTATTGTGCCCTGGCAGGTCAGGACTCTGTGATGATGACTGAACTGCTGGTCTTTAGAGTGGAGTGGATGCACTAACTGCCAAAGCCACATTGTATCTATAGTTGACAATACTGTATTTACACTTAAACTTTTGTTAAATGTTCTGTTCTTACTAACACACACACACACGCACGCACACACACACACACCCAGTCTGATTCTGTGAAGGGCCAGACTACATGATCATAGAGGCCCCCGATCAACCTTCTTGAGCCCAGAGAGTGAAAAGGACCAGCCCAAAGATACACAGCTCATTAGTACCAGAGACAGGCCTAGGATCCAAGTTTTCTTGGGACTCTGGAATATGCCTTGCCTTCCTTCCATGTCTGGGAAAGATAGTAGTGCCCTGATTCTATTCTTGCCTCAGTTTCCTTGTCCTAAAGTGAGGATAAAATATGACTTCAGGGGAAGTGAGATGTAAATGTACATCATTTGGGGCACCTGGGTGGCTCAGTTGGTTAAGTGTCCGACTCTTGATCTTGGCTCCGGTCCTGAACTCAGGGTCATCAGGTTAAGCCCCACGTTGGGCTCCGTGCTGGATGTGGAGCCTACTTAAAAAAATGTGCATCATTTGTGAAAGCACTTTGGAGGTTGTTAATCAAGAAGATGTTATTTCTATTAACACTGTGATCTTAAATATTAATAATAATGTTCACAACTACCTGAGAAGTGTACCACCTTCTTCCCCTTACTCTGGACATAAAGCAAAACTGATCTCATCTTTCTTGCTTGCATCTTGATTTTTCAATATACTTCTTTTGCTGTACCTTTTATCCCCATGACTTATTTATTCCGTAACTGGAAGCCTGCATCTCCCGCTCCCCTTCAACCTTTTTGCTCATCCCTCTACCTCCTTCCCCTCTGGCAACCATCAGTTTGTTCTTGGTATTTATGGGTCTCTTTCTGCTTTGTTTGTGTGTTCATTTGTTTTTGTTTTGTTTTGTTTTGTTTTGATTGCACATATAAGTGAAATCATAATAGTATTTGTTTTTCTCTGTCTGACTTATTTCACTTAGCATAATATTCTCTAAGTCCATCCATGTTGCCAAAAATGGCAAGACCTCACTATTTTTTATAGCTCAGTAATATTCCATTATATAATAATACCACATCTTCTTTATCCATTATTGATGGACACTAGGGTTGTTTCTGTATCTTGGCTATTATAAATAATACTACATTAAACACAGAGATGCATATATCTTTTCAAATTAGTGTTTCTGTTTTCTTTAGGTAAATATTCAGAAATGGAATTACTGGATCATGTGGTAGTTCTATTATTAATTTTTTGAGGAATCTCCATACTGTTCTCCATAGTGGTCGCAGCAATTTATTATAAAGTATGCACCATACAAAGCATGTCTGCCTCCCCCACCAATTTGTATATACAGGATCTAACTCCCAGTACCTCTGAGTGTGACCTTTTATATAGAGTCTTTTCAGAGGTAATCAAGTTAAATTGAGATCATTAGGATGGGCACTAATGCCATATCACTCATGACAAGGGGAAATTTGGAGGCAGACCCATGAGGAGGGAAGACAATGTGAACAGTCCTCAGGAGAAGATGGCCACCTATGGCTGAGGAGAGACCAGATCCTCTGCTCACAGCCCTCAGCAGGAGCCAATCCCACCAACACCTAGGTCTTAGACTTTCAGCCTCCAGGACTATGAGACCCTGAGTTTCTGTTGTTGAAGCCATCCAGCCTGTGGTACTTTGTTATGGTGGCCCTAGCAAACTAACACAGACATCCCAGACTGAAAAACATTCTGATAGAGCCAACACTTTCAGAGTGGATAACCTCATTAATGATTCCAGAGATGGCTGGTTCCCCCAGTGGGAGAGAGAGAGAGGACTTCCTACCTGCTCAGGCTGCTGACAGTGCTTTCCCCCATTAACATTCACTCATAGCCTATCAGGGCAGAGTGAATGAGGATGTTCTTTTCAAGCCCGTCAACTTCGCAGTCCCGTTCCACCCCACTGCCCTGCCTCCTGATGAATTTCTGGCTATCAGTCACTCCTTCAGGCCTGGCCTCCACAGCCTCTCACAGAGATTTTCACCAGGCACAGCTCTATTCGTCTTGAATGTATTTTTAAGCATTGCTTTGTATGGTGTGTACTTTTCTAATAAATTGCACTGGGTTAGCCCAGCCCTCATCCTCTTCTCTGGGGGCAAAACTCCTCTGAGCTCTGCTGGAAGGAAAGGCTACTGAGCCATGTGTGTGGCCCACGGAGACTGAGGAGCAAGGCTCTGCTGGCCACGGTGAGGCCATAGGAATAGGAAAACTGTTCTGCCCCA
This sequence comes from Halichoerus grypus, assembly GCF_964656455.1. NCBI lineage: Eukaryota > Metazoa > Chordata > Mammalia > Carnivora > Phocidae > Halichoerus > Halichoerus grypus. The sequence goes on from NC_135722.1 coordinate 68,281,030, forward strand.
GAAGGGAAAGACCTAAGGATATAAGGATTGAAGGCACCATTTTTGCGTCAAGTTTAATGGGCAAGACAGGTTGGTCAGAGACACGTACCATATAGTGCCGTAAGTGCTGGAGTAGAATTAGGCCCAGCAAGGCAGTGACCATTAAATCTGCTTTTGGAAGTGGGGCTGAGAGTAGGGTTAGAGCATTGGTTTTCAGCCGGGGGCAATTTTGTCCCTAGGAGATATCGGGTAATGTCTGGAGCCACTTTGGTTGTCACGAGTTGGGAGGGGGTGATACTGAATCTAGGAAAGGATCCTCCTAAACATCTTATAATGCATAGGAAAGCACCCTACAGCAAAGACTTATCTCGCCCCAAATGTCAATAGCTCTGAGCTTGAGTGACTCTGGGTTGGAAGAAACTTCCTAGGGGTTGAAATCGGTAGGCGTCTGAGGTGGTGGAGAGGGCACTGCAGGGCCGAGGAGACCTTATGTCTGAAGGACCAGAGGCCCCGAGCAGATGCTTCCTGGGAGCTGGGTGACAGCATGCGAGCTGGCGCAGGCAATGGCGGGGGAAGAGGCCAGACAGTGGAACAGGAAGTGGGGTCCTTGCGTGGCAGAGTGCACTTCTCTCTCAAGGCTAGGGCAAGCCACTGAGGGCTAAGTGGTCAATTGAGAAGGTAAACTTGTATTTTAGAATTATTACTGTAATATAAATTTGAGGGATACAGTGGGGTGGAGGGGTGGGGGCCAGGGAGGATCAGATTTCTGAACAAAGAGATAAAGACAAATATTTGCAAACACAGGTTGAGTCTGAGAGCTGAGAGAATGTGCCAGATCAGAAAGCAGGGGGAGATGGAGGAGACTGGGAAACCCAGAGAGGTCAAGCCACTTGCTTAAAAATGTACTTTTAAGCAACTTCGGTAGACCTAGAAATTTTAGCGGAAGATCTTAATGATAAATGCATGCTGTAACAGTCACTTTATATCATGGGGCTGCACGCATAACTGCTTAAATGCCCTGCAACTCTTCCCCAAACGCTGCGTGTAGTTGAGTTTCCTCCCCCGTAGTAAGAACCCGGCTATCATCAATACCAGGATAAGTGATATTTTAGGTTGCACAATAGCCCTATGAAGTTGATGTTTTCCCCAATTTATGAATTTGCAAACTGAGATGCAGTGAGGTTAGTTACATAAATAGTATAACAGGTAGCTCTTGCCGCAGAGCAGATCGCTGCCCCCCAAATCAGTGGCTTATTGCTGCTCATGAGTTGACAGGGAGCTGAATGCCCTCACTGATTGTGGCTGGGCTCTCCCACATGTCTGGAGTCTTGGCAGAGAGGAGCTCTGCTCCACATGGTCTCTCTTCTCAGGGTCACCTGATGATGCTGTCACGGTGATGGCAGAGAAACCACAGAGAAAGCAGAAATGTGGGAGCCTTTCTCAAGTTTCTGCTTTGAGTTTGCAGCTGCTGCATTGACAAAGCAAGTCAGGCTGCTGAGGCCAGAGTCGGGGGAGGGCACTGTGGGTTACAGGGCTGTGGGCAAGGACAGAGGGAGCCTGTGAGCCTGGCCCATTCATCTGCTCAGGCTACCTCAGCAAGCAGTGGCAGAGCCAGGGTCTGAGCTGGTTTCTTCAGATTCCAAACAGGGTGCTTTTCCTACCAGATTCTCCTGCTTTGATAGTAAGAACAAAACAATAATAGTAATAAAAATATATGCATCAGGAAGAGCTTTGCATCAGTAAAAACACTTTCATATATGCTATTATCTTTTTTTATTATGTTATGTTAATCACCATACATTACATCATTAGTTTTTGATGTAGTGTTCCATGATTCATTGTTTGCGTATAACACCCAGTGCTCCATGCAGAACGTGCCCTCTTTAATACCCATCACCAGGCTAACCCATCCTCCCACCCCCCTCCCCTCTAGAACCCTCAGTTTGTTTTTCAGAGTCCATAGTCTCTCATGGTTCGTCTCCCCCTCCGATTCCCCCCCCCATATATGCTACTATCTTAACCGAGGCTTAGAACAGCTTTGTGAGGGTGGCAAAACTGACATCTTTGTTCAAGGAAAAAGGCAAACAAATATTTGGAAACATAAAGAGCTAATTTTCTTGGTAGGCAAAGCAAACTCAGGCATCAGTAAGGAAAAGATAACTCAAGAGAAAAGTGAGCAAAAGGCCATAAACAGGCAATCTATAAAGAGAGAAACGTAAATGGACAACAAACATATGACGGGATGCTTACTATCATTCAAAATAAAAGAAGCACAAATTGTAAAAAGTGAGGTATTATTTTCTCCTCATAGACCTTTAGGTTCCATGAGACCCAGTATTGCTTAGGGACAGGAATGGGGACCAGAAATAGGAAGCCTTCTATGCTGTTGGTGCTAGAATAAATTGGTGTGATATATTTGGAGGGCAATTTTGGCAATAGGGAGAAAGTCTGTTTATGAAATTTGACTTAACTATTTTATTTTTAGGAATTTACCCTAAAGCTGGAAGTACACGAGTCTGCAGAGATAGACACAGGGCGTTCATTGCAGCATTGTTTGCGAGAGCCACAGTGGAAACACTATGAGTCAATATTAAGAAATGGGTGAGTGCATTTTCCTTCAGTGTTGTCCAGGCTGGAGTGCAGGTGTCAAGGAGAATGAAGGCGATCTCCATATCTTGACATGGAAAGACTTCTAAGACATCTTATGAGAGAAAAAAATTGCAAGTCTGTGACTGGGATATACAGTTTTCATTCATATGAAATAAAAATATGCATATCCATGCTTAGGCCTACAAAGAATATCTGAGACACCCGAGAAGCAGTTAGCAGTGGCTAATTCTGAGTAAGAACCATGGGGGCAGACGAGAAAAAGTGTAGCTCTACTTTTCACCTCGTTCCCTCCCTTACTCTTTGAATTATTGCCCTATAAACATGTAAAGAAAAAAAAAAACCAGAATAAAACATAACAGATTGAGAGAAGGTTATGACGTTTGAGTATCATTTTTACTGGTGTATCTTACCTTTTCTGTTGGTCAGTTTGGTCAATTAGCAATTCTTTTTTTACTGCCTTCATCTACATCTGTTAGATGACTTTATTCTTGCTCAGCATTAATACTTAAGAATGCCCGTGAATTGTTTCCAAGGAAACCTATCTATAACCAGAAGTTATTGGCATGAGCTCCTACGGCCACAGAGAGGGTCTTGTTTCTTAGCAACTCACCCAGATTTTCTCATTTTAATTAAAATCATACATTTCCTTAAAGGCCTATTCACAGCAGAGCTATGGAAGGTCATTTATCCTTGTTGATGAAATTCACCCTCTGAAAAAAGGCTTCGGTAGGTGTGAAGTGAAATTCAAAAACATCCCCCCACCCAAGGGTGCCCTCTTTGTTAGGTGCATAAATCTGTCACTGCTTTCTACCCACCTGCCATCAACCCAATCTGGATCTCTGCTTGTGGCTTCCTCAAGTAAAGCGTGTGAAGAGTGGATGTGGATTCCTGGCCTGCCTACCCCTCAGGTTTCCTATCAAGACTGAATGAGCTCCAGTAGGGAAAGTACATTCATGATGCTGGCACTACCACTCCAGTGACCTGTATTCAAGGCAGACAGCACTGGCCAATCCTGATCCTGTTTTCTGCAGCGTATAAACAGTTCTTCTCATTGTGCTACTCTGGGCAGTCTCCACGCTGCGCGGGAGCTGCCCGCTGAGTGAAACCTATCATCCTGTCATGGGTGACAAGATCTGAAAACATAGACAAGATTCCATGATCGCCAACATTGTGTGTCTCCTGAAATGGTCTACGAAGAAAGACAAACACTGCTTCTGTGATATTTCTGACAAGTAAAATGTTCATTCGAAATACAATCAGGAGAAAACATCAGGCAAACCTGGACTGGGGGACATTCTACAAAATAAGTTCAAATGGTCAAGGTCATGAAAGACAATAAACTGAAGAACGGAACATAGTTAGAGACTGATGAAGGCATCATATCATAGCTCTACAACTTCTCTTTTATCAGGGAAATACTCCTGGAGGACAATATTTTTGTTATTATCAGTTATTAAGAGCCTCTGATGATTCAGTTTTTTAGACTCCATGAGTCTGTGGGATATGGGCTGAGGGCATTCCAGGAATGGAGAGGATAAGGAGAGAGACCTAGGGAAGAGACCGTCACCCAGGAAAGGGTGCATAGAACACCTTGGGATCTTTGGTCAGACGGAGGTCCTGTGAGGACTTTGGCTGTGTGGGGGAGGGAGGCAAGAGCCCTGGGTTTGGACGGAAGAGGAGGCTATGACTCAACCTCCCCTGCTAAGTCTGGAGTCCCAGCTCCCCTGGATGAACTGGGTTGCTTCCCAATCATTCAACAAGTATTTATGGGCACTGGTCCAGGTGCCAGGGCTAGAGCCTGTGAGCAGGACTAACTCCAAGTATAACAGAGAGGTTGGCATGTAGACACACAGATAAACCATATTAGGGAGAGCGCAGGGATGTTGGGTGTGGAGAAAGTCAGGGAAGATTTCCTGCAGGAGGCTGACAACATCTGATCTGAGTGCTAAAGATTAGCTGTGGGTTCTGCAGGTAACAGGAAGCAAGAGCTTTGCCTTCTACGAAACAACAGGTTTGGATTTGATGATGACCAAGGTCCCTCCCAGTTCCCATGGCCTCAGATTTTAATTCATGATTCTTACCTCTCTAGCCTTAAACCCTGTCCTGCCAATAATAGGTTTGAGTCCTGGGGACAAGAGGTCATATTTTCGCTGTCCTGTGTCTCCCCGGCACAAAAGTTCTGGCTGATGTGACTCTCAGCCTGAATGGATAATGGGCTCTCTGCACCCTCAAGACTGGAGGGTACACCCTTGCTGAGTGCACTGGGGTTTTAGAGACACCATTTCATTGCCTGCTTCGAGATAAATGAAGCTCCCAGATGCTGGCAGGTAGATGCCCAAGGGCCGGGCTTGTCAGAGCCATGATGTGGCCTGAATCTTCCTCGAGCCAAGTTTCTTTGAGGCAAACTCCCAAAGATTTGCTCCCTCCAGTGAGAGAGCAATCTCACCCTTGCTGGGTGGCAGATGGTAAGGTCCTCAGTGCTAGAGGTGAGGGAGAATGAGGACAGGCCACTTTTGGCCCAGTTGGCAAGATGCAGTGCCTAATTATAACCCATCAGGACTCTCCAATGTAGAGTGAGTTTTGTAGACACGAGAGACAAAGAACAGAGAATGATCACAATGTGACTTAAGTGAGGCATCTGTAATCAGACATTGGGAGGAATCAGGGAGGCAGCAGGATTACCTGAGGATGGGAAGCCTGGGTTTGAGACACACCAACCTGGATTATTAACCCTCTAAGGCTTAGTGTTCTGATCTATAAAATGGGGTCATGATAATACTTTCCTTGAGAGGAGTATTGTGAGATGGAGCGGAAGAATGCAAATTTTAGCATTCACTTTGGCTCCTAATAAGTACTGAAGAAATGTTAGTTACTTTTGTAATAATAATGATTATTTATTAACCATATTCTGTGCCAGGCATTGTAATAGGTTGGTAATTCAAAAAGTTCTTTATTATTATTATTATCATTTTTTTTTTTTTTTTTAGAGAGAGAGAGCATGCAAGTGGGGCCAGGGTCAGAGGTAGAGGGAGAGAGAGAATCTTAAGCAGACTCCATCCCCAGCACTGGGTCCGATCTCATGACCCTGAGATCAGGACCTGAGCTGAAACCAGGAGTTGGATGCTTAACCAACTGTGCCACCCAGATGCCCCGACAATTCAAAAAGTTCTTTAAGGATGAGTAATGCACCTCGAATGCACAGATCATTTACAAAGAGCAGCTACAGCTGGAAAGATCTGTCAAGATTGTCTAGTCTCACCTAGCTTTAGTTTTCTTGCCAGCAAATTGGGGATGATGAGCCCCTGCCCTGCAGGACTGCTATGAAAATTAACCTACACCATTTTTCTGGTTCCCCTGACAGACAGTGGGAACCCAGGGTGCTGTCGTGATGGCTGAAGACCAGGCTCTTTCCAGGCAGACAGCCTGGCCTGAAAGATGGGGGGAGATATCAGGCACAGCAAATGAAAACCGTTGGAGGGAATATGGGCAGAAGAAGCTCTTTAGGGCTGTGTCCTGGCTGGCCCGGCGCTGACGCTCCCAGGACACTGAGCAGCTGTCCTGAGCTTTGCTCTTCCTTCGCCTCATCCCACACTGGAATTCAGAGTCTCCTTTTCCTTGATCATGTGCCACTATTGAAATTATATATGATCTTCCTTGCACAAGGCACATCTGTACTGCATTGTCTGCAATTTCTAGTATTGATTCCTTTAAAGTAGACTCAGATCCTAAGGATACTTGAAAATCAATCAATCTAAGCTTATCGTCCTTTGGATTTTTATGTTTCCTTCCTATATCTCTTATAGCTGATTCTCTCACCACTCTATCAAGTTTTCCCAAATCTTTAACTCAGTTTCCATAGGAAAAAAAAATCAACTCTCTTTTCACACTGGAAGTTTATAATTTTACTTAGGACTTAATTATATGATTTAATTACAATAACAGGTACAATTGGAATGAACGGATGTAGGTATGGATGAAACAGATTTTCGGTGGCACACAACTCAACTGGGGGACACATGTAAGCACGCACACTGGAAGGTGGCTGGCCAACTGCAGGCATCTGAGTACCATGGGCATCACTCCGTATATTTTAGAGGAAATGGAGAGCACCAGCTAAACCAACGAGTTGGTTACACAAGGTCTGTAAAAGAGCTTCTGCTGTCCTTGCCGACTGCGTAATGCACCATCCTTTTTCTTGGTCTGAGTCTTCATGCTCTGTTCTCTTTGTCAGAAGGGCCTTCTCATCGCTTTCCACCTCTCCTCTTTTTTCCAGGCCAATGCTTATTTTTCTTTATGATTTTAGGGAGTCTCTCTCTCTACCTTATTCCTCTGTCCTCCCCCTAAAACTCCCTGCAAGACCCCTGTGCACTTCTGTCCTTCCCATATCCCTGAGAAGGTGGCTGGGCCACAAGATGGACAGAGGTTGGGTTCCCTCCCCCCTCCTCCCACTTCTGCAAGAGCATGCACCCCATTCTAGTGCATTAAGTTGGTCACTTCTCTGTCCTTTCCACTAGTATTGGAGCATCTTGGTGGCAAGGCCTATGGCATATTCAACTATGTTTCCCCAGCACCAAGCTTAGTGCCTGACACATAGTTTTTCCCTAAAAATGTGTTGAGTGATCTGTAATCCTTTTGAGAATATTATACACGCAGTTCAGTCCTCTAGTGTTGTAGCGGATAGATCATCACAGTCGAGTGATCTCAAGTAATTCCAAAATGGCCTGAGCTATTTATTTGCATTTCTTGAATGCAGTGAACGTAACCACACTGCTTAAAACTTCCTTCTATAAGTTTTATGCACTTAAATTTGTCAATTACTTGGTATTCATAGTCACTGGCTTAGAGGAGAGAGCATAGAGCACCACATATGTAAGGTTTTTATGGGCCAGTCCTGGAAATGGCACATATTCCTACTTACCTATAATCTTAAAGCCAAAACTCAGTTATGTGCTCCCTCTCTCCAGTTTCAAAGGGGGCTGGGAGATGTGGTCTAGCAATATCCCGGGCAGAGTAAATTGCTGGGTCATGGGAGTATGCATATCGTTAGCATTATTAGATAATATCAAATATTTTCAAAGTGGTATACCAATTTTTACTTCCATCAGCCTTGGATAAGAGTTACCATTGTTTCCCATTCAGGCTAATATTTTTGCTCATCTTTGGGCCTTCATGATATCTTGCGTGGTTACATCTCATCTATGACAGCATGTATCACCTTACGTGGTATATATTTGTCTCCCTTAAAGACTGCTACCTTGTTGATGGAAGTTACTCTGTGCTTTCATTGCAAATATTCAGCAACTCTACGCTAGGTATGTACCCAGCAGAAAGATGCGACCTATGCACCAAGAGGTGTGCACAAGAATGTTCATAATGCAACATTAATTAGGCAGAACGTGGAAGCAACTTAAATGTCCATTGAGAGTTAAATGAAATACTGTACCACAATGAGAATGAGCAAACTATAGCTATACAGAGCAACATGGATGAGCTTTCAAAACATAGTAAGGAGCAAAACGAGTGCATATTGTATGGATACATTTATATAAAGTTCAAAAATGGGCAAATCTAGACGACAGCATTTAGGGTTATGTACTTGGGTGATGTGAGTATGAAGAAAAGAAAGGAAGCAATAACCATGAAAATCAGGTTATCTTTGCAGGGGGAGTAGAGAAGAGGGGAGGTGTCTCTGTTGAGGGGGAGGAAGAATTAGGAAGGCTAATACTGGGCATTAGGGACCAGAGTTAGTTGTAGGGCCGTTTCAGTTTTAAAATGCAAAAGAGGGTTATTTCTGCACAGCAGGATTATGATTTTTAATTTCTTCCTTTGTGCTTGAATTGATCTTGAGAGATTGAGTTTGCTTAAGCCACGGATGAAAGCAATGTTAAGGTTACTTCTAGTGGTTCAAAAGTGTCTTCAAATCAGTTAATGTTTTTTCAATTCAGTTCCACGCAGCTCTGCAATTACTAATTTAATAGGCGTTTGTTGCCTACTATGTAATAGGCACTGTGCTAAGTGTTAGAAAAACAGAGATGAAAAATAGATGAACTGTCCTCAAGGATCTTGCGAGGGGGAAAAGAAGCTCACATACACACTGAACTAAAATACATGCAAAACGTGACATTCTGAGACAGAAGTGTAAACAGAAGGCTCTGTGAACACGAGAGGAGAGCAAGCAGCCATGGCTGGGGAACTCTGGGAAGCCTTCGTAGCACAGGAACTCTCAAGCTGCACCTTGAGAAATGTAGAGGTGAGGAGTGGAGGGAACAAAAGGGTGGGTCTGGCAAGAAAAACATCAGGAGTGAAGACTTGGGTGTGGAGGATGAGATGTGGACAGGAGGGGTGGTAAACGGAGGGCCCACGGTGGGTTTGAGGAGAGGGTGCAGGAGGGCAGATGGAGAGTAAGGTTAGGCAGGCAGGCTAGAGTCTGATCAGAAAGGACTTGAAAGGCATGCAAGCAACTCGGGCACCTCTCTCTCTCACACACAATAAGAAGAGGGGGCTCTTGATGCATTTGAAGCAGAGAAGCAACTTGGTCATGTCTGCTTTAGCAGGATGACTCAGGCAGGAGGCTAGAGGAAGAAACGGTGAGAGAAAAACCTAAAGGAGGGACACCACTCAGGAGGTTGTTACAATGGTCGTCACTGCCTCTGCTCCCAGCAGAAAAAGCTCTGAGTAAAGGCTAGGGCTATAGCCATGAGAAGGAAGAGAAGGGGACCCACTGACACAATTTGCTGCTCAGCTGATGCTGAGTGAGGAGGAGGGAGAGGCTGGGGATGGGCTTAGGGACCAGCATGCATGGCAAGGAGACAGCGTGCTTCCACTGTGAATGTGAAGGGTGTGCACCATCTCCACTTGAAGTTTGTTGAAGCTCTGAAGGAGAAGGGATGAGGCCCCAGGACTTGAAGTATGTATGCTTGCTAGGTTGACAGGGTTTTGAGTCTCCCAGATCCTCTCAGACTATGGTTCCCAAGTAGTATCACATTCGTTTTGCATGAGAATGATTGAGCAAGCTTGAGATGATAGCTAAAAGGACCCCTGTCCCAGCAGAAGGAAACATTGTTTCCACCTAAGTCAAAACCCCTGTTTGTATCATCTTCCCAGGAGAGAATATCCTTCAGGGAGTTGACAAACTGGCCCATCCTCCCCAAGAGAAAGTCCTAGAATCAGCAGTTGGATAAGTTGAGGCATGGTTATCCACATTTCCCTGTAACCTTGTTGTGTTCTCCAAATTTCTTCTGTTTGCATATTGTCTGTGAACCCAAGATCTTGCCTTTGATGAGAAATTTTGTTCACCATTTGAATGTTTGAATTTAACTCCCCAAACTCAGAGATTAACTATCGCTGTACAAAAAGTTTCCATTAATCATGGCAGATATCGTGTCACAAAGGGCAATGACAAAATCTTCTGGAGGGTCTTGGGCCTTTATCTGCTATCATCATCTTTTTTTCCTGCCACATGCAAACATTAATCTTCCTGCCAGACTGGAATGATTCCCTGGTATCCACAAATTCATCACTGGCTAGCCCATGGACAAACATATTCCTTACATGAGATTTATTTCCACTCCCGATATATTCACACTCCATCTAAACTAGGGGGAGGGAAGGAGTAAATGCCTTAGGAAAAGAATGCATTTGCTTTCCTTTAAAAGAAAAAAAAAAAGAAAAGATCCTTTGTAAAGGTAATGGGTGGGGAAGAAATTCAAAGGAGCTTTTTGAATTTTTTAGGACTGGGTTTTGATCCTCTCTTGAATTTGAGCAAATCTCAGCATCTCCGAGCCTCAGTTTGTTAATTTATAAATTGTAATAATAATATTCCTGCCTACCTGCCCCATGGGGCAGTTAGATCAACTGCAAAACCATCTGGGAAGACAGTTTGTAAATTGCAAAGCCCATGTAAAAGTCGTATATCAGAATTATTCAATGATATCGTATGAATTTTAGCCTTAAAGGGCAAATGTCTATCTTTTTCTATTCTTTCTGGCTCTTATGCATATCCAGTCTTCATTGACTTAATCTATTTCCTGAGTACCTATTTTGGGACAGCATTGTGTTGGAAACAGGGTTGACAGTGGATATGACAGAAAACTTATGTCAATTTCAAGATCAAAAAGACTCTAACAGAGGTGAGAAAATAGCATTAACATCTCCTTAGAAAATAAGCATAGCTTGATGTAGAATATTCTAAAAGGATTGGTGCATCATAGTAATTCCCAAGCCTGGCTAGACAAGAGATTCACCTGGGGAAGCCCATAGACAGTATATGCTCTTATCGAGTTAGAATATGTGGGGATAGACCCAGAAATCTGTGCTTTGTGTTCCCTTATGTTTTTAAAGCAAGCTTCCTAGAGAATTCTTAGATAACCACCGGAATCAATTCCTTACTGGAAGCACTGGTCATAGATGACATCGATGCAGGGATAGAATGGAGCGTGCTCAGTCAGTGAGGGCTGATGTGGCAGGGAAGGGTGGGGATGCTTTCCTGGAGGAGGTGGGCCTCAAGGTGGGAAGAATGATGAGAAGAGTTTAAATCCAAGTCACTCCATGGCCTTGACCTGGCTATCCTTGCTGCAACTTCAGGATTCGGCAACATTGCTACCTCCTCTGGTAGAAGTTTTCCGATTCCACGAGATGGGGCTGGGAGCATGTGTGGGATCCCCCAGGGCCCTGTGTCTACTTTAATCCCTCCTTCTCATGCCAATTTATAGTTATTTGCTTGCTGACTAGAACGTCCACTCCATGTGAGAGGAGAACGAGTTTTATCTGTACTTGGCACAGTGTCTGGCACAGAGTAGGCATTCAAAAAATCTCTACTGAAAGAATGAAAGGTGAGGGCATTTTTTGTAGGCAGGGCCAATAGCATACACCAGGACCAGAAAGCCAGATTGACCTTGGTGTGTTTGGGGCATGTAAGGAGGCTGAGGACCATCCATCTGGAGATTAGAGAAGGTATGATTGGCTTTATGGCCAAGCTTTGGATTCATTCCTTTAACAACACAGGTTGAGCACTTATAATGCACCAGGCATTTGCCGGTAAGAGAATACCATCCTTTCCCTGGTGGAAGAGATAGGTTTGCAAATGAAAAATTATGCTCCAGGCACTTCTGGGCCCAGTGCAAGGGAGACAGTAGTGAACAGACCAGCATCCCTGACAGCCCAGAGTGGAGATACCAGACACTTAAGAGGCATCAGGATAAATATGATGGATGGCAGGATGTCTGAACCTACTCCTGATGGAGGAAGGGCAAAATTTTATCAGGCATTGCAAAGTGGGGAAAGGGCAGAAATCTTAGAGGCCTTTCCATCTAAAATCAGACTTGAAGCTTGAATCATTTCCCTGTGATCAATCAATTTAGACTTGAACACCTTTCATGCTAGGGAGCTTTCTGCTCCAAGGCAGCAGCCCATTCTGCTCTAAATGCTCGATTCTATCAGAGCTGAGGTTTGTAAGGCAGACCATGGTTATGCTGAGGAAGGTATGTTGCTGTGAATGAGGCAGTTCCCACCCACTATGCTCCACCTTCGCATGTGCACATGTCTACTTTCACTAGAGTCTTGACCTTAATCTTTGCCAGGGATCATGACTCTCTTGCTCACCGCTCTATACTCAGTACTAGTGCACTGCATGAACCAGAGTAGACACCCAGTACAGAGGTGGTGAGGGAAGGAGTAAATGCCTTAGAAAAAAGAACAGTGTCCCCAGAACATTTCGGCTGCAACAGTGGCCTGGAACCTTGACGAATGGGAGGTGAAAGTGGGTGTCCTGAGATGGATCAAGGCAGCCTGAAGTCATGAGCACTGTCCCAGTTGTCTTTTTGAAAACTGCCCCTGATTTCATGCCTCGCTCAAACTGGGAATGCGGAAGGGTGGGTGACGCAGCATGACAGAGGCAGGGGAGAGCCTACCCAGAGTCAATGAGCATCTCATGGCAGCTTATTCCAGGTTCTCGTCTTCGTCGGTTTTCATATAACTGGGTCCAAGGAAAAAACATCTGTTGTTCTGGATTTAATGGATAGGGGATCGATGAATAAGAGCGAGTAGCTCTTGGAATTGAGTGTGTGTTCTAATTGGGAACTAGGTGTGACTGGTGATGTCAGAACACAGATCACTGTGTCAGCCAGGCTGACAACAGACTGGCCAGTAAACTGGGGGACAGAGACCCAGATTCTTTCAGGCTTGCCCCTGACTTGATTTGTTAATCTTGGGCAAGTCAGGTCACCTGATTACAGCTTTGTAATATAACTTGAAGTCCAGAATTGTGATGCCTCCAGCTTTGCTTTTCTTTCAAGATGGCTTTGACTATTTTGAGTCTTTTGTGGTTCCATACAAATTTTAGGATTTTTCTAGCTCTGTGAAAACTGCTGTTAGTATTTTGATAGGGATTGCATTAATGTGTAGATTGCTTTGGGTAGTATAGATATTTTAACAATATTTGCACATGGTACATTCTTCAGAATAGATCACATATCAGGTCACAAAATAGGGTTCAACAAATATAAAAAGATCAAAGTCATACCGTGCACTTTTTCTGACCACAACACTATGAAACTAGAAGTCAATCGCAAGAAAAAATCTGGAAAGACCACGAATACATGGAGGTTACACAACATGGTACTAAACAATGAGTGGGTCAACCAAGAAGTCAAAGAACAAATGAAAAATACATGGAAATAAATGAAAATGAAAACACAATGGCCCAAAGCCTTTGGGATGCAGCAAAGTCAGTCCTAAGAGGGAAGTTTACAGCAAGCAATAGAAGCCTGCTTCAAGGAGCAAGAAAAATCTCAAATACACAATCTGACCTTACACCTAAAGGAGCTAGAAAAAAATAACAAACAAAGCCTAAAGCCAGCAGGATGAAGGGAAATAATAAAGATTAGAGCAGAAATAAATGATATAGAAACTGAAAAAACCAATAGAACAGATCAATGAAACCAGGAGCTGGTTCTTTGAAAAAATTAATAACATTGATAAGCCTCTAGCCAGACTTATCAAAAAGAAAAGAGAAAATATCCAAATCAATAAACTCACAATCACAAATGAGAAAGGAGAAATAACAACCAACACCACAGAAACAGAAACAATTGGAATATTATGGAAAACTGTAAGTCAGCAAATTGGACAACCTGGAAGAATAGATAAATTCCTACAAACACGTAAACTACCAAAACTGAAACAGGAGGAAATAGAAAACTTGAACAGATTGATAACCAGCAAAGAAATTGAATCAGTAATCAAAAAACTCCCAAAAAAGAAAAGTCCAGGGCCAGATGGCTTCCCTGGGGAATTCTTCCAAACATTTGAAGAAGAGTTAATACCTGTTCCTTCTCAAACTGTTCCCAAAAATAGAACAGGAAGGAAAACTTCCAAATTCATTCTATGAGGCCAGCATTACCCTGATACCAAAACCTTATAAAGATTCTGCTAAAAAAGAGAACTACAGCCCAATATCCCCGGTGAACATGGATGCTAAAATTCTTAACAAAATTCTAACAAACCAAAATCCAATAATAGACTGAGGTGTTTGAAGAGGAGAAATGACATTTTAAGACATGGTCTTAAGTCACTGGCAATTGTGTGAAGCAGGTCAGATTGTGTGAGGACTGTTTTCACTGCTGAGATAAGTCATGTACTGTGATCAAATTACTTTTCTTAGATAACTTTTTTTTCTGGAATTATTAACTGCAGGATGTTTTTTGTCTTTTACCTATATTTTTTCTGATCCTATTATTCTTAAAATGTTTCAACTTAATTTAAAAGCTCATTTAAATATTATTAGCCACATGGTCAAACTCACTGGGTATTTCATCGTCTATTAGTCCATTTATTTCTTGGATCCCTATCTTCTGGAACCCTTTGTCTTTCTGGTACAGTCTGGACTGGGGGCTTTGCAGGCACACCTGACAGCTGTCATTCTGGGATTTTCTCCACTGCTTTGCTATGTTAAATCTCCTATTTCCTGGGTCATGTATATTAGTTCTTGATTTACTTTCTTACTCTGGTGGAGAATGTCATCTGGTAGTTTCCTGGAAAAGGGTTTTAAGGGATGTAATTTTTTGGAGAAGTTGTATGTGTAAAAATGTGTTTTTTACCCACACTCACACTTTACTCACAGTATGTCTGGTCATGACCCTGGGTTAGAAACCTCAGAATTGGGAAGGCTTTACTGCATTGATTTTTGGCTTCCAGTATTGTTGTAAATGATACAATACTCATTCTTAGTCTTTAGTACATCACTTCTGTTTTTCTTTTTTCTCTGTAGGTTTTAGGGTCTTCTTTTTGTGCCCCAGTTTCTGAAATTTGACCAAATATATACCTTTTCCCATTAAGTTTTCCAAGCAGTGACTGGGAATACTCAGTTCAGAAACTCAGATCCTTTTGTTCTGGAAAATTTCTAGTGTTGTTTCTTATGTAACCTTCTCCTAGCCCTTTCTGGTTCTGAATACTACATGTTGGACCCCCTATATTGATCCTCTAATTGCCTTATCTTTTGTCAAAAGGAAATTCAAAGAGCTTTACTTACAAATGTCTGGTGATCCTTAACTGCCCATTCATGGTTAAGAGTGACATCCTAAATGGGTGATTGGGTATCCTAACTATCTGTGGGAGGGATTTGATAACTGATTTGTGAATTTCACTGTGGGTTGATTTGGTGGCGACTTCCCAGGCCTTTCTGTTAGAAGATTCTCAAAAACCTGTGTCTATGGATCTGCTCAGGGGGCCATTTAATTTTTCCAGGAAACTAATCTCTTACCTGGGAGGAACACACCTGGCTAACTGCATTCCTGGAACCAAGGTGGTATTCCTGGAATGGGGAATCTCGTATTTAGTATGTAGACTTTCACTTCGTTCCCTTGTTTTCAGTATAGCCTTTTTCCATTCTGCCTGGTAATTCCAAATCAGTAACTGCTTCATGCCAATTTCCCACATAATAATCCTCCAGTCTCCTGCCTCAGCAAGAGAGGTGGTTACCTAGCTTCAGCAAATAGGGGTAGGGACCTGAGATTCTGTTTGTTAGACTTCCACTAACCCCCTTGCCTTATACTCCTTTATGGTGGAAATTGCCATCTCCTGCGCCAGCTTCTTTGGAGCAGCTCTTACTGACATCCTTTTCTGCAGCACCTGGTATTCAACTTTCTCAGGTCCACTAACACCTTCTTGTACCTTCTATCTTCCCAAAATTTGTTGACATCTATCTTTCTCCCATTCATTGCTCTTGTAGGTTTATACTTTTGAATCCTTGTAATATCATTTTAAAAGAGTATAGATGGAAGGAACAATGATGAGCATATGATTTCAATTCATCATTTAAACCAGAAGCCCAGATAGACTTTTTTTTTTCTAGATTTTATTTATTTATTTGACAGAGAGAGAGATAGCGAGAGCAGGAACACAGGCAGGGGGAGTGGGAGAGGGAGAAGCAGGCTCCTTGCCAAGCAGGGAGCCTGATGCGGGGCTCGATCCCAGGACCCTGGGATCAGGACCTGAGCTGAAGGCAGACGCTTAACTGACTGAGCCACCCAGGAGCCCCCAGATAGACTTTTTATTAAAGTGATTTTATCCTATCATGCCTAAGCTATTTTCTACTATGTGTCACTTTAGTACAATCTAAAATCGTGATACTAAATAGAACTATTTCCTCTGATAATTTTCTCTCTCTCTCAATGCAGATTTCTGATTAAAAGGCAAATTTTGAATTTGAAATAAAGTTCCAGCTCGTTCCATTTGAGGTGTTAAACTCTGCTGACCCAAACGTATTTTCTGATTCTAGGAGTCTGTTGCTACTCTATTCCACTATAAATTGGAAATTTTCTTTCACCCACAACATCTCTAGAGATGGGTCAACTCTGCATTGGTCTGCATAATGTTGCCTCCTTTATACACCTATTTATTTTAATCCTGTGGCCCACTCCAGATGACTTGGGAAGGGTGCCGTCCTCTATTAGTGACTGCACACCAAATATGAGTTTGGAAACAGAATGAAGAGACAGCACTTGCATAATAAAAGAGGCAACATAGGAAAAATAAAAGAACCGCTCTATGCAACAGGGAGCAACCCAGGGAGATTTTTACCTCCAAGGTTTTAATTGATTGAGAAAAGATGCAAAGTTTAGGGACACTAATGCATGCTCACTCCCTAAGGGATTTTACTGTGCTTTCAAAACCAGATTAGGTAAAGTTCAGAGGCAGTCTCTGTCCTTGGTGTAACTATCTGAGGCAGCGGAAGGGTGGATGTGTGTGGGGCTGCCCTGGAATGGCCCTGCAAAGTCTTTCCTGATCCCTCCGCACAGAACAACCGTCCCATACTGTGACCCCAAGCATCTGGCACATCTGCTACTGCAGTGTTTGATACTTTCTACCTTTGAACATTTCCTTTGACTTTTCCAAAACAGCGTTCATTGCTTTTCTCCAACTATAAAATTCATAGATGTTTATTGTAACGTATCTGAAAAAAATCACACACCAAAATGAAAAGCAGTTAGATAATGTACAACTCTGAGATAACCCATTTTTTCCCCTTTGTATGTATATACATTGACACTTCTAAAAAATTCATCTCTCTGGACATACTATTTTGAAATATGTTGTTTTTTTTATTTGACATTAAATTAAGCATTTTCCTGTCCTTATTCTTTGAAATCAGATTTTCTACATACCTTTGAAGTATTTCTTTACAAAAATATGAATTCTGGTTTCAGCTCTGATATGTAAAGAGTTTAGAAGTTATTTCCATCCTCACAAAAAAATAAAAAGTAAACAAGGAGCAAAAAACAATGAGTCTAGACATAGACCTCACACCTCTAAAAATTTTTACTCAAAATGGAAAACCTGAATACAAATGCAAAATTATAAAATTTCTGGCAGATAATGTAGGAGAAAATCTAGGTGGCCTTGGGTTTGTTGATCAAGTTTTATACATAATAACAAAAGCACAATCATGAAAGAAAAAGTTAGGTTGGACTTTGTTAAAATTAAAAATTTCTGCTTTGTCAATGACATTGTTAGGATAATGAAATATAAGCCATATACTGGGAAAAAAATATTTGCAAAAATCTGATAAAGGACTTGTATTCAAAACATACAACCAGCTCTTATAACTCAACAATAAGAAAATAATCCAATTAAAAAAGAGGCAAAATATCTGAAGAGCTTCCCAAAGAAGATATACAGATGGCAAATATGCATATTAAAAGATAGTCAACATTATATATCAGTAGAAAACTCAAATTAAAGCAGTAACAAGATACCACTACTCACCTATTAGAAAGGCTAAAATCCAAAACACAGACACTACCAACTGTTGGCAAGGGTGTGGAGCAATGGGAATTCTTATTCATTATTGGTGGGAAAAATGGTAAGTCATTTTGGAAGATGGTTGGGCAGTTTCTAACAAAACTGAACATAGTTTTACCGTATCAGTGATCACACTCTTTATTATTTATCCAAATGTGTTAAAAAATTATGTCCACACAAAAATTGCTGCACATAGGTGTTTATAGCAGATTTATTCATAATTGATAAAACATGGAAGCAACTAAGATGTCTCTTAGTAGATAAATAAACTATGGTACATTCAGACAATGGAATATTTTTCAACACTAAAAGAAAATGACCTGTCAAGCCATGAAAAGACACAGACCTTAGATGCATATTATGAAGTGAAAGAAGCCAGTCTGAAAAGGTTACCTATGGTATGAGTCCAACTATATGACATTCTGGCAAATCAAAATTATGGAGACAGTAAAAAGATCAATGTTTTCCAGGGGAGTGATGAATAGGCAGAGCACAGAGGATATTTGGGGCACTGAAACTATTCTGTATGATGTTATAATGGTGGATACGTGTCATTCTTTATTTGTCAAGACCTATAGAAGGTACAACACCAAGAGAGAACCCTAAGGTGAACTATGAACTTTGGGTGATGATGACACATCAGCACAGGTTCAACCATTGTAACAAATGCACCACACTGGTGTGGGATGTTGAGAGTGGAAGAAGTCATGCATGTATGTTGTGTGTGGGGGTGGAAAATGGGAAATCTGTACTTCTTGATTTTGCTGTGAACTGAACTCTGTTCTGAGAAATAAAGTCTATTAATTAAAACAAAATCCTTTTTACCTTAGACCTCTCCTAAAAGTCAGTTGTTAAAATTTTAGTATTCTTTAGAGTGTATATAAATTGAATTTATTAAACCAGTTCCCAATTTCTAGATATTTAGGCTTTTTCTCCTTTTATTATAATAGCACTACAATGAACCTGCTGCTTGCACCCTGATTTTTGTACACATTTTCTCATGTATTATAATTGTCTATATTCTTCCTAAACTGTAAGTTCCTTGAATGTGGGGCTCCACCTATCTAATCTTTATATGATCAGAGCCTGGTTTGGTGTGTGATACCATAATACTTAATATATATTTCTTGATTAAGTGAACGTACTTATATTTTCTCATGTAGAGTGACCGCATGGGATTTCATATTGGTCTCTATACCAGACATGTTATAGAATGCTGTGAGATCTTCTATTTAAGGTAAACACACACACACACACACACACACACACACACACACACACTGCCTTTGAAAGGCAAACATTTATCTGAGAGAAAGTATAGCACTAATTTATTTACAAATTCATCTAATGAAACTTAGATACTGGCATATTGTCAAAGAAACTAGGCATACAATATGGTCCACTGTTTTGAACTCCAAGCTTCTCTTTGTGTTTCTTTCTTTTCTTAAGAAGGCAGTACAAATTACATGTCTTAAGAGCACACAAATTGAAGGTGGGCTTTAAGTTTGAATCTATGCCAGGGAAGATTCAGTTGAATTGCAGAAGAGTGAAAGCAGAGTTGGAACAAATTTGAGAAGGTCTTCTCTTCTAGTCCTTGCCTCACCAGATTAATTCTCCCCCAAAAAGTGGGCATTTGTGCCCTTTGCAGCACTGTGGGATTCTGCATATTAGGACATTTCTTTTGATTGAACTCCATTCTATAAATACTGACTGTGCACTGAATATTGGAATTTGGATAAATAATGCACTCCCCTTTCCCTGAAGAACTTCACAATTTTCTAACATCTTCATACAGACAAATTCAGTGTGATCTTTGTTTCAACAAAGGCCAAGCTTGTCTATGGGTCCAAGGAAGGGGGTTGACAGGCTTTTCTGTGGAAGTCAGGGGAGACTTCCCAAAGCCTGCTTCTGCTTTCTTTCAGTTTCTGTTATTCCTTGTTATGGGCCTCGATGCAAAACAGAACAGAATTTTCTCACTCATTTCATTCCCCCAGATATTCAAAGAAGGGCATTGTGTCCCTCCTAGGTCTCCTCTCTTCTGGGATACACAGCTCTGATCCTTTAACCACTCCTTATCTGTCATAGTTTCAAGTTCCTCAGCCTCTAAGTCATTCTCCATTGGTTGTTTCTCATTCATTGAAACCTGGTGCTTTCAGTATGTTGGTATGTTTTCTTTTCTTCTTCTTCTTCTTCTTCTTCTTCTTCTTCTTCTTCTTCTTCTTCTTTTTTTAAGATTTATTGATTTATTTGAGGAGAGAGAATGTGGGGGGAGGGGCAGAGGGAAAGAATCTCAAGCAGACTCCCCGCTGAGCGTGGAGCCCTACACAGGCCTCCATCTCAAGACCCTGAGATCATGACCTCAGCCTAAATTAAGAGTCAAACACTTAACCTACTGAGCCACACAGGCACCTCTTGGTATGTTTCTATGGCATAGAGGACTATCATTTCCTTGATATCTAGATACTACATTTTTTAATGAATATAGACTCCCAGTGAGTTTGGTATTTTTGGCAGCCAGAATATAATATTGATTTCTATTGAGCTTATAGGTCACAAACATTTCCCCTTAGGAACTGTTGCTGATTTCTGAAACCTAAGTGCAGGAAATTACATTTGCATTCCTTCTTTTTTTAAAGATTTATTTATTTATTTATTTTTTGAGAGAGAGAGCATGCGTGAGTGGGAGGGGCAGAGGGAGAGGGAGAAAGAATCTCAAGCAGACTCCACACTGAGCATGGAGCCCATCGTGGGGCTCCATCTCATGACCATGAGATCACAACCTGAGCTGAAACCAAGAGTTGGACACTTAACTGACTTAGGCCACCCAGGGGCCCCTACATTAGCACTAAAGTCTATCTTGTTTGACACATTTGGTTATTAATCCCAACCTCTCCATCCTTTTT
This sequence comes from Halichoerus grypus, assembly GCF_964656455.1. Taxonomy (NCBI): domain Eukaryota; kingdom Metazoa; phylum Chordata; class Mammalia; order Carnivora; family Phocidae; genus Halichoerus; species Halichoerus grypus. The sequence goes on from NC_135722.1 coordinate 68,301,819, forward strand.
CACCCTAAATTAGCCAATCATTCTATTGGTTATCTCACCTTTGTTTTATATTAATAGATTTTGTTAATATGAGAGTCAGTCAGAATAGGACCAGTTCTATTGAAGGATAAATATGTTCTAGATACCAGTAGCTAATAAAATCCAAAAGCTTGTTTCTTGCTTATGTTAGTCCATCATGGACTGTCTCTTCACTCCAGGAGCCAGGCTAAGAGAAACCCCCACCTCAAACGTTGCAGGTCAACATAGCAGAAGGAAGAAGACTCTGGAAGATTCCACACCAGCAATTGGATGCCTCCACCTGAAAATAATACACATTACTTTTGCTCATTAGCTGGAATTATTTTCATGGCCTCATCAACCACATAGAGGTCAGAAATTGCACTTCTATCATGTACTCAGAGATATTTCATAAACAGTGCCAGTGACTATCACAGAATGATCTTTATGTTGTTGACATCATAATTAATAAAAACGTTGACAAGGATAAGACTTAGGAATATTCCCATAGTGTACTCCTAGAGACCTCCTTTAAGATGGGTATGGATGTATTAATCAGTACTCTTTGGGTATATTCTTTTAACAAGGTACAGTTCCACTTGAACACACTACCTTCTGGATCACATTTTCTCATCTTCACAGCATATTATGAGAGATGAAGGCAAACTCACTGAAGTTTGTCTGCAGCTGATTAGGTGTCTTGAGGTGATAGAAACGGCCTTGATTTAAGAAAAAAAAATCTGAGTAATGGTAGGATTGTTTGTTACCATAGCATTACTTAGTGAAAGCTGACTGATACACTAGGCTGGCCAATAGGTGGGTTGGGCATAGACTTGGGACCGAAGATCAGGAACTACCAAAGTTTTCAAGGGAGGAGAGATTTCCAAGGTTACTAGGATTGTTAAATGCAGTTAAAAAAATCAAGAAACATATTAACTGATAGGCCACTTGGTTTGGGGACCAGGTAACACAAGTGAAAGGGCTTGGTAAGGGGCTCTGGGTGATCAGTTGTTTAAGCATCTGACTCTTGATTTCGGCTCAGGTCATGATAACAGGATTGTGAGATTGAGCCCTGAGTTAGGCTCTGTGCTCAGTGTGGAGTTTGCTTGAGATCCTCTCTCTCCTTCTCCCCTCTGCCCCTCGCCCCCACTAACACACTCTCTCTAAATAAATAAATAAAATCTTAAAAAAAAAAGAAAGGACTTGGTAAATAATAAAGAGCTATATAATGATAAGACATTATTATTAAAATGCCACTTACATTCTAGAAAATGAATTCAGCATTAGCTATAGAAATAGCCATGTCCATGAACTAGGAAGACAAATACCAAATCAGAGAGGTAAAGAAGAAAGCAAGTGTGAAAAAATGATATTATCTAGATGAGGGACTTTTGGGAGAATTCCTCTTCTCTTAGATAAATAGCTTTGTTGATGTTAAGTCTTTGTGCTGAGGTTTGAACAGGTAGAATATCTTGATCACACAACAGGCCCAAAGCTGACTCTGGCTGCTTTATCACAGAAAGGGTATTGAAAGCTTGCTCTTAATAAATGGCCCTGTCATGCAAAGATTCATCCTTAATCATCCGGGGGAGAGAGAGACAGAGACAGGCCATCCAGAATTCAAGTACCATCTCCCTGATTGATTGCAAACTACTCACTGAACAGTGGTGGAAAAGACCTATAGAGCCGGGGACCAGACCTTCTTTTTCTGATAATAACACAAAATGATAAAATGTGTTCTGCCAAGTGTCTTGGTACTTCTCTTTCTCAAAAAAAAAAAAAAAAAAATCCTTCACAGCTTTCATCACCACTTTATCACATTTCTTCATGTAATTGAAGCTGTGCTGTTGGATGACATTAATCTCTCCTCTGTAAGGCAAGACTGAGTCCTTGTCAACATCAGAGAGGATGAAAGTAACAAATCTCAGAATGGGTGTTGAGAGAAGTGTTGTCTTAATGAATGTGTGTGAAGAAAGGGAAGGAGCCATGAGGGTAGGAGGGATTTGGCATTTATCTAGGAAGTAAATATCACCCCATTACTCAACTGCTTCCTTCCTTCAGGGGCAGCTCATCTTTAAGGATCAAGGCCAGCATGCCCAGCTTTCTATACCTGTACTTTGTGGGAGCCACTCTGACTGGCCTACGGTTTCCGCCCTCTCCACCTTCCATTTTGTGGCAAACTCTTGCTGGTCTTCCAATGTGTAGTCCCAGAGTTCTGCCTCAGACTTCTCTGACCTGCAGCATGATTTCGTCCTTATGACCCTGAGCATTAAAGGGTGAGTTGCTTTGGCTTTGTCCTCCATGTTAGCATTTATCTGCAGCAGGACAGGAAGCACATAGAATCTAACACTGTTTCATCAGTGCTTGGAACCATGTTTGCCACATGGCAGATGTTCAGTAACTATTGAATTTGTCCTCCAATGTCTTTTTCCTCTACTTTTATTTTGTGGAAGGGCCTGGCCCCAGAGCCATGTCCCCCTCATCTCTTATGGAGCCTTGCTGCTCCTTCCAGATGACTTTATGGCTCTAAAGAAGGAATGAGAACCTCTGCAAGGAAAGAGAGCTGGAGAGAGGGTCAGAAGAGGTTTCATAGAGGGCCTAGGCCCCCAGTTGTGGCCTTTAAGGATGCATAGGAGTATGGCAGGCATGTGAGAGAACAGGAGAACATGTTCCAAGAGATAGTGACATGAAGCAGATTATTAAAAATAACAATTTTGCCATTTATTGAACACCTACTTTGTGATACTCTTATTGAGTGTTTACATACAACATCTCTAAGTCTGGCCACAGACTTACAGTGACATCCCCCTTCCCGGGATTCCCAAGGGAACAGCCATTTAAACAACAAATTGTTGCTCAGAGAGGCTCAGAAGGCCACACAGCTCTTAAGCAACAGAGCTAGAATTTTAACCACCATGGTCTGAGAATAAAAGCCTAAGCTCTTTCACCACTTGGGGCGATAGATGGAGTTTGTAATTGCTCTGTGTCTCATGTTCATCCTCAGTAATTTATGTGTGTTTGATTCTAAACAAGGCTACCTTCTCTTCCAAATCTGAATTTATGTTTGCTGAGCATAGTGATTATGGCAGTGGGCTCCAGAGCATCTTGGCTCCATCCTTAGCTCTGTCACTCCCATCAGGGGTGGCTTGGGGTAGAATCTGACCCTCTCTTTGCTTCCATTTCTTCATCTGGAGAATGGGACTGATAACAATACTACTCACATTGAAGCGCCTCCTTGAGTGTGTGTGGCATCCTTAGTGCGGTGCCCAACACAGGGAAGCACTCAGTAAATGTGAGCGTTTGGCAGTTCTCAGGGACAGTGTATGATCTTCCTTCTAGGTCTTTATTTACCCCCAGAGGCTCTATTGTTTTTTATTTATTCCTCCAGCAAACCCTGATTCAAAATCAAACAGGCAGTTGTAGCAGTGCATTCATTGGTGATACAGAGAAGCATGACACAGCACACGCAAGAATAACATGGCTGACATTTGCTTAGCTCTTCACAGTTTACAAACACATGGAGTGTTTATAGTGCTAACTCAACTCAAGGTGCTGCATGCTGTTTAGACTCACATTAGCAGGCTTGAAGTGGTTCAGTCCCCAAACCCAAGTTGGAGATGTGGGAAAATCGCATAACAGGAAGCAAACCAACTGGGTTGTTTGACTTCTTGAGGGACCAGTGGAAGTTGTCATCCATCGTGAGGGGCACCGTGGTCTAGAACCCCATGGAGTGTTGCAGCATGGCCCCAGTGCGAGGGGAGAGAGGGAACAAAAGGAGAAGGGGAGCAGAAAGGCATGCAGTAGCTTCCCAGGCATTTAGCAGGAGGAATGCTGGGGCAAGGGCACCCCGGACTCATTCGGGAAGAGGAGCCTGGACTCTGGAATGTGTACATGCCTAGGATGAGCAAATGTCCAGAATCAAGCATTGCTGTTAAGAGACTGTGGTTTTTGTGTATCATCACGTCACAACATTACCTACCTTTTCAACTATAAATAACTGATTCCCTTTTAATTTGGCGGCCTTTTCCACGTAAGAACACATTTTTAATCGCTTTCTAAGAGTTACTAAAAAAGACAAAGAAGAGTACAAAAAAGTGTGTTGTTGTCAAGTAACCAACAAATTTCAACCAGGCCATCAACCTCAAGAGTTAAATTTGGCTTTCACATCTTCTCTGTAAATGCCCCCATACTTAGCCCTTGGACCACACTCCCTTATGTGGTTCTATTTCAGGGGTTCCTTCAGCAACATTAAACAACAATACTAGCTCTCATTTACTGATGGCTGTGTGTCCTTCCTAATCTCTTATTCTCTGCATTAGGAAAATCTCCATTATCTAAGATGAAGAAATGGAAGGTCATAGAATTGAAATAGTGATATACGGTCCCCAAACTCTTAGAGACAGAGTTTGGAGTCAGGCAGATCTCTGTTCAAGTCCGGCCTTGCTGCATACTAGCAAACTCATTTAAACTTTCTGTGCCTCAGTTTCCTCCTCTGTAAAATGGGGATAAAAATGCTTACTTGATGGGGCTGTTGTGAAAATCCAAGGAGGCTTGCCACTCAGCACATTGTAAGTGGAAGCAAGCAAGGCCATGCTAACCTTATTGCCAGGCCTCATTTACCCCCTTTCCAAGCAGATAGTGTGGGTTTGGAAGAGAGTCAGCTCTCGGATGTGTGCACCAAATACACTTGTCTTTTCAATCATGCTGCTGCTAGGGTGATTTCACTCAATTAGAAAGGCAAGAGCTTTTCCTTCTTGATTCCAGGGCACTGGATGCGCTGATGTGATGGCTGCCTACAGTTTGGGGAGTTTCCCCTTCTCTAGCCAATTACTTCCCTAATTGCTTACTTCTCCACTACTGCGTGCTGGGAATCTGTGGTTAGGGAACCTCCTCCTGTCTGGTCATCTGTTCAGCTGAAGAGGTTCTTCTGTTGCAGGTTGTCTGGAAGTTTTTTTTTTTTTTTAAACATTCATCACCTCTTTTTTTTTTAAGATTTTATTTATTTATTTGACAGAAAGAGACACAGCGAGAGAGGGAACACAAGCAGGGGTAGTGGGAGAGGGAGAAGCAAGCTTCCTGCCAAGCAGGGAGCCCGGTGCGGGGCTCGATCCCAGGACCCCGGGATCATGACCTGAGCTGAAGGCAGATGCTTAATGACTGAGCCACCCAGGTGCCCCTGTCCGGAAGTTTTTTATACTGGCTATTTATCAATATCAGTGGAACAAAGAAATGACTAATATATGTCCAGGTATTTTGAAAAACCTTTGCTCACTGATTTGGATGCAAAGCCTGAGTGAGAACCACTGGGTGAGAATCTGGTTGAGGGAGAACAGAGTGTGTTTATCAGATTTCGTCTTTAGGGTGACTCTCAGATGGCCATTTTAGTCCCACAGCTCATGGCTGGAAAGAGTGGTTTGAACCATGATTGAATCCCAGTTATGAGGTGATAAACTCTCATATGTTAGGCCACTGAGTCCTCTCTACCCCCTGTAGAGTAAGCGATAGTGTCTCTATTTTACAGGTGCAGAAATTATGGCCCACAGAGATGCTGTAATTTGTAGAACTATTCAGCAGACCTAGAGTTCCTATACAGAATTCTCTGACTTTGAGCCCAGGGCTCACTCTCTTACAGTTCAGGGAGGTGAATCACAAAGATCCATTCATTTTACTGAGGTCATGACTGGGTTAAATTACCTTGAAAGTTGTGCTTTAAGGGATCACAGTGAGGCTGTTCTGATAGGTCAAAACCATTGTCTGGTAAGTCTGTGCAGACTTTATGAAGAGGTGGCTTCTGGAATGAGCTTTGAAAGGACACCAATTTGTTTGGAAGAGAGGAAATGGGTGTATGTTACCGGAGAAGTGAGGGGAGCAGCATGAAAAAAGCGCCCAGTCCCCCGGGGATTGCTGCTTTTGGGAAGGGGAATGAAAGGATGCAGTGCACGTTTGAGAAGATGGGAGGGAACTGGCTGGCCTTTGGAAATCATTTATTATTTTATTAAATTTTATTTTATTAAATCATTTAAAAACCCTTTAGAAAGAGGAAGCCCTTAAAAAGTATCCAAGTAACTGCTCAGCATTCTTCCAGCTGACGAGCTTATGGAAATGACATCTCCTATAGCAATTTGACTATTCGGGCACAAAAATGTTTAATTAAATAGAATTATTGAATTGAATTCGCCTCTGTTGATATGCAGAGGGATTTCTTCCCCTACATTTATTAAAGTACTAGTTGCATGGCAGGATGTAATTAAAAGCTAATGTTAAACTCTTTAAGAGAATCTGCTCAATCACAAGAAAATCTAACCTATGAGCTGAATATGTATGTATTACAGCCTGGAGTGAAAGGGTGGTGCTGGAGAGAACATTCTGCCTTGCACAAGTTAGGGGATTTTCTAAAGCAAGGTGGGATCCTATAATTTCCAAGATGTCCAAACTGAAGTATTTCAGTGTATTCATTCATTTATTTATTCAGCAGACATTTCTGACTACCTGCTATGCATTTCAGGCCCTGGGTGTTGGAGGAGGTTATTGAGAGGACATGACCTCTGGTTGACCTAAGAGGTGTACCTGGGCAACTGGAGGCTCCTAACCCCCCTCCCCTGTCCTTAGAATGTCTGTTTCCTCCAGCGTTCCTGCAGCTGGAGCTGTTTTAAGGATGCAACCTGGAGACAGTAATGTGTTATTCAGACCATTGGACGGTGTAATGACTCACTCCCCACCCCCCACCCTTAAGGCCTCTTTATAAACTTCAGATTCTGACAGGTGGGTGCAGAGATTTGCTCAACTTGTTGCCATCCAAGACTAGCCTGGTGAGTAAGTTCCTTACTCATTAAACCTGCCTCTTCCTTTAGTCCGTCCTTGCCCTTGGCGTGCGGGATTGGTTTGCAAACTAACAATGTCTGAGCCAGCCGGTGGGAAGAAATGAGTCTTGAGGTAGAGGGATTTGTGGGGGACACCCCGAGCTGGCCATCGACCTCTGTGTGGGGAGGAGTGGCCTGGATGCTGTGGACCACCACGTGCCCCCCAGAAAACGCAGGCCGGTTGAATGCTCTTGTTTGAGGTCGTGCGCCCAGCGCGCAGTCGCAGAGGAGGGAAGCACATGGCGGGCACGGTGGGCTGGCCTTTCCTGGGGGCAGTTGCGCGGGCTCTCTGTGCCTAACTGGAGGCTGGCGCTCAAGTTAGGAAGTTGGACGAGACGAAGTTAGAGAAGGACGTGCAGGCGTTAGCCTCTCTGCTGGCTGTGGGGCTGGCCGGCAAGCCGCGAGAGCAGAATCTTCAGTTGGAGAATTTAGTGTGTGGTTTCGCAGAGCTAGGAGGGCGCAAACTGCCGGGGATTAAGGTGTGCGCGATTGGGACGAAGCTTGAGTGAGCCGCCAAAAGGAGGAATCCCTGGGGAAGAGAGGAGAATGAAGGGAGTAGGTTGTGATAGTGAAGTGGATGAAGTGCCCTGTGTTGTCTCTCCCCTGATAAAAAGACAACACAAACACACCAATAGGAACGCCGGCCAGCGGGGCAGCCCCCAACTCAGAAAATATTCCTGATGAGAGAATGTATTTCCACTGAGCGTACTGGTGTGGCTGCCAAATCCCAGCAAGAAGCCAGGGTAAGTATCCAGGCACAGCTAGTGTCTCCATGGAGATGGGGAGAGGTGGCCTATCTTGGGCAGGAGGCAGAGAAAATGGGCAACATCACCACACATCTGGCCCTCTGGTAATGCTTGGGTGGCCTTGGGGTGGAGGGTTCAGGTATTCACTCTCTTACAGATGGATTATTCTAGACTGTCAGTAGATTTGGCTTGAGGAGGGCTATCTCCCTGGTCATGTGGGACCCTGGAAATCCATAGAGGAGGTACAGCAAATCCTTAGGGAGCTGGGAATGACACAGGCCATCTGCATCCCTATCTTTGAAGGCCTGATGGAGCCATGGTCACTGCAGGAATGTCCCAAGCATCTGGTACCAAACAGTGTCCTTGCTGAGTCCAGTTATGGGACAGACATGTATGATGTCTGGTGGTCTGCTACTGGTCTGGGGGGGGGTACTGACAAATTCCAGCAACTGGTACCAACTATGAGAAAGATCTGAGACAAAGAGGAAACTTAAAAAAGCCAAAAGCCTATCCCAATTTGCTATAAAGGGTGCAGTAAAAGTAACCTGGAAGTGGTTTGACCTCCTTGCTACCAAGACCTACCTAAAAAGTAAAACCAGTAACCCAATGCTATGTTGGTCTGCCTGTGGAAAGCTTTAAAACCTGAACAGTTCAGACCTGCCCAATCTACCCCACCTGCCCCTACTATCCCTGATAAGCCACCTGCTTCCTCAGAGGCCTCCAGGTTATAGTTCTATGGGGGGAGGGGTGGCTCCCATGCCCCACGTATAGGATGCAGGCCAAGGTCATCTCCAAGTGAGGCCCATCAGAGGCAATCAGGGTATCATTTGAGCTCACTATTGACTGGTCCCCCAGAAATAAACAAGGTGAGGGTTCTGGTTGATCCTGGAGCCAAATATACTCTAATACATAGTAACCCTCAAAAATTTTCTGGTCCCTCAATGCCATTGATGGTTACAAAGGGCAGTTGGTTATGGTCCAAGAGGTCCTTTGAAACTGCAAATTGGGTGTTCTCACTTGCAAGAATATGAGGCTTTTATCTCTCTAATACCAGAGAACATGCAGGCATGTATATTTTATAAGGTCCAACTCTGTCAACCTCTGTTGGTGAATTTCTGCTCCAGCATTTAGTAGTTAAACCAGTGCCGAGGGGAAACACCAGCTGGGAACCAGTAAGTCTGCCACTCTCAGGAAGCGTGGGAACTGTTAAACAACATATATTGCCTGGGTGTGAGGGGAGCATAAGGAAACAAGAGAAACTATCAGAGATCTGCATTGAACGGGTGTCTCATGCCCTGCACCTAGTGCTTTCAGTAGCTTGGTCCAGCCAGTAAAAATGCTGGTTGGCTCATGGCAGATGACCAAGGACTACCCAAAACTGAACAAGGTAGTGCCCCTATCCACGCAGCTGTGCCTAACCTTGCCATTGTCTTAGACACCTTGGCTGTGGTCCTAGGAGTATACCATACTATATTAAGCAAATGGTTTTTTCAGTATACCCCAGGCCACTGAGTCACAAGACAATTTGCCTTCATGTGGGAGGAGTCAACAATGGACCTTTCAAGTGCTTCCCCAAAGCTACCTGCATAGCCCCATAATAAGTCCTGGGAAGGTAGCCTGAGCTAGGTCCCTGTTGTCCTTCCCCGCATCAGTAAAACGGGCCCATTACATCAAGGATGTTACCACGTAAAGACTTGCTTCTGCAGCAGGACATTCTGCAGACTTTGCTGGAACATCTGCAGGGGAGAAGGCAGGTGGTAAACCTACACAATATTCAAGGCCCAGGTACTGCCATTGTTTTTGGAATCATTGGGTAGGATAAGATGTACATTGTCCCAAAAGCTGTGACTGATGAAGTGCAAGCCTATCCAACCCCTAAAAACATGAAAGAGGTGCCACCTTTGTAGGGGTTTTGGAGAATTTTGGGGATTCGGGAGAATTCTTGTTCTCCACCTGGCCTTTGTCACTGATACTACCTGGTAAAGAAAGGATATGTGTGGGACTGGGGATCAGAGCCTCAAGCTGCCTTTAAGAAGGCAAAAATACAGTGAAGTAAACTAAAGCTTTGGAAATCTATCAAGCAGGGCTACCATTTGAATTAAACGTATCTGTGACTCCAGAAGGTATGGATTAGGCACTGTGACCATCAACAGAAGGAGAGGCTACTCCTAGGATTTTGTCCCGGCTCAGGAAGGGCAGAAACCAAATATACTGCCATAGAGCAACAGCTCCTAACAGTGTATACAGTATTCTCCAGGTAAAGCCTTTCCTAAAGAAACCGCATAACCTGGTAAGAACTCCCCTTCCTCTCAAGGAGTGGGTTGAGAATATGTTCCATCAACCCACCTCTGCCATGGCTCAAATTTCCACTTTGACTAAGTGGCATGCCTTTTGGAAGCAGAGGAGCACCTGTTCACCAGCCCATTATTTCTAGAAATGTGGTTGCTACTAGACCCTGTAGAGGATGTAGATCCTCCAAATGCCCCCACCACCATTGCCCTTGTTGCCTGGTATACAGTTGAGTCTGGTCTGTTCGGCTCAACACTGACCCCATCTGGATGGAAACAAGAACGGAACCACAGTAGACAGTGAGCTGAACTCAGAGGAATGGCTGGTGATCATATCTCTGGCTGTTAAACCTTTGCACTGACAGTTGGGCTGTTTTAAAGAGATTAACCCTATGGCTTGAACAATGGAAAGCTAAGGGGTGGATGATCCTGAATAAGCCCTTGTGGGGTTAGGATATGAGGGGGAGGGTGTGAGGGGAACAAGTTCACCTGCAAGAACCTGAGGCAGTCCTCCCTGTTTTCTGTGTCCTAGCTCGTAAGGCACTGATGCCTTCTGGCAATCAGGAAGCTGATGCCCTAGGCTGGGTATGAGCCCCAGCAAGTGGCCCTTCTGTAGATACAGCAGATTGAGAGCATAAAAAGAGTGACCCCTGTAGCTCATGGGTGGGGTGGCACATTGCCAAGGATTCCAGTCATAGCATGTCCTGTGTGTTCTAAACAGTGCCCAAGGCAATTGCCCAAGAAGTTGGAGGCCATCCACTGGAGGTCCCAACTGGCGAGGGATTGGAAAATTGATGAAAGTGGCCCCTTTCCTCTGGGTGAGGGTTCTACATATGTCTTGGTTTGCGTGGACACCATGTCTGACCTAAGCTTTTTCCTGTCGCCACGTGAACCAGGCTGTAGCCATGAGGAGATGAGAGAAATTGAATACCATGTCTGGATATCTGGATACCCTTGCTGGATGGACAGTGATTGGGGGGGCACCCTTCAAAGGTCATGATAGACAAAACTGACCAAAGAACAGCATGTTACACGGAGATTCCATTGCCTCTGTAACCCACAAGCAACATGATTGGTTAAAATTTTATATCTATATATGCAGATTACATTGCTAACAAAGTCACCTTGGCTGGGCCAGTTAAAGTACTATCCCAGGCTTTACTACATTTTAATGGTCAACCAGGAGTGTCTGTTTCCCCATATGCCAGACTGGGTCCCTGCTGAAGTACCCAGCACCACAAAGGTCTGGGAATCACAGGTAACAGCCACTGCCCTGACTCTCAGCAGAGATCAACATGCTATGCTGCTGAGAACAGCAAGCCCTGTCCTACCTGGGAGAGGTGTTATCTACTGGAACTGGCAATCAAACGGCCCATCAGAATAGTATAGCCAGATAGCCCCCAAATGAGCTACCTCCAAGCTAGTAAAGCCTTTTGACCAGTCAGGGCACATTGTGGAAGAGGAGAACATATAAGATTGTAAGAGCCAGTTACAAGGAGTGGAGTATTGGAGGAGGTCATTGAGAGGATACTACCACCGAATGACCCAAGAGCTCTGTCTAGGCAATTGGGGGCTCCTTACTCTCTCCGCTGTCCTTGGAATATACATTCCTGCCACTGTTCCTGTAGCTGTTTTGAGGATGCAACCTTGAGAGAGCAATGTGTCGAGACCATCTGGGCGGTACATTTGACTCAACCTCATTAAGGCCTCTATGTGAACTTTTAAGAGTCTGGTGGACATGGGTGGAGGTCTGCCACCTACCAGTCTGGTGTGGTTTCCCTCTTTCTTCAGTTGCTCCTTGTCCTCTGTGTATGTGGGCCAGTTTATAAAGCAACACTGTGTTCCTTATGGAGGCGAAAGAAACCATCCTTCCCTACTTTGATTGAATAGGAGAAGGCAAGAAAGTAAATCTATTTGTGAAATAGTGTGTTTATGTTGCCACAGTAGTGCTGTGTTTAGAGGCTAAGGATGCCTAGAGAAGGGGTTTGGCTAGGAAGGAGACTTTGGAAGGACAGATAGAATTTAGCTCAGCAGATTGAAGTACAGAGGTCTAGCACCAAAAGAGTATGGTGAAATCTGGGTACCAGTAACAACAGTGACCACGATTTCCATCACAAAACAGAGCTCAGTATGAACGCAGCTCTGAACTTTGTGGTGAAGGAGGCTGCCGAGATAAGTCTGGATGTGGGAGACAGTGTGCTATGAAGGGCGTAGCTTGTCGGCTTACAAGCTTGGCCGTCACCCTCAAAGTAATGAGGACTTAGTGAAGATCCAGGGATTATACAACCAGCATTTTTTTGTTTTTAAGCAGAAAAGTAATTTGCTGGCTTTGGTGGTTGATAATGATATAGGGGTAACTAAAAGGAGTCAGATTAGGGCTGAGAACCAAGTATTTGGCATTGTCAGGACTCTCCATGGCTCATCTACTTCTCTTTCCTTCTTTTTGAATGGTGGCCTTCTCTTTGTCTCTTGCCTACAGCCTCCCCGCATGGCAGAAGATGTGAGGAGGCATGTAATTTTTTGGCATCTATGTCACCGTTCTGGGGAAGGACTCTTTCACCTTGCCTGGACTGACCAATCTTGCCAGTGATGTGAGATGATTGACAGCATTGGGTATTAAACCGCTCACTCCAGGGGATGGGTAGGAGGGCAGCGAGACCAGTGGCAGGGAGGAGAGAGGCAATGAATCCTGAGCTGATACAGTGACAGAGGGAATGGTGAGCCGGGGCAGGGGCAAACATAGGAAGGAGGCTGAACTCACAGAGCAGGGGGTTGCATGAACGGGAAGGGAGAGAGAATGAGAGGTCTAAGGAATGTATGATGTTGGCCTTAGTTTCCTACTTGATAAACTGGGGAATGAGGTGGTACTATTGTGGTATGGAGAGAAGCCATCGCAGGAGAGAGAGAGTCAGTCTTTCTGTTTTACTTCCCATGACTACTTAAACCTTTCCTGATTTTTTTTTTTTTAAAGATAGTATTTGTCCCCTTTGAGGTAAAAACTCCACATAAATGAAGTTTAATTTTCACTAAATATCTGAAATGGGTGATGTCTTCATCAGCCGATTAATAGATAATTAGGCTGGGAAAGGCGGTTGTGAGAATTCAAAAAGAGAAAGATGGTATGCTGCCTGATAAGGTGATTCAGGGAAGACTGAGGTCTGTCCACTCTGTCCGTGTGGCCCAAAATAGTTTGCACAACACTGAACAGGTGGGTCTCTTAATAAGTTTGTTTTTTTCTTTTGAGAATTTTGTTTGTAAGCATGTGAAATGTAATAAAACTGCATTTATTTTTGTTTATAAGTGAACATCGGTTAGATCTTTGACTAGTTCAAGCTGTCCTCTGTAGTAGTTTGAGTTAGTAGGACCCACTGGACGTTGACTAGAAACGAAGAACACTTGTCACACACAAGGTCTTTGCACACCATCTGTCCTGTGCCTCAAGTGCCCTCTCCCATCTTCCCTGCTGGGCAAATTCTGACTTCCCCTTCAGGGCTGCCCCTGGACAAAATTCACTATTTTCACATGATCTTCTGTTGTGTTCATACCTCTACCAACTGGTAGCCCAGCAGTTAAGAGCATGGCCTATCACTTGACCTGCATTCAAGTCCACTTCAGTGAAGTATTGGTTAAGTTACTTCACCTCTCTGAGCCTCTGTTTTCGTACTGTGCAACAGGGTTAATAACAGTGTTTTCTAATGTTATCTCGAAGACTAACTGTTAGAGTGCACATGAAGTGCTTAGCGCAGTGCAGCATCTGATACGTAGTAAATGCTCGACAAGTGACGGATGAATAAATGAATAAAATAATGAATACGTGCTTAAGAGAATGGCCCAGGACAAAAGGCATCTTCCTTTTGGTCTGTTTGGTTACTAGATGGTGATTATGATCGTGGAAATCCTGACAGATTAATGCCTTTTTTTTTTTTTTAAGATTTTATTTATTTATTTGACAGAGACCCAGCGAGAGAGGGAACACAAGCGGGGGGAATGGGAGAGGGAGAAGAAGCAGGCTTCCCGCGGAGCAGGGAGCCCGATGCGGGGCTCGATCCCAGGACCCTGGGATCATGACCTGAGCTGAAGGCAGACGCTTAACGACTGAGTCACCCAGGTGCCCCTGCCCTCACGTTTATTGAGCAGTCTGAAGTGTCAAGGGGGATATTATTTCTCAGTATGCTATTCTTGTCTCTGTAGGATGATCATTCCACTTTTCAAATGAGGGAAGACTGAGAGGGTCAAGTGCTTGGTGGATTAAGCTGATTGGAATCCAGGAATCTCATCCCCCCACCTGCAGGGTATATGTGACACCTGGCTTAGCTCATCCTAGAACTCCACCCCCCGGCTGCCATGCTGCAGAGGCTGGGCAAGAGAGGCTTTACCTCTCTGCTGACAGATGATTATCCCGTGGCCCTTTCTCCTCCTTTCCTCTCCTCGCTGCATTGGAGGAAAGCCATCGGCAGTAAGCCAGGATGGGCTCACCGTGCAGGAGAAAACAGTCTTGACAGTGTCAGAGTCTCTGAGGTTTATTCTTCCCTTGGGCTTCCAGACTCCCTAGTTACACCATACAGACATTTTTTTTTTTTTTAAGTTTAAAATAGTTTGAGTTGGGCTTTTTGATTCAAGATACTTTGGCTTGAATAAATAGTTGCTAATCTTCACCACCACCCTATGAGTTAGATAATATTATTCTCTTTTTAGATGTAAAACCCAGGCTCAGGTTACTTGTATAAGAACACATAGTTACTAAGTGGTAAAGCTGGGTCTCAAATTGATCTCTGCATGATTTGAAAGCCCTTACTGCCTTGGCTGCTTCTGCCGACTTTGTTTCTCCTGCTTGTGGCCTTGATCCTCCTAAATGTCAGTTTATGAAGATGGGGAGGTACCCATCTTGGGCACCTTGTTACCCGGTCCTCACAGTATCAAGATTGCTTCTTTGGAAAGACAAATATATATTTCACTCCTCTGGAATTTAAGAAACAAACAAGACAAAAAAAGATTCTCAACTATAGAGAACAAACTGGTAGTTGTCAGAGGGGAGGTGGGTGGCGGATGGGTGAAATAGGTAAAGGAGATTAATAGCGCACTTATGACGAGCGCTGAGTAATGTATCGAGGTGTTGAATTACTATATGGTACACCTGAAACTAATATAATACTGTATCAGTTCTACTTGAATTAAAAAAAGATTGTTCCTTTTTACATTCAGCTCCCATTTTTGTCTAATTCAAATTTATTTGTAGACTTTTCTATTTAAACTCTTCCTTACTCCCTTCTTAAGTAACTCAGAGACCATGAAGAGCCCCCTTGCCTGGCTGCCTCTGACCTGTGCTGCAGTGGGTCCATTAATCTCCCAGACTGTGAGGGAGGATGTGGATGCCCCAGATGGCATTTCTTGGGAGACTGTAGAGACAGCCACAAAGACATGACTGGAATCTATAACAGCAGTGGCTTGCTCAAGGCAGGAAGGTTAGGTCTAGGAGGACAAGCAAGGTGGCAGCTTTATTTAATTAGTTTATTGGTCCCTTATATCAAGAATGAATATATAATGGCCTTTGATTTGATCATTCATGAGATAAGAGTGTTTATCGTGAACCATCAGAAATTCTAGGGGCAGAAAGGAAGAGATCCAAGATAGTGGATGTATATCTGCTTACATGTATGTTTCATATTCTTATCGATGATTTAAATTATACATAACTGTGTTTACAGTTATACTCCCACCTATTTTAACCATCTGCTATTTTCCTCTTCCTCTTCCTTATTAAAAGCTACAAATTATAACCATATCCCTTAGGATTTTAACTGTTCATTATATTGATGAGATCGTTTTTCAGACTATTAGGAAGGAGGTAGAATTCTGTCCTCATTCTACATCCTAAAGGATTCTGCATCTGTTTATACATCTGCATTTAAGGATAGTATGGATTATAACTTTGGGTGAAGTCTCTTTATTTTGACAAACATGCTTTTAAGGCTTCTCATTCCCTTCTCTGAACTAACTTCTACTCAACCTTGGTCTCCTCTCCTTCAGGAAGTTTTAAAATTCTCAGTACCAACATCTCTACTTGATGTTCAGCATACTTGCAATTTTTTGTTCAATATTGTGTCTCTGCTGATTGCAAACACTATGCACTGCCTAAAACAGGACCTTGCATATTTGTGTTTAACAAACATTTGTTGAAAGGGACAATGGACTATAATCTGTATGTCATCAGAGTTGCTCAGGTAATTTGGGCTGGTTGGAAAGTGGGGAAATGGAATCCAGGGTGGCCTCCCATCCCTCCATTCTGGTAGGACATACTACTCCCATAGTGAGCCATTGCTTCTAATGGGAATTCATCTTGTTCCTCAGGAATTTGAGGACAGGAAGAAGGTTGTGAACCACTATTTCTGGACTTCTGCACTCCTCCTATTGTATTATGGTTATATAGTTTAACGTCTGCTTCCTTAGTTGAACTGTGAGCTACTAAGGGTGAGCTAATGTCTTATTCATTGCCCAGCACGTTTATTAGCAATTTCTATTAGAGCTAGGTGCCAATATTTATTGAGTATTGATTATGTGGCCCATATTAAGCATTCTACATGTTTCTTATTCCTCACAACATCTTATGTGAGGTAGGCACTATTCTATCCATTTTAAAGATGAGAAAACAGAGGGTGACAGAGATTTTAAGTAAATCCTCAAGCCCATACATATAAGACCATAAATGCTAAGGCTGGAATTCAAACTCCAGCTATCTAGCTCCAAAGACCACACTCTTAACCAATGCTCTCTCTCAGTACATGTTGTAATTAAATTCAGTTTGAGATTAAAAACTAAGCCCTGTCAGAAGTCTCAAGAGAAAGAGACCTAGCATTTTAGACAGGGTAAGATGGGTGAGATAGTATACCCCAGAGACAGGTCAGGTGGACATACATCATCATGTCTTAGAACATGGTCATCTAGAAGGGAGGAGGGGAAGGTACAGCTCCCTCCTTGATGCAGGAGTTTAAACTCAAGTGGGCTGCCCTTGGGTTGGGGAAGCCATGGGTTACACGAAGTCAGTTTATCATCGTGGTTGAGAGAAAGTGCTGTGAGGATGGAAGATGAGCTGGCTTTAGCACAAGTCCTGACATGTGGTAAATACTCAGTCCATGCAAGCTATCCATTACCCCCATTTAAGAGTATTTTGAGTATTCAGACCAGATGCCACACATCCACAAAGATCAGGACGCTAGTGCTTGTGCATTGTCACGGAGCTCAAGTCTTACAGAGGCAGGAACCCAATCAGAAGAGTCCAGTTCTGTCTCCCTCGTCCCCCAACCTCGCACGTGGAGCTGCTACACCTGGGGGAGTAACAGCTTCCCTGAGAAGGATGAGCTTTGTGTGGCTGAGCCTGGAGTCCTTCCCACACTGCCCATGGCCATTTCTGTGCAGTCCTGTCTCTTTCCATTTCTCTTTCCCGTTAACCTACGCAAGGCTCTCTCTGGTTAATTGAATTTGCTAGAAGCCTGCCTTCTGTGATTAGGCGTCCCGCAGCCTGAGCTCAGAGGAAGAAGGGAACAGGCAGAGAGGCAAACGTCTTGGTGTGTGCAATTCAGTCTGCTTCTAAATTCAATCTCTGCGATTCTGGTTTCTGTTCTCGTTCAACCACCCACAGTGATAGGTTTAAAATGCTTCTGACACATCAGCAAGGTGGGCAGTGTGCCAAGACCAAGGCTGCCCATTTTTCCTTCATTTTATATAAAACCCTAGTGAATATCAGGTAAGTGTTGTTCCTTTTTGCTCCACATTGCAATTCCAAATTGCTGAATAAGACAGGCCTGCAGTATCTGCTCCAAATGTGGTCTCCAAAATGGGTTTTAACATCTGTTCCCCCATGCCCCCACTAAATTTTTCTCTGTCTAGAGGAAATTGGTAGGCCTCCGGCATCTTAGTTTTAGAGCTCTCCTCTCCTGTCAAACACAATATTCATCTAAAGCTTGCATAATACAAAACTTACTTAAAATTTCATGTAAGTTGTAGATGAGTCAAAGAGGTGTTGACATAATATAAAGTGCATATTCATTTGGATTATAAGTTTTCTTTTCGTATTTTGTGGCCAATGTATTTGTCTGGTCTCCCACCTCTTATTTAGGCCTCTGACAAGGCCCTACGTCCTGGGGCCACGTGTGGGCCAACCAGGGGCTAAGGAGACCAACGTGTTTTATTGTCTTCCCACTGTTTTGAACTTTCCTGAAGCAGAAGCCAAGAAATTGTGTGCAATGGCTCAAAGCACAGGCTTTGGCAGCAAGCATGGTCCAAGTCTTTTGGCTCAGAGCATCAGTTTATGAGAACAGAGCCTCATTGAAATGTCAGTGATGATAGTGCCTACTGGTTACTCTTGTTTGCATAGTTTCTGTGGTGGCTTTGAAACCCAGAATTCCCTTTCTTGTGTTTCTGGTTCAAGTGGCCCCAACAGAGATTCTGGTGGGAGATTTGCAAAGTGCAAGGGAAGCAATCATCATTTGGTAGTTGACACACATCCTCGTTTATCTGCTCACCTGGTTGGCATGAGGTAGCAGCTAGGCCTGCAATGACTTCGCTGCCCCCCCGCCCCCGAAGCCCCAGATCCTCCCTCAGCTGTTCTGACTTCCTGGTGGGGTATGTCTGTTAAGCTCCAGGACAAGGCCTGGCTTCTGTAGGACACTCATACCACAGAAATGTGAAACAAACTGACGTGATTCAGTCCATCTTTGTGAGCTCTGCCCACTTCACATCCCTTTTCCCTTGCTGATTGCCTCCCCTAGTGACTTCTAGCTCCAACATCTGATGTGAGGACAACCAGCTCCCAATTGTACCACATCAAAACCCTGTAACAAATCTTTCTATTTATAGTGGTTTTGTTTCTCTGATTGAGCCCCACTGGAAACAGAACCAACTATTATTGTTTGAATGGGATGGGGCTTGTAAAGGGCACAGTATAGGGCCTGGCCTCTGTTAAGTGCTTGATAAACCTCTCCATTACAATTCCCCAACATGGACATGACTTGACTAATAAAAAACTAAGTCCAGTACCTAACACAGAGCCTGGCACCTAGCAAATGCTCCCTACAGACTTGTTGAATGTTTAACATCACAGGAGAGAGAAACAGGATTATATATGGCAATACATGGGAGTTGTAGGGGAGGTGGTATCATTGAGTAATACATCATCTATATTTAAGAACACCATTTTAAAGAAATGAAATGTATTATTTCACATTTATAGAGTGATCACCTAGGGCAACATCATACACTCTAAATTTAAACACAGCCGTGTATTCCTTGGGACCAGTTTGCATGAACACTTAGACTGATACCTAATAAGTGTGTTCAAATAAAAATAGATGTTTCTGTGGTACTTGAGAATAAAACTATTCTGGGTTTTGCCCATTCTGACAAGTCTTACTTCATCCCCTCTCTCTGATCTAGCTTCCTCTGTGTCCACAGTGAGGGTGGCTTTTTTCCTGTGTGACCTCTTGATACCAATTAGTTTCTCTGCTTCAGCCACCAGGTCATCACGGCCATTCGCTGGCTCTTGTCTTCAGCCCAGACTGTACCATCTCTGAAAGCTTGACTCCAATTGCTCTGGTTGTTTAGTGCTACATGATAAACCACCCCAAATCCCAACCATCACTTACTCTCCTGAATCGGCAAGGTGGTCAGAGTCCACAAGAGCAATTAGTCTTTGTTCCGTGGTGTCTGGGGCCTCAGTTGGGTAATTTGAATAACTGGGCCTGGCATGGCAGAGGGCCGGCTGGGCATCTCCCTCTCCTTGTAATCCCAGGATCCCTCCCTGTGGCATCTCCATGTGGTCTCCCTGTTTGGGGACCTCAGGAGAGCTGGACTGCTTATCAGGCTGCCCAGGACTTGAAGAGCAAGGCTTCCAAGAGGTCTGGGTAGAAGGAAGCTACAAGGATTCTCATGACCCAGCCTGTGAAACCTGGATCCTATTGGTCAAGCTAAGCACAATGCCCAGCCGGATTCCAGTGGAGGAATTAGATTCTACCTCTCAATGGGAGAAATACCAATGAGTTTGTGGCCCATTTTAATCTATTGCACCATTTTCTTTTCTTTCCCTTTCCCTTTCCCTCTTTCCCTCTTTCCCTCTCTCTCTCTTTCTCTCTCTCTTTCTCTCTCTCTCTTTCTTTCTCTCTTTCTCTCTCTTTCTCTCTTTCTTTCTCTCTTTCTCTCCTTCTTTTTTTTTTCTTCTCTGGCCACTTCTATCTGCCATTCTCTTACTTCCTTGTGCCTACGGGTGGAGACCTCAGTTCCTCTGGCAGCTTCATCTTTTTCCTCTCCTGGCTTTACATCCTCTGCCTTCCAGCCTGGGCTCTCTGTCTACCACTTCACCACTTGGTGTCCTGGTCTCCTTAACTTTCTGTCAGACTCTCAAAGTCTCGACCATGGAGCAGTCCAACCAATAGTCCTCTCTACTCTCCCACAGACTGTTGAGATTGCTGAGGAAATTCATGCATCAGTGCTCCAGGGGATCTTGGACATCTCCCCAGAGGCCTGCCGTCCACTCTCCATGACTGCAACAGCAGACCATCCCCGCTCGCCTCTGACAACCTCTGCCCCTCTCCCCACTTCCTCCTTTATTCCCCACAGATGAACTTGTTTCATACCTCACAGAGCACAATGGAGGCTCTCTCGACTCTGTCTCCTTCCTCACTAAGACCAACACATCGGAATCTGAACCCCTGTGACTTCTCTGACTCCCTCAGTGAACACAAGGAGGGTGGTCCCTCCTCCTGTCTAAGGCTATCCCTCTTTTAGTGCTCTGCTCCATCTCCTTCTGCCTCTTCAGCTTCGCTCCATCACTAATTCCTTATTTTCCTATATCTTCAGTGTCTCCTTTTAATGGCTTTTTCTTATTATTAAATAGGAATATCAACAGAAAGGGCTAATATTTATTGTTTCCAATGGGTCAGGCACCATCTAAGCACTTGACACCTGTAACTATTAAATATGACTGTATGTTAGTATTGTTACTCTGCCCATCTTGTGAATGAGCAAAATGGGATCCTGAGGAGTTGAGGGATGTGCCCAGCTTCTGTGGGGAGCTAGGGCTTGAACTCAAGTCTGGCTCTAGAAGCTGAGCTACGGTACATGAAGTTTACCACATGCTGCCTCGCCACAAGCACTAACGTTCAAAATAAAAACCAAAAATACTTTCTACATTTAACTACTTTTAGCCTCTGCCCTCTTTTTTTCCCCCACAAACTTCTTGAAAGAGCGGTCTTCACAAAATAACATCTCTACTTTCTCCATCTTCAACTGCTCCCAGGCCCCTGAAACCACCCGAACACCCACAAGCCCTGAATTGAGATTTCAGTACTAATTTCTCTGTGGCACCAGATGTCTCTGACCACCACGTGTTTAGTTCTCTCCTCCCTTCAGTTTGTCATGATTTTCTTCCTCTGTCATCCTGGCCCTTCCTTCTTTGTCAGCCCTTCTCCCTCCACCTTGCTCTTCTCTCAATGGTTCTCTTGATGGTTCTTGCTCCTCAGGCTTCCATCTGTGCTCGGCTCCTTACCCTATGTGGTTTCCCTGGGGGAGTTCAGCTGTTGTCCGTGCTGCCCTTTCACAAACTCAATGTTGATGACTCTCAAGTGGGTACTGCTGGCTCCGATTCTGCTCTGAATTTCAGCTCCATTCATGAAGCTGCTGATTGGAGACTTGGTTGCCTTGATAGTCTGCATCCCCCTCCTGGAGGGGTTGGTAGGCCAGGGAAAAGCCAGGGAAGGTAGGCAGCTTGACCGTGACTCAGCCCTTGCAGGGGAACCAGTGGTGGTTCCCAATCAACATGTGAGCTGGTAGGAGCTGAAAGACCAAGATTTGGGCTGATTATATAACCCTGCAGGTGGCCGGCACATGAGGAAATGATGTTATGTAACATCGAAGAAGAGGATTGTTATTGGCTCCTTAGAAACGCCAAATGAAATATATACAAAATGGTGCTGGCCCTTTTCCTGTTGCAGACTTGCTCTTTTTCTTGTTATCTTTGAATCACTGAATGGCTCCATAATCCACCTGGTCACCCAAGTCAAATTCTGGATCATTTGCTCTTTCTTTTGCTTCCCACATCAAATTAGTCCATAAGTCCAGCTGATTGTACATCCTAATTCTATTTTTAAACCACTCAGGCCTCTCATTACTTCTACTTTTTTAAGGCAAGCCATCACCGTTGCCTGTAGGGATTCTTCCAAAAGCCTCTTGACTAATCTCCCCGCTGCTGTCTGACTGTCCTTCTAGAATGACCTATCTAAAATGTAACTGTGAGCATATCACTCTCTCCTGCTTTTGGAATCTTTCAGCTACTCCCACTACTTACTGAATAAAGACCAAATTCTTAGCATAGTTTTATTACATGGCTCTTCGTTACCTGCCTCCTGACTTTCTCTCTTCCACTGCACTCTTTCCAATTGGGCCCAGATACCCAAAGCCTGAATTCTTTGCAGTTCCCTAGCATTCACTGTCTCCTGCTGGTCTGCAGCATGAAACTTCCTTCTGGTTCCTAGCCTGCTTAACCCCTCTCTGTGTGCATGGCTCTGCTCTGGGTCACCTTCCAGAAGCCTTCTCTGCGTAGGTGTTCTGGATCAGGCTCTCCTTTTCTGTGCACCCAAAGGACCCTGGGCTGGGGTGGGGGAGATATCCTCCTATATGGGATCATGAGTTCCTGGAAGGCAGGGACTGGGATCTGTTTCTCTCATCTACAACTGAGCACAGATTGTTTGGCTAACTCCTTCTTCCATCCCTTAAAACCTTGCCCAGGCATCCTTCCCTATTCCCACGTAAAATTAATTACCTTTCCTATTGTACTTTTGACCATCATATTTAATTCATTTGTATTAATGATAATATCAACTGAATACTTCCCTGTGTGTTGGGCTTCATGCTGACTCCTGCTGACTGGGGGTCTTATTGCCATTGATCTCTACACTGTCCCTGGGAAGTAGTTACTCTTTGTATTTTCTAGAAGAAAAAGCTCAGTTTTTGAGGTACTGTGATAGGTGCAGAAAACATGGCATGAACAAAACTGATTGGGCCTTCGCTAATAGTCTGGTGGGAGGGGTGGACATTAAACTAAAAATTCTATAAACAAAAGTAAAAGCTAACATTGTTGAGAACTTACTATTTGTCAGGTACTCTTCTAAGTGTTTTCCCCGTGCCAGTTTGAGTGCAAATAAAATCCTGGGGAGCAGGCGTTACTGTCCACACTTTACAAAAAAGGATGCCATCATCCAGATGCTAGGTAACTCATCCAAGTTCCCACAGCTACTGTGGGGGGGCGAGGTGGGGGGTGCTAGAATTTGAACCCACAGTCACCTGACTCCAGGCTCTATGCTCCCAAGGAATGACAGGGCTCACCCCGAGAGTGTCCCAAAGGACCTGGCTTGATGGGAGTGGGCATGGAAGTCATCCCAGAGGGGGTGAATTGCGAGTTGGGACTGAAAAAAGAGGCCGAGAAGAATTTCAGGCAAAGAGAACAGGATTGTCTGGTTTGCATGTCTGTCCCTCCTCCTAGACTAAAATTGTGGTTGGCTCATTTGTGTATCACCAGTATTGTTTACTGTGCATATATGTGCTTCTGTGTATGTACATGTATGTGTGTGTGTATTTCTAGTACTGTGGTAGTTAGCAGATGACAGATGTTCGAGTAATGCTTGCAAAACACATTCATGGTGTCAATAAGCAAATGATTTGATTCCTTACACCTGAAACTCGAAGGTAGGTATAATAAAGATAATTTCTTTGAAAAGAACAACAACAACAAAACAGAAATGATTTGCTTAGTGTCCTGAGGCCACAAAGAGGCACAGCCAGAACCTAAAATCAAGTCTCTCTGTGCTTTGTCTCTCCCTGTAACACCTTCTTATCATGGTGGCTCACCTTCTGGTTACTTCCACTGTTCTTTCAGGACTCTAAAACAACTGTGGCCATAGGAAGCTGAACCTTCATGTGACCACAGAAACTCCAAGATGCACAGTATCTCCCTAGCAAAGAACCTAGTCTTTTTGGGAGCCATGTATCCTACACTAGCATCAGGCAGCTTTTTTTTTTTTTTTTTTTTTTTTTTTTTTTTACCAAATCCTAGAAGCCTGGGTTTTCGCCATTGTAAACCAGCAGGTGTCACAGTTTACCCAAGAAGAACACAACAGGGGCTTATGGCAGCTGCTGATAGACTCCAGGGACCCTGCCCGAAGGGCCAATACGGCCCATCCTGTTTTTATTCATGTTTATCTGGTTAACCATGTGGTTGATCCACCACCCCTTCTTGTACTGAGGAGTTGTGGCAGGAGATGGAGTCTTCCAAAGCCTTGGCCATTCAATTCCTCTTTTTTTGGCCAGGCACCTTGTGGAGCTTCTGGGGACCCCACATGCGCTGCACTGTGCTTTCTGCCTTTGTCTTCTGCACTCCTTAGATGCCTCTTCTTGCCACATCAAGGGCAGCCCCTGCGTGACCTTAGCTCTCCAGTTCCTTTATTTTCATTTGTATAGGAGCCAAAGTCAAGCCCTGAGAGCTGCTTTGCAACTGCCCTGTCTTTTGTTATAGCTCTGTCTTTTATTACTGCTGATTAAAACTCTATGTCCCTTATTTCCAAGGGCTCCCTTGAGTAGCCATGTTCCTCCATACTCATTGTCCTTGCCAAATGGGGCAACCATGTTTGTACCACAGGATTCTCTTGCCTCTTCTGACTGTGGCTGCTAAGAATTGAAAGATGGAGAAGATTCAAGCAGGCCGAAGGAAAGGGGGGTGGTGGGGAAGAATGAGGGAAGGCAGGAATGGAGAGAGGAGGCTTGGGGATAGAATGAGAATGACATATGGGCGGTATAACCAACTGGCTTGGCTGGCATTGACTAGGATTTTGACAGCAGTGTACAAGGGGCCATGGGAGGAAGAAGCCAATTGCAGAGGCCTTGAAAGTCAGTCTGGATCCATATTCTGGGCCCAAACTCTACTGTAAATATGAACAACCCCATGGTACAGATTAGGGCTGAACATTTTTAGTAAGGGGAGGAGAAAACTAATCATCAAATGCCAGTGACTATTGTAGCTGTTGTGTATATATCACTTATACCTATCAGGACTGCATTTGGTGGCAAGAAACAGAAAGCTTAACTTGCAGTGGCTTAAATAAAGAGGGACTATTTTTTTCATGTCATGAGAAATCTGGAATCTGATGCATGTAGCATTGGTTCAATGTGTTGACGATGTCTCTGTCAATGTCAGGGCTGATGATGCTGATATTCTCTTGGTCACAAGAAAGCTCCTGCCACTCCAGACCTCTCATCTTTGTTTAAGGCATATAGAAGGGGAAAAAAGAGGGTCTGCCTCATCTGACCCTTTTATGAGGAAAGCAGAAACATTTCCAGAGCACTTCAGACTTCTGTTTAATTCTACTTCCCTGAACTATGTTATCTGGCCACCTACTCCCCGTGGAAGGGAGAACTTGGAAAGTGAGGAGTAAGCTCTGTCAGCCTCTAAGGTAGAAGGTGCTCAGGGACAGTCAAATTGAGAACCAACCAACCGTGTCTGCCACAATTACTTTCTTTACTTCTCACCCTAAAACTGGACAGATGTCAATATCGCTGTCCTATTACAAGTGAGAAAATTGACGTTTCATAAGGAAAATATGTTGGCTAAGGTGACACAGCTAGTATCTGGGAGAGTTGGAATTTAAACCCTGGTCATTCTGATTTAAAAGCCCTTGCCCTTCATGGAGCCCTGGCAGGCTCACTCTGCCCTTGAACATCTGCACGTGCTGGCCCTAAAGGCAAGCTCCTGGAAATCCTACAAACTGCAACTGTGAGAGGGAAAATGTCGGCACCTCAGAAGATGACTTGATTCTTTTAGGAAACCAGGGCTCTGCGGTGTTGCTGGATGGAGGAGGTGGACTGAGGAGTGTGGAAGAAGGAAAAGCAGAAAATGAAGCCCTTGTTCTCTGTTCTCACTGGCATCTAAACAAAGTTAGACATGCCACTCTGGGAGGGCTATCTGGTTTTGAAGAGAGAACAAAAACTTGGAGATTTGTTAGGCTGGAGGAATTGCTCTATGAAAACACTGCAGGATATGCAGGCTCTCTGCTGTTTCTGGAATGGGTGGCTGACAGGCCCCAGTACTGGAGGGAGTGAATGTGGGAAATAAAAGGCTTAGTTAAGTTTGACTAAATGACATTTCCTAGGGAGCCAGAAATGACAAGTGCTGATTTCCCATCAATCACACCTTAGGTGACTATTTTAAAAGCAAATTGTCCCTATTTGCAAAAGAAAAAAAGAACATTTCTGGGTGTGGGTTTTTGCCCTTAACCTAACCGCATGTGGCTATTTGGATGATTTTAGAAATGAAAATGCCAGATTCTGGGAGGGAAGCAGGCATTATTGAAGTTTGGCTCAAGGTCGGTTGATGTTCCTGGCCCGGGGAGGGAAGTCATCGGAGAATCCCAGCGTCTCCTGTCTGGCAGGAAGACAAAGCAGCTCTTGGACCTTGGCTGGCACTGGGTCGATGAGGATTCTGGCAAAAGCAATCCCCAGTCTGCTCAGGCTTTCGAGAGAATATTGAGGAATGGACTCCTCCTTCCTTGCACTGACAGATCTCAGGATGCATTTCAATTCTCCTTCCAGTGAATGGCATCAGATGGCTCCAGGCTCTCTGTCTCTAGTTTGTCTCAGCAGTTGTGTTTGATGAGCAGTTCCTTTAAGATTCTGGAGGCCTTTCCTGGGCTGGGGCTGTGACCAGAAAAGTGAATTTTGGAGAAATGATATTAAGAAAATACAAGTCAGAGAAACTGTTTAAGGACCCCTTAAACCTTTATTTTGAAGCCTTGCATACTTAGCCCTTCCCACTCTGGCTCCAGCCTCCTCCCCATCTTGCCAAGCTTTCCGAAAATGTTTGGGGGTCTTTTCTCTGCCTCTCAGAGCATGCCATGATTTTCATACTTCTGGCCTTTTGCTTTTCCCTCTGCCTACAGTTCTCTGATCTTCATTCTCTTCCTGGCAAACACATTTGGGACTCAACTCAAATGTCTCCCCACCTTGAGGAAGCCTCCTCTAACTCTTGCACACAGGGAGTCACTCTTTCCTGTGGCCATGGCGTGGCCTCAACTATGACACTTCACCTAAAAGAGAGGACAGTGGTTCTCAAACATGGCACTCCTAGGATTTCCCAGGGGCTTGCTCAAAATACAGACTCCTGGGCTCCAACCCTAGAGTTTCTGACTCCGTGTATTTAGGGTGATACCTAGGAATCTGCATTGTTAGCTGGAACCCAGAAGATTCTTATATACCCTAATATTGGAGCTCATTGCTCCACTGTATGGTAATGGGGTATCATCTGACCATACTTTGGAAAGACTTTGTGGTAGTATAATTATTTGTTTTAGCTGATCTACTTTTTCTGCAATTGTACTAGCTTCTCTGGGCACAGACTAGTGTCTCTGGTGCTGAGCATAGTGCCTGGCACACAGAGGGCCCTCACTGTTCCAGGGAGTCTGGAAACAAGACTAACCTTTTGTTGGTTTTATTGCCCCTCATTTTATTGATAAAGAAATGAAGGCCCATGGGACCTACAGCTGTCACTCAAACCTGGGCGTGAGTCTGAGAATTGTGAGACCTACATTTCATGTATAAAGATAGTTGCTACCAAAGAGGAGAAAAATCACAAAATATAAGCACTTGAGGGGACCTTACCTTCTTGATTCTGTTTATGGTTCCATCAGGTTTTAGGCTAGGCTCTATCTCAGCTATTTCTGCCCGCATCCCCTCAGGTATGTACTAGATATATTTTGAGAGTCTGCTAAGGTCATTTTCCTTTCTTTGAAAGCACCTCCCAAGCCAGGCTGCCACCCGCGTCAAGAAGGGATAGGACACTGTTCCTATGAAGTGACTTAAACTCAGTTGTCACTGACCCTGAGCTGAATATCAGATTCTCTCTTCAGAACTTGATGTCCCAGATGTCGTCAGATGGGAATGGGGAGGGGAGCTGTGAGGTCATGCTGCAGCTAGAGTCAGCACCATGGCAACACGGAGCTCCATGCAAATTGAAATGATGAGGTTTCAGGAGGGAAGAGAAAATAGTCCAGGGAGAGACAGAGTCATGTAGTAAGTTTGTAGCAGAGCCAAGAGGCCATGTTGCTTCAGAGAGTGACAGCTAGACGGATACAGGAGCGGCTCCAGATTTTCTAGTTCCTATATACGGCTCAGCTGTGTTTCCTGTCCTTGCATCCTGTCAAGTACTCCCGATTCCTTGTAATCAACCCTCCTTGTCTAAAGCTAGTTTGAATCTGTTCCTTGAAACCTAAGACAGCGAGCAAGTGAAAGACCTGCATACAATCTTGGTATAAATAAGGCCATCTGCTGCCCCATTTCGCCTTCCTATTGAGAGGTCCCACAGAAAGCTGCCATTTTACATAACTTTAATAAATCCTGACTTGTTTTCTAGTCAGTTCTGGGCTAACGTTGTTCTCTCTCCCTTTGATGGTTTGTATATTAACATCTAGTCTGGGTCTCCATGACCATAGACTCAAATTTGAGGAAAATTCAGAATAAAAGACTCAAGTTCATTTGCATTCCAAGGCTTACAATGTCCACAGTTTTGCTGCGTTTACTGAGAATCTCTGTAGGAGCCAAGCCAGCAAGTGACCTCTGAGCCAGCACAATCCAGTGAAATCTAGGCTCCCAGTGCCTTTCCCCTACTGTAACTTCGGCTCTCAGGCTAGTTTGTTTGCCTGTCAATTAGAGGCAGCCGTGAACTCATGGAAGTCAGTTAGGAAACTGTGGGCGGACTTGGCCAAAAGATACATTGGATCCTGCTAAGCCCTATCAACTAATTTGTCAGTAAATCGACCAGTCCATCAAATCTGCACAAGTTCATTGACATAGCACTGACTCAATTAAACATGCCTGGAAACAAGAGGTGCTGAAGGGGAAACTATAGGTTTAGAATCAGACACACCAGCCTTGCTGCCTATTCCATCATCTCTTCCTGCATGAGTTGAAGAAAATGTACTTATTCCCCCTGAGCCTCCATTTCCTCATCTGTAAAATAAAGTTATAAATGAACCTTGGAATGTGTTGGGTATTATAATGCAGGAAAAACAGCCAGCAGAACGCTCAGAATGCTAAGTGCCCAATATGTTTATGTTCTTTCCCCATATCAGTAACTCAGGCTACATAAGAGCAGAAATGAGTCTCTCATATTTTCTCACTTAAATCTATCTTCCGAAATAGCTGCCAACCAATAGCAGAGTTACCACGTGGACCAGCTGTAACATATAACTAGTTGCTCACCCACAGGAAGCTGATGTTGCTGTCCTCCTAGATTCTAGTGCTGAACTGTGGACTCCCCTTCACCATCTCTTAACCTTGAAAGGGCAGAATCACCCCTGCTTATAGGTTTGTGGTGAAGATTGCATGAGAGAATCACTGGGGGATAAAAGGTTAGGGAATTGGAGGGCCCTCACAAAGACTGGCTGAAGACGGAAATGTCTCCAGTCAGCCTGAAGCCAGATGAGCTGCCCTTGCAAGAGCAGCCAAGATGAGGGAAAACCTTTTTTAGTTTCTTTTGGGCAAGGCATTCCCTCAACTCCTCTTTATTTATATAAATGAATTAGGTTGCAGCTGAAAGATCATACATTAGTTACATTAGTATCATTGACAGCAATGGTTAACAAACTTTCAACCTCCACTTGTCTCATCGGATCTGAGAATGAGGAATGAGTGGAAGGGAGAAAGAAAGCAGACACCTATGGGGGTTGTACTCTTTCCCTCTACATTAGTTAGTTCACAGATTCTCTATCAGTTTTGTTACTACGACTTTATACATCCCATACAGACTCAGAGAGGTTGAGTGGCTTCCTAACTTCCTATAGGGGATAGAGCTAGAATTTCAGTGTAGGCTTGTTTGACTTTAAACACTGTTTGTCCCACCTACTCTTGCTACTAACAAATCAATGTAAAGCTTAGTAGCTTAAAACACCCATTTTAATATGTCCATGGATTCTGTGGGTCAAGAATTCCAGATATGGCACAGTGGGAATGCCTTTTCTCACCCTTAACGGATAGGGATGACTTTATGGCTGGGGCTGGACTCCTATGAATGCACCTTCCACTTTTGGCAGTTGATGCTGGCCATCAGTGTGGGCCTTAGCCAGTCCTGTTGACCAGAGCGCCTACAAGTGGCCTGTACATGTGGCCTGGACTTTCTAACAGTATGGTGGTCTCAAGAAAGTTGGACTTTTTTTCTTTTTTTAAAAGATTTTATTTTATTTTAGAGTGACTGGGGGGAGGGGCAGAGGGAGAGAATCTCAAGCAGACTCTGCTTTGAACACAGAGTCCAATGTGGAGCTTGATCTCACGAGTGTCTCAGTGAATAAGGCAGAAGCCATATCACCTTTTTTTTAAAAAAGATTTTATTTATTTATTTGAGAGCCAGAGAACAAGCAGGAGGAGGGGCGGAGGGAGAGAGACAAGCAGACTCCCCATTGAGCAGGGAGCCTAACACGGATAATCCATCCCAGCACCCTGAGGTCATGACCTAAGCTGAAGTCAGATGCTTAACTGACTGAGCCACCCAGGTGCCCCTTACCTTTTTTTTACTGGGCCTGAGAAGTCTACCACATTTGATTGGTTATAAGTAAGTTGCAAGCCTGCTCAGTTTCAAGGTGAGGGGACAAAGATCCCACCTCTCATGGCAGGATTGTCAAAGGAGCTGTAGCTATTTTTCTTTAATTTCCCTGTAGTTTGATAGGATAGCTGTGGCATATACTTTGATAGAATATGGCAGGTCACTTGCAACAATTTTTTTGCTTCCCATTGTTGCACAGGACCAGCGGGTGGGAACACTGGCCAGGCCACATCAGAAGGCCGACCTGTCAGCTGACTTGTCGGCATCTTTCACTGGTTTTTGTAGGCTTTGCCAAAGTACGTAAGACTTCTGAGATCTGGTATACATGAGCAGGAGCTAGAAATCCCAGTTAAAGCCGCCAACAGAGACCCCAAAAAAGCAGGTATTATCTGGAAGAAAAGTTTAATGTAGAGGAGGTGGACTTTGCGTTGGTGATAACTGGCAGAAATGATGAAAGGCACATTATAAAGGTCATTGTTGTCAGCCACAGGTAAGAATAATGCCTTGTCCAAGAAAAGGAGAGGCCACGAGCAGAGCTGGTAGTAATAGCAGTGAACGTAATAGTCATAGAAGGATCTAACGTGGGGAACAACATCTAGGTACCACTCTCTGCGCTAGATATTCCAGTCACCTCATTCCCCAACCACTAGGACAATTCCTGTCACATGAAGGCAGTCACTGAGCAGCTTTGTTGAGTGACTGAATGGCAAACTAGAATTTGATGCATTACAGTAACTGCCTCTATGGTATGAATTGTCAATGCAAAGAAATGAGTAAGTGCTCAATCCCAAATCTGCCCTACTTCACTCTCATTGGAAATTACCAAGCTGAAGTCAAACCACTAACAGAGTCACCTTTTTCCATGGTAGAGTTTTCTAGCATAGGATGCTACAACACCCCAAGGACTGATTTTTTTTTTTTTCAGCTGCCATCTGAAGATGAGTAGAGAAAGTAAACATTTATTTCCCATGTATTATGTACCAGGGCTAAGTCGTTAGGCAAATTCAGGAGCACAGGGTGGTAGAGCATTTGTTGAGAGCTTACTGGGCCCCAAGCATGACAGGTAGATCAGTCTGGCCAGTGAGAAATGTTTGACCCACAAACATAGAGGTTGAAAGACCAGTGGCAGTCAAACTTGTGTCTGCTACACAGTGCTGCTCCAAGTGAGCATATTCTGAGTTACAAATGATCTGGAATATTCTGACACAGCAGCCATGTGGAATTGCAGCAGAGGCAAAGGAACTTTCTGAGCAGCCTTGACTCAGGTGCTACGCTCTGGTGGGCTGCCCATCTGCTTTGTGTTGATGGAGAGGATTTCTCTGCAGAAAGTTGCTCTACTCATTGAAGAAACAGCACAAAGGTACTGAGAACTTTGAAGTGAGCATGGAGTAAATGCTTGTTGAGATAATGATGAATCACAGCTTTAGATTTCAGAATCATGAAGATCCTGACCCTGACAGATAGAGGCAGCAGTGCTGTCTTCCATCTTAGTTCAGGATGAAACTGGACAAGGTCCTGTACTCCATCCTGGACCCTTTTTCCCCCCACACCTTTCTCTCCTAGGACGTGAAGTATTGATGAGTCTGTTTTCTTCAAGTAATGAATACTGTATTCATCCACATAATTGTTGCCTTCCAAAAGCGTTCAGAAGCTTTGTCATTTTGGTGTGGGGAAAGAAGGCTGAAACTGTGATGCCTTTCTGATTCTGCTTTGTGTTTCTGTGGAAGACACATAATTGGCTCAGCATTTCTCTTTCCCTGGTTTCAAGTGTTCTCTTCTAATTTAGTTGGGACATGCTAGAGATCCTAGACTTTCTGGTTAGGACTGGTGGACCTGGTGGGTCATTACATGAGGCTGAGAGGCCAAGATGGAATGTAGCTTTTTTTTTTTTTTTGGTGAGAAAATGCAGCCAGCCTCCCTGCCACAAGGCGGAAAGTGAGAATGTAGATGGATGATGATAGATTCCTGCCCATTCATCATGGATTTGATGTCATTTCATTCAATTCAAGGTCATCACATTCCTTCCCATCCTTCTCATCCCAATTCATCCCATTCCCTTCCATTCCATCTTTCTCATTCCCTTCCATTCCATCTCTCTATTTTATAAGTTCCATATAATTTATGTGGATATAAAATATTATTCTGCTTACTGAGCTTCTGTTTCTCCTATGGACAGGACACTCTGCTAGCCATCCAATGGTACACAAAGGTGAATAAATCACAAGCAGCCATGAAAGTGGCTTAGGAGATTTATCAAGCTATCCTCAATTTTATCCACTCCAAACCCCTCTTGTTGCTCCTCCTGATCTTCTGGGGGATAGCCCCCTCCATATTTCTCTTCCTTTGAGGCGTTGTGAGCGGGGGGAAGGCTGGCATCTTGGGTTCTGTCTAATTCTTATTTCTCTGACGATCCACAGTGCATCCAATAGAAGGCACATGGTTGTCACTCTTTATACTTTGTTAATTGATATCTATGTTTATTGAACAACAGCCTGTGTGGCACTGGACAAGACAACCCCTCTCTGGGTCTCAGTTTCCTATTGCTATGGAATAGGTGGTTTAACTAGGTCTGTGTTTTTCAGACTCTCCTAGGAATTCTGAATCCGTTCCAATGAGATTAGACTCTGAGAGGCAGGATAGTACAGTGATTACAAGGGCTTATGATGAACCCTTGAGAGAACAGCAAAATCAGGCAGGTAACTGACTATGGGGAATTTTCTTGGAGAATATGGTTTATGATAGACTTTATTGCCTGAGAAGAAGTAGGGGCCATATCAAAGATTTGATTTATACTATAATGTTTTGAATAAATGAATAGAAAATACTTTTTCTTGGTTAATGAGAATTGTACCCAATTTTTAATGCCCATGTATTATTACATGTTAAGTAAACAAGCTAAGATTGTTGAGACTAAAATTATTCCTTTATTTTCTTCATGGGTCTTAGAATGAATTAACTCTCCTTACTTCTGTAGCTGCACAGGAGAAGGGGAAGTTTTTGGTGGATGTAGTTTTAGGGCTGTTGACAAGCAGTTCCCATCTGTAGGGAAAACACCAAGAATAGAAACAGATCCTTTTTCTACCCCAGGGGCTGCAAGGGAGACATGGATAGTTGGTGCATCTCCCTTCTTTGTTTTCTGGATCCAACAGACCACTTTGCTATAATTGCCAACCTATAAATTCAGTTGGGAATCTTACTATGTGCCAGGAAGTGGTGGTGAGTAAGAGACCGAGACCCTGTCCTTAGTTATAATTAACATTTATTAGTGCCCATCATGTAATAAATATTAAGTACTTTATATGTATTATCTCACATCACCCTCCCAGCAACCTTGGAAGGGGGGGGGTACTATCCCCATCTCCATTTTAGAGATCTGTAAACTGAGAAACCAAGTACTTGACTAAGCTTTCACAGCTACTAAACAGGAAGGGGAGGTGGTGTTGGGATTTGAATCTAGGCTTTGAATCTTGGCTCCAGAGCCAAGCCCTAAACACTTAGGCTCTACCACACTGTACATGGATATATTCTAGTGAGACTGCTAAGAACCTTTGTGTGTGTGCGTGTGTGTGTGTGTGTGTGTGTGTGTGTGTACAATTCAGTTAAAACACATGGGTAGGTTAGAGAGTATTAAAATTGGTTATAAAGTGTCCAACAGGTAATTTATAAGCCACTTTGTAGCACACTGATTTTCTTTTCCCTTCTGAGCCTTTGCAAAAGCTGTTCCATTGCATGAAAAGCCCTTGGATCTTTCCAAGATTGGCACTCTTAAATACTTCTGAGATATAATTTACTTATGATAATATAACCAGATCTTAAGTATATGAGTTTTGAGAAATAAATACATTGGGTAGCCACCATTCCTATCATGAACATTTTTATCACTTAAAGTCTTTGATGTTCTTAATCAACCTACTGTCTACTTTCTGCCTGGGTGATCATTTGATTTCTATTAGCGTAGTTTAATTTTGTCTGTTCTAGAATTTGATATAACAAAGCAGATAGTATGTACTCTTTTGTGTCTGACTTCTTTTACTCACCATAATGTTTTTAAGATTCATTCATGATGTGGGGTTTGTGTGTGTGTGTGTGTGTGTGTGTGTGTGTGTGTGTGTGTGTGTGTTGTTATTCAGTCCATGGTATGAATTTATACTTTTAAAATTATCTGTGGATGGCTATTTGGGGGTATTTCTAGTTTTTGTAAACTGTGAATAAAAGCTTCTATGAACTTTTTTTTGTACTGTTTGTGAATACCTGTAAATATCTAGGAGGAGAATTGCTGGTAAGTATATGATTAAGCAAATTGTTTCCTAGAGTGGTTGTGTTGTTTTGGACTCACACCAGCAATCAGTCTATGATAGTTTCAGTGGCTCTATATCCTCATCTCAACACTTTGCATTGTTGGTCTTTTTAATTTTAACTATTCCAGTGGCTGTGAAGTGGTATCTCATTATGGTTTTGATTTGCAATTCCCTAATGATGTTAAATATTTTTTTTATGTGCTTTTAATTCATATATCTTTATTTTATTTTATTTTTTATTTTATTTTATTTTATTTTGACCATTTTTTATTGTTATGTTAATCCCCATACATTATATCATTAGTTTTAGATGTAGTGTTCCATGATTCATTGTTTGTGCATAACACCCAGTGCTCCATGCAGAACGTGCCCTCCTCAATACCCATCACCAGAATAACCCATCCTCCCACCCCCCTCCCCTCTAGAACCCTCAGTTTGTTTTTCAGAGTCCATCATCTCTCATGGTTCGTCTACCCCTCCGATTTCCCCCCCTTCATTCTTCCCCTCCTGCTATCTTCTTCTTCTTCTTTTTTTTTTTCTTAACATATATTGCATTATTTGTTTCAGAGATACAGATCTGAGATTCAACAGTCTTGCACAATTCACAGCGCTTACCAGAGCACATACCCTCCCCAGTGTCTATCACCCAGTCACCCCATCCCTCCCACCCCACCCCCCACTCCAGCAACCCTCAGTTTGTTTCCTGAGATTAAGAATTCCTCATATCAGTGAGGTCATATGATACATGTCTTTCTCTGTTTGACTTATTTCGCTCAGCATAATACCCTCCAGTTCCATCCACGTCGTTGCAAATGGCAAGATCTTATTCCTTTTGATGGCTGCATAATATTCCATTGTATATATATACACCACATCTTATTTATCCGTTCATCTGTTGATGGACATCTTGGCTCTTTCCACAGTTTGGCTGTTGTGGACATTGCTGCTATAAACATCGGGGTGCATGTACCCCTACGGATTCCTACATTTGTATCTTTGGGGTAAATACCCAGTACTGCAATTGCTGGATCGTATGGTAGCTCTATTTCCAATTTTTTGAGGAACCTCCATACTATTTTCCAGAGTGGTTGCATATGCTTGCATTCCCACCAACAGTGTAGGAGGGTTCCCCTTTCTCTGCATCCCCGCCAACATCTGTCATTAGCCATTCTGACTGGTGTGAGGTGGTATCTCATTGAGGTTTTGATTTGGATTTCCCGGATGCCGAGCAATGTTGAGCACTTTTGCATGTGTCTGTTGGCCATTTGGATGTCTTCTTTGGAAAAATGTCTGTTCATGTCTTCTGCCCATTTCTTGATTGGATCATTTGTTCTCTGGGTGTTGAGTTTGATAAGTTCTTTATAGATTTTGGATACTAGCCCTTTATCTGATATGTCATTTGCAAATATCTTCTCCCATTCTGTTGGTTGTCTTTTGGTTTCGTTGACTGTTTCTTTTGCTGTGCAAAAGCTTTTTATCTTGATGAAGTCTCAATAGCTCATTTTTGCCCTTGCTTCCCTTGCCTTAGGTGATGTTTCTAGGAAGAAGTTGCTGCGGCTGAGGTCGAAGAGGTTGCTGCCTGTGTTCTCCTTTAGGATTTTGATGGACTCCTGTCTCACATTGAGGTCTTTCAACCATTTTGAGTCTATTTTTGTATGTGGTGTAAGGAAATGGTCCAGTTTCATTCTTCTGCATGTGACTATCCAATTTTCCCAACACCATTTGTTGAAGAGACTGTCTTTTTTCCATTGGACATTCTTTCCTCCTTTGTCAAAGAAGAGTTCACCATACAGTTGAGGGTCCATTTCTGGGCGCTCTATTCTGTTCCATTGATCTATTTGTCTGTTTTTGTGCCAGTACCATACTGTCTTGATGATGACAGCTTTGTAATAGAGCTGGAAGTCCGGAATTGTGATGCCACCAGCTTTGCTTTTCTTTTTCAACATTCTTCTGGCTATTCGGGGTCTTTTCTGGTTCCATACAAATTTTAGGATGATTTGTTCCATTTCTTTGAAAAAAGTGGATGGTATTTTGATGGGGATTGCCTTAAATGTGTAGATTGCTCTAGGTAGCATTGACATCATCACAATATTTGTTCTTCCAATCCATGAGCATGGGACGTTTTTCCATTTCTTTGTGTCTTCCTCAGTTTCTTTCATGAGTATTTTATAGTTTTCTGAGTACAGATTCTTTGCCCCTTTGGTTAGATTTTATTCCTAGGTATCATATGGCTTTGGGTGCAATTGTAAATGGGATCAACTCCTTAATTTTTCTTTCTTCTGTCTTGTTGATGGTGTATAGGAATGCCACTGGTTTCTGTGCATTGATTTTATATCCTGCTACTTTCCTGAATTCCTGGATGAGTTCTAGCAGTTTTGGGGTGGAGTCTTTTGGGGTTTCCACATATAGTATCATATCATCTGCAGAGAGTGAGAGTTTGACTTCTTTGCCAATTTGGATGCCTTTTATTTCTTTTTTTTTTTTTTTAATTTTTTTATTGTGGATGCCTTTTATTTCTTTTTATTGTCTGATTGCTGTGGCTAGGACTTCTAATACTATGTTGAATAGCAGTGGTGATAGTGGACATCCCTGCTGCGTTCCCGACCTTAGGAGGAAAGCTCTCAGTTTTTCCCCATTAAGAATGATATTCGCTGTAGGTTCTTCATAGATGGCTTTTATGATATTGAGTTATGTACCCTCTATGCCTATACTCTGAATAGTTTTGATCAAGAAAGGATGCTGTACTTTGTCAAATGCTTTTTCTGCATCTATTGAGAGGATCTTGTTCTTTCTTGTGTTAATGTATTGTATCACGTTGATTGATTTGCAGATGTTGAACCAACCTTGCAGCCCAGGGATAAATCCCACTTGGTCGTGGTGAATAATCCTTTTAATGTACTGTTGGATCCTATTGGCTAGTATTTGGTGATAATTTTTGCATCCGTGTTCATCAGGGATATTGGTCTGCAATTCTTTTTGATGGGGTCTTTGTCTGGTTTGGGGTTCAAGGTAATGGTGGCCTCATAAAACGAGTTTGGAAGTTTTCCTTCCATTTCTATTGTTTGGAACAGTTTCAGAAGAATAGGTATGAAGTCTTCTTTAAATGTTTGGTAGAATTCCCCTGGGAAGCCATCTGTCCCTGGGCTTTTGTTTGTTGGGAGATTTTTGATGACTGCTTCAATTTCCTTAGTGGTTATAGGTCTGTTCAGGTTTTCTATTTCTTCCTGGTTCAGTTTTGGTAGTTGATACATCTGTAGGAATGCATCCATTTCTTCCAGGTTATCTAATTTGCTGGCATAGAGTTGCTCATAATATGTTCTTATAATTGTTTGTATTTCTTTGGTGTTGGTTGTGATCTCTCCTCTTTCATTCATGATTTTGTTGATTTGGGTCATTTCTCTTTTCTTTTTGATAAGTCTGGCCAGGGGTTTATCAATCTTGTTAATTCTTTCAAAGAACCAGCTCCTAGTTTCGTTGATCTGTTGTACTGTTCTTTTAGTTTCTATCTCATTGATTTCTGCTCTGATCTTTATTATTTCTCTTCTCCTGCTGGGTTTAGGCTTTTTTTGCTGTTCTTTCTCCAGCTCCTTTAGGTGTAGGGTTAGGTTGTGTACTTGAGACCTTTCTTGTTTCTTGAGAAAGGCTTGTATTGCTATATACTTTCCTCTTAGGACTGCCTTTGCTGCCTCCCAAAGATTTTGAATAGTTGTGTTTTCATTTTCATTGGTTTCCATGAATTTTTTTAATTCTTCTTTAATTTCCTGGTTGACCCATTCATTCTTTAGTAGGATGCTCTTTAGCCTCCATGTATTTGAGTTCTTTCCGACTTTCCTCTTGTGATTGAGTTCTAGTTTCAAAGCATTGTGGTCTGAAAATAGGCAGGGAATGATCCCAATCTTTTGGTACCGGTTGAGACCTGATTTGTGACCTAGGATGTGATCGATTCTGGAGAATGTTCCATGGGCACTAGAGAAGAATGTGTATTCCGTTGCTTTGGGATGGAATGTTCTGAATATGTCTGTGAAGTCCATTTGGTCCGGTGTGTCATTTAAAGTCTTTATTTCCTTGTTGATCTTTTGCTTAGACGATCTGTCCATTTCAGTGAGGGGGGTGTTAAAGTCCCCCACTATTATTTTATTGTTCTCGATGTGTTTCTTTGCTTTTTTTATTAATTGCCTTATATAATTGGCTGCTCCCATGTTAGGGGCATAGATATTTACAATTGTTAGATCTTCTTGTTGGATAGACCCTTTAAGTAGGATATAGTGTCCTTCCTCATCTCTTATTACAGTCTTTGGTTTAAAATCTAATTTGTCTGATATAAGGATTGCCACCCCAGCTTTCTTTTGGTGTCCATTAGCATGGTAAATGGTTTTCCACCCCCTCACTTTCAATCTGGGGGTGTCTTTGGGTCTAAAATGAGTGTCTTGCAGACAGCATATCGATGGGTCTTGTTTTTTAATCCAATCTGATAGCCTGTGTCTTTTGATTGGGACATTTAGCCCATTTACATTCGGGGTAACTATTGAAAGATAGGAATTTGGTGCCATTGTATTGCCTGTAAGGTGACTGTTACAGTATATTGTCTGTGTTCCTTTCTGGTCTATGTTGCTTTTAGGCTCTCTCTTTGCTTAGAGCTCCCCTTTCAATATTTCTTGTAGGGCTGGTTTCGTGTTTGCAAATTCATTTATTTTTTTTGTCCTGGAAACTTTTTATCTTCCCTTCTATTTTCAATGACAGCCTAGCTGGATATAATATTCTTGGCTGCATATTTTTCTCGTTTAGTGCTCTGAATCTATCATGCCAGTCCTTTCTGGCCTGCCAGGTCTCTGTGGATAGTTCTGTTGCCAATCTAATGTTTCTACCATTGTAGGTTACAGATCTCTTCTCCCGAGCTGCTTTCAGGATTTTTTCTTTGTCTCTGAGACTCATAAGTTTTACTCTTAGATGTTGGGGTGTTGACCTCTTTTTATTGATTTTGAGAGGGGTTCTCTGTGCTTCCTGGATTTTGATGCCTGTTTCCTTCCCCAAATTAGGGAAGTTCTCTGCTATAATTTGCTCCATTATACCTTCTGCCCCTCTCTCTCTTTCTTCTTCTTCTGGGATCCCAATTATTCTAATGTTGTTTCGTCTTATGGTATTGCTTATCTCTCGAATTCTGCCCTGGTGATCCAGTAGTTGTTTATCTCTCTTTTTCTCAGCTTCTTTATTTTCCATCATTTGGTCTTCTATCTCACTGATTCTTTCTTCTGCCTCATTTATCCTAGCAGTTAGTGCCCCCATATTTGATTGCACCTCATTAATAGCCTTTTTGATTTCTACTTGGTTAGATTTTAGTTCTTTTATTTCTCCAGAAAGGGTTTCTCTAATAACTTCCACACTTTTTTCAAGCCAAGCTAGTATCTTTAAAGTCATGATTCTGAGCTCTTGATCCTACATCGTACTAATGTCTGTATTGAGTAGGTCCCTGGCAGTCGGTACTACCTCTTGTTCTTTTTGTTGAGGTGATTTTTTCCATCTTGTCATTTTGTCCAGAGGAGAATAGGTGAATGAGAGAACAGAATGCTAACACGGTAACAATGTCCCCAGAAAATATACTCTAAACAAATCAGGAAAGACCTGAAGCTGGGGGAAAAGAAAGGGAAAGAAAGAAAAAAAGGAAAAAAAAAAAAGAAAAACAAAAAAAAACAGAAACAGAACAAAACAAAAAAAACCCCAGAATATGATCAAATACGATCAGGCTGGTGCATAGATCAGTACCACACACTAGATTTTGGGTGTATTTTGGTCTGTTAGAAGAAAATGCCTCCCAAAATTTTAAAGAAAGAAAAACTTATATATGTACAAAAATAAGGGTTGATATGATGAAGGGATGGAATATGACTGTAAAGATGAAAATTATAAAAATTTTATAAAGGCAATTGATAAGAAGTTGTTTGAAAAAAAACAAGAGGATTTAAAAAAAAAAAAAAGGGAGAGAATGTGATCAGGCAGGAGCGTAGAACAAAGCCATACGCTAGAGATTTAGCGTATATTTTGATCTGTCAGAAGAAACCGTATCTCAAAATTTTAAAGAGAGAACAACTTATATATATATGCCAAAAATAAGGGTAACTACTATGAAGGGAGAGAATATGACTCTAAAAATGAAAAATAAAAATGTTTTTTAAAAAAGGGATTGATAAGATGTTGGTTGAAAAAGGGGAAAAAAATTGAAAAAAAAGACAGTTAAAAAAAATTAACTTTGAAAGACTAAAGAATCATGGTAAAAAATCCATGGGTTCTATGTGCAGTATTCCCCTAACGCTGGAGTTCTGCCATTCTCTTTGCTTAGTAAACTTGGTCTTGGGTGCTGTTCTTGTTGATCTTCTGGGTGAGGGGCCTGTTGCCGTGATTCCCAAATGTCTTTGCCGGAGCCGGAATTGCCCCGCCCTTGCCTGGTCCGGGCTAAGTAATCTGCTCAGGTTTGCCCTAGGGAGCTTTTGTTCCCTGCAAGCTTTCGGTACAGCTTTGGAGGAGGAGAGTGGAAATGGCGGCTTCCCAATCTCCACCCCGGAGGAGCCAAGAACTTGGGGCCCCACTCCTCAATGCACCCCCAGAGAAAAGCAGTCAGTCACTCCCGTCTCCCCAGTCTCCGGCAGCACTCCATGCTCACCCCGCCTGTGACTGAGCGTTTCTATCTCTGGCAAACGATCCTATGCCAAACCCTGCAGATCCTTGCAGTGTGCTCCCGTGCTGCTCCTCCCTGGGGAGGAAGGGGAGTCTCCCCAGATCTTCCACTTGTTGGGTCCCTGCTGGAGGAGCAGTGGCCCGACTGTGCCACAGATCACAGTTTATGGCAATCCCGAGCTGAGAGCCTGTGCCCCGGCTCCGTCTCTGCAGCTGGCTTCCCCGCTCCGATACCTGGGAGCTCTCTCACACTCAGGCACCCCCAGTCTTTCTGTGACCCCGAGGGTCTTGAGACCACACTGTCCCATGAGGGTTCCACCCCCTGCTTAGCCACTGGATTGACATCCCTCAGAGGAGCAGACTTCTAAATGTTCTGATTTTATGCTCCGCGGCTCTATCACTTGCCAGAAGTGGCCGACGGAGGCCCCCTCCCCCGCCGGCTATCCTCCCGAATATTGCCTCGGATTCACTTCTCCGCACGTCCTACCTTCCAGAAAGTGGTCGCTTTTCTGTTTAGAGAGTTGTTGCTAGTCTTTTCTTCAGTCTCCTGTTGAGTTTGTAGGTGTTCAGAATGGTTTGATCCCTATCCAGCTGAATTCCTGAGAGGAGACGAAATCCAGGTCTCCTACTCCTCCGCCATCTTGCTCTGCCCTCATTTCTAGGTTCTTAAGGTATAAAATAAATGATCTGTACTTTAATCTTCTCTACTGCAAACATTAAGGCTATAAATTTTCCTTTGTGGACTGCTTTAGTCATGTCGTTAATTTTAATATGTTGTAATTATTCCATTAAATATGTTTTTAAATTTTCTTTGTAATATCCTCTTTGACCCATGGGTATTAGATGTATATTGCTTCATTTTCAAATATATGTATATTTTTCTATATGTAGTATTACTGATTTATAATTTAATTTTATGATAAGAGCATATAATCCTTGTGATTTCAATCCTTGAGTTTATTAAAAACCTTTTTTATGATCGAGCATATGGTCCTCTTTGTTAATGTTTCACATGAACTTGAAAATGTATCCCATAGTTATTAATGGTAGAGTTCTGTAAATGTTGATTTTACAGAATTGATAGTGTTCGTCTAATCTAGGGTTTTTTTTTTCCTATTTCTCTCTTTAGTTACCAAGTAGGAATGTTGTAATCTCTAGCCATAATTATTGATTTTTCTATTTCACTCTTTCAGCTCTGCCAAGTATCACTTCCTATAATTTAAATGATGTCATTTAGAACTGTAGGTCTTCCAGGTGAATTGATCTTTTTTTAAAAGATTTTATTTATTTATTTGAGAGAGAATGAGAGAGAGAGTATGAGAGAGGGGAGGGCTAGAGGGAGAAGCAGACTCCCTGCTGAGCAAGGAGCCCGGTGTGGGACTCGATCCTGGGACTCCAGGATCATGACCTGAGCTGAAGTCAGTTGCTTAACCAACTGAGCCACCAGGAGCCCTGAACTGATCTTTTTATCATAAAATTTCCCTCTCTCCTTCTGGTAATATTCTTGAAGTTAACATTGTTTAATACTCCAGCTTTTAAAACATTAAAACTCCCAACTTTCTTATACTTAATGTTTCCATGGTATATCTTTTTTCAAATCTTTGAATTTTAATATGATTGTGTTTTATATTTAAAGTTCAATTCTTATAAACATCATATAGTTAGGTCTTGCTTTTTTTGGCATAGTCTGACTGACTATGGGTGTTTGTAGTAATTTCACGTTGGGCAGAAGTGGAAGTCTTTGTCATCTTTCTACATTTTAAGCAGAAGTAGAACTCAGATGGGCTAATTTTTATTTATTTATTTAATTACGTTATGTTAATCACCATACATTACATCATTAGTTTTTGATGTAGTGTTCCATGATTCATTGTTTGCATATAACACCCAGTGCTCCATTCAGTTCATGCCCTCTTTAATACCCATCACCAGGCTAACCCATCCCCCCACTCCCCTCCCCTCTAGAACCCTCAGTTTGTTTCTCAGAGTTCAAATGGGCTAATTCTTAATTTTTACTTAACTCAACTTAGAAATTACCTTAACAGGACATCACCCATGATCCTCTCAGATATGGTTAGGTATCCTTTATTCATGTTCCAATAGCATGGTGCCCCTCTCCCACCAGTAGCATTGTATCACATTTTGTGCATTATAATAGTCTGTTACACATATTTGATGGGAAACAACTCATTTTTGTTTAGTGTTGTATCCTTGATACCTAGCAAGTGCCATGGCCTAGAGTATGGGCTGAATTTATAATAGTTGAATAAATGGATAATGTATGAGTGCCTTAAGAGATGTAAACTAAGCATGTAACATTCTGTATATGTATGTGTCTGCAAGCTTGTGTGTAATTTTTTTTAGATCAGAGGTAAGAGGAGATATTACAGAAGACATCAAAGAAGAGATAAAATATTAATTGGGCCATGCAGTATGAATAAAATATTCAGTCATAGATGGAATAAGATGTATCAAAACATTCAAAAATTTCCCTTAAAATGCAGTAGTTTCTCAAAAACTGCCTAGGTTCTATGAAGGCAGAAACTGAGTCTGTGTTGTTTATTGCTATATTCCTGGAGTCCAGGATAAATCCTGGCACAATGTGGGTTTTCTTTCTCCCTCTAAAATCCATCTATCCACTTAACACACATATATGTGTATATATAAATATGAATAAATGTAATTTTAAATGAATAAATGTTAGGGATAGGAAATCTGCAATTATCTTCTATTCAGGAAAAAACTGAGGTTCATAGATGTGAAGTTATTTGTCCAAGGCCACACAGCAGGTTAGGAGCAGGAACAGAACTTGAAAACTCCTTAATCAGCACTTGTTTTCTTTCACCATAACATGCCTCTTGTCATCAGTTTTGTGGATGGAATTCTGTTACCTTAATATTAATATTGGCTTTGAATTTCACTTCTGATTTAGATGGAGTATTAGGAACTAGACTTAGCCTCCCACCTGAAATAACCAAAAAACTGGATAAAATCTGTGAAATGACGGCTTTCAAGGTACTGAGCATCAAAGAACAGTGATCTCTGAGAGACAGGAAACAGATGAGGTCAGCCCTAAAATTGCCTCAGCTTACTGCCCTGAGAGGGCCACTAGGTAGTGGTGCAGAGAGAGAGAGAAATCAGGTGGAGGCCCATGTAGGGATATACCAAGAGCTGAGGAGACAGAGTTGTGAGTATGAAGTGACTGAGGTGTCCAACGTTAATAGGACAGAGGACTGAAGAGGAGAGAAACACATGGAGATAGTTCCGAAGATCTGCAGAGGGTTGCATCTGACTCTATGGCAG
The DNA here is from genome assembly GCF_964656455.1 of Halichoerus grypus. NCBI lineage: Eukaryota > Metazoa > Chordata > Mammalia > Carnivora > Phocidae > Halichoerus > Halichoerus grypus. The sequence goes on from NC_135722.1 coordinate 68,346,606, forward strand.
AGTATTGTTCAGCATGTGTGTGATGCAGCCACCTGAGGCAAGGGAAAAACAATTCAAAAGGATTAGAGGAGAAAACACCAGGTGTGCACAAAAGTACCCGTAAAAGTGCTTGTTCCCACCAGACTGGAAAACCTAACAATTCATAGTAACTCAATGGAGTATACAGAAGGCTTGTGCCTCAGTAGTGAGGAATAATTAGCCCCAGACTGAGCGTTACTCTATTCTTGCCTAATCTTAAAAGCAAGGCCCCAAGCGATCAGATTGACTCCAAGTAACTGAACCACATCCCAGATGATGCCAATGAAAATCTATAGCAACACAAAAAAATTCAGCACTTAATGAGGTAAAATTAATAATTCTGGTATCCAGTAAAAAATTACTAGGTGTTCAAAGGAGAATACAGCCTATAAAAGGAAAAAAATCAATTAAAAGTGATCCACAACTAACACAGATGTTAGAATTAGCTGATGAGGACTTTAAAACCATTATTATAAAGGTGTTTCACACATTCAAAAATTCAGTAGAGAAGTGGAAGATATAAAAAAGAATCAAACTCAACTTCTAGAGGTAAAAACCACCATATGTATAGTGAAAAATACACAGGATGGAAATAATGACAAATTATACATTGCAAAAGAAAAAAGTAAATGAACTTCACCTAGCAGTAGAAACTATCCATAATGAAATAGGAAAAAGTAAAAACATTGTCAGAATATCAGTGAACTGTGAGACAACTTCAGATTGTCTGTTTATGTGTAATTGCAGTCCCTGAAGAAAAAGTGAGGGGACATAGAAAAAATTTTGAAGATATAATGATTTCACCCTCCCCCCGAATCCCAAAATTGATGAAAATGATAAACTGAAGTTAAAAAACGCTAAGCATGAGAAACATGAAGGCAACTACACACAGGCAATTCATAATCAAATTGCTCAAGGCCAATGATAAAGGGAAAAGCTTCAAAGCAACCAGAGAAAATAAGACACATTGTAAACAGAGGGACAAAGATAAGAAATACAGCAAATTTCCTATCAGAAATAATGCATGTGAAAGGATAGTGGAGCAAGATCTTGACAGTTATAAAAGAAAACCTGTCAACCTAGAGTTCTACACTCAGAGAAAATATCTTTTAAAAATGAAAGTGAGGGGCACCTGGGTGGCTCAGTCGTTAAGCGTCTGCCTTCGGCTCAGGTCATGATCCCAGGGTCCTGGGATCGAGCCCCACATCGGGCTCCCTGCTCCGCGGGAAGCCTGCTTCTCCCTCTCCCTCTGCTTGTGTTCCCTCTCTTGCTGTGTCTCTCTCTGTCAAATAAATAAATAAAATCTTTAAAAAAAAAATGAAAGTGAGATAATGACTTTTCAGACATAACATCTGGAAGAAATAATTACCAGCAGACTTGTAAGAAATATTAAAGTAAGCTCTTCAGATAGAAGGTAAATGTTTGATACGGGTTGAAAATATATACAAAGGAAAGAGTATCAGACATGATCATGGTAATTATATAGAGATTTTTTTTTATTTTTAAAAATTTTAAATTAAAAATAATCCAATATAGTTAACATACATTGTTATTAGTTTCAGGTGTACAATATACGGATTGAGTAATTTTATACATTAGTCAGTGCTCATCGTGATTAAGTATACTCTTAATCCCCTTACCTATTTAACCCATCCCCCCACCTACCTCCCCTTGGGCAATCATCTGTTTGTTTTCTGTAGTTGAATCTGTTTCTTGGTTTGTCTCTTTTTTTCTTTGCTCTTTTGCCTTGTTTCTTAAATTCCACGTGAGTGAAATCCTATGGTATTTATCTTTCTCTCATTGATTTATTTCACTTAGCATTATACCTCTATATCCATCCATGTTGTTGCAAATGGCAAGACTTCATTATTTTTTATGACTGATTAATATTCCATTATGTATATATAACACATTGTTATTCATTTATTGATGGACATGGGCTGCTCTCATATCTTGGCTATTATAAATAATGCTGCAATAAACACAGGGGTGCATATATCTTTTTGAATTAATGTTTTCATATTCTTTGGGTAAATACCAGTAATAGAGTTACTGGATCATATGGTAGTTCTATTTTTAATTTTTTGAGGAACCTCCGTACTCTTTTCCCCAGTGGCTGCACCAGTTTGCATTCCCACCAACAATGCATGAGGGTTCCTTTTTCTCCACGTCCTCAGCAGGACTTGTTGTTTCTTGTGTTTTGATTTTAGCCATTCTGACAGGTGTGATGTGATATCTCATTGTGGTTTTGATTTGCATTTCCTGATGGTTAGTGATGTTGAGCATCTTTTCATGTGTCTGTTGACCATATGTATGTCTTTGGAGAATCGTCTGTTCATGTCTTTGGCCTAATTTTTAATTGGATTTTTTTTGTGTGTTTGTGTGTTGAGTTGTTTAAGTCCTTTATATATTCTGGATCCTAACCCTATATTGGATCTGTCATTTACAAACATCGTCTTCCATTCAGTAGGTTGTCTTTTAGTTTTGTTGTTTTCTTTGCTGTGCAGAAGCCTTTTATTTTATTGTGGTCCCAACAGTTTATTTTGGGTTTTGTTTCCCTTGCCTGAGGAGACATATCTAAGAAATGTTAAGAAATTAGTTCTCTTCTAGGATTTTTATGGTTTCAGGTCTTATGCTGAAGTCTTTAATCTATTTACATTTTTTGTATATGATGTGAGAAAATGATCCAGTTTCATTCTTTTGCATGTTGCTAGCAGTTTTTGTAACACAATTTGTTGAAGAGACTGCCTTTTTCCCATTGCATATTCTCGTCTCCTTTGTCAAAGATTAATTGACCATATAATCATGGGTTATTTCTGGGCTTTCTATTCTGTTCTGTTGATCTGTGTGTCTATTTCTTTTTCTTTTTCTTTTTTGCCAGTACCATACCATTTTGATCACTATAATTTTGTAAATATCTTGATATCTGAGATTGTGATACCTCCAGTTTTGTCCTTTTTCAAGATTGCTTTGACTATTTGGGGTCTCTTGTGTTCCATACAAATTTTAAGATGATTTATTCTAGCTCTGTGAAAAATGCTATTGGTATTTTGATAGGGATTGCATTAAATCTGTAGGTTGCTTTGGGTAGTATGCACATTTTAACAATATTTGTTCTTTCAATCCATAAGCATTGAATATCTTTCCATTTGTATTGTCTTCCATTTCTTTTATCAATGCTTTATAGTTTTTAGAGTACAGGACTTTCACCTCCTTGGTTAAGTTTATTTCTAGTTATTTTATTATTTCGGTGCAGTTATAAATGGGATTGTTTTCTTAATTTCTCTGCTACTTATTAGTGTATAGAAATTAAATGGATTTCTGTATATTGATTTTTTATCCTACAACCTTACTGAATTCATTTATTCTAGTAGTTTTTTTGGTGTAGTCTTTAAGGGCTTTCTATATAAAGTATCATGTCATCTGCAAATAGTGGAAGTTGTACTTCTTTCTTACTGATTTGGATGCCTTTTATTTCTTTGTGTTGTCTGATTGCTGACTAGGACTTCCAGCACTGTGTTGAATAAAAGTGATGAGAGTGGACATCCTTGTCCTGTTCCTGACCTTAGGGGAAAAGCTCTCATTTTGTCCCCATTGAGTATGCTGTTTGCTGTGGGTTTTTCATATATAGCCTGTATTATGTTGAGGTATGTTCTCTCTAAACCTGCTTTGTTGAAGGTTTTTATCATGAATTGATGTTGTACTTTGTCAAATGCTTTTTGTGCCTGTATTGAAATGATCATATCGTATTTATCCTTTTTCTTGTTAATATGTCAGATTGATTGACTTGTGAATATTAAGCCACCCTTGCATCATCCTGGGAGTAAAACCCACTTGATTGTGTTGAATGATTTTTTTTAATGTATTGTTGGATTTGGTTTGCTAATAATTTGTTGAAGATTTTTGTATCTATGTTCATCAGAGATACTGGTCTCTAATTCTCTCTCTGTCTATTTTGTAGTGTCTTTACCTGGTTTTGGTATTGTGGTAATGCAGGCCTCATAGAATAAATTTGGAAACTGTCTTTCCTCTTCTATTTTTTGGAATAGTTTGAGAAGAATAGGTATTAACTCTTCTTTAAATGTTTGTTAGATTTCACCTGTGAAGCCATCTGGTCCTGGACTTTTGTTTCTTGGGAGTTTTTTTGGTACTGATTCAATTTCTTTGCTGGTTATCAGTCTGTTCAAATATTCTATTTCTTCCTGATTCAGTTTTGGGAGGTTATGTGTTTCTTGAAATTTATCCATTTCTTCCAGATTGTCCAATTTTATTGCCATATAATTTTTCATAATATTCTCTTACAAGCCTTCATATTTCTGTGGTGCCATTATATTTCTCCTCCTTCATTTCTGATTTTGTTTAAGTTCTCTCTCTCTCTCTCTCAATGAATCTGGCTAATGGTTTATTAATTTTATTGATATTTTCAAAGGAACAGCTCCTGGTGTCATTGATCTGTTCTTTTTTTACAAGTTTCTATTTCATTTATTTCTGCTCTAATCTTTATTATTTCCCTCCTTCTGCTGACTTTGGGTTTTGTTTGTTGTACTTTTTCTAACTCCTAAAGGAACTGTTAGGTTGTTTATTTGAGATTTTTCTTGCTTCCTGAGATAAGCCTGTAATGCTATGAACTTCCCTTTTAGAACAGCTTTGGCTGCATCCCAAAGATTTTGGATCATTATGTTTTCATTTTTATTTGTTTCCATGTATTTTTTAATTTCCTCTTGATTTTTGGTTGACCCATTTTTTAATTACATATAATTTAACCTCCATGCATTTGTGTTGTTTCCAGATTTTTTCTTGTGGTTGATTTCTTGTTTCAAAATGTTGTGGTTGGATAAGATGCATGATATGACTTTGATTTTTTTGAAATTGTTGAGATGTGTTTTATGGCCTAATATGTGATCTATTCTGGAGAATGTTCCATGTGTACTTGAAAAGAATGTGTATTCTGTTTTAGGTAGAATGTTTTGAATATATTTGTTAGATCCATCTGGTTCAATATGCCATTCAAAGCCACTGTTTCCTTTTTAATTTTCTGTGTGGATGATCTATTCATTGATGTAAGTGGGGTTTTAAAGTCCCCATCAATTACTTCCTTTGTTATTAGCTGTTTTATGTATTTGGGGTGCCCCGTGTTGGGTGCATAAATATATACAATTGTTATATCTTGTTGGATTGTTCTCCTTATGATTATATAGGGTCCTTCTTTGTCTCTCGTTAGTCTTTGTTTTAAAGTCTATTTTGTAAGTATTGCTAGCTTGGCTTACTTTTCACGTCCATTTGCATGATAAATGCTTCTCTATCCCTTCATTTTTAATCTGCATGTGTCTTTAGGTCTGAAATGAGTCTCTTGCAGATAGCAGATAGATGGGTCTTGCTTTTTTATCCACTCTGTCACCCTATGTCTTTTGACTGGAGCATTTAGTCCATTTACATTCAAGGTAATTATTGATAGGTATGTATTGACATTTTCTTCCTTGTTTTATGGTTGTTTTTCTAATTCTTTGATGTTCCTTTCTTCTCTTGCTCTCTCATGGCTTGTTGGATTTCTTTAGTGATATACTTAGATTCTTTTCTCCTTATTTTTTGCATATCTGTTACCAGTGTTTGATTTGTGATTACCATCAGTTTTATATATAACATCTTATGCATATAGCAGTCTATAGTAAGTTGATGGTTGCTTAAGTTTGAACTCATTCTTTACTCCTCTCTCCTCCCACCCCATCTTCTAGGTATATGGTGTCATAATGTACATGTCTTTGTTTTGTAAGTCCCTTGACTAATTTTTATAGATATATTTAATGTTACTGCTTTTGTGCTTACTACTTTTCTTACTCCTGTTTATGGTCTTTGCTTTCCAGTCAGAGTCACCTTTAACTTTTCTTGTAGGGCTGGTTTAGAGGTCATACATTCCTTTAACTTTTGTTTGTCTGGGAAACTCTGTTTCTCCTATTCTGAATGATAGCCTTGCTGGGTAGATTATTCTGGATTGCTGTTTTTTTTTTTTTCTTTCAGCATTTTGAATATATTCTGCCACTACCCTCTGGCCTACAAAGTTTCTGCTGAAAAATCCAATGAAAGCCTTATGTGGTTTCCCTTATATGTAACTGTTTTCTTTCCTCTTGTTGCTTTTAAAATTCTCTTTATCACTACTTTTTGCCATCTTAATTACTATGTGTCTTGGTGTGGACCTCCTGGGGTTGATTTTCTTGTGGGCTGTCTGTGCCTCCTGAATCTGGATTTCTGTTTCCATCCCCAGATTTCTGTTTCCTTCCCCAGATTCAGGACATTTTTAGCTATTATCTCATCAAATGAATTTTCTGCCCCCTTTTCTCTCTCTTCTCCTTCTTGGATCCTATAACGCAAATGTTATTATGCTTAAGATTGTAATTGAGTTCTCTTAGTCTATTTTCACTTATTATTATATTTTCTCTCCTCTTTCAGCTTACTTTCAATTACTGTCTTTCAGATCACTCATCTCTTCTGCTTCATTTAGTCTACTATTTATTCCATCTAGTGCATTTTTAATTTCATTTATTGAGTTCTTCATCTCTGATTGGTTCTTTTTTATGTATTCTAACTCTTTGTTGAGGGTCTCAGTGAGTTCCTCCACTCTTTTCTCAAGTCCAGTGAGTATCTTTATGACCATTACTTTAAATTCCTGTCAGGCAAATTACTTATCTCCATTTTGTTTAGCTCTCTTGCTGTGATTTTTGTCCTGTTCCCCTGTTTATTTCATTTGAAACATATTCCTCTGTTTCTTCATTTTGACTAACTCTCTATGTTGGTTTCTCTGTGTTAGGAAAGTCAGCTACATCTTCTTTTCTTTCAAGTAGTGGCCTTATGAAGAAGAGGTACTGTAGTGCCCTGGAGTGCAGTGTCCCAGTTTACTGGAAACTGATAACTTCTGGGGTGTCTCCTATGTGTGATGTGTGTGCCCTACTATTGTGGCTGAGACACATTTGCCTTCAGGTCAGTTGTCTGCAATGGCTTCCTTTGCCTGCTTTAGGCAGGGTTTGGTCCCTGTGTTAGTGGGCCATTCTGGGGCTGGCTGCCTTATGCTTCAGTTGTCAGACCAGCCATTTGCCAGATGCAGAAACACCAAACTGCAGGGCGTTTTCCCTATGTTGTCCCCTGAGAAGTTTTCATTGGTAGGCAGGGCCTGAAGTCAGATCAGCTGTCTGCCCCCAGCCCACTGCTGGGGCTGCAGTCAGACTGATGTTCATGATTATCTTCTCCTCTTCCCAGGATAGGAGTCACTTTGGCATAGTGCTGGCCCCTGCCTGGGCTGCTTACACACTGCAAGGATTGTGGCATTGCTTTGGATGGACTCTAAATGTTGGAGGGAGCAGATCCACAGGAAAATGCTGAGGTGAGGTGCATGGTGCCAGCAAGGTCTGAACTGGTCCATTATGTGAGGAGACCTGTAGCCACCCTGGAAAACTCCTGCTGAGGCTGGGATGGAGGGGGAATGTTCACAGGAGTACTTGTGGGCCGGGTGCACTGTTAGCAAGCTAGGTGGAGAGTGTTCTTGCTCCACTGGTTGCTGCATGTGTTCATGTATCTAGTTGGGGAGGTGGGGAGGGAAGTGGCACCTGCTAGGTCTTTTGTTCTTGAAGTTCCCAAAGATCCCTGCCCCTCTAGCACATGCTCTAAGATTAGTAAATAAATCTTCCATATACCTCAGGAATTTTTCAAATTGCTGCTTTTATGCTGTATCTCAGCGGGGCTGTTTGTTGTGCTGTCTCTTTAAGGGTGGGGAGTCAGTTTCCTTTTGCCCTCCTAGCTCATCCTGAGCCAAGCTGCTGATTTTTAAAATTCCAGGTGTTAAGCCCTACTGATTGTAAGAAGCAATAAGGTTAGGCCTCTCTGGTTTTCAAAGCCAAATAATATGGGGATTTTTCTTCCCAGTGCAGGTTTCCCATGCCTGGGATGCCTGGTCTGAGAGTCTGTTTCTCTCCCCTTTCCATGCCTGTGGCATCCCTCCCTCCCACAGATAGTCCCATGGGTTAGTTTGGCTCCCAACCACATCTCCACCCTTCCTACTCTCTTTGATGTAGCAGCTTCTCTACATTTAGCTGTGCAGAGTCTGTTCTGCCAGTCTTTGGGTTGTTTTCTGGGTTATTTACATTGATGTGGGTATTATCTAGTTGTATGTGTGGGACAAGGTGAGCTTAGGATCCTCCTACTTTGCCATCCTTTCCAGAAGTAGTTTATAGATTGTTTTCTTATTTGAATCTCTTTAAAAGGTAATGGTTTGAATGGAAATAAAAACCATATAGTGTGGGGTCTATATGTGAAAGCAAAGTGTGTGAGAACAATAGCACAAAAGTCAGAGAGGAGAAATGAAAGTATACTATGCATGAAATGGTATAATTTGAATATAGACCATTAAAAATCTATTAATCCTAAAACAATTACTAAAAAAAACTACAAAAACTAAACAAAAACAAAATTATAGCTAATAAAAACTCAACAATGCCACTTAAGAGTAATCACAAGAATATCAGTTAATCCAAAATGAGACAAAGAACAGAAAAAAGTAACAAGGAACAGATAGAACAAATAGCAGAATAATAAAATGAAACTTAACATAAAATACATCAATTAAGAGACAGAGATAACTGGATAGCAAAACCAAACTATATTGCCTATGAGAAATGTACTTTTAAAGTAATAGTTAATAGTAAAGGCTAGGAAAAGATAATGCACAGAGGAAAAAAACTTAGAAAGATAGAAAAGATCAATGGAACAGAATAGTGAGTCTAGAAATAGATTCACACTTAAAAGGACAACTGTTTTTTTGAAAAATGTGCAAAAGCAATCCAGGGGGGAGGATGGTATTTTCAACAAAAGATGTGGGAACAATTGCATGTTAAGATGCAAAAGAACAAACTTCAATGTATACATCATGCCATATAAAAAATTAACTCAAAGTGCTTCATTGACATAAACCAAGAGCTATAACATTTCTGGATAAAAAATTTAATTGATAAATTGTACTTCATTAATTTAAAAATTTTGCTTTTTGTAAGACACTATTAAGAGAGTGAAGAGACAAGCCGTACACTGGGAAAAATTTTTGCAAATCATATATCTGATAATTTTTATCCAGAATATGTAAAGAACATTCAAAACTCAAAGAGAAAACAACCCAACACAAAAATAGGTAAAAGTTTTTAATAGACATTTTACCCAAGAAGATAGACAGATGGTAAATAAATATGTGAAAAGATCATCAATGTTGTTCATACTTAGGGAAAGGCAAATTAAAACTGCAATGAGACAATCATATGTTCCTTTTAGAATGGTTAAAATTTAATGGGGTGCCTGAATGACTCAGTCAGTTGAGCATCCAACTTTTGATTTCAGCTCAGGTCATGATCTCAGGGTCATGAGATCAAGCCCTGTGTTGGGCTCTGTGCTCAGCATGGCATGCGCTTGAGATGATCTCCCTCTACCCCTCCCACCACTGCTTGCTTGCTCTCTCTCTAAAATAAAAATAAATAAAATCTTTAAAAAATTTAAATTTAAAATACTGACTGTATCAAGTGTTGGTAAGGATGTAGAGAAACTTGAACTCTTCTCCATTGTTGGTGGAGGTGTAAAATGTTTAACCAGTTTGGAAAGCAGGTTTATGTGAAACTTTTTAGAAACTGCCAATCTTGTGATTCAGTCTTTCCGCTTGAGAGAAATAAAAGCATATATCCATACACAGATTTGTATGTAAATATTCAGAGCAGATTTATTTGTATTATTTATATGCATGACAACATGGGTGAATCTCAAAATAATTATATTGAGTGAAAGACCAAAAAAGAACACATGAAGTATAATTCCATTTATATAAAATTCTAGATAATACAAACTAAGCTAGAGTGACAGCAGATCAGTGGTTACCAGGAATGGGAAATGGTGGAAGGTAGAATTACAAAGGTGCATAATAAGTTCACTGGGGGTGATGGATATATTTATTATTTTGTTTGTGGTGATGGTTTCACAGGTGAATATATGACAGTTTCTCAAATTTGACTCTGTAAATATGTGTAGCTTATTGTATGTTAGTTTCTTTAACTGTTTTATTGATATAATTATTGATACTGTGAAGCTTTCATGAGAAATTCATTTTTATATCTCTGTGTAGTATAGGAGAGAGATACTAAGCAAAACAAATTTAACCATGTCTAGAAGTATTTTTTATCACTTCAATATCTACATGGAAATAAGGCTGAGTTAGACAGCATGATTTCAGAGCCAAAGATAGAGAACAGAAAAATGTAGGTTCAAGAAACCTGAAACTTTAGCTCACCCTGGCACTTTGTCAGTATGGGTAGTTGGAGCCATGTATTTTCATAATGATGAACATAATTGTTGAGTTGAATTTTAAGTCTTGGAACTAAAATAGCTATCAGTGGGAGCTATGTGGAGCTCAATTACAAATGAATGAAATTGTAACTGTAAATTGCTTAATATAGTAATTGTTGAGGCAGATGTACAGTAATTAGTTTATAGCACTAAGATTTTACTTTGTGATTTTTTTTTTTTGAATACTTTCAAAAGAGAAGTAGCTATGGACAGGCAGAATTGGGTGTGGAACCTGAAGTGTTTTTAGGATTTTTCTGCATCAAACCAGGGCTTGTATGTTGGCAAGTGGTGCTAGTGACAACATTTGGACTCAGGAATCACAGAGAACAGTGTGTAGTAGTGAAAGAGATAGATGATAAAGCTGGGCAATGAAATGTATGACTTTTGAGTGGGATGTCAATATGTAAAGGAACATCTGTGTCAATACATACAAGTATTACTACTGATTTGCTGGTAGTCAACAAGTAAGCAAAACTTTAAATCAACTTCTCGGACTATCCATAGTTTCAAGATGTAGAATGTGAAGTAGTACCAAGGAGATCTGGGAGTTGGGCAAACTTGGGTTGGAATCCCAGGTTCACCACCTATCAGCTGTGTAATCATTAGCAACATGTGTGGTTTCCTTATTTATAAAGTGGAAATAAAACCTACCTTTTTAAGGTAATAGAGCTAGCAGAGATAACGTATTGTGAAGTACCTTGTACTCCAGGCTACTTAACCCTAACGTGGGAATTTGCTCTAAGCTGTAAAACAGTCCTGAAACTTGAATGACCCTTACAACACTTTCAAACCATACTTTGCAGGATTCTTGTAAGAATTAGAAAGAATTAGAGGTATTCTCTATAAAGTACCTAGTGTGATGCCTTGTACATGGCACAGAGTAGGTGCTCAATAAATGGTAGGTAGTATGTACATTATTAAACTTGGGTAAAGATCTGAGTTAGGATCTTTACCCAAGGTAAAGAGGACCTGGTCCTAGTTGCAATTGAAGCCCCAATAACAGCTATGTTCCCTCAAGCAACTCCCTTATCATTTGTACCATTTGAGCTAATTACTCCCAATGCCCCCTGTACCTTTGCAATTCTATATCTTGCTTCCCTTTTCTGTTATTTTTTTTTTCTTTTTAAGTTGAAGTATAGTTGACACAGAATGTTACATTAGTTTCAGATATACAATATAGTGATTTGACAAGTTTATATTTTACACTATGCTCACAAGTGTACCATTTGTCACTGTGCAAGACTACTACATCATTGACTATATTCTCTATGCTGTACCTTTTATCTTCATGACTTACTCATTCCTTAACTGGAAGCCCATATCTCCCTCTTCCCTTTACCCATTTTTTCCCACTCCCCCACTCTGGCAACCATGTTCATTTTCTGTATTTTGTTTGTTTTGTTTTTTAGATTCCACATACAAGTTAAATCATATGGTATTTGTCTTTTTTGTCTGACTTATTTCACTTAGCATAATACCCTGTAGGTCCATCCATGTTGTCACAAATGGCAAAATTTCATTATTTTTATGGCTGAGTAATATTCCTTTGTGTGTATACCCACACCACATCTTTACTCATTTATCTGTGGATAAATTGGGGTTCCTTCCATATCTTGGCTATTGTAAATAATGCTGCAATAAACATAGGAGTGCATATATCTTTTCAAATTACTCTTTTTATTTTCTTTGGGTAAATATCCAGTAGTGGAATTATTGGATCATATAGTTGCCCTATTTTTAATTTTTTGATGAAACTGCATACTGTTTTCTACCGTAGCTGTACCAATTTACATTCCCACCAACAGTGCACAGATTCCTTTTTCTCCACATCCTCACCAAACTTATTTCTTGTATTTTTGATACTAGCCACTTTGACTGGAGTGAGGTGATATCTCACTGTGCTTTTGATTTGCATTTCCCTGATGATTAGTGATGTTGAGCATGTTTTCATGTGTCTGCTGGCTATCTATAAGTCATCTTTGAAAAAATGTCTATTCAGATCCTCTGCTGTTTTTTAAATGAGAGTTTTGGGTTTTTTTGGTGTTGTGTAATTTTTTTGTTTGTTTCTTGTTTTTTATATTTCGGATATTGGTTAATATCCCTTACTGAATATATCATTTGCAAATACCTTCTCCCATTCAGTAGGTTGCCTATTCATTTTGTTGATGGTTTCCTTTGCTGTGCAAAAGCCTTTTTATTTTGGTATAGACCCAATAGTTTATTTTTGCTTTTGTTTCCCTTGCCTGAAGGGACATATCTAGAAAAATGTTGCTAAGGCTGATGTCAAAGATTACTGTCTTTGTTTTCTTTTAGGGGTTCTATGGTTTCAAGTTTCATGTTGAGGTCTTTAATCTATTTTGAGTTTATTTTTGGGTAGGGTGTAAGAAAGCAGTTCAGTTTCATTGTTTTGCATGTAGCTATCCAGTTTTCCCAGCACTATTTATTGAAAAGACTCTCTTTTCCCCATTGTATATTCTTGCCTCCTTTATTGTAGATTAATATAAGTGGAGGTTTATTTCTGGGCTTTCTAATGTGTTCCATTGACCTATGTGTCTATTTTTTTTTTGCCAGTACCATAATATTATGATTATTATAGCTTTGTAGAATATCTTGAAATCCACATGTTCATCAACAGATGAATAAAGATGTAGTATATCTATCCAATGGAATATTACTCAGCCATAAAAAAGAATGCTGTCTTGTCATTTGCAACAGCATGGATGGATCTAGAGGGTATAATGCTAAGTGAAATAAATCAGAGAAAGATAAATACCATATGTTCTCATTCATTTTTGAAATTTAAGAAACAAAATAAATGAGCAAAGAGAAAAAGAGACAAATAAAAAAGTAGACTTTTAAATATAGAGAACAAATTGGTGGTTACCAGAGTAGAGGTGGGTGGGAGGATGGATGAAATAGATGAAGAGAATTAAGAGTACACTTATCTAAATGAACACTGAATAATGTATAAAATTGTTGCATCACTACATCATACACCTGAAACTAATATAATGCTGTACATTAATTATCCTGGAATTTTAAAGTATAAAATAAAAAAAGAATATCTTGAAATCTAGAATTGTGATACTTCCAGCTTTGTTATTTTTCAAGATTGCTTTGGCTATTCACAGTGTTTTGTGGTTTCATACAAATTTTAGGATTATCCTAGTTCTGTGAAAAATCCTATTGGTATTTTGATAAAGATTGCGTTGAGTCTGTAGATTGCTTTGGGTAGTCTGGCCATTTTAACAATACTAATTCTACTCCATGAGCATGGAATATCTTTCTATTTGTGTCTTCAGTTTCTTTCATCAGTATTTTATAGTTTTTAGAGTACAGATCTTTTACCTTTTGGTTAAGTTTATTTCTAGGTATTTTATTCTTTTTGGTACAATTATAAATGGAATTGTTTTCTTAATTTCTCTTTCTGCTCCTTCATTATTAGTGTATAGAAATGCAATAGATTTCTGTTAATTTTGTATTTTGCAACTTAACTGAATTCATTTATTCTAATAGTTTTTTGGTGGATTTTTTTAGGGTTTTCTGTGTATAGTATTATGTCATCAGCAGATAGTGAAAATTTTACTTCCTTACCAATTTGGTTACCTTATATAGCTTTTCTTGACTGATTGCTATGCCTAGGACTTCCAGTGCCCCCTTTTTTTTGTCAACTTGGTATTGTTTTCTTTTTTCATAAAAAAGAATAAAAATTCAAACAGTGAGAGGAGAATGAAATCGTTTCTCTCATCCAAATCCTTGACTACTATCAACTGTCTCTTGTGTCTTCTTTCAGGAAATGTGTGTGTGTGTGTGTGTGTGTGTGTGTGTGTTTACTTTCACAGAAAAAAATACACAGGTTATTCTAAATATACTGTTCTAGATCTTAATTGCTTTTTCCCCCCAAGTAACAATTTATCTTGAAGATTTTACCATGTCATATAGACCTATCTGCTATGTTTGGGTTTTTGTCAATGACATAGTAGTTGGTGTGTTATATTCCTAATGAGTGGAAGTAGTATAGCTTATTTAATTAGTCCTCTATTAATGGACTAAAGCTTATTTTTCCTTTGCTTTAAAAAACAATTCAGCATTCACTTATCTGTGCACATTTTTTTCCATATGCATAAATTTATAAGATGTATTTTTTTATAAGATGTATTTTTAGAAGTTGAATTTCTAGGTCAAAAGGTATGTGTAGTAAAATTTTGGTAATCGCAAAAAGAGGTCCTCTAAAGAAAATGAACAAATTTATATGGCCACTAACTGTGTATTTGTAATTATGTCCCCATAACACTTACCAACACTGTGATAACTTGATTTTTTACAGAGAGTAAGTTTTTCATTAACACTATTCATTTCATCCTCTATTAATCACATTTTTTTCTGTAGAAGTTATTTGATTTGACAAACATTTAGTAAAACTTTATTGTGTGTGAAGTATAATGTTAGATGTTTGGAGAAGTCAGAATTCATTAGATACAGTCTCTGCTCCTGACCAGATGCTAACACTATTGAAGGAGGCAGACACATTCTGGCCTCAGATTACCTTTCCCACCTTATCTATTTGTAATAACTTTTGTGAGCACTGTGGGACTGAAAATGAGCAAGTTTCATGAATATTTAAGTGAGTACTAGAAGTATCATGAATATGTTAAGTAGGTGTGAGAATTTCTATGAATATATTAAGTAGGAGAATGATTAGCATGGACAGTGCAGCCATAGCTCACTAACCTCTATCTCTTGCTTGCTCATTTGCTACCTTTGCATTTTTTCACTGTTATGAGCTAGTACAAGGAGATCTGATTGGGGATTTATGACTTATCGTGTCTCTTTCACGCTTCTTGCAGGTTAGCTGACTCACTATCCCAGGTGTCTATAACTAGATTAAGACACTTCTGCATCACTCTGAAAAAGAGCTCCCCTCTGGGAAACAATGATGTCTTAATGAGCAGCAGTATGCCAAGATCAGGACGACAAGGTAAATGGTAAACATAAATGAGGCTTCTGGAAGCAAATGGATGGCAGAAGTGGGGAGAGACGATGAGAGTTGGGGAGAGACAATAACAATAATAGCAAAATGCAAGAATGAAGACAAATATTGGCTACATTAAATTCTTACAAGTTTTATGTTAGGTTCTTAATTTTTGTCTTTATTAATTTAGGCTGAATGTGCACATGAAGTATTCTTTATCAGAGACACATTCCTTATTAAATACTTCACAGTAAATAAGTGCTCTGGCCTCCTCTTTGCCCTAGTCGTGGCCCCTGGGTGGTGTGATGAGAGCCAAGTCAACTGTTTTGTGCAAGTAACCAGACCCCATAGGTGAGGGAAGAGAAAAATGATTTTTTTTCTTTTTGCTCACAAAGGGGAAGGAGGCAACTGTCTTCCGTCTCTCCTGAAGGGTTCCTCCAGACTCCAGCCCTTTCACGTGCAAATAAAATCACCCCAGGTACTTGATAGTCCCTTGCCTCTAGGATTTGTGACAAAAGGTATCCCAAGATCAGGGGTTTATTACTTCTTAAAATGGAAATACCTCGGTAGATAATGCTCCCTTCAAGCACCTTCTGACCTAACCTAGGTACCTATCCTGGGACTTACCCACTTGACTTTTGGGGCAATTTTAATCTACAGATCTAGACATATTTCGAGGAGAAGCGAAAGTAAGCTTTCCCTCACTTTAGAGCATATACATTTTTGTAGCTCAGGAGGCTGAGGCTTTTTCCAGGATCATAGATAAATTCTGGGAAGTTTTATTTCCCCACACCTGGATAAGGCTGTATTCTGGTATGCATTCACTCAAGTTGTCCTTGATCTTTACTGAGATGCATTATTTTGTGAACAGGCAGGTATTGGGAGTCCACAAGCCCATCTAAGCTTAACAGCAGTTTATAATAGCCTTGGGAGTAAAGGAAGGGAGTTTTATTTTTGGTTTCATTTTTTTGGAGAGATTTTGGAGTGTTTTGTAGAGGAACTGGCTCTTAAAAATGGGCGGGAATTGTCAAACAGAAAGAGGTTGGAAAATTTGCCACCTAGAGCAGTGCTTCTCAAAAAGTCAAGTAGAGGACTCCAAAGAGCAAAAGGGAGTGGCCACAAACCTGTGGGGGCTGGGTTTGGGAGGGGTGTGTGTGCTGCCTCCCCCAGACCCAGTTGTGGTGGTGGAGAGAATAGTTAGAGGCTTATCATTGCCTTAAAGTTTCATTTGAATTTTGCATCCAAGTTCAAATAATAAAGTTTCACTCCCAAATCTTTGTGATCAAAGTTAAGTTGTGCCCTGGTTTCTCCTCCTTTCTCACATCCTCAGGGAATAATAGTTCCTCAGTTTAAAATACTGGGACATAGATGGATTATCACAAGCAGAGACATGGAGGTAGGACCTAAGGGGAAGGACAGAGAAATGTGAATTTGTTGTTGAGTTGGGATGGGGGAAGCACATCTAGTTGATAGTGATGTTGGAAAATGGTGGACCAGGCAGCACACTGCGTAGGTCCTTGAATGTTATGCCAAGGAATTAGAATTTTACTTTATAGCTGATGAAAATGTACTAATAGTCTTGGCAAGGGAAATGTGGAATCACTTCTGTTGCAGGAGGCAGAAGGTAACTTAGAGGCAAAAAATTCCCTAGAAAGCTGCTGATGGTGAGAGAACTGTGGACCCGAGTTGGGACCTTGATTGTGGGAGATAAAAGGAGGTGCATATCTGAGTTGACTGGGAGATAGAACCCATGTTGGATAGAAGAGATTAGAGTGAAATGAGTAGAAGATAATGCCAAAGCTTGGACCCAGAGCAATTGAGAGGATGATCAGTCTTTTCAGAGTATTTTTCCCTTGATGTCTTTTGCTTTGTTTTTTTTTTTTTATACCCCCACCCCCACATTGATGTTCAAATATAGCAAGTAGTATCAGACTATACCCACAGTACATTTTTTTTATTTCTAAATTCACCAGATAGATCTTACAATATTATAAAGGTAGGTATAAAAAATTAGTATTCCCCCCCATCTCTCTCAGAAATAACTTTGTGCCTTCAAAACCTGTAAAATAAAACTTCCTTAGTAGGTAGTAAAAATATCTATTAATTTCTAATGGAGTGTTGTATCTATTCTCACTGGACATAATTGCAAAAGTATGCTCATTGTAGTAAAATTCAAGTTGAAATTTCCAACTCAAGAATCCTCCATTCCCCAATAATAAACCCACTCTTACTAGGTTAAGACTGTTCATAGTAGTTTGGTGAATATTTCTATGAATATTTAATCATATATACATGATATATATATATATATATATATATATATATACTGTATATATATATGGTGTATACTATATGTACCATATGTAGTAATGTAGTTTTTTAAAAAAAGAAACATGTATATTTCTCAGTTTTTTTTATTACTTATGTATTATCCCATTGTATAGATGCACCATAATTTAACTGTCCCCTTTTTGATAAACATTTAGATTACTGACAAGAAAGTCTGCATTTAAAATAAGCATCAGGGCGCCTGGGTGGCTCAGTTGGTTAAGCAACTGCCTTCGGCTCAGGTCATGATCCTGGAGTCCCGGGATCGAGTCCCGCATCGGGCTCCCCGCTCAGCGGGGAGTCTGCTTCTCCCTCTGGCCCTCCCCCTCTCATGTGCTCTCTCTCTCTCTCAAATAAATAAATAAAATCTTTAAAAAAATAAAATAAAATAAGCATCAGCTACTGGGATGCTAGTCATGGTGCAAATTAAGTCAGCTGGTGGGTGAGAAATGAACTCATTTCAAATTTTTATTTTGATAACTTTGTTTAAATTTTGTTGTTGAAAATACTCACATGATGATAGTATTGATGGCAAAGATAATCTCTCAGATTCTGCTAGTAAGAGTGAAAATTTAATGTATCTTTGCTGAGAAGAAATTTGCAGTATATATCAAGAGTTTTAAAATGATTTATCTCCTGGGACGCCTGGGTGGCTCAGTTGGTTAAGCGACTGCCTTCGGCTCAGGTCATGATCCTGGAGTCCCAGGATCGAGTCCTGCATCGGGTTCCCTGCTCAGCAGGGAGTCTGCTTCTCCCTCTGACCCTCCTCCCTCTCATGCTCTCTCTCTATCATTCTCTCTCTCTCAATAAATAAATAAAAATCTTAAAAAAATAATAATAAAACTTTAAAAAAAAAAATAAAATGATTTATCTCCTTGGGTCCTGTCATTCCATTTCTGCAGATTAATTTCAAAATAATAATTCTGTAGAAAAAGATTTATGTCTGTTTAATAGTGTTATTTATTAATAGAAAAACCATGAAAACAAATACTAGTAATTAAGTAAATTATGGCACATTAATATGACTGAATGGTAGTTTACAGCCAATATAACCATGTTTTCAGATTTAATTGCCTAAAAAATGCTTATGATATAATGCCAAGTGAAAAAGCCTGTATGATCTCTTGAAAGATTTTCTTTATATTTTCAGTTTTCTATAGTAAGCATATTATTTTTATATAAAGAATAAATCTTACTGTGATAATTTGTGCTGGAAGAAATAACAGGTGTTATGAAGCAAAGGTCTTTATGAAAGTTAATAAGGTGTCTGAGGTGTCTTCAGACGGGGGGCATCATATTGTTCCAGGTTCTGTGGTGAGGGGGGGCAGCATCATGGGGAAGAAAGGTCTTACTCTGGATGAGAGAATGAAGGACTCAGTAGAGGACTGTAGTACAAAAGGTAATGTTTGTCCAGTTGAGGTTCCTTGTGAATTTTTCAAATACAAAGCACATCTCCTTCTCATCCTCTGATGGCATCCTCCCATGACTGACACAGACAGAGGACAAAGCCCAAATCTACCACTTTGAAAACATTTCATAGAATTGTACTGTAGGTGAAAGCACATTTTGGGAAATTGTTCAAACCTCTAAGTTTTGAGGCTTAAAGCCCAATGAGAGTGAAGCTATTTTACTCTTTGAAGTTTTAAGGTGAAAGAAGGCAGAAGTCTCAGATTTCTAACAGTTAAGAAGTAGTGAGCAAGCACAAAATTTTATGTTGGGTTATTCTATTTGAAACACAAATTCTACCTGCTACCTATGTCATAGTTCTTGGTATTTAATTTTTTTTTTTTTAACTTAAGGGAGACCTTCTAATCTGTAATTCAGATAAAACTTCCAATGGTTTAATTCTATTCCTTTGGATCATGAAGTTAAGACCCTCCCATTGCTTATGGTCGCATTCTCAAGTAGCAGTGTTACCTTTCATGGTGGTTAAAGAGGTCTGTAAGATGAGTAGGCAAACCTAAAGTATAAGGTGGATGGATGTAGTAAAATGGCTTCCCAATTTCCAACTATTCACCAAGTGGTTTTGTGTGTCCTAACCTCTTCCCAACCTCCTCTTTTCCCTCCTTCTCCTTCTTCCCCTTCCTTTTTAAAAATTCCTCCCTCCTCAGCCGAATTATGTCATTTTAGTGGAGGCTGAAAATCCTAACACCTCTGTCGTGGGGTATGGAAATCAGGTTCATGATCCCTTGTGTCCTTTATGAGCATCTCAAATTGCAGGTGTGCCATTCAAAATTGCTTTCTAGCCATTAGGTTGGAAGGCTATAAGCCTGAAATTGTTTATGGCTATATTTACAGGCTTGTAGAAAAAACCCTGGGTTGGATTTCTATCTCTTGCAATCAAAGAGTTCAATGACTGTATTGGATTACCAGTCAGAATCAGATCTAGCAGTAGGTATATGGAGTTGTCCTTGGACATACTAACTTTACTTTTTATTTAACTCTAAAGTAAATATGAGTATTTAAGGAGTAAAGCAGTAGGCACTTTGCAGAAGATGCCAAACTTCAGTTTCTTTGAAACCATTTAGCTGTGGGGAAGAGCTGCAGATGATTAGGACAGGGAGTTGACTTATAAATAAGAAATGAGAGGGGAGCAGCAATACCCTTCTACAGCACAGAAGCTGTGTCTTGAAAAGGAATAAAAGGAATTAATTTAGAATCCCAGGCATCCCATTTTTCATCTGCTCTCAGAAATGGAAATGTGATTGAATATATTATATAGTGATAATACAGAATTTGCCCTTTTCAGATTTTAAGAAAGATAAGCCAAGGATAGATGTTGTATCTATCAGTTTAGCTAAAGAAAATCCTCTTTCTATCTTATATTCCATATATCAGGGAGGGTTCCATGGAAGCTGTAGGATCCCCCTTTTGCTCCACAGACATCAGTCAGGTTTTTCTGCATCTTTCCTACCACCACAATAATGTCACTATCCAAATAGATTATTACCATCTTGGTATCCCTTAGATAGATTTCTGTCTTTTAAAGCATGTGGAATATATTTGAGATTAATATGTCTCACATCAAAATCTAAGTGCTATCAGTTTTAAAAGTCAATTTGTGGACAATCAAGGCCAAGTAGTGAATTTATTTGTACTCAGTAAAATTCTGAATTCCTTGAATGATCATTTTCTCAATTTCTAGTTTGACAGCTTGGTCTGGTCTTCCTCTGACCAAAGTATAAGTGATATTTGGACAATTGATTCATCACTTGGAGGGTGCATCACGTATTGCCTCCTATGTGTAGCTAGTATAGAATGTGGGTGGTGCAATATTTAGTGATGGAAAGAATTTTTCAGATTTTACATAGAGGGGAGCACAGATAAGGTATTATGTTACAGCAACACATCTATAATTGTACCCTAATTCCTTAATTTCTACACTGTTCCTCTTTGTGCTGGAAAGTACATTGGTAAAAAAAAAAAAAAAAAAAGATGGATTACACTGTCAGTACTTTTTAAAAAAAGATTTATTTTTCAGTTCCCTAAATGATTGGCTACTTCCTAAATGATTGCATGGAGAAAAAGCTTTGTATAATCTAACAGTACAAATTAGACATTGGCAATTGTTCAAAGCTGTGGATACCTCTTCTTCCGGTGTCTGTCAGTGTTTGGGTGATAGCAGAGAGAGTTATTCTGAAAAGATGGTGGTAGGGGGGGTCCCTTGGTGGCTCAGTCGTTAAGAGTCTGCCTTCAGCTCAGGTCATGATCCCAGGGTCCTGGGATCGAGCCCCACATCGGGCTCCCTGCGCCGCGGGAAGCCTGCGTCTCCCTCTCCCACTCTCCCTGCTTGTGTTCCCTCTCTCGCTGTGTCTCTCTCTGTCAAATAAGTAAATAAAATCTTAAAAAAAAAAGATGGTGGTAGGTAAAGAATACTTCCTCCTACCACACCCTTGAGATGAGAGGGAACAGCAGCTCTATGTGCTCTCATGGGAAACAAAATGGGGTTTAGAACTAATATTCTCTCAGGTACTGGAAGGGGACAGTGGGAGGGGCCAGGAGCACTCTGGAGCTACTGGGTCTGTACCTCTCTGCCGACAAAGCAGTTATGCTTTGTGGGCCCTCTCCAGGCACCTTTGGCTGACCTTGATATAGACCAGTGATTCTCTCCTTACATTTTTAATAAAAATAGCTTTACTGAGGAATAATTGATGTATTGATAAGCTACATGTAGAGTATACCATTTGATAAGTTTTGACTTAAGCATGTATCCATGAAGCCATCACCACAATCAAGTTAATAAAAACTTAACTTCTAGAACTGTCTTCATGCATCTTTGTAATTCCTCTCACTAGTTCCTCCCTGCTGTCCTCCACCTCCATCCCTTGGCAATGACTGATCTACTTTCTGTTCCTGTAAGGTTAGCTTTCATTTAATAGAATTTTATATAAATGAAATCATATAGTACATAGTCTTTTTTTTTGGTCGTTCTTTCACTTAGCATAATTATTTTGAGATTCATCCATATTTTAGCATGTATCAATAGTTTATTCCTTTTCATTGCTGATTTGTATCCTATTGTACATATATACCATAGTTTATATATCCATTCAGGTATTAATGGACATTTGGGTTATTTCCCGTTTTTGGCTATTGCAAATAAAGATGATGTGACCATTTGTGTACAAGCCCTTGTATGGATATATGCTTTCATTTCTCCTGCATAAATATCTAGGAGTGGAAGTATGGGTCATATGGTAGGTCATGTTTAACTTTCTGAGAAACTGCCAAACTACTTTTCCAAAGTGGTTGTACCATTTTATATTCCACCAGTGGTGTGGGAGATTTTTAGCCCTTCCACATCCTTGCCAACTCTTAGGATGAACTTTATAATTTAAGCATGCTGATAGGTGGGAAGTGGTACTCATTATTGTTTTAATTGTATTACCCTAAATCTCTGACTATAAAGGTGGACTTATTTCTCCTTTCAGTTCTATTAGATTTTGCTTCATATATTTTGCTTCATCTATTTCTTTTTGCATTCACAAATGTGTAAGGTTGTTATATCCTCTTCATGAATTAACCTGTTTATCATTATCAAATAACTTTTTTAAAATCTTTGATAGTATTCTTTATTCTGAAATCTCCTTTGTTTGAAAAAATGTAGCTGTTCCAGCTTTCCTTTGATAGTGTTAGCATGGTATATTATTTGTCATTCCTTTATTTTTAGTCTATTAATGTCTTTATGTTTAAAGTGTGTTCCTTTTGGTAGCATATAGTTTGACCTTGCTTTTTTATCCAATCTGACCATATCTGCCCTTTAATCAAGGTATTTAGGCCATTTACATTTAATATAAGTATTGATAGATTAAGTATAAATCTACCTTCTTTTTCTTTCCCTTTTTCTACTTTTCCTGTCATCTTTTGGATTAATTGAATATGATTCCACTTAGTTTTTTGTTGGCTCGTTAACTGTAATTTTGTTTTATTTAGTGGTGGCTTAAAGATTTACAGCATACATCTGTATTATACCTTTCAAGAAATATTATATCATTGTGCATATAGTGAAGACTCTCAACCGTATATTCTCATTTTTTTCCTCCTGAACTTTGTGTTATTATATCATACATTTTACTTTAATATGTCATAAACACCATAATACATTGCTACTATTTTTGTTTAAACCAGAGGTTGGCAAACTTTTTCTATAAAGAGCTACATAATCAATATTTTAGGCTTTGTGTGCCATATGGTCTCTGTTGCAGCAATTAACTCTAGTTCAAAGTAGTCATAGGTGATATATAAATGAATGAGAATGTTTTTTAGTAGTAGTTTATTTAAAAAATAGCAAGAAGGAGCAGGAGATCTTTCTGGAGCCTCTTTGATAAGGCACTCATTTCATTTATGAGGGCTCCATTCTCATGACCTAATCATTGCCCAAAGACCCCACCTCCTAATACCATCCCCTTTGGGCAATAGGATTTCAACATGTGAATTTTAGGGAGGTTACAAACATCCATACCACAAAATAGTTTGTGGGCTGTAATTTGTTGATTCCTGGTTTTAAATAGTCAATTATCATTGTAAAAGTATTACCATATCTGGAAGAACACCAGATATCTATCTACGTTTGTAGATATCTATCTGTTTGTAGATATCTACGTACCTATGTATGTAGATTCATATTTTCCTCTTGTACTATTTTCCTTCTGCCTGAAGGACTTCCTTTAACATTTCTTGTATTGCTGATCTGCCGGTATTGAATTCTTTTAGATTTTGTATGTCTGAAATATTCTTAATTTCACCTTCATTTGCAAAGGTTATTTTTCTGGGTACAGAAGTCTAATTGACAGTTATTTTCCTATTGTCTTTTAAAAATGTTACTTCCCTATTTTCTCACTTGTGTTTCTAACCAGAAATCTGCTGTCATTTTCATGTTTATTCCTGTTTACATGTAACTTGTAGTGTTTTCTCTGGCTGCTTTTAAGATTTTTCTTTTTATCATTGGTTCTGAGCAATTTGATTATGTGCCTTGGTATAGTTTTTTCATGTTTTTTTTTTGTGTGTGTGTGTTTAATATTCACTGAACTTCTTGACTCTGTAGATTTATGGTTTCAGTCAAATATGGAAAAACTTTGGTCATTATTCTTCAAACAACTGCTAAAAAAGCATATGAGATTGTTGGTAGCCATTACTTCCAGTTTCCACAGAATCATAACCACCTCCATTGTTGTGTGAATGAGAATTACAATGATAATAAACTTGCAACAATAATCCTGTTCTATCTCAATACTGAGGTTCTCAAGGGTATTTAATTTGGAGACACAAGGATGTCACCAATGTAAGGTTTGGGCTCAGACCCTTCTCCGACAATGCATTTCCTGGAGTATTCCCCCTGCATCAACACAGTAGTTAATAAGGGATTTGGGAAACCCCTGCCAGGCTGGTGTCCTACTGTGACACCTCCCTTGCTCTGTCATCTGTCTATCATCAAGTCCGAATTCGAGGAATATAAGACACACATTCTTCCTGTCAAGTGCTTCCAAATCCAATATAAGCAGAGGGCTTTAAGAAGCTCAACAACAATAAACCTCCATTTATTTCATCTCAGTTAATTAGGAATCAGCCAGCAGGCTGACAAGGGCTAGGCTGAAATTTACCTTGGCTTTGAAAAGGCTTTCTTCATAGACAGTAAAAATTAATTGTGTAAATAGAACATCAGGTGAATAATAGGAGAAAAAAAAGGAGGAGAAAGAGGCATTTAATTGCTCTCATGATAAAAACAGCCTTTCACAAACAAATAAAAGCAATCTCCTAGCAGTAGAATAAGTGGAAAGGGCTGGATGTTTAGAGCCCTGAGTGCTCATCCTATGTCTTCCCTAACTACTGTGGCATGAAAGCACACTGCTTTCCTTCCTTGGGCTTAGTTGGCTCTTCCATAAAATCAGAAGTTGTTTGCCATGGCCTTTTATGACTTAATACAATGATAGCAATTGATATGCTCAACTTAAAATAAACCCTAGGTCTTCATTAAGCCAGGCAAACATTGTAGTAGGAAGGACAATTCCTTTCTAATATGTCTAGATAAATCTCCATAACCCTAGCATGCCAGTCTCTCTCAGTTCCTATCTGTTCTCACTTTTGCCAGTGATCTTTTCTAGAGTCCATTCTGACCTGGTCTCTTGGCTCTTGGGCCCACAGGATAAAGTCCAAACTCTCTAGCAAAGTACATAAGAGCTTCCACAAAATCTTTTGCCTTGGCTTTGCTCATCCTGTACAGAGGTCTTGAGTGCCAGCCTGGTGGGTTATGTACAGTTCCCAGAATGATCTTCACTCCTTCAGACTTGTTATGTTTGCACATGCTGTTCCCTTGTTTTGCCTGGAAACTGCTACAAATCTTTTAAATCTTAGCTCAGGCAACTGTTCTGTAAATTCTCCCTGAGTCCCCCACATAGAATTGGTGACTTCCTCATCAATGCTTTCCTTGGTCACAGTCTGGATGCTGTATGTTGACCTCCTCTGATGGACTGTGGATTCATTAAGCAGAGGGTTTTGTCCTATTCCATGTTTGTATTTCTGAAGTCCAGCATGGGAATACAAAAAGCCTTATTGCATGGCTGAATGAAAACAGTATTTAGAAGTAATACAGAAGCAATTTTATAGCTATGTCATAATTTTGAAATGTCCTTATTTGAGATTGGCTTTTCTCTGATAATCTGAATTAGTGAAGGGTACTGACATTTCTGAGGATTATCTAAGAACCATTAGGAATAGTTTGTCTGGAAAATTGCATTGAAGATGAAGAAAGGGTTTAGTTAGTGGATTGAGACTGCATGTTAAAGAACAGTCATTTTGAAAATGTCATGGGCAATTTTTTTAAATAGTGTTTTTTTCAGCCACAATAGTAGAGCCTGGTTCATTTGATGTTAAGCAGATTCATAGCTATGGTGCCCTTCTATATCTTACTACGTGCTTTGCTTACTTGTCATAATACCATGAGGTAAGTCCTAGGATTCCCATTGCAGATGAGGAAGCTGAGGCTTGTAGAGGTAAAAAGAAAAAAAAGAAAAAGAAATCTGGGACCATGTACTTAAGAAGCAGCAGCACTAGATTTTCCACTCAAGGTTTTCTGACTACTAATGCCATAATTTGTTACAGTGTGGGTAAAATATTTTCATAAGAATGAAGATAGTAGCTAATTAAATTTTGTGATGTAGGAATTCAGAGGGGAGCAACCTCGAGTTGAACTGTCAGAGAAAGCTTCATGCAAGAGGGCACTTTGACAGGAAGATAAGATTTGATTAGGCCTAAGGGAGAGTCCTGTTACTCAAGTATTTCAGATAGGATGTTTTGGATAAAGGTCAAGACAAATGTGACATTTCAAGGGGTAGTGGGGAGACTGGGCTGGCTGAATCAGAGGAACTGAGTTTTGTGAGTCCAAGGATCCTGTGTTGCCTGTTCTCTGTACCTCCAACACCTAAAACTGCACTTAGTAAGAACTTAGTGATTGGGTAATACTACTGAAATACAATTGAATGGATAGTGGGAAATAAAACTCAAGACACAGTGTGTAGGATCTCAGAAGGCCTGAAGGTCAAGTTGAGTAGTTTGGACCTGGCCTGTTGGCATAGAGAATCATGCTTTTTGAGCAAATGAGTGGCAATAATAATTGTACTTATGAAGTGTTTACTAGTTATCAAGCAGTCTTCCAAGTACCTTAAACATAATGTTTCATTTACTCTTCACAGAAAATCTATGAGCTAGGTATTACTATATTCCATCCTATTTTTCAGATGGAAAACGGGCATAGTGTAGTTAGGAAACTTCCCCAAGGTCAGACAACTATTAGGTGACAGCTGGGATTTGATACTGGGAAGTGATCTACTTCCATGTTCATATTCTGAACCTCTATACTTTCCTGCCTTTTAGTGAAAATGGTTTATTTAAGATGTTTCTTGCCAAGGGACCATTTTTCATGTCCCCTTGCAGCCTATGAATCTATAAATCAGTGGCATGAATGGACATGTAAGTAAAGACCTCGGCTTAAAAGTGAAGACGTTTCTAATCTCTGTCTCCAATGTGTTGTTCACACTCCCTGCCCTGAGTTCTTCTTCTTTGTGCCTGACAAAAACGGGAAGACAGGGAAGTAACTATCCTCTTTTTCAACACGTTGGTACCTTTGATAGCAGACTTAGTGATCCCAGGGAAGATTTAATACATGCGAAGTCTCCACAAATGTCCAATTTATTATCTTCTCTTATGATGATATTTAAATATTGTTAACTTTCTGGGTCCAAGGGAAAAATGAATTCCAAGGCCACATGTTATTTTGAAAGTAGGGGAACCAGGCATTGAGTCTTGGTGTCTCAGAAAGTCCAGAGCTACTAACGGGTGCTTGGTGAGGAGAGCTGTGCCTGGCCCTTGGCAGGTACTGTGTATTTACTTGTTAGAGAAATAAGTAGGGTCATAAAAGAAATAGGGATTTAGATTTAGAAGATATGTATGTATGTATGTGTGTGTGTATGTATGTATTTATTTATTGAAGATATGTATTTAAAAGTGACCTCCTGTGTCTAGAGGCCACGTAACCTTGGGGAAGTCACTTGATTCCTCTTAGTCTTAGTTTTCTCAACTGGTCAATGGGGATTAGATTACTTTACAGGGTGGTGGGGAGGATTCAGTGAATTAAAATGAGATAATTGTATACCTGTCACCCTGTAAACTGGTATGGTAACATTAGAACCAATTTTTCTTAGCCCTCTTTCAGGGTGAATCTCATACCTCTCCTCTTGGCTTGTACAGTCAGTTCCCACACAGCAGTTGTCAATCTATTATTGCCCTGTAGTAATCTAACACATGATATTCTATGTGTCATAGTAAATATGACTAGATTTACAATGAGTACACACAAAATATTTACACTTTTATTCTTTGGAAAATATTGTATCAACAAATGACAGAAAGGCATGGCAGAAGTATTGTTTTCACTGGTTCATAATGAAAAGGAAATAGATTCCACTTCTAATCTTTGAGAAGTTTGATTAATCCTGTTTTGATAAGCCAAAAGGAAGAACTTTGTGGAAAACTGGGGAATGAACAGTCTTCCAGAGCAGACTTTGCCCCTTGACCTTTAGCTCGTAGGACCAAGGCAATCAGAAGGGACCATCAAGTATAACATGATTTACAAGCTCAATAGGGTGGTTGTAAAAATTAAGTAACTAATACATAGCGTCTCACACATGGTATGCAATTCCAAATGGTAGTTACATTTCCCTCTTAAATATTTAGTAATCCACTCACTCATGCAATATGGAGACCCTACAGTCACTTGTCAGTAGAAAGCCAATATGCTGTATTAGAAAGTGGGCTAGAAGTGCAGGCAGAGGCAAAATTGTGGTGGTCCTCAAAGGGCATGCTTTTTTTTTCTTTTTGTAGACAATGAGGCAATTGAAGGTTTTTAGAAAAGAAATGATAGGAGGTGTTCCATTTTCAATGAATTTATCCAAAATAACTGCCACTATTCCTCTCCCTCCCCTCCCCTCTTTCCTTACATTCTCCACTGGTATTCTATGGTGTAGTGTAATTTTTGTTAAGCTTTTGTTCCCATTAGCTAATTTGATCCCCAAAGCAATACACTGGCACATGCATTATTACCATCTGCATTTCACCAGTGAAGAAATAGAGGCTCATATCATCTGACCAAGATTATCTAGCTGGTAAGAGACAGAACTTTTACTTGAACCCAAATCTTAGTGTTCCAAGCCTTGTCTTGTTTCTTCTATACTCCACCACAACAAGAGGAAAATAAAAACCAGTATGGAGCTTGCATGTCATCTACCCCTGGGGAAACATACAGAACAGCCATAAACACCTTGCTTATTATAAGGCCATAAAAAATAACCATTAGACCTGGAATATTCTTATCCTTAGGTTTTGTTTTGGTACTATTTATTTAGTTATTGTTCTCCAAGTGTATTTCTGATGGCTCTCATTTGATTTACAGACCCACTGAGAAAAGAAGTCATTTCAAACTGTTATTATTTCACAAAATAGCACTGTGTTTTACCAGTGCCAATTTTGCCCCTGGCCCAATGCCTTAAAGAATGTGTTTTCTGGACCCATATCTATTGCAGATAGTGTTCTGAACACTTTAGTATTGTTACTAAATCCTAGTTTGGTTTAGCATTGCTACTAAATCCTGGTTAGTTTTTTATAGGGTTCACTGCACAGAAATGGGGTACATTTTGTTAGCTATAGTTAATAGATTTCAGCCCTTGATTCATGCTTTAAGAACTGCATAAAAGCCTCATGAATTGTGTAGTCTCCTTGTCTCATTTACGGATAAAGACATTGAATGGAATAACGCAGGGTCTGAAGCCAGGTAGTGGCAGAGGTGCAACTCTAACTTAGGTGACCTAGTTCCTTGCTACTGTTGCGACTTTAAGAATGGCCCAGGGGCCAGCAGAATCAATAACACCTGTGAATTGTTAGAGACGCAGCATCTGGGGTCCCATCCCAGACTAAATCAGAATCAAATCTGAACTGTAGCAAGACACCCAGGTGATTTATACACACGTTAAGGTTTATACAAAATTGAGCTTTTGCTTGTGAAGGTATATGTAAGTGTGGATGTGCATGTGTGTGTATGGGCAAGTGGGAAAGGAAGCAGGGAGGGGGGAGAGAGAGGAAGGGAAAGAGAAAGGGAGAGAGAGAATGACTGACTGGGGGAAGTATGGATGGGTTGGAGGTGATGGAATGTCCATGTGATGGCCTTTAAACACTTGACAAATGGGGCTGGCATTCAGAAAGGAGATCTAGGAGAGATACTAATCTACAGGGCTTCTCTTCATAGGTGGTGGATAAAGCATGAAGAAATGAGATCATTTAGTAACGAACTATAGAAATGATCCCTGAAAGTATAGTCTTGAAATGAGATCATTTAGAGAGAGTAGGAAGGAAACACTAATATTTAGAAGCTGGCAGACCCAGCTAAAAAAGCTGTCTAAGAAAGGCCAGGAGTTAGCATGAAGACCTCAGTGTCCTACAGGCAAAGGAGAAGTGTTTCTAATTCTTTGGTTAGTGTTGTCAGATAACAAGATTAGAGAGATGAAACTGAAAATTCTCCTTCATATTTGATAGCTGGTTATTTGGCCTGGGTTCCTAGCTAAGAATTGTGTCCTCCCAATTCCAACACTGGGCAGATGTTTCAAATGTTAACCTCACGCCATTCCTGTCTTTGATGGTAGAACCTTGTGCCAGCTTCATCTGCCATGTTCTGTTGCTCTGCCTCATCTCCCTCCTGCCTCTCTGTCTCTGACTTCCTGACTCTTGACTTGCCGGTAGGTTGCTGGACTCAACTTCTCATCTGGCCCTTTTTCTGCTCCTTTGTGTATTTCCTTTTTCAGAGCACCAGTGCCTCCTAACTTAGGTTTGCTTGGACTAATATCTAATACCAGATTGTTTCTATTCCCCTCAACTCCCAACATTTAGGTTGAAATTATTTGAGCTGTTAAGTCCCTACGAAAAATAACTGGGACACCAAACCTCTCAGTTTAATGTGATGGGAACATCTCCCTTCTTAGAATAAGTAGATTATTATTTAAAATAAGCCTCAGGGAGCAGATGGGATCCTGGGAAGAAGTCCAGATTTGCCCTTGGTGCTAATGGCTTAGCTGATGCACCAGGAGGGAAGTATTAAAAAGTTAAGCCACTTACCTCAACACAATTGTCTGTACATAATTTTTAATGTCTTTTTTGGGCATCAGCATGATTCTGCAGAGAAACAGAAAACATTTTACAACTTTTTAAAACAGCTGGTAGATTAAATTCCTAGTTACTAATTATTGAGTTATTGGATAAACTCTCCAGTAGCTGGTTGTCTGCTCTTTTTTAGGTTGGATTGGAGACACTAGCCAAATATAGCCAAATTCAGCCAAATTCATTGAGATTGGCCCCAAACCATACTTCTTTGTCCCAGGCACTGGATGCTTTCACAGATTATTTTGTTTAGTCCTTACAAAAACCATATGGAGTAGGTGTTGTTACCTGCATTTTTTAGGTGAGTCTCTGCAAAGTTACACAGTGTCAGTGTCAAGGAACAGTATACAAACTCAGTGTGTATTGATTCTGTGTATAACGGGGTAATTTTGAAACTTGGGTCCAAGTCAGTGGGAAAAAAGTTATTATAGAATAAAGGAGTATTTTTTATATTTTCTTTATAAAATATCACAAGCCTATTATATTTCACCAGAGGCAAGGTAGTCCTTCTGTCATTCAAGGAATGAGCTACAGGATGGTGACAAAGGGGAATGTCTGCACTGATGAAAGATCCTGGGGCACCTGGTCCTCACTCAGCTGTGTACTTCCACTCAGGCCTGGCTGGCCATTTTCTGCACCTGGAATGCTTATCTTCCCTGCTTACCATCTCTCTACATCCACTCACCATCTTCAGTAGTGCCCTTTGTAAAGTCCTCTATGAGGCCACTTAGGTGCCATGAGTCCCAGCTTCTCCATCAAAAATTTGGAAATGATAGAACTAACCCATGAGGGGTGCCTGGGTGGCTCAGGTTAAGTGTCTGCCTTTGGCCAGGTCATGATCCCAGAGTCTTGGGATCGAGCCCTGCATCAGGCTCCCTGCTCAGCGGGAAGCCTGCTTCTCCCTCTCCCTCTGCTGCTCTCCCTGCTTGTGCTCTCTCTCTCTCTCTGACAAATAAATAAATAAATAATCTAAAAAAAAGTAACCCATGAAATCATTTGGTGTCTAAACCACATAAGGGCATAATATACACGGTAATTTTGATAAAGAGTAATGGGAAAATGTGAAACACTGGGGACAGCTATTGGCCCACCTGAAAACTAGTCAAAAATAGAAATTCTGGTTTATTGAATTTAAAAAAATGGTGTTAGGTAGATTCAGTGACCAAAAATGAAAAAAAAAAAAGTGGCCAAAACTAAAGAACACATTTGATTTTTGAAGGAAATGTAGAAAAACCTGTTTAAAATAATTTTAAAATGGCTAACGGGCCCACTGAGTTTCATAGTCTCATTTGTGTGGAAACTGCTTTTAAGTGTAAATGACACAACTCGGTAGTGAGAGATATTGGAACATTCAAGGCTACCTTGCTGTAGTTTAGATATTACTATCTGTTCTCTTTATGCTCTTATAGCAGTTATCTGATATTTCTCTTGAAGCAGTGATTAAAATAAGCATTTTATCAGAATGCCTATACCTGACTCTTTCCATAATTATGACTCAACTTAATAAATATTTGGTGCCTTATAAATATAG
Organism: Halichoerus grypus; assembly: GCF_964656455.1. Lineage (NCBI taxonomy): Eukaryota > Metazoa > Chordata > Mammalia > Carnivora > Phocidae > Halichoerus > Halichoerus grypus. Next base: position 68,379,017 of record NC_135722.1, read on the forward strand.
TCCATGGTTATTAGGCACAGTGTAGACCCAGAAAATTCACACAGAATTTGTCTTTATCATGAGTTCCGTTTCAAATCTAAGTCTTGGGGAACTTGGGTGGCTCAGTCAGTTGTGTCTGACTCTTGGTTCAGCTCAGGGCATGATCTCATGGGTTTGTTGGATCCAGCCCCACATTGGCATTGGGCTGCATGCTCAGTGGGGGGTCTTCTTGAGGATTCTCTCCCTCTGTACCTCCCCCCATGTACACTCTCTCTCTCTAAACAATACATAAATAAATCTTAAAATATTAAGTCTTATGAGGGCAGACAGTTTTATTCAGAATTTGCATATGTAGCCAAGGCAGGGAGCACTGATTTCAGAGGCCAGAAAGAGTATAAGTAATTTTAGGTTGCTTAGAGACTCTGTGTTACAGCATAAGTCAGAAATTAGGCAAGGGTGGGAGCATGCATTCTTGAATGTGCTATATCCTGTATGGAGAAGCCTGCCAGCACAGGATGGGTGGTGGGTGGAGATTTAAGTCTTCTCTGGGGTCATGGTAGACTTTGGCTTTAATTGCTTTTAAGCTAGGTGAAAGTTTTTGTGGCTTTCTCATTGTGTAGAATGAGAATGGACAGAATAATCACTGGACAAAATAACAAGCAGGAAATGCAGAAAATCTTAGTGAAATAACGGCAACTAGGCTCATGGGTGGCTCAGTGGGTTATGTGTCCAACTGTTGGTTTTGGGTCAGGTCATGATCTCAGCATCCTGGGATTGAGCCCCGCATCAGGCTCTGCACTCAGCGAGGAATCTGCTTGAAATCCTCTCCCTCTGCCCCTCTCTCCACTTGTGCACATGAGCTCTCTCTCTCAAATAAATAAATCTTAAAAAAAAATAAAGGCAATGGGGTGTTTAGTGGGAAGATGGAAGAGGAACAGCTGGTAAAAGGGAAAGGCTTGGAGAAGTGATACACAGGGTGTTTCCTCTGTAAATTGTGTAACTTGGTTGGAAGGGTGTTCTTGCTGAGCACCCTCTGTGGCTAAGGTGGTTAAAAATGGTCAGCTTTACTGACCTGTCTCCTATTTGGTGTGTGATGGGACAGTTGGCATCGTTCCCCTTAACCTTGATGGTGCTGAGGGTTGCAGACCCAGGGTGGGCCTTGGACTCTTCTGGAATGACAGGCACAGTCAGGTACTCATGCTCGAGCATCAGTTTCAAGGCCACTAAAAAGAGAATAGTCAGAAGTAAGAAGATAAGATTAGAGGCTCAACTCCCTCATTAATTACATATGTGATCTTGGGGAAATGCTGAGTTCAGCATCCTAGTTACTGAAATGGACTGGAGAATACTTTATCTACCTGATGTAAGGATCAAATGAGATGATTTCTATGAAAGTGTCCTATAAATAACAAATTGTCCTATGAAGTTTGCTATCTCTATTTGTGAACAAGTAGGTATCATTCACTGTAGGGTAGTGTGTGGGGTAAGGGTGTTTCATTACAAATTATATTTCTTTTAAAGTATGAAATCATGTCCACTGGTAAATAATAAATCCATTTTAAAACATTTTCTTTTAAATGACCCTACACTGTGTCCCAAAGTCTTGTCCAAGTGTGGTCTCAGCAGGATTCTTTGCAAAAAGTTTGGACCGATTTGTCAGAGCTGCATCATATTTCTATTCTGTTGGAGTATAATTTATCTTTATATATTCCCACATCTTTCTTGGTTTTATTCAAGTTGGTCAACTATTAAAAATGGGCTTCTCTGAGATTACTCCTTAAAGACCTATCAAAGAAGAGCAGAAGAACATCACAGAGCAAACATTAGACACTGAGGTAGAGGACAATGAGCTTTCTTCCCTAGGTTTCTGGTTGTCTCTGGTGGGCCAATTAAAAGCTGATCAAAGCAATAAGAAAGAAAAATAGAGGTAGAAGAGGGAGAGCTGAGGGAGGGGGTGTTTAGGTAGCTCTTAGTCATAAATTTACCTAGAACATTTTGGTTACATTTGGGAGTTCTTCTAAACAAGGCACTTAAAATGGAGAGCTTGAGAAAGCTCAGAAAGAAGTTCATTGCAGTAATACAGAATGGAAATGCCTGACTTAGTAAAGTGAGAAATTTCTGGTGCATCAGGTAACTGAATATGAAATCTTCAAGAAGCTATAAAGACTGATTTAATTGTGCCTCTAGTGTTATGGGAAATAACTTACTGATGCAGCAGGTTTTATAACTTGAGCTGATTCTACAAGCTGGCTCTAAAATGTTAGAAACCAGACAAGAGTGTGAAGACTAATTAATAAGCTAGACGGATCCCTAAGGTGTTGTCTGGGTCTATGCAGAGTTGCCAGGGAAGTTTGAAAATGTGTGAAGTTCTTGGACTTACTGGTCATTAAAGTATCACAAGTATTCTGTCCAAGTCAGCTTTGCATTTGCATGAGAAAGCCAGATCAATTGGAACAGGTTTGCTCCCCTCATTTTGCCTCCTCTACTTGTTTCTTGATTGGCAGGTGGACAGATGTGTGAATGTGAATACATAAACCACTCTGACAGCTACTGTAAAGAAAGAGTTGCTTATGATGATAAAATATTTGTAGTGAGAAAGCTTCTGTGCCTGTGTGATATAGCAGGTGGCTATATAATGTACGTACTATGGCTGGTGTGTTAGCTAACAAAAACCATGTGCTCGTATGGCATAGGATTATATGCAATTGATTTTTAAATGTTCTAATAGGAAATACTTCCAGACAAGCTTCAGTTAAGGATGCATATGGGAATACTCTTAATAACTGTAAAAGTCTTAGCTTTAATAGATCCAAATATGTCGGGCCCTGGGACAGGGCAGAAGGGCTCAGTGGCTGTTCCTGAGTCTTAGTTCCCAATGCTTGAACACAGGCTTTTGGCTAGTGACAGCTGCTGTGTAAGCAGAGCATCCAAGATACTCTCAAATCTGTCATTTGAGAATAAGAGTACTAATAATAGTAATAACTAAAGTAATAAAATCTCCTCTCTTGATAATGTACAACTGAGCTGCTGCTTCCTGAATCCCTCTTCTTTTTGTGTGTGTGTGTTGATTTGTGTTTTTTTTTTAATTTTTTATTGTTATGTTAATCACCATACATTACATCATTAGTTTTTGATGTAGTGTTCCATGATTCATTGTTTGTGTATAACACCCAGTGCTCCATGCAGAGCATGCCCTCTTTATTATTTTTAATTTTTTTAATTTTTTAAATTTTATTATGTTAGTCACCATACAATACATCATTAGTTTTTGATGTGGTGATCCACGATCCATTGTTTTCGTATAACACCCAGTGCTCCATGCAGTATGTGCCCTCCTTAATACCCATCACCGGGCTAACCAATCCCCCCTCCCCTCTCCCCTCTAAAACCCTGTTTGTTTCTCAGAGTTCATAGTCTCTCATGGTTCATCCCTCCCTCCAATCCCCCCCCCCATTTTTCCCTTCCTTCTCCCAGTGTCCTCCATGCTATTCCTTACATTCCACAAATAAGTGAAACCATATGATAATTGACTTTCTCTGCTTGGCTTATTTCACTTAGCATAATCTCCTCCAGTCCCATCCATGTTGATGTAAAAGTTGGGTATTCATCCTTTCTGATGGCTGAGTAATATTCCATTGTATATATGGACCACATCTTCTTTATCCATTCATCTGTTGAGGGGCATCTCAGCTCTTTCCACAGTTTGGCTATTGCAGACATTGCTGCTATGAACGTTGGGGTGCATATGGCCCTTTTTTTCACTACATCTGTGTCTTTGGGGTAAATACCCAGGAGTGCAATTGCTGGGTCATAGGGTAGCTCTATTTTTAAATTTTTGAGGCACCTCCACACTGTTTTCCAAAGTGGCTGTACCAACTTGCATTCCCACCAACAGTGTAAGAGGGTTCCCCTTTCTCCACAACCTCTCCAACATTTGTTGTTTCTTGACCTGTCCATTTTTGCCATTCTAACTGGTGTAAGGTGATATCTCAATGTGGTTTTGATTTGAATTTCCCTGATGGCTAATGATGATGAACATTTTTTCATGTGTCTATTAGCCATTTGTATGTCTTCTTCAGAGAAGTGTCTTTTCATATCTTCTGCCCACTTTTTGACTTGATTATTTGTTTTTTCGGTGTTGAGTTTGAGAGTTCTTTATAGATCTTGGAAATCAGTGCTTTGTCTGTAGTGTCATTTGCAAATATCTTCTCCCATTCTGTGGGTTGCCTCTTTGTTTTGTTGACTGTTTCCTTTGCTGTGCAGAAGCTTTTTATCTTGATGAAGTCCCAAAAGTTCATTTTTGCTTTTGTTTCACTAGCTTTTGGAGATGTATCTTGAAAGAAGTTGCTGTGGGCGATGTCAAAGAGGTTACTGCCTATGTTCTCCTCTAGGATTTTGATGGATTCCTGTCTCACATTGAGGTCTTTCATCCACTTTGAGTTTCTTTGTGAATGGTGTTAGAGAATGGTCCAGTTTCATTCTTCTGCATGTGGCGTGCCCTCTTTAATACCCATCACCAGGCTAACCCATCCTCCCAACCCCCTCCCCTCTAGAACCCTCAGTTTGTTTTTCAGAGTCCATCGTCTCTCATGGTTCATCTCCCCCTCTGATTTCCCCCCCCTTCATTCTTCCCCTCCTGCTATCTTCTTCTTCCTTTTTTTTAACATGTATTATTTGTTTCAGAGGTACAGATTTGTGATTCAACAGTCTTGCACAATTCACAGTGCTCACCATAGCATATACCCTCCCCAATGTCTATCACCCAGCCAACCCATCCCTCCCACCCCCCACCACTCCAGCAACCCTCAGTTTGTTTCCTGAGATTAAGAATTCCTCATATCAGTGAGGTCATATGATACATGTCTTTCTCTGATTGACTTATTTCGCTCAGCATAACAGCCTCCAGTTGCATCCACGTCGTTGCAAATAGCAAGATCTCATTCTTTTTGATGGCTGCGTAATCTGAATCCCTCTTCTAAGATGAAACTGAAAGTTCAGAGCACTGACCTTTCAGCTCTGCTGTAAGCTATGCGCTTTCGCTCCCAGTGCCTCTACACACACCGTTCATCCTTTCTTCCTCATGTGAGCCCCTTTTTAGACCCCAGAAGTGAACTTATGTCATTCTGTGTGTCCAGAAACCTCGAATATGCCTTCTGTTCTTGCGGCATTCTCTACTTCCCCATGTCTCAAATTCAGATAATGGGCTTTCCCACTTTCTTTTGGATGCAACCCAGGCTCCGCCAGTCAAATGCACTTACACCAGACTCAGAATTGGCAACTAGAGCTTCTGTGGAGATAGCAGGTGCATCCAATTCCAGAAGCAGCAGTTGATCAAGTCGTGGGGCCAAGGACTGGATCCCTGCTCAGAGGGGGCAGCAACAGTGTCTCCACTGGAGCAGTTCCATGATGAGATTTGGGGTGTTATTCCTGGCTGCATAGTCTCAGAAAATCTGTGAGCTTTCCTCTGATAAATTTATTTGCTGCTAAAAATAGCCAAATACACTTTGTTATTTGCTGCTAAGGACCCTGTGTGATATGCTCAAAATTCAGCACACAGAACTCACCTCTGTGAAGCTGTTCCTGTCTCTTCTAGAATGAGTTTATTCTCCATCTCCATCCCCCTGACTCCCTGGGGGCCCCTGTAGCTTCATTCAGTACAGGACAGGATCGTCGCTTTTCTGAGGGTCTGTGCTCCCCTCTCCCCTTCTCCCCGGCATAGCACCTAATGCATGGTCGTCCCTCTGTAAATGTGTATGAGTGACGTCATGGTCCCATCCCGATCTTACTGTCTTGTTGGGAGATGATCCGTAGTGCTCTGCAAATCATCTTGCACACTCCTTGCATGTGTGACTGTGAAGGAACCTTCCAGGAAACGTGCCTCATGCCTTGATGAGCATTTCTTGTTTAGAAGTCACACCTGGTCTGACTGATACTAGGTTCTCTCTTGGTCCTCAGTGGTGCTTGCTCACACTTCATTTGTTTCTTTACTTTTACTGCTTCCAGATTGGCCAGCTGCAGTACTCCCCCTGGTAACTGCCTGAATGAACTTGTTGAACCCTGTGGTGTCTATTATGTTTTTTTGTGTGTCTGTTTTTACTGGTAGTAGCAACATGGTGTCAGCTGAGGCCTAGGATGTTGAAGTAAAGAGATGAGTATTTTTAACCTCATCTTGCTGATTCCCCCACGTGCCCTCACATGCAGGTGTAAGATTGCTGCCCGGTCTGTAAGCAGCCTTGCAAGCATCTCCTTGGTTTCCTAATCTCTCTGAAGGCACAGGGACTTCATTCACTACTGTACCTTGTTCTGTAATGATATCACACCTTTTTGTGGGGTACAAGATCCACTGTCTCCATCATCTACCCAGAGTCAACCCTACTTCCTTACCTCATGAACATCTTTTTAAAAAAAAATCTTTTCTCCCTTTTGGCAACTTTATACCATAACAATAGTTTCATATACTTAGGAGCAAAAAAAAAAAAAAAAATCAAGGAGGGGGATGCATCTGTGTTTAACCAAAGGCCTCTGTAAAAAGCTGTGATCCTTTCCTCATTGTTTAAATATCTGTCTGAAATCTTGGCAGTCCAAGAGTCACCAAAAAGGGGAAGCAGGGGTAGCATCCAGAGGAAATGGTGCAGTTTCACCTCACTGTCCTCTCTTAATTTCAAGGTGAAACACAAAGGGACCATGAAAAGGTGGAAAGAAAATGAGACACTTCAAGCCTGTTCTATTTTTGCTTCCTGAACTCAATATATCTTCAGACTGGAAGGCAGAAGCCAGGTGTTAGCATGGTATTATCCTGGGGAAGTGTGACAGTGGAGGTCAGGCAGTAAAAGGGCACTAAAGTATGCATATTGTATGAGGGATTAATTACCAGGAGCATGTGAAAAGAATTATGGCAGTTAATATCCAGAGCCGGAGCAAAGACTGACATGAGAAAATTGTTACATATCTGCAAACGTAGGAGGGTTCTAAGGTAATGTATTAAAAAAGAGATTAGCTTTTTTCTTCATAAATAATAGAAGATGTGTTGGGGGAAAATCACCAGAGAGGAGCTGCATTGTATAGTTTAAGTATTTTCAAGTTTAAATTCTGAACAGTGTTCATCGTGATTGAGACTCTGTTTAAAAAAATAATAATAATGGGGGAGGGGCCCCCTGTGGTGTTTCCTGATTTTGTGGCACACCTTTCAATCAAGCTCGCTTATTTTGTAAATCTGTAGCTATCATGCTGGATAGTGAAGATCCAAGTTTATCATCCAGAGCCCGAGGCACTATTAGATCCTAAGCAGTAAACGGGAATTCAATTATGTTCTCTCTATCCTATTTACTAAAGCAGAAAATTGGAATCATTAGTCTTTGAACAGCATTTCTTACTTGTGGCTAGGGAGAGGGCAGCGTCCTTTCTTTCCCCAGGAGAACGTATCACTCTTCCAGGGGGTATATGAAAATATGTATTTAACATTATACAAATTTTAAAATTGAAATGTCACAAAAAGCCATTATTTTTGTAATGTAAACTACATCAGAAGGGCTAAAGGAAACTTCTTGACTGATGAGAGCATATAGAAAATAAAATTTCCTCTGTCTCTCAGTGATTCCTTTGTAAACAGAGGAGCAGAAGCTCCAGGGAAGTGGAGATTTTTACGTTCATCAAGAAAGATAATCATTTAAAAAACATTGAGAAGCATGATTCTAGAATAGGGTGATATACAAGTCGCATAACAAAGATCCCATGCTTATCATTCACTTAACTGGAAAATTCAATCTAATAGAGACTTCCGGGCCACCATTTTGATTAACAGAAGACCAATTGTTACCATTTTGATGTGTGTGTGTGTGTGTGTGCATTTTATATATATATATGTGTATGTATATATATATATGTATATTATTATTTCTTTGCATTAACTGTTCTTGGTAGCATATAGACCTGACCTTCATGTAATGGTTTCTTTAAAGCCAGAGGGGTTCTTTATGGCACTGTGGAGTTCCTTTGTTGGAGGCAGTTTGCTGGTACAGAAGAAAGAGGAATTATTGAGAACAGATGTCTCTTTTGATTTGATTCTTAGCAAAATGGGGTAATAGAGTGCCCACTAATGCATGGAATTTGTTACAACTATTCTCTTGCTTTGCTTGGAGGAAACACGCAAGTAAGAAATGTCTTTTCTTTCATCTTTTCATTTCTCACTAAGCTTGTTAGGAGAAGAAATGACATTAAGGAATTCTGTGTGTTAAATTTGCTCCTGCTTCCAAATCTAGCTCTGTTAGAGTTAAAAAACCATTACAGGAATCTGAGAAAAGGAAGAAAAGGATGTTAAGCCATGTAATTATCAGATAGCTTGAAAAATAGTGGTTTCAAGTATATTTTCCTTAAAACTCCAAGATCTCATGCCAAAATTAAAATGTAGAATCCCTAATACATGGTTAATTCTTCAAGATTTTTTTTATTAGCTGAGTTTGCAGGCACCATGTTATAGTAGCTTAAGAATCATATTTTTCTCTTTTGCCTTTTTTTTTTTTTTTTTACATTTCAAGAGTGTGCTTTTAGTAAAAATACTAAATGTCCTTTTGATGATTAGATTTGCTGTATTTGGCAGAACTGGGTCCTCTGATATGCATGTAGAACCATATGGAATCCTCCATTAAATGTAGCAGGGACCCTGTGCTTAGGCAGGCTCTGTGCTCGTTGTTGGGTTTTTGAACATAGAGAGGATTGGGAGAGATACAGAAGAGGACAAAGATACCAATAAAGAAATTAATGATCTGGATTCCAATGTTGAGGCCAAAAATTATGTGGCATATATACTTGGAAGAGAACAAGAGGCTCAAGTCACCATATGAGGATCTGGACCAATATTTGTCCAGTCCAATAGTATGCTGAAAGATGCTAATAACTTTTTCATGAAAAATGGCCACTTTCATGAATAGTTAAGCTATTGTTAACCATCCTGGCCTAGAAATGGCTTCTAGGAATATTCCTAACACTTGCTATGCCAGGCATAATGACATCAAGACGCAGAGCTAGATGTCACATCACAGTGTGAATGTGTCCTTTTGTATCTGGCCCTGGAATTGTATGGGCAGAGCTTACTGGAAGGACCTGGAAGCTTATCTGTGGAATGTTCTTTTCATCATCAGACATGTAACATTGTAAGTAGAGAATTCAGTTCACACAGATGCCTACTCAAAACCATCAATAATAATAATAAAATCAATATTTGATCACCCATGCTAGAAAAAGGGCTCTTTCCATTTTTTCCTACAAAGAATGATACTGCAAAATTGTTGTAATATGAAGAGGCAGTCAGAGTAACCAGCAAAAAAATGTATGAAGGAAGTATTATAGAAATGGATTAGGCAGCAACTTAGTAAATATATGCCATTTTTCTGACTTTGGTGATGTTTGTGTTTTTGTCAACTTAAAATTACAATTTATTAGAATTTCCTTTTTTTAGCCTAAATCTGTATTGAATTTTATACCTCTTTCCTATTTATTATTTTTCTTTAAAATGGCCCCTTAAACTGTATAAGATTCCCATCTCCCCAAACCTGGATTTGCAACTGTGAATCTGCGGTTTTACTTTATAATGAATAATCCCAGACTTTTTGTCTTTTAGATATGTGTGCAGAGTTTTGAAACACACCCTGAGGAAGCATTTCTCAAGTGTCTGTGGACAGCTTTATCTGTTGTGTTAGCATGCTCATTGTCCGTACAATTTTCCATTAGTTAGTCTGGGTGGATTTGGGCTCTGACAGGGCTCATGATTAAGTAGCTCATCCAATATTTGGTCCTCAGTGCTGTCCAAAGGAATTAATTCAACATAATTTATCAAGAAGAAATACATCTTGTTAATTCAATTGAGCCAAAATAAGAGTAAATCTTTCTTGTTCTCAGAGATAATAATTGTGAATAAAATAAAATGGAAAAGGATGTAAGGACTATCCATCCAGTAATAAAAGGAGTAGTCTTGTTTGCATTGGTTACTGATAGGTTTCAGCTGGCTCTTATCTCATTATCATTTGAAGTATATATAACTCTAACAACAACAACAACAAGATAAAGTATGTAATTCACCATCCAGCTGCTGTTTGCCCTCTGAACATAATGGAGCCATAGGACTTTGGTTCCCAATGAGTGATTTCTCTTTCGGGCTTGCTGAGAATGCATACTCTTTTGGTACAGATATTAATCTTAATTGAATATACATGATGGCAGAACACAGACAATAGAACAGAGAGGAAAGGGTAGCTAAATAGCTCTGCTTGAGTGAGTTTCCACTTAACACTTGCTGGAAGGGAGAAGCCAGTGAACCAACAGTGGTGTATTTGTCATGGATCCAGGGGTGATGGAGATGCTGCTCTTCCACAGATGACAGGCTCTGGAAGTCATGACCTCAAATTAGAATTCTGAATTCCTCCATACTGTGTATTGAGGACTTGGAACACCCATGAGCCCACCTGGGCAGTGAACTTATTATTAGGTTTGCTGTCTTCTCTCCACTTTTATGTTCAGAGCCTCCATCTGGCCTTCCCTACTTCTCTCTAGACCACATAGCCTAACTTTATTTCTTTTTACCATTGTTCTTTTCCTGTTTGTCTTGTACTGGTTGTCATAGTTTCTATTTAATATTTCAGAACACTGAGACTCAGAGAAATTAAGTAATGTGCTCCAAATTATGCAGCAAAGATCTGTTTTTTGGGAGGTGGAATCTAAGTACCATGTTATTTCTAATTCATCTTCTATATAATAAAATTTTGTATTGTATATCATACTGCATTTAATATATCATTTATGTATATGAATATGAATCTATTATGTTTCTCTTACCATACTATGAACTCTATGAAGGCAGAGATGGCTCCTCTTTCATATTTGTATCCTTAAATACTTACGGAATCTACTAGTCTAGTAAATTCATGAATGGACCTTTGTTTTCTCTTAAAATCTTTCTGGGCATTTTGTCTGGTGGGTGTCAGAAACTAGCAGGGTGTGCCTTGATTTAAGGCAGATTAGTTCAATTATATGTAAAGGATTTAATGTCCAGTACTGTACAGAAAAACATCAGATCAGAAATGGTGAGACTCTTATTTTCAGTGCAAAAGTGGGAATACATTAACTTTGTAATTAAAAAGAAATGGACTCATTACATGGGTTGTAGCTTTGCAATCGACTATCTGTGTACCAAAGGGTTAGGTTCTTGAAAAGTATTTCATCATAGGTTTCCCTGAAAACAGAGCTTGAGTAAAAAGCTTGAAGGTAGGTAGATTATATGGGAATATGATCCTAGGAGCAGAAGTGAGGAAGCAAGGGAAGGAACACAGAAGGGAAGCCAATAAAATGGCCACTGTTACAGGTGATTGGTTGCTTAATCCGGTGGGGAAATATATCTAAGAATTATCCACCTGAGGGAAAAAAGGAGAAACATTTATCCATTAGCTCCTCTCTCCATTGGTCAAGGATGACCCCACAAGATGTTAAATCTCCTGCTTCTGGATTGTGGTATGTAGGCAGGAATAGGGATGGGAAATTCCCAAGTGATTAAAAACAAACAAAAACAAAAGCAAAAAAACAAAAAACAAAACAAAACAAAACAAACCAAACCCTAAAACCAGTTTCTGTAGCAGTGGCTGGAATGAGAGATGAAGCTGAGAGGATTTTCAGTAGCGTTCAAGAAATGTCAGATATGCTTGGGTAATTCAAATGCTTTTATCAAGGTCGATTTACACTTAAGAGCTAAGGAAAAATCAGAATATAGTTAGCAGGTTAAAAAATGTACTTCTATATCATCATATCAACATGAACAAGTCACCAGTTTATGGGAAAGTAAATATAAAAAGTTGATATAAAACTTTCCAACAACGTCCAATTGATCCAGATGACCATAGCAGAAGTCTATTAGCTATGTTCGTCTCTATCTATCAGTGTTTGCATACGAAGTTTCTGTTCTCATCAATGACATGTCTGGTGTTCTATCAGGATGAGCCACTTACCTGCTGACATCTTTAGTGTTTTTAGTGAAGTGATATATTTGTAATGTTAATGTTTTCTAGTAGAATATATTTAACTTAGAATCTAGTATTTTAAATTTATACATTAAGAGAATGGGGATACATGTGAGTTCCTTGAGTAAAATCTCTGTACCTCTGAACAATGCAGAGTAAAGTGAAAACCAGGGATGCTTTTGAAGGTGAGGAAATCCCTTCACATCATGCTATGAATGTGTTGTGCTGGTTTTTTCAGACCTGGCAGCCTCCTTGAATAGCATTGTTTTCTAATATAGCCAAGTGACTGAAATAATCTCCATAGAGCTTTGACTGTGGATTGTAAGATTTCTACAATATCATTTTGGGTAGGAATCCTGATCTAACATTATAAGATATTGCTTATGCCTAGAGTACTGGATGGGACCTATCACAAACTGTTAGACCTGGAGAGGTTATCACAAAGGGAAAATAAAAATTTAAAAAGGGGAAATAGTAAAAAGCAGCTCAGAGCAATGTTACCTGTGAATGATGGAGAATATCTGAGGAAGGGAAACATGCATTCTCAGATCATAAAACATACTGAAGACTCAGTACAATCAGTAAAAATGTACCAATTTCTAGTCATAGTAGTGAAAATATGAAAAATGTCGAGGATAAAGAGATGATAAAAGCTATCAGAGGGAAAAAGATTGCCTTCAAGAAACCAGCAATTAGATAAATGGTAGATTTCAGAGTGGGTGAGTGCTCTACCCGCTGAGCCAGCCAGGCACCCCAAGATCCCCTCTTCGACTTCATATCTGGCTTATCTGAATTCCCAGAAGTTTTACAACTCAGTTATTTTTCTAGGTCTTTTGCTGCAGTGACAAAATCCTACTTTCACATCTAGGATTTTCTATAAGCCTGATTTTTTTTTTTTTTAAGCTTAGTAAATTAGGTCAGGATGACCTGTTCAAGCTCATGTAGTCAGTGAGAAAGAAAATAGGATTCTAACAATGGGTTCTCATTCTCTAATGACATAGTGGCTTCTAAATATTTCCTAGGCAACAACCTCATTGTACAAATGGAAATAAGGTGCTGTTTTGATGAACAGAATCATAACCTCACAGCACTTGTGTCCCTCACCTTCTCATTCACTCCATCTGTGTCCCTTGTTCCAGCAACAACAAAGGATTGAACTGGTCACTCATAAGCCAATGAATTTACTGCTTTGAGTTGGGTCCCCACTCATGGTCTAGGTTGGGGGGTAGGGTCCAAAATGGGGGGGTGGTTTATTATAAAGCCTACTGTCTACTCAGAAGTTAACTTTTACATCTATGACACCTTCTCGTATAAGACCTACTTATTTTCTTTGTTCCTGAAACTTAGGTCTGGTTTATGTTGTACACGTTCAACTTGGAGATGAACCTGGAGGGTCCAGTTATTTTGACCTAGGGAGTTTGGAATCACTTCATACTGGGTTGGGAATGATTCCTCATTTTGACCCGTCTGATAACAGTCTAAACACATTAGTTGACAATAGGGCTTGCAATTGCATGCTAGCTACCCAAATAAGTTTTCTTCCTTTCAGTGTCATGGTCATAGTCACCATCATAATAAAAGAATTCACCTATCCAGCTAAGGATTCTGAGCCCTGTAGTTTTTGCCTTCTGTCTTCCTGCTGCTACCTAAACTGGGTTCATAGTTCTCTTTTCTTAACATTTGTAAGTTTCTCAAGTTCCTGTGGTTTAAAAAGAGGAGAAACATTTCTTTGTGTGAGTGGAATTAGGCAATATTCACTTTCATCTTCTATTGTGCTATCTTTCCAGAATTTAGTTTGGCAAACCCCCAAAGTTTCCAGGACTTGCTGAGCCCACTAGCATACATCGATGGTGGATAATGACTATTTTCGGAGTCAAGTTAAAGGAGTTATTTCACATCTCTTCTGAAGAGCTACCACGGACTGCATGAAGCTTCTTGACTTTTTCTTTTTTTCTTTGTCTTCACTAAATAGTTGTTGCCTGGGAAGCGAAGCAAACCCCACAAAGCAGAAATGAGAAACCAATACATGGTTATTTATTATTAAAAAGACAGAAGTAACGGGGTAGTGACAAGGCAAAATCTGTGTGGCTTCATAATGCCTTAAATCTATATAGTGTGGAAAATATTTTGCTTTTATCATCATATCAGGGGTAAAGTGGTCACTCACTTGCTGCTCACCAATGTTCACGCATAAGGCCCATGAGGGAAGGAGGCATCTTCCTTTACCTGTTATGAAGGAAAATTATTAATTCTCCATTTCTTAGCTTTTAAGGTGTTTATAAAGAAGTAGTGACTTTTCAGCATATTTATAATTGGTTTCAGTGAAATTTCCTTGTCATGGGTCTTGATCTCTCATTTCTGTTTCTATTACTGGAAGGTCTCTGACAAATAGATTTGGCTGATGTGGGGGCATAGAGGCCAGCATATAGGGACTTCCTGTTCTTCCATGAACTGTTCTTGGGGCACTTTTATGTACCTAGAGTCTGAGTTAGAAAGCCTCAAGAATAAAGTGCAAGCACCTGGTGCTTATTAATAGTACCCTGGCCTGCATGAGTAAGAGAGGAAAATTTATGCTCTGGAATTCCAGGGAAGCCATAGGAAGACAGACTGGCCTGGTAAGCTTCCCACTAAGAGAGAGGTGGTGGGGAAAGGTGGACTGAAATTCACACTCTAGAGGCTGTATGGGGCAGTATGAAGAGCATGAGTTTAGGAAAGCAGAAGAGAGAGTTATTGAGATTATAGATGTAATTCCCCTCTTATGACAACCCAAAATCTTCCATAAAGTGACTACATTCACAGTATGATGACTTAAGGTGTGGGGTGGGACAAAAAATTGTACATAAGGCAACAAAAGCGTAGACAAGGAAGGCATGGGGAAGAGAAGTTGAACATTTTTTTTTTGAAAGCTGCAGGTAGGGGTTTTCCACAGATTAGCCATGTTTTGAGGAATAGAATAGTTCAGATTGATAAATGAGTTGGGTCTACCTAGGATCTTTGAATTTTAGTATAAGTACTCAACAGGATCTCGGAACAGATTTTCCCCAGGACTGAGCCAGAAGTGTGCACCCTGCCCATGTTTGCTGCGTGCTGGACATACAGTTTTGAGGAATGTAGCCAGCCTCAGGGCTGTCCTGAGAATTTCATTCCACAGTCAGAAGAAAGTTATAAAAACTGTCCCATGGTCAGCAGAGACAATCATCATTTAAGACGGAATTTATACCTTGTAATGTGAGCTTACTTAGTTCTGTCTAGAAACTTCCTCTTAAAACATCAAGCTTGAAGTTGGTGTGCAACCCAGCCTCTGTCAACATGATTTTAAGAAATAGTGTGTTGGGAAGAGGATTTTGAGTTATAACTAGAAATGTTACAGAGCAAAAGAAACAATACTAGATAAAATTAGCATAGAAGACTAGGATTGAAGGAAGAGTTCTGATCAGAGTCCTAAGGTTCCTGTATCATTTGAGATGAGGGAAAGACTACTGGTAACTTCCAACTTTGTCAATGCAATCACTAGAGAGAAGGTGCATAGACTGTTTAATTTTCAAACCTGGAGAAAAGAGAAAGTAAACAGAGAAAATAGCATGAATTTAACAGAAAACAGGGGAAACACTAACAACAGTGTGGGGACAATTTGCAGTGGAACATAATTTGAAAAACCCTGGCTGCCTGGACCAAATAGCTAAGCCATGCAGTTTTTTTTTTTTTTTAATATTAACATTGACTTTTTAAAAATTTTATTATGTTACGTTAATCACCATACATTGCATCATTAGTTTTTGATGTAGTGTTCCATGATTCATTGTTTGCGTATAACACCCAGTGCTCCATTCAGTATGTGCCCTCTTTAATACCCATCACCAGGCTAACCCATCCGCCCCACCCCCTTCCCCTCTAGAACCCTCAGTTTGTTTCTCAAAGTCCATAGTCTTCTCATGGTTCGTCTCCCCCTCCGATTCCCCCCCCTTCATTTTTCCCGTCCTGCTATCTTCTTCTTCTTTTTTTTTTTAACATATAATGTATTTGTTTCAGAGGTACAGGTCTGCGATTCAACAATCTCACACAATTCACAGCGCTCACCATAGCACATACCCTCCCCAATGTCCATCACCCAGCCACCCCATCCCTCCCACCACTCCCCCCACTCCCGCAAGCCTCAGCTTGTTTCCTGAGATTAAGAATTCCTCATATCAGTATATACAATGGAATATTATGCAGCCATCAAAAGGAATGAGATCTTGCCATTTGCAACGACGTGGATGGAACTGGAGGGTATTATGCTGAGCGAAATAAGTCAAACAGAGAAAGACATGTATCATATGACCTCACTGATATGAGGAATTCTTAATCTCAGGAAACAAACTGAGGGTTGCTGGAGTGGGGGGTGGGGTGGGAGGGATGGGGTGACTGGGTGATAGACACTGGGGAGGGCATGTGCTCTGGTAAGCGCTGTGAATTGTGCAAGACTGTTGAATCTCAGATCTGTAACTCTGAAACAAATAATGCAATATATGCTAAGAAAAAAAAAAGAAAAGATAGCAGGAGGGGAAGAATGAAGGGGGGGAAATCTGAGGGGTAGACGAAACATGAGAGACGATGGACTCTGAAAAACAAACTGAGGGTTCTAGAGGGGAGGGGGGTGGGAGGAGGGATTAGCCTGGTGATGGGTATTAAGGAGGGCACGTTCTGCATGGAGCACTGGGTGTTATGCACAAACAATGAATCATGGAACACTACATCTAAAACTAATGATGTAATGTATGGGGATTAACATAACAATAAAAAAAGAATTCCTCATATCAGTGAGATCATATGATACATGTCTTCCTCTGATTGACTTACTTCGCTCAGCATAATACCCTCCAGTTCCATCCACATCATTGCAAATGGCAAGATTTCATTCCTTTTGATGGCTGCATAATATTCCATTGTATATATACACCACATCTTCTTTATCCATTCATCTGTTGATGGACATCTTGGCTCTTTCCACAGTTTGGCTATTGTGGACATTGCTGCTATAAACATCGGGGTGCACGTACCCCTTCGGATCCCTACATTTTTATCTTTGGGGTAAATACCCAGTAGTGCAATTGCTAGGTCATATGGTAGCTCGATTTTCAACTTTTTGAGGAACCTCCATACTGTTTTCCAGAGTGGCTGCATCAGCTTGCATTCCCACCAACAGTGTAAGAGGGTTCCCCTTTCTCTGCATCCTTGCCAACATCTGTCATTTCCTGACTTGTTAATTTTAGCCATTCTGACTGATGTGAGGTGGTATCTCATTGAGGTTTTGATTTGGATTTCCCTGATGCCGAGCGATGTTGAGCACTTTTTCATGTGTCTGGTGGCCATTTGGATGTCTTCTTTGGAAAAATGTCTGTTCATGTCTTCTGCCCATTTCTTGATTGGATTCTTTGTTCTTTGGGTGTTGAGTTTGATGAGTTCTTTATAGATTTTGGATACTAGCCCTTTATCTGATATGTCATTGTCAAATATCTTCTCCCATTCTGTTGGTTGTCTTTTGGTTTTGTTGACTGTTTCTTTTGCTGTGCAAAAGCTTTTTATCTTGATGAAGTCCCAATAGCTCATTTTTGCCCTTGCTTCCCTTGCCTTTGGTGATGTTTCTAGGAAGAAGTTGCTGTGGCTGAGGTCGAAGAGGTTGCTGCCTGTGTTCTCCTTTAGGATTTTGATGAACCCCTGTCTCACATTTAGGTCTTTCAACCATTTTGAGTCTATTTTTGTGTGTGGTGTAAGGAAATGGTCCAGTTTCATTCTTCTGCATGTGGCTGTCCAATTTTCCCAACACCATTTGTTGAAGAGACTGTCTTTTTTCCATTGAACATTCTTTCCTGCTTTGTCGAAGATGAGTTGGCCATAGAATTGAGGGTCCATTTCTGGGCTCTCTATTCTGTTCTATTGATTTGTGTGTCTGTTTTTGTGCCAGTACCATACTGTCTTGATGATGACAGCTTTGTAATAGGGCTTGAAGTCCGGAATTGTGTACCAGCTTTGCTTTTCTTTTTCAACATTCTTCTGGCTATTCGGGGTCTTTTCTGGTTCCATACAAATTTGAAAATTATTTATTCCATTTCTTTGAAAAAAGTTGATGGTATTTTGATAGGGATTGCATTAAATGTGTAGATTGCTCTAGGTAACATTGACATCTTCACAGTATTTGTTCTTCCAATCCATGAGCATGGAACGTTTTTCTATTTCTTTGTGTCTTCCTCAATTTCTTTCATGAGTATTTTATAGTTTTTGGAGTACAGATTCTTTGCCTCTTTGGTTAGATTGTAAAACTTTCTTGGAGGCATTTTGACTTCCTGCTGTGGGGGTGATGTCTGCATTTTCATGGTTAATGTGGTAGATTCATGTGAGAAGATGGAGCTGCTGCAACCACTGTGTGTTATCATAACAGAATTAAATATCAGGGCTGGAGATTGAGGTGGTAATTCAATCGTAGGGGGCAGGGGGTAATGCAGGTAGACTCAATTTTTTTTTAAATCTCTCAATAATGTATAGTCTCTTTATATTTGTTCAGTGAAGAATGAATAGTGCTTCCTGGGCATACTTACCCCTTCAGTAGCTCATATACCACGTGCTCATGTCCTTCACTGCATATACCTATAGAGACTACTCTAAAAAGGCTCCCCCCGCAAATGACCCTTCACTTTGTAATATTTACAAGACTAACTTGACACATAAAACTTAAATTATTTTCATTCCTTTTTATTTTTTGTCTTTTAAAATTAAGGTATAATTGTAATACAGCATGTTAGTTTCAGGTGTACAACATATTGATTTGATATTTGTATGTACTGTGAAATCATCACCACAATGAGTCTAATTAACACTCATCACGCTACATAGTGACAGAAATTTTCTTGTGATAAGAACTTTTAAAATTTACTTTTAGCAACTTTCAAATATGCAATACAGTATTTTTTCAAAAGATTTTATTTATTTATTTGACACAGACAGAGACAGCGAGCAAGGGGACACAAGCAGGCGGAGTGGGAGAGGGAGAAGCAGGCTTCCCGCGGAGCGGGGAGCCCAATGCGGGGCTCGATCCCAGGACCCTGGGATCATGACCTGAGCTGAAGGCAGACGCTTAACGACTGAGCCATTCAGGCACCCCGCAATACAGTATTTTTAACTGTAGTCACTATGCTGTACATTACATCCCCATGACATATTTATGTTATAATTAGAAGTTTGTACCTTTTGACCTCCTTCACCCATTTTGTCCAATCTCTTCTCTGTATCCTGTGAGCTTTTTTTTTTTTAGGGTCTACATATATTGAGAGCATATAGAATTTGTCTTTCTCTGACTTTGACTTATTTCACTTAGTATAATGCCTTCAAGGTCAGTCCATATTGTCATAAATGGCAAGATTTCATTCTTTTTTATGGCTGAGTAATATTCCAACACACACACACACACACACACACACACACACACACACACACACACATCATCTTTAGTCTTTCATCCCTTGATGGACACTTAGGTTGTTTCCATGTCTTGGCTATTATTAAAAAAATGCTGCAATGAACATGGGGGCATGTATATTTTTTTCAAGTTATTGTTTTTGTTTTCTTTGGATAAATACCCAGTAGTGGAGTTGCTGGATCATGTGGTAGTTCTATTTTTAATTTTTTGAGGAACCTCCATACTGTTTTCCAGAGTAGTTGCACCAATTAACATTCCTATTAACAGTGCATGAGCGTTCCCTTTTCTGTGCATCCTCAACAGCACTTATTTCTTGTCTTTTTGATAATAGACATTCTAACAGGTTGTGACGTGATACCTCACTGTGGTTTTGATTTGCATTTCCCTGATGGTGAGTGACATTGAGCATCTTTTCATGAGCCTGTTTGCCATCTGTATGTCTTCTGTGGGAAAATGTCTATTCGGATCACCCACCTGTTTCTAAATCAGAGTGTGTGTTTTTTTGCTATTGAGTTGTAGGCATTCTTTATGTATTTTGGATATTAACCCTTTATCAGATATACAATTTGCAAAATTTTCTCCCAATATGATAGGTTTCCTTTTCATTTTGTTGATGGTTTCCTTTGCTGTGCAAAAGGTTTTTGGTTTGATATAGTTCCAATTATGTTTATTTTCTTAAATTTTTACTTTTTTTGTCTTTCTTTTTAGTGTCAAATCTCAATTTTTGAAGTTAGGTGTCTGGACAAAATTTCCCTTAGACCAACTCTTGGGTTCTGTTAGGCTATAATCACTGGCTTAGGAAGGAATAGTTTATCTGTATTATTTGAGAACAAATTTTCTTTCAGCTATTCTGGTAGGTCAAGATAATTAAGGACTCAGAAGTTTGGACTTTATCTTTTTGGCTTTCTAACTCAAATAATACAGGGGTGACCACCCAGATACCAAACCTGTGTGAAGCAGATTCCAGAAATAAAAGTGTTGCTTGGGACTCTGTGAAGTGGAAATGTCCACCATTTTGTTTGAGTTGCTGTAAGGATAGGCATCATGTAACAGATTAATTTTCTAAAAATTAAGATCTGTAAAGAAGAAGAAGATGTAGTGTTCTCCACCCTGAGCAAGAACAAAAGTGTGAGAATACCATTTCCCTTTCTTTACAAATGGCAGAGATTCTGGAGGGAGGAGCTGGAGAAAACAGGGCACACACCAGGTGCTGCTTTCTCCCAGTGCATGCAAGTCAGAGCCACAGTGGTAAGCCTTCCACCTAGGGGTGGAGGAAGTAGGATCCCTTCAGGGAATCCAGCCCATCTCTTGGTGACTGTTCAGCTTGGCCTGCCCCTGAGATTCAAATCCCATTTTAGAGGAAGGTTAAGTAACTTGGCCAGAATTCAAATCCAGGCTTATTGGACATCCAAATCTGTGCTTTTTCTATTGCTCTAAGCTGCCTCCAGGGGCCAGTAGTACATTTTTTAAAATTGTACACAGGATCTAGCACTATGCCACAAGCCCAAATGGTAATTAATAAATGAGAAAAGGAATGTAGTCACTGTCTTTCTCTAATGATTTCAGTCACCCAGCTTGAAGTCCTGCCTTATTTTGTGGACTTTTCCCTTTTCCTTGCCCTTCACATCAATCACTTAGTAAGTCCTGCTGAGTCTTTTCTCAGTGATATATTCTTCCCATCATTACATTCCTATTGTCTCTTCTCTCTCTCAGGTTACATTCCTCTTAACCAAAGAACTCTCAATGACTCCCTATTCCTTACAGACTAAAAACCAAACACGTAACATGGAATTCCAGGCCCTTCTCCATCAGAACCAAACCTCGGATTTTCTGCAACTCTGTTTATATTTCTTGCTTGAAAGTAGTGCTTTTTCTAAACTCTATTCCAGAGAACAATAAGAAATCATTCCCCGCCAGGCCTCCTACTTAGGGAGAAGAAGCTGAGTGGGTAAGCCTCTAGAACCCCATCCCTGCTTCAAACAGAGCAGCTCTATTTTGCTTATTGTGATCACACATAAGGTTTTAATATAGAGTTTCCACGGATTTATAAGACTTGAAAACCATTGCTCTTACAGAAAACTGAGACTCTACTATTTTCAGTTCATGTTCCAAGCCTTCCCATGTCTGAGTTCTTGTGTTCATGTTCCCCATGTAGTCTCCACACATGGCGATTTTATAGTGATTATCACCAAAAAAATAGTCTTACCAAGGAAAAAGCCATCAAAGTAAGGTAGGTGTGTGCATGGAGGACATTCACAAAGAGAGCTTATTTCTCTTCCGCCTACTTGTCCTTTCATCTCTCTTCCAGGTGTGTACCAATGCTGTGCCTTACTCTCGGCACACTCAGCGTTTCATCTCCACATAACCCTGGTATACTCATCCTTCATGGCCTAGCTTCAATTCCCCTCCCACAGAAAGCCTTCTAAAGCCACAGCTGAATGTAATCTCTCTCCTTCTTGCCATATCTTTTTATTTCTCCTTCTGTTATTTTAATGAGCATCTCCCACATGGGGTTACTTACCTAGTTACTTATGTTCAAGACTCATTCCTCCCACAATACTGAGACCTCTGAAAGGCATGATCTGATTTTGAGTTTGTATATCCCATGCCAGTTGTCATGGCCATCTTCAAATTGGCTAATTAAAATAGCCCATGTGGCCATTTTTTTCACTTATTATAGCTGAAAATGCAGTACTGACTACATAAGTTGTGACACATAATATCAGCACAATAGCACATTTCAACCTTCTGAGACTCTCAGAGCAGCTAATTTAATTCCCTCTGGTGTTGGGAACAACCTTTTGCAGTAATCCACACCGTCATTCTGAAGCCGTAAAACTCCCTCTCCCGCCAGCTATATTTATAGCATGGTCGGTGAGGAACATTCTTTCCCACTGGTGTTGAGAAGGTTTCAGGACAGATGTGGGCATTATTAATAAATCTCTTCAAGGTTTATGCTCCCTTCTGGAGAAAATGATTTGCACTTCATTCTAAGCATGTTGTTGCTTCTAATTTTTTTTTGTAAGATTTATATCTAATTCTATATACTAAATTATCTTTGTTAGGCATAGATTTTTCTCACAGTGCACAGGGCTTAGAAAATTTATAACATAACTATTCTTTTCCATTTTATGAAAGAAATCCAATGGTCATGTTGGTGTTCTTGTCAGTATCTGAGAGACAGAGATTATGTTAGAATCCGCTTGACAAAAATGAACCCAAGGTTTGTGGTTGATGGTAGTTGAACAAATATATTAGATGACATCAACTCCTGAAAAATAATGATAAAAATTTAACTTACTGGACTAAGGAAAAAGTTAACTAGGAGAATGACTTTTTGCTTTGGGAATCTAACTATTTAAGAAAAGCTACTAAAAATCACTGTTCCAATGATGGTTTGCTTATCCAGCGAGGTAACTTCATTGAGAAGAATGTAATATTTATATTGTGTTTTTACATCTGCCATGCCTTGGAAGTCAGTCAGTGGGTATTGATTGCATGTCTCCTAAGTGTGGGGAACTGTGCAAGCCTGGATGCACGACCTTCATCTGAGCAGCAAAATCAGTAGACTGTGAGTCCCTCAAAAGCTGACTGTAAGTTCATTCATCAAACATTTATCAAATGTCTTCAACATCCCCAGCACTGTCTAGGCTCTATTTGAAGGCCTTTGCAAGAGCAGAAAGTACTAGACTACAAATTACCACCTTTAGGGAAAGACATTTTAAAGTTAATTCAATACCCATTTATTGAATATTTGTTGTGTGCCGGGTGAAGCTGGGGTGGGACAGGAAACTGGATTCACAGTAGAGCCGCAGTGTGCTGAGGGCTTTGATGACCCAGAGTAGTCACTCAGCAAACCTTTGTGGGATAAATGATGAATGAACAAACGGTCCCAGGATAATTTCCAAAAAACAGTAAATTCATTATTCTCCCACAGATACAAAAATGAACATGTGTTAACGATTTTTAACTCATGAGGGAATCAGGTAAATGTGATGGACAAGCAAATGTGATTCAAAAGAAAATGCAAAAAAAAAAAAGGGCATATTTAGAGATCAGGAATATTGAAATATATAAATGGTGGCAAAACTAATTTCTCATGAGAGTGGGTGGAAAGACAATTGAATCTCTACAGGGCAAGACAGAACTTGCATGTTTATAGGTAAGAATAATCTTGCATTGCTATCAGTTACAATTTACACAGTTGCAAAATAGCCTAAAGACAAGGAAAGAGTAGGATCAGATAACCTGGAATGGTGTTTTCTAGATAATACACAGTTTTTTATGCAAGTACAATTTTTTTTTTTTCCTACAGTATGCATTTGAATGGGGTGTGGCTTGCAAACTTCACAATAGAAGGGAACTGGTGGTGGGTCACCCATGAGTGTTTGAATACCAGACTGCTGATCCCATGGAGAGCCCACCATATTGGAGCTTATTTTCTGTTTTCTTTATAAAGAATGAACTTTACTTTCCTGTGAGATAATAATGTGGTGAGGTAATGTTTGACAGGATGTTACAAAGCACCTCCACAAACATTATTAATTAATTCTTATAACCACCCTGTGAGGTAGTCTGGGAAAAGATCATTATTTTTGTTTTGCAGTGAGGATGATGAAGGCTCACAGAGAAGCTCTCACTAAACTGAGGAGGAAGTATTGGTCTTGGGACTCAAATCCCCATTTTCTGACTTTAAACTTCTCTTTCCATCACAAAGAGCCAAGATTATCTCAGCAACAGAGTATGAGCAAATCCCTTATGTTTACTTATGTTATGGACTTCGGCCAGGATTTTTATTGGGAAAAGAAAGACATCACATCTCTTTATCCTATACATAGACAACCCAGAAAGGTGCATTTCCTAATCTCTTCATTCTTTCTTTAAATGACCCTGGAGAGAAAATGCTTGAATGTCATCACTCTTCCATAAGTACTCTAGATGACCATATGCTTAAATGACCTAAGTCAACAGCCACTGAGCACCTTCTGTAAACCTTAAAAATAAAATAGCTGGTTATTTCAGTAGCAACATGAGTTTAATCGGGAAGAGCAGAGGAATTGGAATTCAAGACAAGCAAAATTCGGCAAACCACAGGCAAGTCCAAAGAGACTTTTGGTCAGCTTTTATTAGGTTTTAGGAGGAAATTGGGAGGGTTGTTTGGAACAAAAGTTCAGGGGAGAGGAACAGGAGTTGGAGCTTGTGCCGGCCTCTCATTGGCTGCAGGCCGTGGTTAGTGCCTTGTTGCTAGGGCAGGGAGCAACCTTCCTTCTTTGTCATAAGGGCGGGAGATGAAGTTCCTGTGTGGGAACTTGGAAACCCCGTCAAGATAAGAATTATCTTCTGGCTGGTTTTGCAGACTGCAACCCATAGCTCCTGTGTGAGAGCTCCCCCTTCAGGGTTTCTTGACTCCATTTTTAAAAAATTTTATTATGTTATGTTAGTCACCATACAATACATCATTAGTTTTTGATGCGGTGATCCACGATTCATTGTTTTCGTATAACCCCCAGTGCTCCATGCAGTACGTGCCCTCCTTAATACCCATCACTGGGCTAACCCATTCCCCCACCCCCCTCCCTTCTAAAACCTGTTTGTTTCTCAGAGTCCATAGTCTCTCATGGTTCATCTCTCCCTCCGATTCCCCCCCCTTCATATTTCCCTTCTTCTCCTAATGTCCTCCATGCTATTCCTTATGTTCCACAAATAAATGAAACCATATGATAATTGACTTTCTCTGCTTGACTTATTTCACTTAGCATAATCTCCTCCAATCCCATCCAAGTTGATGTAAAAGTTGGGTATTCATCCTTTCTGATAGCTGAGTAATATTCCATTGTATATATGGACCACATCTTTATCCATTCATCTGTTGAAGCGCATCTCGGCTCACCCCCAAATTACTAGAACTCATACAGCAATTCAGTAATGTGGCAGGATACAAAATCAATGCACAGAAATCGGTTGCTTTCTTATACACTAACAATGCAACTGTAGAAAGAGAAATTAGAGAAACGATTCCATTTACAATAGCACCAAAACTCATAAGATACCTCGGAATAAACCTAACCAAAGAGGTAAAGGATCTATACTCTAGGAACTATGGAACACTCATGAAAGAAATTGAAGAAGACACAAAAAGATGGAAAAATATTCCATGCACATGGATCAAAAGAATAAACATTGTTAAAATGTCTGTGCTACTCAGAGCAATCTATATCTTCAATGCCATCCTGGTCAAAATTCCAATGACATTTTTCAAAGTGCTGGAACAAACAATCCTAAAATTTGTATGGAATCAGAAAGGACCCCGAATCGCCAAGGAAATGTTGAAAAAGAAAAACAAAGCTGGGGGCATCACGTTGCCCGATTCCAAGCTATATTACAAAGCTGTGGTCACCAAGACAGCATGGTACTGGCACAAAAATAGACATATAGATCAATGGAACAGAATAGAGAGCCCAGATATGGACCCTCAACTCTATGGTCAAATAATCTTCAACAAAGCAGGAAAAAATACTCAATGGAAAAAAGAGTCTCTTCAATAAATGGTGCTGGGAAAATTGGACAGCTATATACAGAAGAATGAAACTCACCATTCTCTAACACCATACACAAAGATAAACTCAAAATGAATGAAAGACCTCAATGTGAGACAGGAATCCATCAAAATCCTAGAGGAGAACATAGGCAGTAACCTCTTTGACATCGGCCACAGCAACTTCTTTCCTGACTCCATTTTAAATGAGGATCCCTTTACACCACCTTTTCATACTCCCAACACCTGGAAGGAGGAGGTAAAAATGCACGTTTTGTATCTTCTCTCTGGTCTCTTTCTAACTGTTATATCTGGAGCAGTGTCTTTAATTTTCATCATTGGCATTATTATCGATAACATTTATTAAGAGACTCTGTGGCATATTTTCTCCAGGCACTCCATTAATTTTTAAAAATTTTATCATCTCACAATAATCTTAAGGGAGAGCTATTTTTATATCCATTTTACAGATGATAAAATGAAACACCTCGGAAAGGCTAATTAACTTGATCAAGATCATGCATCATGAGAGAGTCTGACCCAATTCTGACTCCAGTGCCTGTTCTGATCATCACCATTGGCCAGGCAAATCACTCTTTTCTTTAGGCTGTGTCCAGTGATTTGTTATTACTGCGTGTGTGATAATCATTGAGAAGAGTCGAAACACACATGAAATGTTGACATAGTGGGAGACATCTGTTAAACCTCCAATAGCCACAACAAAATGCCAGAAGAATGAGGCTTACATCAAGTGGGCACCATTGGAGGGAATGGGAAGGAGACTTTGAACTGCATTTTAGAGAAACATCAGTGGTGGAGCTGGATTATTTTTTAATTTATAATAAACCTGTACTTAGGCAGGGCTTTTCCCTTGTTCAGGATTTTCCACGAGAAAGCTCAGGATCCCCAGACGGGCCTTTCCTTTCTTCCTCCATCACCTCAGGTGTGCTTCCTACAGTACGATATCTGTGTTTAATTATGCAAGCAATAGGGTTCCTCTAATTTCCCTCAGAAGATAGATTCCCAATCTCAGTCTTCAATGCTTTGCCATTTCCCTTGGTGATGTCTGCATTCTCTTTGGCTTAATTTTCTTTCCTCAGTCTGGCTCCTTTCCTCTCTGTTGTAATTATCCCCACTTGAGCAATAGTATTTTCTGCTTAACTTTTTTTTTTCTCCAGAAACCACAGGAAAAGGTAATCAGTTCACATGCTGGCCTTTGTCATTCAGCTGAGCAAGCAGTGTCCCCCTCCAGGCCAATCTCACCTTTGGGGTCCATTCCTTCCATGTCGTCCTTCCTTCGCTTTCTCTCTCCCCACACAGGAGAGCAAAGAGAGCAAATCTCTGGGCAGTTACATTCAAGCCGTTGGAAATAACCAAGCACAAAACCAACAAAATCTCTAAATCGCCACATTTTTAAGACTTTAAATTACCAAGTTATAAAGTAAAATTCTTACCTTTTTTCTGCTTCCCTTTTTCTCTGGGGCCCCATTCAGAGGGAAGAATGGTCTGATTTAGAAGTCTTCTATACACTTTGCTTTTTTATTTTGTTCAGTTTTAGGCTTTTGGGATAAAGACCCAGAAGGATTGGGTCCTCTTTCCTGTGGGGCCCCTTTTCTGTTTAACTAGAGATACATCACTAAACTTCACTGTCCCTCAGCCTCCTCATCTAATGGGTAGCAAGATGTTCTTAGCTTAAAAATGGGAAAACCCTGTTCTCCTTGGGTCAGCTCTCCTGGATGCTGGGTAGTGTCCTGTCTTCACTCAAGACAGATATTTAGCCTCCTGTCCACCTTCAGATCAGACATTTGGTTTTCTGATTGTCCCGCGCATAAACCTCTGCTCCCCTATTGATCTGAGAACAGATTCCTGGACACATGCCCTCACTTACACTGCTCCTCACACAGGTTCTTCTAACTTATTCCTCTGACATCTATTACATTTACCCTGCCTCGTCTGCTCTGGATCAATAGCAACTGCACACAAATCATCTTGATGTGTAGGGTACAAAATGAAATCTTTTATTAATGTGGGTTGCTTTTAATGACACTGGCAAGTTCTCTCCACTTGGAGTTGGAAGATAGGGACTCACGCACAAAAACAATGCTCCAGTTTCTGGGAAGCTCAGTTTCTCCATAAGTAAAATGGGAATTGTAACAATGCTTGGTTTCATATATTTAGGCCAGGCCAAAATGCTTTCTGTTAAATGTTACACAATTATTTGGAAGTGTATTTCCGAGGGGGGCGGGGAATCATTAGCTTACTTAAGATGGCATTTCAATAATTCCTATTGTCTGGAACAAATCTGTGATTCTTAGATGCTACTGGTTCCACTGGGCTTTAGGACCAAAATCTCACCCTCAAGGCAGATAGTATCTCGACTCATCCTGTATTCATATGCCCCCTGATGACAAATTTTGATCTCTTTCTTTTCTATTGCTGCACATTCTGAGATGAGACAGGTCTTTAACATGAAAATTCTCATACCATTGCTCTAACCTTGGTGAAGATGCAATAATTCGATTTTAAATTTATTCACTAATGAGTATGTAACTACACCACAGCAAGCTTATTAATTTTCTATTAAAGGATTGGCAGTAGATAATATGTTTTAGAGTTATTTTCCTCAATGAATTTGCTCTAAAATGTGCAGTTTGCATGTGATGCTGCAGTATTTTTTATTGTAGCTAATTTTTTTTTTTTGCTATCATAATTCATTTTGTGTTTATCTCTGATGGAGGTCTTCTTGTCTTTACATGTGATAGATACTTTCTCCAATATAATCAGTCTTTCAATGGATATTCTTTCTCATATTTATTTCTGTTAGAAATATAACTTTACCTCAGAAGGGTTAGTATATTTGATTTTAATTGCTTATGTTCTGTTTTTTTGCAATCACAGATGAAAGGAACTTTGGAAAGTCATTTAATCAGTTGCTCTGCCTTTAGGCAAAAAGGAGCAAAACAGAATCATTTACAGGATCTATTTAGAAAGATCTACAAAAAGACAATTCCACTTTCCTTTTGGGCAATCACTTTTTAAAGATAAAATCACAACCCTGCTGCAGTTTTCTTTCTTTTGGAAAACAAAGTATGATTTTCCTTTAATAAAATTAGGAAGGCTCATTGCATGGCATTTATTGTCATAACAGGTTTAGCTGCCACCTAGTTCTATGCTTTAGATGCTTTCTTAAAGTTTCCTTTGATTTCTGTATTTTTTTTCCTTTTTTTTTTTCCAAGTAGGGTCCACGCTTAGTGTGGAGCCCAATGCCGGGCTTGAACTCATGATCCTGAGATCAAGACCTGAGCTGAGATCAAGAGTTGGGGCACTCAACCGACCGAGCCACCCAGGCACCCGATTTCTGTATTTTGTTGGCTTTTATCCTGTAATGATTGGAAAAATGTCAGTCCAATTTTTAATTATACCTGTGGTTAGTTTTGCAGGCTTGAAATAAAAATCAATTTGTGACTTTCTCCTATGAACTATGTAGAATTTATCACATTTTTACCTTCTTTGTTCTTCCCCAGAGTGTATTCTTGCTTGGCCTTTCTTAATTCAATCTGGAATTATAAACCAGTTTATTATCAGACTCGCATGATTGCGTACTGTCCTATGGATTCAGCGTCCTCTGTATTTCCTCCCGACTAACCACTGCCTACTAAATTTGTTCTTACTGAAATCAATGATTATGTTTTAATAGCCAGAACCATGGAATTCTCAAAATGTAAACTTCTTGATTTTTTAATTTTTTCAACAATGTCATTGTGAACACTACTTGACATTCTCTGTTCTTGAGGACACACAGGTCTGGACGGCCCTACAGATGTATTTTTTTCTCCCTTTCTCTCAATTTAGCAATTTTTCTCTTTACTGAGGCAATACTCCTCTGGGGGCTCTGCTCGATACATCCATCATATGATAGGAGTGTTTCTCCCCCTTGGCTGGTGGGACCAGGAAATATGCCTAGTCATGTGTGACCTCCCTAGATTGTTCTGCCTGATATGATTTTTTCCCCTTGGCCTTGAGTATTTTCCTCAAATGCGTGTGATGATATCTAACTTTGCTAGAGTATTGGGGGGTTCCTTTTGCAGATCTCCAGAGGTCTCTCTGTAGCTCTATCCTCTCTGTTCCCTGCCTTGCAAATTCTTCCCCCTGTGACTTCTCTGAATTCTGAACTCTGTCTTCTCAACTCAGGGAGACTGCTGAACTCAGTTTGGGTATATCTTTCCTATGCTAGAGTTTGGAAGTGCTCTCTAGGCAGTAAGCTTATCATCCCTAGGCAGTAAGTTATAGGGTTTACCTACTTGGTTTCTCCTTTCTCAGGGATCCATGTCCTGTTCAATCTGTTGTTTGATGTCTAAAACTGTTGTTTCACAAATTTTGTCTGTTTTTATTTTTGTTTTTTGTTTAAGGCTAGAGGGCAAACAGTGCCTGTAATTCCATCATGGACAGTGAATATATCTGAACTGTGAATGTCACCCTGTATTAGACACCATGGCGGAGTGATGGGGAAGACGGCTGTGATGTTTCCCACTGTCTTCTCCCCTACAAGGCTTCCACCTCCTTCTCATTCTAACTGTGGACACTTGCATTTTTCTACATCACTGGGCTGGTTATGTCTCCCCAACCGCTCTTTCCTGGCTTCTACTTCTGACTGCCAACCTAGACATCTTTATTTGGCTAGCTTAAAGAATCCTCAAATAAAAAAGCCTCCAAGCTTATTATCTTCCAGACTGAAGTTGATTTCCCTTTCTCAGTTCAATAAAAGCACTGCTGTATTTGTCCTCTTTATCTGCAAACCTTCACTTTTCTTTTTTTTTTTTTAAAGATTTTATTTATTTATTTGAGAGAGAGAGAATGAGAGAGAGCACATGAGAGGGGGGAGGGTCAGAGGGAGAAGCAGACTCCCTGCCGAGCAGGGAGCCCGATGCGGGACTCGATCCAGGGACTCCAGGATCATGACCTGAGCTGAAGGCAGTCGCTTAACCAACTGAGCCACCCAGGCGCCCTGCAAACCTTCACTTTTCATATTCAATTAATTACAAATTCAGTTATTCCCTCAGAAACAACTTACTGAATTTTTTAATGTATCAACCACTCTTCTAGGACATTGGAGATGTCCACTGAACAAAACAGACACAATTCCTGATCTCTTGTAGTTTCCTTCTTTGAAGGGGAGGCAGACCATGATGAATACAAATTATGTAAATGTTTATAGATGATATGTGCTATGGAGAAAAGTAAGGCAGAAAAAGGGGTAAGGAGTAGAGGTGTGGGAATGTTAATTTTAAATAGTATGATGCCGATACTTCTCATTAAAGAGATGACATTTGAGCAAAGATTTGAAGGAGGCAGGGGAGGGAGCCATGAGGCTCTTTAAGGGAAGATTCTGGCATAGGGAACAGTGGGAGCAAAATCCTTCAGGTGGGAGTGTATCTGGAGTATTCCAGGAACCGCAGGGAAATCAGTGAGGCTGAAGTGGTGAGGGGTAGCAGATGTGGACAAGGAAGTCCTAGAGACTATTGTTCAAGGGCTTGTAACTATTGTAAGTTCTTTGATCCTGACTTTGAATGAGCAAGGGAGCCTGTGGATCTTTTGAGCTAAAGAATGACATTGTCTAAGTCATGTCTTGAAAGGATTCCTTTGACTACTATATTGAGACTAGACTGAAGGTGGTCAGTAGTGGAAACAGGGAGACCATGGAGGAAATTGTTGTAAAAATCTAGGTGAGGGATGATGGTGGCCCAGACTTGGATAATATCCAGGGAATTGACTAGAATTAATTTTCTGGGATAGTTTAAAAGTAGAACTGATAGTATTTTCTGATAGTTTTGGATATGGAGATGAGAGAACAGAGTCAAGGATAATTCTAAGGTTTGTTTTGAGCAATTCAAGGAATAGAATTGTGATTAACTGAGATGAGGGAAAACCATGGGTAGAGAAGGTGTAAGGTAGAAGATGAGGAGCTTGTTTTGGGGCATGTTAGGTTAGAGATATTTGTTAGATATCCAAGCGGATATGTGTGGAAAGAAATGGGACATACAGAAATGGAGTTCAAGGGGAGATCTGATCTAGAGAAGAATTTAAGATTTAGCGACAATTGGCAAAATGTAATGTGACGAGACTGGTAGGAATACAAAGGGGATAAGAGTAGCTAGAAAAGAGATGAAGTCCTAATACTTAGTCCTGGGAAACCAAAGGTTAGGCGGCCAGGAAGAAGAAAACAAATCACCTCAGGCTGCTGGGAAGCTCACCAGAGAAGCAGGAAGAAAAACATGAGAGACTGATATCTTGGAACCCAAGGGAAGAAAGTTTTTCAAAGAAAGAGTGATCAATTCTATGTAATGATATTGATAGGTTAAATAAGATGTAGACTGAGAATTGACCATGTCCAGGTAGAAGCAACCTGTTAAGTAGCTCTTACTTTGATCCTCTCCTTTTCATCCCCCTATTGGTATCCTTTCTTCAAACTTGCATGATAGCTCACCTAGAATTCTGTATAAAAATTCCAAACAGGTCTTCTTGTGTTGACCCACTGGCATGCATGTGTGAATTTCACATTGTTCTCTCTCTCTCTCTCTCTCTATATATATATATATATACATATATATGTGTGTGTGTATATGTATATATATTTTACATTTATTACAATTTACATTGTAATATAGATATATTTATTTCACACTGTAATATGTGTGTCCTATATGTGTATTTCACATTGTCAGCAGAGTGACATTTCTTAATAATGCTCCCATCACATATTTCAATTACACTGTGTTTTTACCCTGTCCCCTCCACCAGATTTAGAATTCCTTAAGGCGAAGTGGTAGATTCTTTCACTATATGTTTAGCAAACAAATAGAAGAATGAATAAATGATCTTTCTACCACAGCCATCATTAATTCTCTGACTCCAATGCCACTCTTGTTCATTTAACCCTTGATATTTATTCTCATTTCATATACCTCTGTTTTATCAGATGATACTGAATATAAGGGTTGAGTAGTACCTCCTCTGAGCATCATAATCTCTTGTTTTTCTAAACATCATTTTCCCCTTACAACAATCCATGAGGCAATGTGATTATCATCTGCTTTTTTACCAGGCAAGAAATTCAGAGCTCAAGAAGGTTAAGTGAATTGCATAAGGTCACATGAGGCTAGTGAACAGTAGAGCTGGGATTTGAGCATAGTCCTATTAAACTACATTTGAAAACATCATGGATAGGGCACTCCTTGAAACCACTGGCTATGTCCTACATTTTTTATGTACCCCTCTTGTCCTCTTCCTAACCCCAGCACAAGAAATGTAAATGTCTAAGGATGAATTTATGGGATAGCCAATGCTGTTCTCTGGAGAACTAGATCGCAGAGAGACTAGCTTCTCTTACCTAGTCACTGCCCAAAATATGGAAAAATGGGCAAAAAGCCCAGCACGAGCAGAATCAATCTCTAGAAAATCTGTCATGCAGGAAAGGTACATGTTGTGTGTGAGAAAAATGTAAATGCCAGTCAAACTGAAAAGAGCTTTGTTAGGGAGAGAAACTTTGCAACCGAAAACAAAAACAAAAACAAAAAAAACACCACAAAAAAACCCAACCATGTTTTTCTGAAAATGTCTTCAGATGGAGGATTTTTAAAATATTTTAATTTTTTTAAATTGTTTTTATGCTGTGAACTTCTTGAAGAAAAGGGGCACATTTTAGCAATATATGTTAAGCATTATGCAAACACTTGTATACATTCATTCATTTAGCCTGTATTTATTAAGTAGCTATTGTGAGCTAGGACATTTTCTAGGTACTTGGGATACATCAGTGAGTAAAAGAGACACAATTTCTGCCCCTGTGGAAAGGGAAGTAACGGATAAGGAATGGATGGACTACAAACATAATAAATCATTAAAATGTGGCATCTTAAAAGGTGGTAAATGCTGTGGAGAAAAACAAATAGAGTAAGGGGAAGTGAGACCAGGAGTGACAGTGAGGGAAAGGGTAGGTGTGATTTTCTGATCATTGCTGATGTCCTTCAAAGGTGACATTTGAGTAAAACTTGGAGCTGAGAGAGTTATCCATACATAAATGTGGGCCGAGCAGGGGAGGGTGGTCCACCAGCACCAGTGTGGCTCTACAGTGTGTGGCATGTAGTAAACATTTAATACATGATGGTGGTGATGATGATGATGATGATGCATGGTTGGAAGAAAGTCAGGAAGGTTCTTTGCTATTGAATTTTTTTTTTTTCTCTTTAAATTTTTTTTATTGTTATGTTAATCCCCATACATTACATCATTAGTTTTAGATATAGTGTTCCATGATTCATTGTTTGTGCATAACACCCAGTGCTCCATGCAGAACGTGCCCTCCTCAATACCCATCACCAGGCTAACCCATCCTCCCAACCCCCTCCCCTCTAGAACCCTCAGTTTGTTTTTCAGAGTCCATTGTCTCTCATGGTTCTTCTCCCCCTCCGATTTCCCCCCCTTCATTCTTCCCCTCCTGCTACATTCTTCTTCTTCTTTTTTTCTTTCTTAACATATATTGCATTATTTGTTTCAGAGGTACAGATCTGAGATTCAACAGTCTTGCACAATTCACAGCGCTTACCAGAACACATACCCTCCCCAGTGTCCATCACCCAGTCACCCCATCCCTCCCACCCCACCCCCCACTCAGCAACCCTCAGTTTGTTTCCTGAGATTAAGAATTCCTCATATCAGTGAGGTCATATGATACATGTCTTTCTCTGTTTGACTTATTTCGCTCAGCATAATATCCTCCAGTTCCATCCACGTCGTTGCAAATGGCAAGATCTCATTCCTTTTGATGGCTGCATAATATTCCATTGTATATATATATACCACATCTTCTTTATCCATTCATCTGTTGATGGACATCTTGGCTCTTTCCACAGTTTGGCTATTGTGGACATTGCTGCTATAAACATCGGGGTGCACGTAGCCTTTCGGGTCCCTACTTTTGTATCTTTGGGGTAAATACCCAGCAGTGCAATTGCTGGATCATATGGTAGCTCTATTTTCAACTTTTTGAGGAACCTCCATACTGTTTTCCAGAGTGGCTGCACCAGCTTGCATTCCCACCAACAGTGTAGGAGGGTTCCCCTTTCTCCGCATCCCCGCCAACATCTGTCATTTCCTGACTTGTTAATTTTAGCCATTCTGACTGGTGTGAGGTGGTATCTCATTGAGGTTTTGATTTGGATTTCCCTGATGCCGAGCGATATTGAACACTTTTTCATGTGTCTGTTGGCCATTTGGATGTCTTCTTTGGAAAAATGTCTGTTCATGTCTTCTGCCCATTTCTTGATTGGATTCTTTGTTCTTTTGGTGTTGAGTTTGATGAGTTCTTTATAGATTTTGGATACTAGCCCTTTATCTGATATGTCATTTGCAAATATCTTCTCCCATTCTGTCAGTTGTCTTTTGGTTTTGTTGACTGTTTCCTTTGCTGTGCAAAAGCTTTTTATCTTGATGAAGTCCCAATAGTTCATTTTTGCCCTTGCTTCCCTTGCCTTTGGCGATGTTTCTAGGAAGAAGTTGCTGCGGCTGAGGTCGAAGAGGTTGCTGCCTGTGTTCTCCTTTAGGATTTTGATGGACTCCTGTCTCACATTGAGGTCTTTCAACCATTTGGAGTCTATTTTTGTGTGTGGTGTAAGGAAATGGTCCAGTTTCATTCTTCTGCATGTGGCTGTCCAATTTTCCCAACACCATTTGTTGAAGAGACTGTCTTTTTTCCATTGGACATTCTTTCCTGCTTTGTCAAAGATTAGTTGACCATAGAGTTGAGGGTCCATTTCTGGGCTCTCTATTCTGTTCCATTGATCTATGTGTCTGTTTTTGTGCCAGTACCATACTGTCTTGATGATGACAGCTTTGTAGTAGAGCTGGAAGTCCGGAATTGTGATGCCGCCAGCTTTGCTTTTCTTTTTCAACATTCCTCTGGCTATGCGGGGTCTTTTCTGGTTCCATACAAATTTGAAGATTATTTGTTCCATTTCTTTGAAGAAAGTGGATGGTATTTTGATGGGGATTGCATTGAATGTGTAGATTGCTCTAGGTAGCATTGACATCTTCACAATATTTGTTCTTCCAATCCATGAGCATGGAACGTTTTTCCATTTCTTTGTGTCTTCCTCAATTTCTTTCATGAGTATTTTATAGTTTTCTGAGTACAGATCCTTTGCCTCTTTGGTTAGATTTATGCCTAGGTATCTTATGGTTTTGGGTGCAATTGTAAATGGGATCGACTCCTTAATTTCTCTTTCTTCTGACTTGTTGTTGGTGTATAGGAATGCCACTGACTTCTGTGCATTGATTTTATATCCTGCCACTTTACTGAATTCCTGTATGAGTTCTAGTAGTTTTGGGGTGGAGTCTTTGGGATTTTCCACATAAAGTATCATATCATCTGCAAAGAGTGAGAGTTTGATTTCTTCTTTGCCAATTTGGATGCCTTTGATTTCTTTTTGTTGTCTGATTGCTGTGGCTAGGACTTCCAATACTATGTTGAATAGCAGTGGTGATAGTGGACATCCCTGCCGCGTTCCTGACCTTAGGGGGAAAGCTCTCAGTTTTTCCCCATTGAGAATGATATTCGCTGTAGGTTTTTCATAGATGGCTTTTATGATATTGAGGTATGTACCCTCTATGCCTATACTCTGAAGAGTTTTGATCAAGAAAGGATGCTGTACTTTGTCAAATGCTTTTTCTGCATCGATTGAGAGGATCATATGATTCTTGTTCTTTCTTTTGTTAATGTATTGTATCACGTTGATTGATTTGCGGATGTTGAACCAACCTTGCAGCCCAGGGATAAATCCCACTTGGTCGTGGTGAATAATCCTTTTAATGTACTGTTGGATCCTATTGGCTAGTATTTTGGTGAGAATTTTTGCATCCATGTTCATCAGGGATATTGGTCTGTAATTCTCCTTTTTGATGGGGTCTTTGTCTGGTTTTGGGATCAAGGTAATGCTGGCCTCATAAAATGAGTTTGGAAGTTTTCCTTCCATTTCTATTTTTTGGAACAGTTTCAGAAGGATAGGTATTAATTCTTCTTGAAATGTTTGGTAGAATTCCCCTGGGAAGCCATCTGGCCCTGGGCTTTTGTGTTTTGGGAGATTTTTGATGACTGCTTCTATTTCCTTAGTGGTTATAGGTCTGTTCAGGTTTTCTATTTCTTCCTGGTTCAGTTTTGGTAGTTGATACATCTCTAGGAATGCATCCATTACTTCCAGGTTATCTAATTTGCTGGCATAGAGTTGCTTATAATATGTTCTTATAATTGTTTGTATTTCTTTGGTGTTGGTTGTGATTTCTCCTCTTTCATTCATGATTTTGTTGATTTGGGTCATTTCTCTTTTCTTTTTGATAAGTCTGGCCAGGGGCTTATCAATCTTGTTAATTCTTTCAAAGAACCAGCTCCTAGTTTCGTTGATCTGTTCTACTGTTCTTCTGGTTTCTATTTCATTGATTTCTGCTCTGATCTTTATTATTTCTCTTCTCCTGCTGGGTTTAGGCTTTATTTGCTGTTCTTTCTCCAGCTCCTTTAGGTGTAGTGTTAGGTTGTGTACTTGAGACCTTTCTTGTTTCTTGAGAAAGGCTTGTATTGCTATATACTTTCCTCTTAGGACTGCCTTTGCTGTATCCCAAAGATTTTGAATAGTTGTGTTTTCATTTTCATTGGTTTCCATGAATTTTTTTAATTCTTCTTTAATTTCCTGGTTGACCCATTCATTCTTCAGTAGGATGCTCTTTAGCCTCCATGTATTTGAGTTCTTTCCGACTTTCCTCTT
Organism: Halichoerus grypus; assembly: GCF_964656455.1. Taxonomy (NCBI): domain Eukaryota; kingdom Metazoa; phylum Chordata; class Mammalia; order Carnivora; family Phocidae; genus Halichoerus; species Halichoerus grypus. Next base: position 68,416,796 of record NC_135722.1, read on the forward strand.
GTGATTGAGTTCTAGTTTCAAAGCAGTGTGGTCTGAAAATATGCAGGGGATGATCCCAATCTTCTGGTACCGGTTGAGACCTGATTTATGACCTAGGATGTGATCTATTCTGGAGAATGTTCCATGGGCACTAGAGAAGAATGTGTATTCCATTGCTTTGGGATGGAATGTTCTGAATATGTCTGTGAAGTCCATTTGGTCCAGTATGTCATTTAAAGTCTTTATTTCCTTGTTGATCTTTTGCTTAGACGATCTGTCCATTTCAGTGAGGGGGGTGTTAAAGTCCCCCACTATTATTGTATTGTTGTCGATATGTTTCTTTGCTTTTGTTATTAATTGCCTTATATAATTGGCTGCTCCCATGTTAGGGGCATAGATATTTACAATTGTTAGATCTTCTTGTTGGATAGACCCTTTAAGTATGATATAGTGTCCTTCCTCATCTCTTATTACAGTCTTTGGTTTAAAATCTAATTTGTCTGATATAAGGATTGCCACCCCAGCTTTCTTTTGGTGTCCATTAGCATGGTAAATGGTTTTCCACCCCCTCACTTTCAATCTGGGGGTGTCTTTGGGTGTAAAATGAGTCTCTTGCAGACAGCATATCGATGGGTCTTGTTTTTTAATCCAGTCTCTTAGCCTGTGTCTTTTGATTGGGGCATTTAGCCCATTTACATTCAGGGTAACTATTGAAAGATAGGAATTCAGTGCCATTGTATTGCCTGTAAAGTGACTGTTACTGTATATTGTTTGTGTTCCTTTCTGGTCTATGTTGCTTTTAGGCTCTCTCTTTGCTTAGAGGATCCCTTTCAATATTTCTTGTAGGGCTGGTTTCGTGTTTGCAAATTCCTTTAGTTTTTGTTTGTCCTGGAAGCTTTTTATCTCTCCTTCAATTTTCAATGACAGCCTAGCTGGATATAGTATTCTTGGCTGCATATTTTTCTCATTTAGTGCTCTGAATATGTCCTGCCAGTCCTTTCTGGCCTGCCAGGTCTCTGTGGATAAGTCTGTTGCCAATCTAATGTTTCTACCATTGTAGGTTACATATCTCTTCTCCCGAGCTGCTTTCAGGATTTTCTCTTTGTCTCTGAGACTCGTAAGTTTTACTATTAGATGTCGGGGTGTTGACCTATTTTTATTGATTTTGAGAGGGGTTCTCTGTGCTTCCTGGATTTTGATGCCTGTTTCCTTCCCCAAATTAGGGAAGTTCTCTGCTGTAATTTGCTCCATTATACCTTCTGCCCCTCTCTCTCTTTCTTCTTCTTCTGGGATCCCAATTATTCTAATGTTGTTTCGTCTTATGGTATCGTTTATCTCTCGAATTCTGCCCTCGTGATCCAGTAGTTGTTTATCTCTCTTTTTCTCAGCTTCTTTATTTTCCATCATTTGGTCTTCTATCTCACTGATTCTTTCTTCTGCCTCATTTATCCTAGCAGTTAGCACCCCCATATTTGATTGCACCTCATTGATAGCCTTTTTGATTTCTACTTGGTTAGATTTTAGTTCTTTTACTTCTCCAGAAAGGGTTTCTCTAATAACTTCCATGTTTTTTTCAAGCCCAGCTAGTATCTTTAAAGTGATGATTCTGAACTCTAGATCTGACATCGTACTAATGTCCGTATTGAGTAGGTCCCTGGCAGTCGGTACTACCTCTTGTTCTTTTTGTTGAGGTGATTTTTTCCGTCTTGTCATTTTGTGCAGAGGAGAATAGATTAATGAGAGAACAAAATGCTAGCAGGGTAACAACGTCCCCAGAAAATATACTCTAAACAAATCAGAAAAGACCTGAAGCAGTGGGAAAAGAAAGGGAAAGAGAGAAAAAAGAAAAGGAAAGAAAAAAAGAAAAAAGAAAAAGATAAAGATAAAAACAAACAAAAGCAGGACAAAACAAAACAAAACAAAAACAGAATGTGATCAAATATGATCAGGCTGGATTATAGATTAGTGCCACACACTAGATTTTGGGTGTATTTTGGTCTGTTAAAAGAAAGTCCCTCCCAAAATTTTAAAGAAAGAAAAACTTATATATGTACAAAAATAAGGGTTGATATGATGAAGGGATGGAATATGACTGTAAAGATGGAAATTATAAAAAATTTTTAAAAAGGATTTGATAAGTTGTTTGAAAAAAGAAAGAATAGGATTAAAAAAAAAAAGAAAGAAAGAAAAAAGGGAGAGAATGTGATCAGGCAGGGGAGTAGAAAAAAACCATACACTAGAGATTTAGAGTATATTTTGATCTGTTAGAAGAAACTATCTCAAGATTTTAAAGAGAGAACAACTTATATATATATGCCAAAAATACGGGTAACTACTATGAAGGGATAGAATATGACTTTAAAAATGAAAAATAAAAATGTTTTTTTTTTTAAAAAGGGATTGATAAGATGTTGGTTGAAAAAGGGAAAAAGAAAAATTCAAAAAAAAAAGAAAAAAGGAAAAAAGAAAAAAAGACAGTTAAAAAAAATAATTAACTTTGAAAGACTAAAGAATCATGGTAAAAAAGCCATGAATTCTATGTGCAGTATTCCCCTAGCGCTGGAGTTCTGCCGTTCTCAGTGATCGGTAAACTTGGTCTTGGCTGGCTGTTCTCGCTGATCTTCTGGGGGAGGGGCCTGTTGCCGTGGTTCCCAAATGTCTTTGCCGGAGGCAGAATTGCCCCGCCCTTGCCGGTCCGGGCTAAGTAATCTGCTCGGGTTTGCTCTCCGGAGCTTTTGTTCCCTGCAAGCTTTCCGTACAGCTTTGGAGGCGGAGAGTGAAAATGGCGGCCTCCCAGTCTCCGCCCCGGCGGAGCCGAGAACTCGGGGTCCCGCTCCTCAGCGAGCCCCCAGAGAAAAGCAGTCAGTCACTCCCGTCTCCCCGGTCTCCGGCCACTCTCCGCGCTCACCCGGCCTGTGACCGCGCCTTTCTATCTGGCATCCGACCCCGGGTGGAGTCTCCAAACCCAGCAGATCCCCGTGGTGCGCTCCCACACCTCTCCTCCCGGGGGAAGAAGGTGAGTCTCCCTGGATCTGCCGCTTGTTGGGTCCCTGCTGGAGGAGCAGTGGCCCGACTGTGCCGCGGATCACGGTTTATAGCAACCCCGAGCTGAGAGCCCGCGCCTGGGCTCCGTCTCTGCAGCCGGCTTCCCTGCTCCGATACCTGGGAGCTCTGCCGCACTCAGGCACCCCCGGTCTTTCTGTGACCCCGAGGGTCCTGAGACCACACTGTCCTGCGAGGGTTCCACCCCCCACTTCGCCACCAGAGTGACGTCCCTCAGCAGAGCAGACTTCTAAAAGTTCCGATTTTGTGCTCCGCGGCTCTATCACTTGCCAGAAGCGGCCGACGGAGGCCCCTCCCCCGCCGTCTATCCTCCCGAATATCGCCTCGGATTCACTTCTCCGCACGTCCTACTTTCCAGAAAGTGGTCGCTTTTCTGTTCAGAGAGTTGTTGCTATTCTTTTCTTCGATCTCCTGTTGAGTTTGTAGGTGTTCAGAATGGTTTGATCCCTATCCAGCTGAATTCCTGAGAGGAGACGAATCCAGGTCTCCTACTCCTCCGCCATCTTGCTCCGCCCCTCTTTGCTATTGAATTTCAAATAATCTATATGAGAATTGATTCATCAAGGGAAGCACTACTCTGCAGGTGTCTGTTTCAGCTCAAAGCCTGCCTTTTTGTGAGTGAGAGTGGGTGCAGGGCCCAGGGCTGGGGTCACAGTAAGGGATTGCTGTGGGATTGCTGCTTAGTGCTTGTCATAGTTCTCTCTCCGGGGTTGTCAGTGTTGCCATGTGGTGATGTTCTGGGCTCTATAAAGTAAAAGAAATGAACAACAAAGAACAAAGGTGAGATTCAGAGCTACTCTCAAAAAACATGGAAGTGACAGAGGTTTATTAAAGGTCTCACTGAAGCATGAGCTCAGACAGAAAGTGAATTTAGTAATACCCAGAATACATTTACGGAGCACTGAGTCCGTGCCAGTTCCTGTGCTGGGCTGTAGAGTTATGGAGATGAATAAAATGAGGTTGTTGTCCTCAAGGAACTCATCATCTCCTGAGAGTTACAGCTGGGTGGTTGGGATTGAACTCTGAGCAGGTACATGCTTGGCATGGAATAGGTTTGGTTTATTCAGCTTCCTGGTGGTGGTAGAGGAGGAATTGAGAGGGCCACACCCCTGTCACCTTCAGACACTCCCCCCTTCCTGATAGTTTTAGTTTCAGGAAAGGGAATTCAAGTTAGAAATTTCAATAGTAAAATGTATCTGACACGTTAAGGCTTTTCAGAATTCTTGCTGCTTCAAGAAACTCCTGGCCTCAAAACCTAGATTGAGGCAAGTCTTTTCAACTTACAGCCTTGAATCAATGTATTTGAAAAACGGGACTACAACAAACCTGGTTTCTGTGGTTATAAAGGAATCAGCCTCTTAGACCTGGGATCCTTTTTGAGGAAATCACTCAGGCTTCCTATGTTGCATACTCACCTCTCAGAGAAAGCAACAATCTCTCAATATTATAGGAAAGGGGGCAACTCAGAAGTCTATCTCAGCTTTGAGTGTCTTATTCAAAACTCAGTAATTTATTTCACAAACATTATTTGAAGTTTTACTGTGGTCCAAGTACAGTGTTGGGTGGTCGGGATAGAATTCTTATCCGGAAGGAAGTGTTAGGGCATGACCTTGGGCTTGACAGTTTGATTCTTCCTTGCCTGCTGCATGTTTCAACCAAATAAAAGTTTCTTTACTCCAGGCATTAAAAAAAGAGAATGAGGCAACCATTAATGTCATAAAATATAAAAGTGGCAACAACTTCGCTCCACCCAGACCAACACTCTGGGTCCCAAGGCTGTAAACATCATGATTTTTGTCCTTTCCCTTGGAGGCTGTGGCTGATGACAGACATGGTCTTTGGGTTTCTGTCTAGGATGTACTGGTCTGCTGGTAGGGTTGAGTCTCAGGAGTATATACAAATTGGAGGCTGTATTTTTCTTACGTGGCAACCAATCAACTTTTCCTGTTGAATTAGGGTTCCTGGCAACCTGAGGTTGTGAATTAATAAGAGGAAATATCCTCTTTTTAATTTAGAGGCTTGAACAGGCCGACATTTTTTTTTTTTTTTGCTGATGTCCTACCTACTGAAGATTCTGTTTTGGGAAAATTTTCTTTACACATAATCATTTCCCTCAAGGAAACCTGTGGATTTGTGATATGGCCAAAATATAGTTACTCTCTAGTTTGTGGCTGTAAGAGCTGCCATTACTTCAACTATAAAGTTCTGACGGGTTATATTTTGACATGGCCATTGGCCTGAGAAGAGCTGTATTACTCATAAGCTGCTTTTATTGAAGGCTATCCTTACGTTAGCTTTACATTTTGTTAAAATGGTGTAGGTAATAATGTCACTGGTTGTGGTTTCAAGAATGAATTTTTTTCACGTAAAAAATATTGAACACTACTAAATTATAATTAATGACAGGAAGTCACTATGAATACAGTACCACTTTGAAATGAGTATCTCGTTCATCACGTGTGTGTCAGACGTGTGTGAGACATTGATGTAGGCTATGATGGTGGTTAATACACAGAGGAAGGATTCCATGGCCCCTTGAAATAACTCAGCAGCTCCCTAGAAATCCTTGGCCTTCAGGCTGGGAGCTGCAGCACCATGGACACACTGCTTCCCAGCTTTGTTTTCTTTCTTTTTGGAGCTTTTTAACAAGCAACAGGGCATGCTGTTAGAGCTGCAAATTCTGGGCCAAGGAAAGCATCCTTAGCCATTTAGAGGAAAAAAAAATCCAATAAAGCAAGAAATGCAACTTGACCACTTTGGTCTAAGCAAAGCAATAACTATTTAATGGCCAGAAAATTTAATTGTGGAGACTTTTTTTTTATAGCAGTAAATGTGATTACACTTGTGCTCTGTGTTTCTGTGGCCAGCTGTGAAAAGCCATTTGTCACTGCCTGGCTGTCTGAGTCATCTGCTCTGCTCTTGCTGTCAGAGGCACCAATAACCAGCCCAGATCCAAGCACGCTTGACCAACCCTGGTGAAGTTCTAGCAGGTCATCTTCTCAGTTTCTGAGGAAGAGTAAAACATGAAGCTTATTCAAGCTTTGAGTACTTCAGTTTTGCTATTTCAGAAGGTAGGTGCCTGCCTTAATTTAGTCTCAAATAATATGAAATCTTACCGGACTATACAGTTGTTTCTTTTTTTTAATCAGGCTGGGTGTGGGTGACCTCAAGGCAGCTGAGTTGGCTAGACATTTGTTCCTACTCCCATGCTTAAAATCCCAGAGTGAGAATATTCTCTTAGACAGTCTGGAGATTAAGTTTTGTTAAACCATGGATATTCTCATTCTGGATTACATATGTTACATATGGTGGGTAACCATTCACTTCTCTCTTAGTCTGAAGGAGTTTGCTGGGCTCTTTGCCAAGAGCTGAGTTTCGTTAGGGAAGGGAGCTTGCTCCTGGTGAGGACTGAGAGGTATGGAGGGGAAAGGATGCCAAAGACCAGGGAGCAGGACAGCAAGGGGTAGACACAGACAGTAACTACTGGGCATGTGACATTTCTCTGCATAACTGCTTTACGACTGCAGGGCCACTTAGGTATATCTCTAGACATTATGGATCTTTCTTCCTTTTTGGAGAAAGCAACCAGAATGTGATCATTACAGACCTATGCTGGAGTACTACCTCTGCCACTTGATACATATGTGTGAAATAATGCTATTTCACAGGAGCATCAGTGTTGGAGAAGGAGTATGGCCATCATTTTCTGAGAATTGATACTTTTTAAGTGTAGCAAGATAGAATTTTCTGTTGCCCTCACCCCCCTTTTCTTCTTCTTTATCCCTGGAAGAAAAAAGCCTTTTTAGTAGGGAGATTATGTTATTAGAAGCATTCACTCTAAGCAAGATAAAGATTTTACCACCTTGAAGATGGCCCACTTTGAAGATTAGCTGAGCTTGCCAGGGCAGGGAGGATGGTAATTAAAGGAGTAGATTTTTGTGTCCAATTACCTGAATTTGGATCCTGGCTTTATCACTTGCTGGTTGTGAGACTTTGGGTCAGTTACTCTGGACCTCAGTTTTGTAAAATGGAGATAATAGCATGTCTGTCTCCTTGATTGAGCCTGTGACCCTCTGGAGCTGGGACCTGGGAAGAGAATTGACAGGTAGAAAAGATGAGGGGAAGAAGAAAGAGGAAGGACCTCTAGGTGGCTAACACGATGGGAATACGAAGAAATGTATGTACCATCTTCTAGAGTCTGTGTGACCACAACTGAGCCTCTGTTTGGAGGTAATCTGGGTTAATATTTACGCTGCTGGTTGAGCACGTATGGAGAGAGAGCCTGTCTCCTATCATTACACTCTGGTGATAAGTTCTTGCAGCTCTGTGAGCACAGAATAACCCCCCCCGTGTCTGTACTGTCCGTTCTCTCTCCCACACACATTTCCCTGTCAGCTCTTCAGACTAACTGCTTTTCTCCCATCCTTCGCATCTTGCGCAAATGTCACTAGTCTCTTTCAGAGCACTTTCTCTGAATAACTGTGTTAGGGCAAAAACTATAAGTGAGGTGATGTAATAATGAGATTTCAAAATAGAATATTCTCTCCCAGGTAGCAGTCCTGCTCTGTGGAGCTTGTTGGCTCTCTGAGGTCACACAGGGACCTGGCTTCCTTCCATCTTGTTTCTCTGCCATCTCGAGGGCACCGTCCTTGCCCACTTCCTAAGCAACTTGAAGCATTTGAGACAGAAGTTGCACATGCTACTTGCACTCCCATCTCACTGGCAAGATCTGAATCACATAACCCTACCCAGCTGCAAGGGAGGTTGGGAGATCAAATCTCCAGCTGGGTAACAGTGTGCTTGCTTGCATTCATATGTTTTCAATGAGCCTTGCGTGGCCCTCCTCCACAGCAAAGGACATTCTTCTGCTGCCAGAGCAGGGATTTATCTGGAACCTTATTTCCCTATTCTCCCAGGAATTCTGCTTTATTGGGTTTCTATATTATCTGGATTCTTTTTCTTATTTTAATAATGACAGCAGTGTTTCGGGTTCAGCCTTTCAAGAATACTCATTGGCACACTAGAGCTCCAACTCAAATGACCTGCATATCTTTAAATTGGAAGTCTGGTTGGCTCTTACGAAATCCAGGAAGTCACTCACTTGTCTTTGTCTTCTAGATTCCTGGTTCCTGAGTTCATCATATCTGTAAGTCAGGATTGCCATTCTGTTGCCCATATGCTGACTGCTCTGCTTTCCCTCCTGCGCCCACACATAGGAGAGAATGCACAGTTTTGTCTTAAGCTGCTGTTTCCAGCAGCCTTTACAAACTGATCTGAGTTGGCTCTTTGCCCTCTGCCCTCTAGCAACATTAGATTTTGGTGACTTCCCACTAAAAATCTGTTTTTTTGGACCAGAAGATGCTCTGTTCATTCGGAAGGATTCCCACATCAGGAGTCCCAAGCCTATCTTCGTTTTTGCAGTGTTTGAGGTCAGTTTCAGTTACCCTAACAACTCACACTCAAGCACATTACAAATAATTCCATTCATTCCAGCTTGGCACCTTATATATTGCCTGGCACAGAATAGGACACTCAATAAATATTTGTTAGAAGAATTAGTATGTGAAGAAACTTTATAGACCTATTCTTTTCAGTAATTTTTTTGATAAATGTTATCATCCATGTTTTATAATTGCACTGGCCACAGTGATAAGAGAGCTATATAGCAATCACTTGTATAATAAACTGGCCTGGAAAAAAAAATCACTAAGCAACATTCAGGGCTATTTGGAACCATTGGCCTTGCCTTCTGAGCAGCAAGGTAAACAGTTTTCCTCACATGGGGATACCATAATTTTTCTCTTTCTCTGCTTCCTTAATTCATGAAAACTAAAATTAAAAACTTACTATCTCCCAGGTGCATCCTAAGTTTCTTGGTGTTTTGTGTGTTTCTTTGTCCAGAGCACAGGTTAATTTCATGCCATGAATGATTTGACTTTGAAATATAGTGAACTTTTGTTAGATTTTGAATGGACTTTAATATTTTGTTTTTGTAGGGAAACAATTAGCCCACTAGCATCTGGTTTTGAAATAAAACTAGAACCAATGTATGCAAATATAAAGGCCATCTGAATTTAAGATTCAGGGAAGGCATTACTGAGTACTTATAAGGGGTCACACACAAGTTACATGTTGACAAATACTCTCACATACACTATCTGGTCTCATTATGTCAACGGCCACCTCAGTGTCTCTCTTCTTCTATCAGTTACCCAATTTTTGGACAATTTTTGCAGAATTGACCTTTTATTTTGGTGCAGAATGAATCCATTTAAAAACAGACATACTTATACTTTTAGCAATCGCTTAATTACTTATTCTAGAATTGTTTGGTTCTATTCCATGCAGAGCTTGTTGAAAATAGGAGTTGTTTCCTCCATATCATTTACTGCTTAGGGCCTGACACAGGGCATTGACTCAAAATGTGTCCGCTAAAAGAATGAATGAATGGCACACACAAAAAAACCACAACCGGTCACATCTTGTACTTCATGGTTTCTCTTTATTCTACTAAATTTAGGGAATACCATGTGCTCCTTTATGCCATCTGTTAGGATTTTACCCTAGTTAAATAAGTTTGACAGTACAGAAAAGAGCTAGCAGCAGGACAGCCACATAAGCTAACAACTTAGCCTTGCATAGTTGCTTGGGTGAGGCTAGAAAATACAAGACTCCTGGGTCAGAGACAAAGCTCTCTGTTATTCACTATAAAATCAGTAACAGGACTACCAGCATAGCTGAACCAGTTCCACAATCCCTAAGTTCCACATGCAACAAAGAGGACCAGGTAGAGCCTTTATGCTCAGTGGAGTGCACCACAAAAAAGAAGCTCTGAGATGAGGGAATCCGCTGCTTTTATAGCAAGCAGCAAGCAAGCATGTTCTCTGACCAGAGGGAGAGCACATCACAGCATAGGTCCATGTAAGTACATTCTTCACTTTTCAGAATTGCCAACTGCACAAAAAACCCTAAAAGGCACTTGCACAGAGGGAAAGAATGACCATGACCTTATAACTTGGGCCTATGCAGCAAGACATGGAGGGAGTGCAAGACGTCCATGGCAGATTGAACCCAAAACCAAGGAGCTGGGAGATTATTTCATGTGACACTGTTACTCTGCAGAGAAGACAGGCTGAAAGGTGAAATGACTTGTTCAAGGTTATATCTGTGATGTTTACAGGACAGAAACCCATTTCTGCAGACTTAAACACTTTCCATGACCCCACCTTTGCCCTTGATACAGTTGATCCTTGAATAATGGGTTTGAACTGCACAGATCCACCTATACGTAGATTTTAAAAAAATATTTATGTATTTATTTGAGAGAGACAGAGAACATGCGTGTGCGTGTGTTGGGGGAGGGGCAGAGGGAGAGGGAGTCCCAAGCAGACTCCATGCTAAGCACAGAGTCTGAAGCGGGGCTCGATCGCATGACCCTTAGATCATGACCTGAGCCAAAACCGAGTCGGATGCTTAACTGACTGAGGCACCCAGGCACCCCATACATGGATTTTTTTTTTTTTTATAAACCCAGTACAGTATCGTAAATGTATTTCTTCTTCTTACGATTTTCTTAACATTTTTCTCTAGCTTACTTTATTGTAAGAATATAGTATATAACATATATAACATACAAAATATGTGATAATTATGTTATCAGTAAGGCTTCTGGTCAACAGTTTGGCTTCTGGCCAAAATTATTAGTAATTTTGGGTCAAAAGTTATATGTGCATTTTTGACTGCATGGAGGGTTGGCACCCCTAACCCCCATGGTGTTCAAGGGTCAACTGTATTAATTTTGTCACTTAAATTCCTTATAGCTGTACCACAATTTTCAACCACAAACAAGATTTCCTTACTTGTTTCTTTGTGTTAGATCCGTAAAAGTTAGTGTTACACTTCTATGGTGCAGTATTTCACAAAGCATGTTGTGTTGGACACTGGTGCAGCAAAAAGGGTCTATGGAAAATCATTTAGTCCTTAAATATGTTAGGAAATAGTACATACACTCCCCCACAGCCAGAGATTCACAGCATAAGGGGAGAATCTAGCATAAAGTTTAAGAGGATGGGTTCTAAAGTCAGAGAGGTCTGGGTTCAAGATCTGCTCATTGGGTCTATCATCCTGAACATAGTGTTTCAAGTTTATAAGCCTTAGTTGCATCTCCAGAAAAATGTAGATGACTATCTCTATTTCACATAATTGAAGAAAAGATTAAATGTAACATACTTAAAGAGCTTGGCACATTGTCTGATATAACTTAATATATGGGTCAATAAGGTAGCCATAATTAATGCAGAATAAAGGCTCTGAGAAATCCTGCACTAGAGAAACCCCCCAAACGTTAAAGCAGGGTGTCTCAAATGTTTGGACCACAGCATGGTAAATTTAATTATTGTGCGACTCATTTAACATTGCATGGGTCTGTTACTCTGAAAGAATCATTTAAGGAAAATTTACTGGAGAAGCGAAAGGGCTCTGCCTAATTTAGAGCTAGTTAGAACAAGGAATTATAAACTGTATAAATTCTATACAGAGCTAAATTTCATGAATAACTCCCCTAATATCCCTGAATTGCTATATAAACAAGAAAGTTTGGCTTTAGTAATGTTCTTAAACTCAGGTCAGGTTTCTTGGCAGTTTCTAAGATGTGTTAAAATAGCACTGCTTATTGATTTCACTGTATTCCACCAAAAACATTGATTTCATTCTGCCACCGCAGGGGAAATTCTTCTGACAGCAGGTTCACCGAATCTTTATTCTGAGGGCATGCGGTTGATAATTTGAACAAACATACCACTCTAGAATGCTAAATACTCTTCCTAGACACAGGTAAACGTAGGTGGAGCTCAGCGGTCAGGCATAGCTGCCCTCAATGACAGAAGAGCTCCTGAGCTTAGGTTGGTCCAGGCTCCCTGCATGGAATTTATTTTTTTATTTTTTTAATTTTTTAAAGATTTTATTTATTTGACAGAGAGAGACAGCCAGAGAGGGAACACAGGCAGGGGGAGTGGGAGAGGGAGAAGCAGGCTTCCCACGGAGCAGGGAGCCCGATGCGGGGCTCGATCCCAGGACCCTGGGACCATGACCTGAGCCGAAGGCAGATGCTTAAGGACTGAGCCACCCAGGCACCACCCCCCCTCCCCGGCATGAAACTTAATAAATATTATGTATCCTGAGCTCCCCAGCTTTTTGGTAGAATCTCTCAGTTTAGAAATCTCTTAGTTGAAAGGTCAAACACATAAGAAAGCTTTTGTTAGGGCTTCTGAGACTCTGCCCTTTACTGTCAGAGTGTAGTAGCTTATAAGAACTAATTACACATTCCTCTTCCCAACTCTGTGTTCAGGGGTGTTTTGATGAAGGCTTGAAATAGGGCTTTGTGGAGTTTGTATGCCACAGAAATCAGCCAATGCTGCTGTAAATCAGAGCTCCTGCCACCCCCAGAGCCAGTTTATCAGCACACTGCCACCTTAACTCCCTCAAATATGTTTGGGTGCCTCCATAATACTTTTTACCACCTTCTCACGGTGGCATCACATTAGTTGTTTGTCTTGCCTACTAGCCTCAAGGGCAAAAACTATATTTTAATTTCTCCCATATGCTTAGCACATTGGTAGGCATTCAGTAAAGGAGTTTGAATCTATAAATGAATTAACCTGTGAGCCAGTTACTTACATGGGTTTGAGTTTTCTGTGAGAAATGGAAAGAATTACATAGATGTATGCTCTACATTTTAAAGTGGTCAGCTCAGTTGTAGCATTTATTCTTGGATTATTACATGACAGTGTCTAGAGCTATGTCAAGGACGACTAATAGGCATCTTTATCTCCAGAGCGGGATTCACTTGACTGCTATGACATCTCCTCGTGTGGCCATTTGGTGGGAGGAAGTCAGAACTAAGTCTACTTGCTTTTCTAGGCTACTAACCCCTCCCCTTCCCTCAGGATCTGGATGGAAATGCTTCCTCCTTAGAAGGAAATTGAGGTGACAGCCTTTGACAGGATCACAAATTGTTCATTAAGGTAGAATGTCCTGTGTCTATACAGGTTGAACCAGGGTGAACTGTTGACTTTGTCATCAAGAATGTTCTTAAGGTTGAAAGAGAGTGCTGTTGACATTTACTATGACTAGGAACTGGCATTTTAATGTCAGAACTGAACACAAAAACCATTGTTTTACCCATAATAATATCCTATTATTGATTAAAAAAATGAAGGCCCAGGGAAGGAAATGGCCATTGCTGTCCGTGATTAGTACTGAGAAAAGCTCAATTCATTTTTTTTTAAGATTTTATTTATTTATCAGAGAGAGAGAGAGAGAGAGCGTGCAGGCACAAGCGGCGGGGGGGGGGGGGGCGGGGGCAGCAGGCCGAGGGGGAAGCAGGCTCCCTACTCAGCAGGGAGCCTGATGTGGGACTTGATCCCAGGGCCCTGGGATCATGACCTGAGCTGAAGGCAGATGCTTAACCGACTGAACCATCCAGGTGTCCCAAAGCTCAACTAATTTTGATAACTTAATTCTGGTAACAACAGAAAGGTTTTATTTGAAATAATAAAAGCAATCTTTTATTCTATGCTTACTATGGTGCCAGGCCTGTGCTAAGTGGCTTACATATATTATTTAATCAGCACAACACTATAAGAAGGAAAAATTACCCTTATTTTACCAGTGAGAAAGTTGAGACACAGAGTAGTTGAATTAAATGTGCATGATCACATAGATACTGAAAGGCAGACTGGTATTACATCCAAGTGTCTCCCACCAAAGCAGAGCTGTTAACCAATATAGTGTATGGCCTTCCATTTCACCATAAGGTCAAAGAATGGCCTATTGCATATATGTATGTACATATATGTGTATGTAATATGTGCAGATATATCTTATTTCATGTGTCTTCATTTTTGAAAAAGGTGAGGTTCAAGGTCAAATATCAGTAACATTTGAAAGGGATTCTTCTGGAAATTATCATTTTCTTCCAGTCTAGAATTTCCCTTCTTTCTATGTGTGAAATATCCTGAGAGTGTACATATATGCATTTTGGAGGAGATGTAGGTAATAAGGGAAGCTATAACATCACTAGAATTAAAGTTGAATGAAAACTGATATTCTAGATCTTTCCCTGTCTCTGTGTGAACTTTGGCCTTGTCACAGGAGGAACAAACCAATTTAGTGTGCATAGTGAGAACAGGGCTTTTTGGAGTCAGACTTAAGTTCAAATCCTAGCTCTGGTATTTACTTTCTGTGTGACCTTAAGCAAATTACTTCTCTGATCCATAATTTCTTCATCTACCTCATAGTCCCATTGTACAGACAAGATGGGATACTATATATGAAACCCAAATGGAACAAATTTGTGTCAATTTAAACAGACATTCTATGAAAACACACAGTTTAAATATATTAAAAAACTTTCCTAGGCCTCTTAAAAATCACTTCTAACTTTTAGGATGGTGGTGAAGTATATTTTTAGAACACAGGAAAATAACTTTTAAATTTTTTCTTTTCATTGCTGATACTCTCAAAATCCTCCACCTAAGAAATAGCTGTTCTCCAAAATTTTACTGGTTTCTCACTCTCTTGATATCAGGGAACATCTCCCCATAGTCAGCCCACAAGGTTGGTAACTCCCATCTTTCCACAACTGTTATTTTTTTCTCTCCTGAGAGCTTCCTGTCTCTTTCAGTGAGTAATTCTTTTCTGTAACTCTTCTTTCTCCCCCTCCTCCATGTATTCATCTGGATCCTTCTCATAAAAAAGCTGATTATTTGCATCAGCGTAAGAAGGCAACAGAGCAGAGTAGTGAAGAGCATGGATTCTGGAACTATTTAAATTCATAATTTCTCAACTTAATTCCCAGCCCTGTCAGTTACTAGCTATGCCTATTTCCTACTCTGTAAAATGGATAACAGCAGTACCTGCCTTATAGGTGATGGTAACGGTTCACATATGTAAAGTGGTTGAGACCCATACTTGGTGTATAATAAGCACCATGAATATTAGGTATTATTTTATTTCCCAAAGGCACCTGCTGACAATACCTGAGTAGAAAAAATATGCAAAACATTCTTTGATGTCATGGGGCAATATGGAATATAGAGGGACTAGATATGATTTGTTTCTTACACATAAATTGCCAAGGAGACAGAGGTCAATCTTTCGTCCTGACTCTCCTGCAGGCACAGTGTTTCATTTGTCTGTCTAACAATGTGGTGCTCTCAGATCCTTTCCTCATTCACCCTAGTAAATTGCTTTATCTCTGGAATGAATCCTGAAGCAATTAATAGTCACTATCTGTCCTATGAAAGAAAGTACAGGAAAATGTTCAGACAACTTCAACCCAGATATTGTGAGCTATGCAATCACATCATAAGAATAATGGAAAATTATACTTTAGCCTTTTTTTTTTTTTTTTTTTTAAAGATTTTATTTATTTATTCATCAGAGACAGAGAGAGACAGAGGCAGAGGGAGAAGCAGGCTCCCCGCGGAGCAGGGAGCCCGATGCGGGACTCGATCCCAGGACCCTGGGATCACGACCTGAGCCGAAGGCAGACGCTTAACCGACTGAGCCACCCAGGCGTCCCTATACTTTAGCCTTTTGACAAGTTACTCAACTCATTCACTCATTCATTCATTCAACATAAATTTATTGAGTACCTGCCATGAGACAGGCATTAAAGTTTTCCCATTATATACATGCAGAGGATGATTACTAAGATCCATTTATGCTCTTGAAGGCTATACGTGGATAATAGAGCTAGAATGGCAATTATGTCCTGGCTAGCCTGACACTCCGGATTTCTGCCTGCTTTTCTTGCTAAAAAGTGTCCTGGATTGTATGGTAAACTATATGGCCACCTTAGTGTAGTTGTAAAATGTGTAGGCTATGGAACCACACTGCCTGAATTAATATCCTGGCCCTAACATTTCCTAGCAGTGTGAACTCTGTTCCTTAGTTGTATCATCTCTAAAATGGGTTGATATTAAATCTATATTCATGGTTATATAAGGATTAAATTATTAATATACATAAAATATCTAAAAGAGTACTTGGAAAACCACAGATGCTTAATAAATGTTAACTATTATCATTTTGGTATATTTTTCTATTTTCTCTTACTTGAATAGTTTTTGGAATAAGCACCTAGAAACTTCTGATTATGCATTCTGCTGAGTTTACATTTTGTAATAGGAATGCCAGGGTTGGTCAG
Organism: Halichoerus grypus; assembly: GCF_964656455.1. Lineage (NCBI taxonomy): Eukaryota > Metazoa > Chordata > Mammalia > Carnivora > Phocidae > Halichoerus > Halichoerus grypus. The sequence goes on from NC_135722.1 coordinate 68,433,048, forward strand.
AGGTCCCTGAGTTATAATGTGAAAGATGTCAATTAACATAAGCCATCATCACTTCAGTGCATGTGATGTATTAGCCCCTCTGCTAAGTGGTTTACAGATGGTTTTTCATTTTTTTTCTCCTAACAACCCCTGAGGAACATACATCATTGTTCATAGGTGAAGAGTGGGGCTCAGGGAGGTTAAGAATTCATCCAGTGTAATTTAATGAAAGCAAAGCTGGAGGCATCAAAATTCTGGACTTTAAGTTATATTACAAAGCTGTAGTAATCAAAACAGCACAGTACTGGTACAAAAATAGACACATGGACAATAGAACAGAATAGAAAATCCAGAAATACAGCCACAATTATATGGCCCATTAATCTTTGACAAAGCAGGAAAGAATATCCAATGGGAAAAAGACAATCTCTTCAACAAATGGTGTTGGGAAAATTGGACAGCAACATGCAAAAGAATGAAACTGCACCGCTTTCTTAAACGTACACAAACATAAATCCAAAACAGATTAAAGACCTAAATATGAGACCTGAAACCAGAAAAATCCTAGAAGAGGTCACAGGCAGTAACTTCTTTGACATTAGCTGTGGCAATTTTTTTCTAGATGTGTTTCCTGAGACAAGGGAAACAAAAGTGAAAATAAACTATTGGGACTACATCAAAATAAAAAGTTTTTGCACAGTGAAGGAAAGAATAAACAAAACTAAAAGGCAACCTACTGAATGGGAGAAGGTATTTACAAATGGCATATCTGATAAAGGGTTAGTATCCAAAAGATATAAAAAACTGATATAACTCAACACCAAAAACCAAATAATCCAATTTAAAAATAGGCAGAAGACATGGACAGACATTTCTCCAAAGAAGAAACACAGATGGCCAGCAGACACATGAAAAGATGCTAAACATCACTCATCTTCAGGGAAATGCAAATCAAAACTATAATGAGATGTCATCTCACACCTGTCAGAGTGGCTAAAATCAACAACACAAGAAACAACAGGTGTTGGTGAGGATGTGGAGAAAGAGGAACTCTCCTGCACTGTTGGTGAAAATGCAAACTGGTACAGCCACTCTGGAAAACAGTATGGAGGTTCCTCAAAAAGTTAAAAATAGAACTACCCTATGATCCAGTGATTGCACTACTGGGCATTTACCCAAAGAATACAAAAACTCTAATTCAAAGGGATATATGCACCCCAACATTTATAGCAGCATTATTTACAACAGCCAAGATATGGAAGCAGCCCAGGTGTCCATTGATTGATGAATGGATAAAGAAGATGTGTGTGTGTGTGTGTGTGTGTGTGTGTGCACAAGAGAATATTACTCAGCCATAAAAAAGAGTGAAATCTTGCCATTTGCAACAACACAGATGGAACCAGAGAGTATAATGCTAAGTGAAATAAGTCAGAGAAAGACAAATACCATATGATTTCACTCATATGTGGAACTTAAGAAACAAAATGAATGAGCAAAGGGGGAGAAAAGAGACAAACCGAGAAACAAACTCTTAACTACAGAGAACAAACTGCTGGTTACCAGAGGGGAGGTGGATGGAGGAAGGGTGAAATAGGTGATGGGGATTAAGGAGGACACTTGTGATGGGCACCAGATGATTAAAATAAAAACTTAAAAAAATTCATTCAGTATAACAAAGCAGAGTGGAGATTTGATCCATGATCCAAACCGTCACATTCCATGCCCCTTGGAGGCCAACCTTATGGGCAAGGTTGTGCTCAGTTCCTCTTAGGAGCCAGCCAATGCTCTTAATTCATTTGACTTAACTTACCCCCATTCAGACATACTTAGATTTTCAATCTGTGTCCCTAACTGGGGCAAGAGGAGAGAAATACATTCTTTAAGTCTGCCATCTACCAAGCGCAGTGGGAAGAGCCTGATTTAATTGGCCCTAAACGTCATCCTCTTATCCTAAGGTGTCTTCTTGTCCTTTCTGCCAGAAGTGGGTGAACCAGTCAGGGTTCTGCTTATATGAGGGGGTCACGATGTTTGAGTTTCCAAGCATGTCCTCTCTCAACCTTCCCCTTTCTTTACCTTCTCCTTCTGTGTTCAGATGTCAGTTCCAGCTTCTCAACCCCAAATGTGTCCATGTTGAAAGTATAAAGTACAAGACTGAATAGAAGCACTTTATGCTTTGTACTTGAAAGGTTATGTATATGAGAGTATGAAAAGGTTACACCATATATATTCCAGCTGAGAATCACAAAAGCACATTTCTTTTGCCATGACTCTTTAAACTATAGTTTTCACTGAATATGGCTTTTATTTTCTTTGGAGTCAAGCAGATCTGGTGTAAAATCTTGGCTCTACCATTTCCTTACTAGGTGTCTTCTGCAAGCCCTTCCACTCCCTGGGCCCTAGTTTCCCCATCTGGACCCCCACACAAGGGGCAGGGATGCCTTGTACTTGTGAAACATAGTTTAAATCCACTTCAGAGCCACGCTCTCATTGGCACCTCTTAGTGGCTCAGAGCCATTGGGCAACTTGAAGCAGAACTGGGATGCCAACTCAGAGCTTCCATTTCCATGTCTAGAAGCAGCTGGTACAAAGAATATGGGTTTTACAACAGGGCTGACCTTTGTTTGGAACCCACGTCTAGCATTTTTAGCTTTTTGCAGTTCCTCCAAGACTCTGTTCCTTACTGTAAAATCCCCATGCAAATATATCACTCTTGGGAGCTGTGGGAGGCCCAATCATGGCCCCTCAAAGATGTGTCCATGCTAATGCTCAGAACCTGTGAATATGTTGCCTTCCCTTGCAGATGTGATTGAGTTAAGGATCTTGAGATGGGGATATCATCTTAGGTTACGCTGTTAGGCTTAACGAAATCACAGGAGTCCTTGTAATAAAGTGGGAGGATTGGAGTCAAGGAGAGGGGACCATGGAAGTAGAGGTTGGACGGATGCAAGGAGAGGGGTATGAGCAAGGAATGGAGGTGCCCCTGGAACCCAAAAAAGGAAAGGAAGCACGTCCTACCCTGGAGCCTCCTGAACGAACACAGCTCTGCTGGCACCTTAACTTTAGAACCTCTGCCCTCTGGAACTGTAACGTAATAAACCTGTGTCATTTTTAAGTCACAAATTTTGTGGTAATTTGTTACAGCCACAATAGGAAATGAATATAGGAGATTTATAATAATGATAATGATAGTGGCAAAATAATAATATACATAGGACACATAGGTTGTCTTGTATATTTATACAGTTTTATATATTATATAGTATATATTTTGCATATTTATACTTTATATATTTCCATTTTTGTACATTTTGTATGCTATATATTTATGTAATCCTCCAAATAATACAGAAACATTTTACAGATGAGGCAACTGAGGCACAGAGTGGCTAAGTAACATTCTCAAGGCCACACAGCTAGGAATGGGCAAAGCTGGCATTCAAATCTAGGCAATTTTTAAAGCCTCTGCAGAGAGCCAGGCACATAGGACCTCCCTGGCAAACAGAGGGCATTATTACTGTTACTTCCACTACATCACATTGCTTCTGTAAAGGGCTCATACTGAAGTGGTGATGGGCCCTCCGGAAGTTTTCTTCTCCTGATTACAAACATAGACTCCAGTGCTGTGTGCCCTCCTGACCCCAGGATCAGAAAGGAACAGCCCTGCCCCTGCTCTATAGGGGCCTAGCCAGGACAGAGGACATGTGGGGAGGAGGATGTCCTCAGGGTGTGCTGTTGAATCATACTTGCAGTCCTGCTCCCCCATCCTTTCTCCTTTGGAAACCACAAATTGCCCAGCCAAATCCTGGTGACAGAATGATGGAGCTGGGCTGGTGCCTGCAGCTGGGCTAAGTCAATAAAGGTAATAATGAACACTAAGCAGAATTTGAACAATGACTGGAAAAATTGCTGCTATTGATATTTCTGGCAGCTATCTGCTGCAGAGCCAGGCTGAAGTGGGTGGTTTCACATGGCGGAGCTCTCTGAGACAAATGATGGCAGCAATGATGAGCATTTGTATTTGTGAGGCTTCTATAAGCATTTTGCCATATATTATCTAATTTTATTACTAGAAAAACCCTGTGAAGTAGATCTCATTTCACAGATGAGAAAAAACAAACCAACACACCCACACAGGGAGGTTGATTTCATTGCCTGACCTCCTGGCCTGGTTGTGGCTTCAGAAAGACAGTGATTTGGGAAGTTAAGTAAGGACAAGCTTGGATAACCTCTGTCAGCATGCTTGGCGCGGGACCATGAGGTCGGGGTGGAGGGTTTCCCACCAGGAGAGAGGCCCACATGGCTTTGGCTCTCCTAAAAGCCCCAGGCCAGCGGAGCTGTGCTCATTTGGAATTGTTCCACCTTGTAAATATTGGAGACTGACCTCCAACTCTGCATTTTTAACCTCCTCTCAATGCTGAGCTTGCTCTTGCTGGATTTATCCTAGAGTCCTCTGCAAAGCACAGCAGTGAATGCTCTTGAACTGTATGGTTTACCACTTATGAGCTTGCCTCGGCAGCATTCTTGGCTTCTAGAAGTGTGCTCTGCACAGAGTAGGTACATGATATACATTTCTGCAATGACGAATTGGTCTGGAGGAAAAAGATTCATGAGACTTGGTTTTCTATTCATGACCCTGTATACTTAGGGAGAACCATTTTCAAATCAATTCACTAGTTTTTTTTTTTTTTTTTTGGTCCTGATTTGTAAGTTTTATTTCACAGTTACATAAGAAGCCTGAATTATTAATCAGCCTCACAATATAGCCACAACGTCCATTATTTTTAAATGATTGCATGTTAGAAGGAAGTCCTAGCATCCAGATGAGAAAACAGGCTTAGAAGGGTGAGTTCAATGTCACACAGGGAATTGTCGGTGGAATCAGGACAAGAAATAATAATGCACATTCCTTAATCAAAAATCACTATGGTAGTTCATATACACATATAGTATTATATTTAACCCTCAACAAACTTATAAGGCCTAGAAAGATTAAATAACCTGCCTACAATACATTGTTTGTAAGAAGAAAGTGAAAAGCATACTCAGATTCAGGCCTACCTGAGTGCAGGGCCTGTACTTTAAGGAACCAACATTCCACTGTCAGAGCTTTACTACGCCTGTTATTAGTTGTTACCTTGTACATTGTACAAGATACTTTCATATTCATTACTTGGTTGGATCATTGTAACAACTTTCAAAAGCAGGTGGTGTTCACCCTATCATCCAGGTAATAAAACTGAAGTCTGTGGAGCTTCACTGCCCAAGGTCACACTGCCCAAGGTCACGGTGCTAGGAAACTGCAGGGCCAGGGCCAGACATACCAGAGTCCCACACTCCATCCTTCGCTGTAAGGCCTTTATTTTTGCACTGGCTGCTGATATAGGCGAGCACAGTGGGAGAGGCAGATGCACATGCGAGGTATGTGGAACAGGATGTGTGTGCCTGGAATATGCAGCTTGGCGCCTCCATTCACCTTGATGCTGATAGAAGACATGCTGTGCTCTTCCCAAGCCCATCAGGAAACAGCACAGCACTGCAATCCTCTGGGTAGGTGGGTGCATTAGTCAGCCTGGCTATCCTAACAAAATACCACAGATCTGGGTGGCTTAAACAAGAGAAATTCATTTTCTTGCAGTTTTGGAGGTTGGAAGTCCAAGTTCAGGGTGTTGTCAGGTCTCCTGAGGCCTCTCTCCTTGGCTTGCCGATGGCTGCTTTCTCGCTGTGTCCCACCTGGCCTTTTCTTTGTGTGTGTATCCCTGATGTTTCTTGTTATAAATACACCAGTCCTACAGCTTTAGAGCCCACTCTTCTGACCTCATTTAATCTTAATAGCCTCTATAAAATTACCTCTTCCAGGGGCGCCTGGGTGGCTCAGTCGTTAAGCGTCTGCCTTCGGCTCAGGTCATGATCCCAGGGTCCTGGGATCGAGTCCCACATCGGGCTCCCTGCTTGGCAGGAAGCCTGCTTCTCCCTCTCCCACTCTCCCTGCTTGTGTTCCTGCTCTCGTGCTCTCTCTCTCTGTCAAATAAATAAATAAAATCTTTAAAAAAAAATAAAATTACCTCTTCCAAATATGGTCACACTGAAGGTTAGAGCTTCAACATATTAATTTGGGGGGCACAGTTTGTCCATAACAGTGGGCATAACAGTCCATAATGCATGGTTGAAATGCATCATGTTCAGAGTGCCCTTCTTTCTGAATGCCTGTTTAAACATATTCTACAGCTGCCAAATTTATGGGCTGGATGAGTTGTTTTTGAAGCTGCATTGCCTCTCCTCCCTAAATATTGTGCTCAAAAGCTTACTATTTAGAAATTGGAATGAGAAAGCAGGAAGAAACAAATGCTGCCATAAACCTTCAAGCGAAAGGAAAAAAAAAGACTGGAGAAATGGAAATAAGTCAACTGATAATGCTCTCGGAGCTGGAAAAAAAAATCGATTGTTACCATATCATCTCTGACAGTGATCTAGTTGAGATCAATTTGGTTAAAGTTAATAACACCTGCATGAGTTCCACTGTAGCAGATTGTCAGTTTTATTACCAGTCCCTTAAGCAATGGGTGCCAGCTTCTAAAATGAATACGAATGGACGCTGGGATTTCAACCATTACAAGAGGATTTGTTAAAAAATACCTCTCTTGGGTGCCTGGGTGGCTCAGTCGTTAGGCGTCTGCCTTTGGCTCAGGTCATGATCCCAGGGTCCTGGGATCAAGTCCCGCATTGGGCTCCTTGCTCAGCAGGGAGCCTGCTTCTCCCTCTCCCACTCCCCCTGCTTGTGTTCCCTCTCTCGCTGCGTCTCGCTCTGTCAAATAAATAAAATCCTTAAAAAAAAAAAAACCTCTCTTGTTCTTTAAACTACCTGAGACAGCCGTCAGCTTCGTGAGTCAAATCACTCCAAGGAGGAAGCTTTAGGGTCTGCATTGGCTGTCCTGCTCTCTGCAGAGGCTGGCCATGCAGCCCTGGGAGGAAGACTGTCTGACTTTGATGAAGGACTCCAGTGCTGTGTCCCTGTCTTCTGGTTATTTTGTTTTTGTAGTCTACCAAGGACTTGTTCCAAGTGGCAGAACCTGCGGAGCTGTTTTTGGCAGGTGTTTTAGTTGTGCTCTGTACCCCAAATGATTGGCCTTTTGCACACTTAGGGTTGGAAACTATACCTCTGTTGTGTTGCAAAACCTAAGGTTTGTGCCCTATCATAGACTGCTTCATTTCAAACTGTTTGAGTTCTTAATTTTTTTTTCGTGTACGTATGTCTGAGTTCCCAAGATCTCAAGGTATGTTGCTTCCATTGCCTGCAATAAAGCCACATGGGGCACTGGTGAGGAAAGAAGATTCTGAGCTCTAATATCGGAAGGAATTTGGAATTGTCAGGACTGGGACAAAAGATTTTATTTTATTTTATTTTATTTTTTATTACATTTTTAAAATTATGTTAATCACCATACATTACATCATTAGTTTTTGATGTAGTGTTCCATGATTCATTGTTTGCGTATAACACCCAGTGCTCTATTCAGTACGTGCCCTCCTTAATACCCATCACCAGGCCAACCCATCCCCCCAACCCCCTCCCCTCTAGGACCCTCACTTTTTCTCTCAGAGTCCATAGTCTCTCATGGTTCATCTCCCCCTCCGATTCCCCCCCCCCTTCATTTTTCCCTTCCTACTATCCTTTTTTTTTTATTTTTTAACATATAATGTATTATTTGTTTCAGAGGTACAGGTCTGTGATTCAACAGTCTAACACAATTCACAACGCTCACCATAGCACATACTCTCCCCAGTGTCTATCACCCAGCCACCCCATCCCTCCAACCCCCCACCACTCCAGCAACCCTCAGTTTGTTTCCTGAGATTAAGAATTCCTCATATCAGTGAGGTCATATGATACGTGTCTTTCTCTGATTGACTTATTTCACTCAGCATAATACCCTCCAGTTCTATCCACATCGTTGCAAATGGCAAGATTTCATTCCTTTTATTGGCTGCATAATATTCCACTGTATATATATACACCACATCTTCTTTATCCATTCATCTGTTGATGGATATCTTGGCTCTTTCCACAGTTTGGCTATTGTGGACATTGCTGCTATAAACATCAGGGTGCACGTACCCCTTCAGATCCCTACATTTGTATCTTTGGGGTAAATACCCAGTAGTGCAATTGCTGGGTCATACTGTAGCTCTATTTTCAACTTTTTGAGGAACCTCCATACTGTTTTCCAGAGTGGCTGCACCAGCTTGCATTCCCACCAACAGTGTAGGAGGGTTCCCCTTTCTCCACATCCCTGCCAACATCTGTCGTTTCCTGACTTGTTCATTTTAGCCGTTCTGACTGGTGTGAGGTGATATCTCATTGAGGTTTTGATTTGGATTTCCCTGATGCCGAGTGATGTTGAGCAGTTTTTCATATGTCTGTTGGCCATTTGGATGTTTTCTTTGCAGAAATGTCTGTTCATGTCTTCTGCCCATTTCTTGATTGGATTCTTTGTTCTTTGGGTGTTGAGTTTGATAAGTTCTTTATAGATTTTGGATACTAGCCCTTTATCTGATATGTCATTTGCAAATATCTTCTCCCCTTCTGTCGGTTGTCTTTTGGTTTTGTTGACTGTTTCTTTTGCCATGCAAAAGCTTTTTATCTTGATGAAGTCCCAAGAGTTCATTTTTGCCCTTGCTTCCCTTTCCTTTGGCGATGTTTCTAGGAAGAAGTTGCTGTGGCTGAGATCGAAGAGGTTACTGCCTGTGTTCTCCTTTAGGATTTTGATGGACTCCTGTCTCACATTTAGATCTTTCAACCATTTTGAGTCTAATTTTGTGTGTGGTGCAAGGAAATGGTCCAGTTTCATTCTTCTGCATGTGGCTGTCCAATTTTCCCAACACCATTTGTTGAAGAGACTGTCTTTTTTCCATTGGACATTCTTTCCTGCTTTGTCGAAGATTAGTTGACCATAGAGTTGAGGGTCCATTTCTGGGCTCTCTATTCTGTTCCATTGATCTATATGTCTGTTTTTGTGCCAGTACCATGCTGTCTTGGTGATCACTGCTTTGTAATATAGCTTGAAATCAGGCAACGTGATATCCCCAGCTTTTTTCTTTTTCAACATTTCCTTGGCGATTCGGGTCTTTTCTGATTCCATACAAATTTTAGCACTTTGAAAAATGTCATTGGAATTTTGATCAGGATGGCGTTGAAGGTATAGATTGCTCTGGGTAGCATAGACATTTTAACAATGTTTATTCTTCCAATCCATGAGCATGGAATATTTTTCCATCTTTTTGTGTCTACATTAATTTCTTTCATGAGTGTTCTGCAGTTCCTAGAGTATAGATCCTTTACCTCTTTGGTTAGGTTTATTCCGAGGTATCTTACGGGTTTTGGTGCTATTGTAAATGGAATAGTTTCTCTAATTTCTCTTTCTACAGTTGCATTGTTAGTGTAGAAGAAAGCAGCTGATTTCTGTGCATTGATTTTGTATCCTGCCACACTACTGAATTGCTGTATGAGTTTTACTAGTAATTTGTGGGTGGAGGCTTTTGGATTTTCCAAATAAAGTATCATGTCATCTGTGAAGAGAGAGAGTTTGACTGCTTCTTTGCCAATTTGAATACCTTTTATTTCTTTTTGTTGTCTGATTGCTGTTGCTAGGACTTCTAGTACTATGTTGAACAATAGTGGCGAGAGTGGGCATCCTTGATGTGTTCCTGATCTTAAGGGAAGGGCTCTCAGCTTTTCTCCATTGAGGATGATATTCGCTGTGGGTTTTTCATAGTTGGATTTTATGAACTTGAGGAATGTTCCCTCTATCCCTATACTCTGAAGAGTTTTAATCAGGAAAGGATGCTGTATTTCATCAAATGCTTTTTCTGCATCACTTGAAAGGACCATATGGTTCTTCTCTCTCTTCTTATTAATGTGTTCTATCACATTGATTGATTTTCGAATGTTGAAGAACACTTGCATGCTGGAGATTAATCCCACTTGGTCATGGTGGATGATCCTTTTAATGTATTGTTGGATCCTATTAGCTAGGATTTTGTTGAGAATTTTGGAATCCATATTCATCAGGGATATTGGTCTGAAATTCTCCTTTTTGATGGGGTCTTCGCCTGGTTTGGGGATTAAGGTAATGCTGGCCTCATAGAATGAATCTGGAAGCTTTCCTTCTGTTTCTATTTTTTGAAACAGCTTTGGGATAATAGGTATTATTTCTTCTTTGAACATTTGGCAGAATTCCCCAGGGAATCCATCAGGCCCTGGACTCTTGTTTTTTGGGAGGTTTTTGATCACTGCTTCAATTTTGTTACTGGTTATTGGCCTATTCAGGTGGTCAATTTCTTCCTCTTTCAGTCTTGGTAGTTTATAGGTTTCCAGGAAGGCATCCATTTCTTCCAGGTTGCTCAGCATATTGGCATATAGTTGTTGATAATAATTTCTAATAATTGTTTCTATTTCCTTTGTATTATTCATGATCTCTCTGCTTTCATTCATAATTTTATTAATTTGGGTCCTTTCTCTTTTCTTTTGGATAAGTCTGGCCAGCGGTTTATCGATCTTATTAATTCTTTCAAAGAACCAGCTTCTAGTTTCGTTGATCTGATCTACTGTGTTTCTGGTTTCTAATTCATTGATCTCTGCTCTAAGCTTAATTATTTCTCTTCTGGTGCGTGGCTTAGGCATTGTTTGTTGCTTTTTCTCTAGTTCTTTAAGGTGTAAAGTTAGTTGGTGAATTCGGGATTTTTCTATTTTTTTGAGTAAGCCTTGGATGGCTATGTATTTCTCCCTTAGGACTACCTTTGCAGTATCCCATAGGTTTTAGACTGATGTGTTTTCATTCTCATTGGTTTCCATGAATCATTTAAGTTCTTCTTTGATTTCTTGGTTGACCCAAACATTATTAAGCAGAGTGGTCTTAAGCTTCCAAGTGTTTGAATTTCTTCCAAGTTTTTTCTTGTGATTGAGTTCCAGTTTTAGAGCATTATGGTCTGAGAATATGCAGGGAATAATCTCAATCTCTTGGTATCAGTTGAGACCTGATTTGTGACCCAGTATGTGGTCTATTCTGGAGAAAGTTCCATGTGCGCTCGAGAAGAATGAGTATTCTGTTGTTTTAGGGTGGAATGTTCTGTGTACATCTATGAGGTCCATCCGGTCCAGTGTGTCCTCAAAGCTCTTGTTTCTTTGTTGATTTTCTGCTTAGATGATCTGTCTATTGCTGAGAGTGGAGTATTGAGGTCTCCTACAATTAATGTATTGTTATCAATTTGACTCTTTATTTTGCTTAACAGTTGGCTTATGTAGATGGCTGCTCCCATTTTGGGGGTGTAAGTATTTTTTTTTAAAGATTTTATTTATTTGACAGAGAGAGACATAGCAAGAGAGGGAACACAAGCTGGGGGTAGAATCAGGCTTCCGGCTGAGCAGGGAGCCCGATGTGGGGCTCGATCCCAGAACTCTGGGATCGTGACCTGAGCCGAAGGCAGACACCCAACAACTGAGCCACTCAGGCGCCCTGGGGGTGTAGGTATTTAAAATTGTTAGGTCTTCTTGTTGGATAGAGCCTTTAAGAATGATATAGTGTCCTTCTGTGTCTCTAACTACAGTCTTTAGCTTAATATCTAATTTGTCTTATATGAGAATTGCTACCCCAGTTTCTTTTGAGGTCCATTGGCATGGAAGATGGATCTCCATCCCTTTGCTTTCAGTCTGGATGTATCTTTAGGTTCAAAATAAGTCTCTTGTAGACAGCATATGGATGGGTCCTGTCTTTTTATCCAGTCTGGAACCCTGTACCGTTTTATGGGAGCATTTAGGCTGTTCACGTTGAGAGTGATTATTGAAGGATATGAATTTATTGTCATCATGTTGCCTGTAAAGACCTTGTCTTTATAGATTGTCCCTGTAAATTTCTGTTCTATATCACTCTTGGGGTCTTTCTCCTTTTATGGGCCAGCTTAGTGGTCACATATTCTTTTAGTTTCTGCCAGTCTTGGAAGCTCTGCATCTCTCCTTCCATTCTAAATGAGAGCCTTGCCGGGTAAATATTCTTGGCTGCATGTTCTTCTCGTTTAGTACCCTGAATATGTCTTGCCAGGCCTTTCTGGCTTGCCAGGTCTCTGTGGATAGGTCTGACGTTATTCTGATGGTACTCCCTCTGTATGTAAGGAATCTTCCCTCTAACTGCCCTTAAGATGATTTCCTTGGTTCTAAGATCTGCCAGTTTTACTATTAAATGCTGGGGTGTTGGACTCTTTTCCTTGATCTTGGGAGGGGTCCTCTCTGCCTCTAGGACACGAATGTTTGTTTCATTCCCCTGATCAGGGAAGTTCTCAGCTACAATTTGCTCAAATATATCTTCTAGTCCTCTCTCTCTCTCCAGCCCCTCAGGGATCCCAATAATTCTGATACTGGAATGTTTCATGGCGTCACTTATCTCTCTGATACTATTTTCGTGGATTTTGAGTTGTTTTTCCCTGGCCTCCTCTTTTTCCTTCTTGTCTATTAATTGGTCTTCTAGATCACTAATTCATTCTTCTGCCTCGCTTACCCTAGCTGTTAGATTATCTAGATTAGATTGGATCTCATTGATAACATTTTTAAGTTCTGCCAGTTCAGCTTTCATTTCTGCCCTTAGAGACTCTATGTTGCCATTAATCGATTTCTCCATTCTAGCTATTGTCTTCACAATTATTACCCTGAATTCCATCTCCGACATCTTGGTTATATTTGTGTCCATTTGTAAATCTGTGGCAGAAGTCACACTTTCTGAGTCTTTCCTATTTTGGGGGTTCCTCGTCTTAGTCATTCTGTTGAGCGGTGGTTGAGGAAATGTACAGAGTCCAAATTATTGACCACAACCCAATCAAGATGTACCTGTTTTATAGGGACCCTAGGGTTGCCAGCCTCTTGTTTTCCCAGCCTGTCTTCTGGGGGAGGGATCTGCTGCCCCTCTGGCAGGGGATGGGCTCAGTGAAAACCGGTTTTGGGGGGCTTTTGTTCTCTGGCGGCTTTCCCTGGTTTCTTTCTGTGTCTCTTCCTAGAGTCAGAGCTGAAGAGATCGTTTCCAACCTTCTGCCTCAGAGCGAAGAGATTGCAGTCTGTTCTTCAGTGAGCTCTCCAGGCCACACTATCTCCGTTTCTGTCTGTGCTGCTATAAACTCCAGCCTCCTGGGTTGTGCGCCCCTCAGCAGCACTCCCGTTCCTTGCCTCCAGGTCAGGACAGTCTCTGCCCTTTGTGCTTCTAAAACCACCAGCCACCCCCAGTTCACAAGTGGGGTCCCACCAATCTGGGTTTCAGTCCAGGGGGCTGCCCTAAAGTCCTTTCCCCGCCACTACCTGTCTGCAAGTCTGTGCCCTGTCCCCAGCCTGGAAGGCTATCATTCACTGGTGGTGTAGAATCCTCACAGCTCCCTCCCCCTTCTGTTTATCTTCCTATATGTGCCTGCGGAATGATGGCTCCCCGCTTCATACCTCAAAACCAACTGCCTATGATATTCTGTTTGTAGAGATCCAGATCTATCTTCTTATATCTCAGGCTGATTTCTTGGGTGTTCAGAGTAGTGTGGTAGATATCCAGCTCAATTCTGGGAATGGTTGGAATAGGGTCCCCTACTCCTCCGCCATCTTTTTTGCAGTTGCCTCCATACAGTTTTCCACAGTGGTTGCACCAGTTTGCATTCCCACCAACAGTGCAAGAGGGTTCCTTTTTCTCCACATCCTCACCAACACCTGTTGTTTCTTGTGTTGATTTTAGCTACTCTGAAAGGTATGAGGTGATAGCTCATTTTTGTTCTGATTTGCAAGATAGTCTTACTTGCAATTTACAGATGAGGAAACTGAGGTTTAGAGACACAAAGGAACCTGCCCACGTTTATCCATGTATATTAGCCAGTGTGATCCAAGTATCATCCTTGGTGTAGGTAAAGGTATAGTGTGGTTAGTTTTATGTCAATTTCGCTAAGCTATTATGGCCAGATGTTTGGTAAAAAATCTAGATGTTTCTGTGAAGGTGTTTTTTATATGTGATTCACATATAACTCCATAGATTTTGAATAATTTTGATTACCTGCCATAATTTGGGTGGATCTCATCCCATTTGTTGAAGAATGTAGGCCTTTTGTTGGCCACCTTTAGATTCCAGCTATAACTCTTTGCTGGGTTATCTCTCTGCCTGCAGATTTCAGACTTGCCTGCTCCCACGATCAAATGAGCCAATTCCTTACAATCCCTCCTCTTTATGTTTTTTCTCTCTCACTATACACACACACACAGACACACACCATTATATGCATATCTTATTGGTTCTTTTTCTCACAGATCTCTAATATGGATATTATTACTCCATTTTACAGATGAAGAAACTGAAGCTTCAGGTCCTATAGGTAATAAAGATTGGAACTTATACCTCAAAATTATTTCTTTCTGATTTCACATCTGGGATATACCAATGATTTCCTTTTTTTTTTTTTATGACAAAACAATCTCATTTTATTATAAATGTATAAACAACCTCTCTGAAGAAGATACTTTCAAATCTATCAATGTGATTTTGTATATTGTGATTATAACTCACAATTCTATCTAATTTTATTGATATGTCTTTGGCCATATTTTGGGGTACATACCAATTAAGAATTACTTTATTTTTTTAAGAAAATTCAACTCTACAAATGATTTCTTTGTGATATTCCCTTCTCCAATTGATTTTTGGGAGAGAAGGAAAGAGGGGATGTATTAATAAAGGAACCTTAGTAGAGCAGGGGAAGGAATCATGAGGAGAGAGAAAGGAGGGCAGAAATAGAGATTGCCACAAAGATGTCAAAATCATCTGCCAGGCTTTCCAGGGTGGCTACAATTTGGCATGGCCATTACTGTAGAGCCATATCACATGGCGATCAATAGGTCCTCTTTGATCCTATCAGACATACCTCCTTATGGCTCATAAACATTCTTATTATTCCCCAGCATGTCACCTTGCCTAGTTCCTGAATGAATAAATGCCATGTTCAGCTTCACCTTTCTGTCTTTACTCCCTCTGTTTTGTTCATTGCCTTCCCAGTCTTACCCAGGCCTCAAAACCCAACCTAAGCTCCCTTATGTCCCAGCCACACCTGCCTTCTTTCAGTGCCTAAAGCATAGTTTGCTTTTACATGCTTCCAAGGTTTTATGAATGTTCTTCCCTGGAAGGCTCTGCAATCTCTCTCCCTTTGCTCAGCCAAATCAGCTTGAGCATCCCTCCTTCTCTAGGAAGTCTTTCCCCTATTAGACATTGTCCCTATTAGACATTGTTGTAGTTGCCTTCCCACCCCCTTTCTATGTCTTCATGATCCTTTTCCCTTTGTAATAATCAGGACACTTAAAATAACTTTTTATTACTCATCACTTTGAAATAACTTGCTCAATGTACACCTCACCCACTATATTTTAAATAATGTAAGGACAGTCCTGTGTCTCTCCTTTTGCTGCTATATCTACAGTCACAGATTCTCTGTGCATGGAATAGAGATGACTTTTAAGAAATATCAGTTTGTTGAATGACAGGAGAATGCTCATTGATCTGACCACTTGCAGAACTCTTAGAACCACTGTGTGCTCAGTGATGGAATATAAACATAGCTGTCAGTCATTATGTGGTTACTATGTGCCAGGAACTTTTCTGCATGCTTCCCATGTCCTCACTCATTTAATTATTGCCAAACTCTAAACAGTGGGTAATATTATTATCCTCTCTAGGTCACAGAGCAGGTAACTGAGGGACAGTTAGGTTGTGAAGCTTGCCTAAGGTTGCATGGGTGTTGAGTGGTAGAGTCAGGATTCTGACCTGGACAATCCATGCCAGAGGTGAACCTTAGCCCTATGCTTTAGGACTTGGTTTTGTTGGGCATCAGGAAAGAGATTAAGGAAATAACTGGCAGCCTAAATTTTCATTACTTTCGTTCATTTATTATTAATTAATTAATTTATTTATTATTAATGATTTATTCATTCAAATATTGTTGAATGCCAGGTTCTGTGTCAAGCTCCAGAAATAGAGTGGTAAACCAAGCCAACGTGGTCCCTGTCTTCACTAGTAGACTTGAGTATGGTGTGTAGTTCTCAAACTTGGCTCACATTAGAACCACCTGGGGTGCTTTAATGGCCTTTAATTTATTAGCTGGCCTGTGGCCTGAGCCTCTACATTTTTAAAACTCTGCAGTTGATTCTAACATGCAGCCAGGGCTGAGAACCACCTCTGTAGTGCTTGGTGCTAAACCAATTTAATATCTCAGTCACCTTGGAAAGTTATTGGACTCCAGAGTTCTGCCCCACCCCTTATGAAGAAAGGGTTCTGGTAGTCTGAACCATACTGCTTGAACTGATCTTGAAGGGGGGATAGGACTTTGGTAGGTGGGAAGGAGTAGAGGCTTTCACTCGTGGTATGCATTATGCACATGCTTTATTATATAGTGTCTTGTTTTAAACATACCTGTTTGATAGCCTCTCTACTAAAAATGTGAACTAGGCATCAGTCTCCGAGTGTGTTAGAAATGTGGCATCTGGGGTTCCACCCCAGAATCTGCATCTCTAACAAGATTTCCAGGTGATTTGCATGTACATTGAAGTTTGAGAACCATGGTTCCCTATTAATCTTGGCCCCTCACACCCACCCAATAAACTAAAGTCCTTGAGGGCCTGGAGCATGATTTCCTAAAAGATTTACAGAAATAGTTTAGGCACACATTGTTTTATTGAATCCACTCAACAACACTGTGAAGTACCTTATTGTTATACCCATTTTTTAGAAATGCAAATTGAGGCTTAGAGAAGTCAAACACTACTTGTTACTTGAAGTCTAGTGCTCTTTCTACTGTAAGACCAAGATTTCTTTTATTCTTCACTGTCCTCCCCAACATCCGATACCATGATGAACCATAAAAATTCAAGTGTCCAAAATTCCTATAAATCATAGATTCTCCAATACATTGAATGTAACCTTGGAAGAATGTGGCCAAAATTGGCCACTTAAAGTTGAAGAAACTAGGGCGCCTGGGTGGCTCAGTTGGTTAAGCGACTGCCTTCAGCTCAGGTCATGATCCTGGAGTCCCTGGATCGAGTCCCGCATCAGGCTCCCTGCTCGGCGGGGAGTCTGCTTCTCCCTCTGACCCTCCCCCCTCTCATGTGCTCTCTCTCATTCTCTCTCTCCCAAATAAATAAATAAAATCTTTAAAAAAAAAAAAAAAAAGTTGAAGAAACTAGACCAGAAACCTCAGAACCCACTGTGTTCAAGGTCACAGAGCTAGTTAGTGAATAATATAATGAGATTAGTGTTCCGATCGTCCGCTCTTCCTCTACACCTTGGCATCTGCCTTCTCATCATTCCTATTCCTGCTAACGCCGTGTTTTGTCTGTTACAAAGAGAGCTTCTTAGAACAGCCTGGTTTTCAAGCCCATTCCAAGACAGAGCCAAATAAGCCCTTTGGGTGGAAAACAGTTTAAAAATATACCTGGGTGGGAAATTACCCTCAATAAACTGTACTAAGATTCACTGTTGCTCCACAAATGCAGGAGGATAGGGACCTCTTATGTAAGTATGTCCGATCCTGAGTCCCCTGCTAGGCCAGGTGTTTGCCGAGCTCAGCCACCTCTGTTCTTGCTGGTCTTCCAGTTTCTCATCAGGGTGTTTTCCAGCCCCAGATAAGTGATGCATCTTTGGCCTCTTCTTAGCATGTAGAAAACTGTGGTCATAACTGTTTTGTTTTTTTTTTTTCCCCAGGGAACAAACAGTGCTGTTGTTTTTGTTCACCTTTGATTTTAACCTGCCGTTAACGTCACATACGCATCAATGGGGGTAATTGCCTAACAGAACAAAGGCTGCTCTGGCTGACTGTACAAAGACAAGTGTTAGCCCTAGTCTTGAAAATCATTCAAGAAGTGGCCCTCTGAATCAGAGCCTGATTCTTAGCTTGTAAGCCCTCTGTCACTTCAAATTTTGTTTTCTCCGTCTTCCTTGCTTTTCCTTAATGCATTTTTAAAGCATGCCATCAACTCGAAAGGGCCAAGTATGCAAATTGGAGATAGGATTGAGAGCTGTTGCTTTCTCATTTGCTCTGTATTTGAGCAATTCCCTACACCAGTCTCTTACTTGGCTTTGGTGTCCCTCCACAGCCAGCAAAACCATTCCCAAGTTTTTAATAAGCAGTTTGACTCCCCCCCACCCCCCGCGTCCCTTTAACTCAAGGTGGAAGTAATTAATATTATTCTAATTGGATAAAGGCAGGGAGGTTCTTTATGACTAAGAATAAGGTCATTGTCATCGATACCCAGTCTTGATCCGCCTGCTAAAGGTGTCACATGCTTCAAATAACTGATTGATGTCTTTGGTATCCATCTCTTTAGGGTAAAACCCATTTATCCAAAAACAAAACAAAACAAATACCCTCCCCACAAAAAACCCTACAAAAATCTCCAATTCTGAGCTTCTGCATGAGACTTGCAGAGAAGTAAACTCTTGCATATATTATTGAGTACCTAAAAACAGTGAAAACCAACAAGGACATTGAAACCCTGATGGTCAGGTGTACGATTTTGGTGGGTTTGCTACTTAACAGAGAAAGGAAAATTCCTGTTAGCTGCCAAGTCCCTAGAAGGCCCATCTTGCCAAATAAAAGCTATGAAGGGGGAGAAAAAAGAGAAAGAAGCAAAGAACTGTGCAAAAGTGGGATGAGAGTGGCTGGTCTTAGGCATGCAGGGGGTACTGGATGTCATTAGATCTAGTTTAGAAGAACCCTGTGGGTTCATTTGGAATGTGTCAATCTCTCTTCACACTCAATACAACTGGCTTGGTTATCTAGTTTCCCAGTCTGCAGGAGATTCAGAGCAATAAATGAGAAGGCATGAAAGAGGCTGTTGGAGGCAGGCACAATGACATAAGCCAGAAAGGACACTGCCAGCTCTGACGGCAGAGAGCAGGAATCTGCAGGCTGAGCAATCTAAAAGGCACAGAAGTCAAAAGCCAGCTATTGTTAGAAGAAAATCCAATAACCAAGGTTCCTAATAAATATTTAGAGCCTTCAGTAAATATTGAGTTATTTCTAATGTACCTTAAGAAGACAGGGAAAATGTAATATTTTCAGAAATGCTTTAAAATGACGTGTTTTGATGTTTAATGGGAGCCTTTTAATCTGGAGGATCCACTGCCATTTCTTTTCCCTCCTGGTATTTTGCTCTAAAATTAAAAAAATATTGGGACACCTGGGTGGCTCAGTCAGTTAAGGGTCTGCCTTTGGCTCAAGTCATGATCTTGGGGGTCCTGGGATTGAGCCCTGTGTTGGGCTTCCTGCTTCAGTGGGGAGTCTGCTCCTCCCCCTGCTCCTGTGCTCGTGCACACAGTCTGTCTCTCTCTGTCTCTAAATAAGTAAAATCTTTAAAAAAATTTATCAAATATTTTTTGAACTCCTAGTTCGTGCTGAGGATACATTGATGAACAGAGTAAGACATAGTTCCTGTCCTCATGTTACTAACCATTTGATGTTCAGACCACATAATTAATGCTTAAATAAAGTTCAGTGAATGAGGATTATTCTGTCAGAATACAGACAAAAGCAAACTTGTGCCATGCAGTAGGGAGACTCCATTCTATGTGAACCCATTGCACAGGGGATGATAGAGTCCGGTCAGACAAGGCTTCCCCAAAGAACTGATCCCAAAGGATGAGAAGTAGGTGAAGAGGAGGGGAGGCAAGACTTCAGAGGCAGAGGAAACAGACTCCTGTGTTGGAGGGGAGCATGAGGTAGGGGTCTGAGAGAAGGTGAGTGTTGGGGGTAAGGGAGGGGGGAGAGTAGGGGGTAGCGTGTCCTTGGATGAGACCAGGGAGGCAAGAGCCAAACCACATCAGGAATGGTGGACATTTTTAATGAGTCCACACTTTAACTTGAAATCAAAGCCATTGCAGGCCAACCTGCTAAGATTTTCATCTTATAAAGATCACTGTGGCTGCCATAGTGGTGGGGAAAGGGTTGTGGGCAAGTATATATGGAAAAAGTAATTGTAATTCAAATGAGTGCTGACAGTAGTTTGTTTTAGATTATGGGTGAGATTGAGTGAGCAGATTCTAAGGATATTTTAGGAGGCAATTAAGAAAATTACTGATTGGTTTCATATGGGGAGTGAGGCGAGGGGCTCATAAAGATGGCTCGTAGGTTTCTGGCCTGCATGAGGGGGTGGTGGTACTCATTCACTGAGACAGGGAGCTCTTAGAAGAGGACTAAGTTTGGGGATTTGGGCTTGTTGAGTTTGAGAGGCCCTTGAGACACCTTTCTTTAAGGGCTCACCATTCCCATCTTGGCCTTATGCTGCAGGTTTCCTTAGAGACCCTGTATACCTCTACTATCTACATATCCCAGTCAGAATGTGAATTTTCTGGGGGAAGGCAAGACAGACTTTTTTTCTTCGTTTGCTGCACATAATGGAGGTTTAACAAGTATGTCTTGAATATGTGACGAGAAATTAGTAACTCCTGGTGAGTGTTTCTAGTGGTGGGTCAGGGGTGATTATCTGAGCCTCAGAGAAATTGAGAATCCCTCTCAGGGCACAGAGTGGAAGTGTTGGGATTCAAACTCAGGTCTGTCAAAGCAACTCTAACAGTATTGAGGTTCACAGGGGAGCTGTGTCAGTCAGGGTCCAAAGAGAAGAGCACATGTAAATTAGGGCTTAAATAGGGACTGTTTACAAAGATGTGGGTAGAGTATAAGAAGGCACAGGAATATATAATAAATGTGTAAGTGGCAGTGGAGCTGTTGTGGTGGGACAATTGGCCTGAGGTCCTCTCACAGGGAGGGAGTCAGGGAGGCCCAACTTCATTTTTCCCTCTTTCTCAGCTTTCCTAGTGGGGCTCCCTGCTTAGGTAAATCCAATAGGAAGCCAGGGGGAGCTCTTGGTATGGTCCTCCAGGGTGAGGTGCAGGATAGAGAAGCGTGGGGAAGGGTGGACAGTGGCTCTGGAAGGTAAATGGAGGATGCCAGTCCAGCAGAGAAGGTGACGTTTAAGCTTGACCTTGAGAGCTGAATATAATGTTTGCCCCATGAGTCTACACAAGAAATAGCTTAGTAAACTTATTTACAATGCTAGGGAGTTTTGATGAAGAATTCGTAGATGAGAAACACCAAATTGTTAAAGATAGAGTGCTGGAAAATATTTTTTGGTAGCTCTGTGGACCCCAGTCTCCTCTTGTGGCAAATGGGAATGTTATTTCCAAAGGTTCCAAAGGACCAAAGTGGAAACT
Organism: Halichoerus grypus; assembly: GCF_964656455.1. NCBI lineage: Eukaryota > Metazoa > Chordata > Mammalia > Carnivora > Phocidae > Halichoerus > Halichoerus grypus. The sequence goes on from NC_135722.1 coordinate 68,454,284, forward strand.
GTATTTGGAAAAAAACCTCCTAAAATGTAAAGTGCTGTGTACAATTCATTATGGTAAAGTAGGAAAGGCCCTAGAAATGCTAGTCACTAGCTGATTGTGCAAGTCAATCTGTGCGCAATCAGTTACTTACAAGCAAAATCTTTTTATGAGGATTAAATGAGATGATACATATAACAGAATATAACATGTAATACGCACCCGGTAGAGGATTATTATTATTTTACAGTCATTTCTCATTCCTACCCTTGAGTCCCTAAGTTCCCTGAAGGTAGGTATACTTTACACATGTCTGTATTTCCCCTAAAACTTGTCAAAACACTTTGTTCACCCCTGTCATAGCTTTTCAGAGGAAAGTGATCTTACTTGGTGCTTATAAAATATTGGGGCCTGTACTTGTAAGCACCCTAGACATTGTGGAAATATTTTGTATGGAACCTCTAGAGAAGCTAGGGCCTCCTACTATTCAATAAGTCAACTTGGGCAAGACCATTAAGGTTTGGGGTGTTTCCTTAAATATGGCCATGTTTGTAATATGATATAGTATTTTTTGTAGTAATATTTGTTTGTAATAATATGTAATGAGTGTGGCCATGTTTTACAGCTAGGGACATGCTGGTAATAGTTCTTGATGCTAAGTAGAGAACAAGAGAGGAGAGGAGTTTAGGGGAAGGAGGAGAGAGCATGTGGATTTTCTCACTGAGATTGAAAACAGCAAATAAGAAATTACTAAGAAATGGTACTTAGCAGAACCAGAGCCTGGAGTACGGTTAGGTAAGTGAGGAATTCATCTCATGGACAAAATTTAAGGCGCCTGCCCCTAAAACTCAGTAATCAATATAAATAATATTTTAATGCAATATTAAAAAAAATCAAATCAACAAACTCTAGCCCACTGGCTGGCTCCTAATTTTGTAAATAAAATTGTACTGAAAACAGGGCTGGGATTAGGATGAGACAAAACGGGTGGAGTGCATGGTAAGACTCTAAAAATTTAGATATTTTGTCCATTATAGATTTTTTGCATTAATTTTTTTATTTTTAATTTTTAAAAGATCACTTTAAAATCGTATTTACTTTGGTTACTGGGTTGTTTTGGTGCCCCTTAAACTTTGTGCCCCCGGAGAATGCCTTATTTGCTTTATCCTAGTCCTTGCCCTGAGCAGAACTATCCTTTTGAGGGCATACTTCATATGCCAGGAATTTAACATAAACTCTCTTATATGGTCTTCATAATATCACTGTGAGATAACCCTTGTTACCTTCATTCTTCACATGAGTAAACAAGCTACAGGATAAAATGACGAGAGAAAGAGTAACTTGCTTAAATGGCATGTCGGACTCCAGAGCTCATTCTTTCTCACTCCTAAGGCCTAACTGACTCCAAATGCTTCTCGTACACCTCAGCTGCTCATCCAGAGCTGGATGGTCTGCATAGGTGGTATCTGTGATTGGTGAGTTTCAGACTCTCCCCTGCATGCCCCTGACAGATGACGCTACATGGGCCGGAGTATTACAGGCCTTGCACTGCTTCTGACTTTGTAGCAGCTAGAAGGAAAATAGATCCTTTTAGCTGCAATGTCTTGGCTGCCAAAGGAGGAAAGAGAGGCAGCTGTTCCTAGAAATACATGCTGTGCCTGTTATCCAAATGGACATCAGCAGGCTCCGGGCGGAAGCACAACACAAGTGCTGGTTTTATGGTTTGAGAATTCCAGTCTGAGGAGGCGATCTTCTAGTTGATTCATTTTACTATTTCAGAGTTCTGTGGTGGATGGGTGTCCTCCTAAGTGCCCCAACAGCTAGAATATGCTCAAGGGGTCTGCCTTTGCCTAAGAACACGCAAGACTCCAGAAGTGGAGATACTCAGCACGGCCTGAATGGCCTTCAGTATAAAATTTGACTATTCCCTTAAAAAAAATGAAAACACTGGGAAGACAAAGTCTGTGAGACATCCCATGGCAGGAATCTAGGAGCATTTCTAATTTCTGTTACTATAAGACTGAGAAAGATGGATTGATACCAATAATTGCTATCAGAATCCTGTGTCACCTCATGAAATAGCAGTACCACTGGCCTGAAAGAGGGAGGAACATCCTTCTTCCTTTGTTTTCTATTTCATTCTGGATCAGAGACCCAGGTCTTTATCAACCAGAAAATTATGTCTCTATCTGTTACAGACTGCATGCTTGTGTCACTGCCCCCACCCCTTTCCTGGCCCCAGAAGGTCATATATTAACATCCTAACCCCTAATGTAATGGCATTAGGAAATGGAGCCTTTGGGTTATAATTAGGTCATGAGAGTGGAGCCTGCAGGAAAGGGACTAGTGCCCTTATGAGAAGAACATATAAGAACAAGAGCTTGTCCCCTGCTACACGAGGATGCAATGAGAAGGGACGGGCATCTGCAAACCAAGAAGGAGGGCCTTCGCCAGACATGGGATCTGTTGGCACCTTGATCTTGGATTTCTCAGCCTCTAGTACTATGAAAAATAAACGTTTGTTGTTTAAGCTACCCAGTTTATGATATATTTGTTACAGCAGCCTGAATTAAGCCACTACCCATCTTCCAAATGGGTAGTATTTTGGGGTAGTGCAAATATTGTCCCCTTCTGCTCACAATTTCTGATCACTCGTTTTAGACCAACAGGCCTCAGAAGATAGCTTCTCAGAAAATAAGGAGAGACAAATGCTGGAAGCAGCGCTTTACCCGCATGAAGTGTGCAGTAAATATTTGTTGAATAAATGATTACAAGAGACATTGGCCTTGTAGGAAAGTGTTACAGCTGGGGCTTGAGACTGGGAGAACACTCATGGTAACACAAGCTGAGGCTATAGGTTAAATTGTATATTTATCCTGAGTTATGAGTATAGGAATATAGATATGATCCCATCTTAGTCCAGCAGAACACTCAAGTAAGGCAGACCCAAACAAGAAATTGTGATTGATTCATGTTCCTGATAACAATATGCGAAGATGATTCCACTAGTATTTAAGTGGATGTGAATGAGGTCAGGTACCACCATGCATTCTGTCCAAAGGCAAGCATTAGCCTATGCAGAAAAAACAGCAACAAAACCCAAACAACAAACAAACAAAATCCCCCATATTCTAAAAAAAGGAAAGAGCCAATTGACCTAAAGACTCAGGAAGTGACTTATGAAGATCCCCCAGGTGCTTGGAAAACTCTCACAAAGTTCTGTGAGATATAAGATCCAACTTCTATGAAACAAGAGCAGGATGCTAGAAGGGAGAAGCTATTAAGATGCCCCATAAGATGAGGATGATTTATAATGACAAGGAAGAGGGACAAAGAAGATAAGATGAGGAAGAATAATAAAACAAGTAAGATTAGGTAGCAAAATTAAAATGCACACAGGAGAGTTATGTATTTTTAAAAGAAATATGACAGAAATAATAAAGATACAAGCAAAGATTAAGGAATTGAATAACAGAATAGAGTTGAATCCAAGAGCTATTTCTTTGAAAAAAATAATAAACTGATACTTTTCAAAGTCTAATAAAGAAAAGGGAGAAACCCAAATGAACAAGAGCTGAAATGACAGGGATTTATAGTAACACAGAAGAGTTACAATTTGAAGAGTTGTACAGAAGAGTTTACAATTTGAAAAATACACTAGAAGAAACTGCATGGTAACATTGGAAATTTGATGAAGTGGATGACTTTGCCTGACAAAAATGTCTTATCAAATTGACTCAAAAACAAGCAGAGAACTTGAATCCATTAACAACCAAGAACTAAATGGACAAGTTATTAAAGAATTATCTCCAAAAACATTTAGACAATTAAAACTTTGAGGAAACAAATGATGCTTTTGTAATAGATCTTTATTACACAAAGTGTATAAAAGCAAAGAAACTTGGGAAAAGCTATCTAAATCATTTTATAAAGATAACATATGCTTATCCACACTCAAACATAGCTCATGCCAAAATTTTTTTTGAAGGACTTAAATAAAAATGAGCAGATTTAACTTGAAAGCATGTTTAGCAGATCATCTACTGTTAGTAGCATTTATCTGAAGAATATAAGATTATTGAATAGCTGGGCATTTATAAGTGTATTTTTCAGACTAATAGCCGATAGAAGAAAGTATGTAATAATCTCAATAAATGAAAATGTGGTATTGATAAAAATGAACATCCAAAACTTAGAAAAAAACAGAGGATGTCAGAAAACTCCTTATTAGCAATAAAAGATACCTACCTTAAAACAACAACAGGTATTTTTTTTTTGAAAGATTTTTTATTTATTTATTTGACAGAGAGAGACACAGAGAGAGCAGGAACACAAGCACGGGGAATGGGAGAGGGAGAAGCAGGCTTCCCGTGGAGCAGGGAGCCCGATGCGGGGCTCGATCCCAGGACCCTGGGATCGTGACCTGAGCCGAAGGCAGACGCTTAACAACTGAGCCACCCAGGCACCCCAACAGGTATTCTTTGAGTGAGTCATTTATTCAACAAATATTTATTGTCTATTGTGTATCAGATACTTTTTAAGCCATTGGGGATACACCAGTGAAAGAAACAGACATAAACTTTGCCATCCTGGAGCTTAGATTGGAATGAAATGATATTTAATACAAAAAACCCCATATATAGCATGTTGATATTTACAAGCGTTAAGAGGGAGAGTAAAGATGAATGGGGAATAACAAACATTTGGAGGGAGAGGCACTGCAATTTTAGATTTGGTGGCCAAGGAGGGCCTCCCTAAAGGTAATATTGGGATAAAAAGCCTGGAGAAGGTGAGGGGATAAACCATGTGAGCACCTGGGAAAAATTCATTCAATAGAGAGGGAATTCAGTAGATGATAGATAGAGCCAAACAACCTGCAGTGAGAACAGTGTGAAGTGAGGTCAGAGAGGTAGTGGGGTGGCAGGGGGAGAGATCACGATTAGACTTGCAGGTCAACAGGACATTGGAGGGGGCTGAGATTGGATCACTGGAGTACTGTGTTGAAATTAGGCTAAAGGGGACACAGGAAAAACAGGGAAACTAGAAGGGGCCTTTGCAACGATCCAACGGTAGGGGCTTGGATCAGGGTGGTAGCAAAGGTGATGCGGAGAAGCCACTAGATTCTGGATATATTTGAAAGATACGACCAACAAGAGTTTCTGAAGGATGGGGTATGGGGTAGGAAAAGAAGATGAAATTGCCATTTCTTGAGATGGGAAAGGCCTAGGGGAGCTTGTTCAGGGGAAACATCAGGAACTCCATTTGGGATATGTTAGGTTCGCTGTGGTTGTTCAACGTCAAGTGAAGATGTTATGTAGTCAGTTGGTTATCCAAGGCTGGAGTTCAGAGGAGAGGTCTAGAGACAGAGATTTGTGAATTATCAGCATATTTGTGTCACTTAAACTATGAAATGATACGATCTAAGACAGCTTGTACTCTTGAATTTTCTTTTCTCTCCATATCTTTTCAATCTCCTTTGAGGTTTATCTCATAGGTGGATTGAATGTATGTGTGATGGTCCCACAGGATGACCTTTCCATTTTCTTTGTTTTTAGGTCTGTGCCATTGGGGCAATAGAGTAGTCTCTATTGCTTCTGTACAAGGGAATTTGAGCTTTAAAACCAGACACTTCCAGGTCTCAAAACCAGTTTTGCAATTTGTATGTTTTGACCTTAATTATCCTTTCAGCCCCGTTTTCCTGATCTGAATCATAACACATCTGTAGTGACAATAATGTTATCTACCTCTCAGAGGTGTTTTGAAGATTAAATGAGAGAGCATATATAAAGTAAATAAGTAAGCTCTTGGTAACTAATAAAAGATCTGGAGTTGTTTGTTAAGTAAATATGAAATGAATAAACCGTCCCAGGACTTGAAGGCTATGATACTGTTGATATATACTGATGTGTTCTCAGGATGACAGTGGACTGTATTCCCTAAAATAAGATATAATGTGGGAAGTCCCCAGGCTGTACTCTCCATCTGAAGTAGATCCTCTTGTTCTTTCCCCCAGAGTAGCTTCCTGCCTTCTTTGAAATTCAGAGTTTACATTCTTAGTGTGGACATCCCAGACATCCCCCTCTGCTGGGACAGATGGACCAAACTCCCAAAACAAAAGATGAGGCTTCTGTGGAGAAAAGGTGTTATGAACCTGCTGCCTGAGGGAAATCTTCCCTCTCCTCAGCATTTTATGGCTAACAATGCCTATAAGTCTCATTTTGTATTGTGAGTCTTCTGAGCAGACATAATGTTTCCCTAAGTCTTTCAGGATTTAAATTAGGCTGTCTGCACCACATGGTTTATACATGAGTCCACGGTTTATAACACAAAGACATAATTGGAAACAGAACAATTCTTGATGGGCTATTTGCCCAGGATCCTTCAGTGTCCCAGATGAAGGGAGGTAGCAAAATTCCACTGATAATGGAAGCTATACATTCATGTATTCATTCAACAAACATTTGCTAAGCACCATCTGGCCAAGGGCAGATTACCAAACTATTGTTATCAACACAGCCTGCTTCTTGAAGGGATTTAAAAGACAAATTTTCCTTTGACATGTTCAACTCAAGCCCGATGGCTAGAGATAACAAATAAACAAAGGTTTGCTATTCTTCAACATTCTTGTCCCTCTCCTGAGAGCGGGCAAAGTATAGTCAGGTTCTGCTTACCACCTGCCCCTAGCCCTCATTCCTACAACTCTAAGTGAGACACTATCAAGTTTATCAGTGTGTAGTGTTTCTGTTATCCAGCCCAAATTACAAACTATATAGTTGTGTCTTTATTTTAGTAATCATCGCATGTGTTAACTTGTTAGCTTGTGAGTATAAATCCCAGCCCCTTCTAGCTCTCAGTAGAACCTGAGTGACTTGAGTTTGGAGCAGTGATGAATTTGCTGAAGAAAAACGGACACTTGGTCCCATATGTATGCATGTGTGTGTGATTCTTGAATGATTGCATTATTTTTGCTGTTTATTTTAAAATTTTCACATGTGAACATCTTTGCAGTCCCAACTAGATTGATTCTCTTCATGAATCTGTATCATATTATAACCTCACAATTTTTGGTACTCCTATAGTTACCTACTGTGTTTGGAGTGCATTTAGCTGAATGATCATACACAGTAGTCACAGAAATACCTATTTAATAAATCAAAATTTGATTAGAGAAAGGAAAGATAGAGAAGGGAATATGACATAATGGATGGGTGGATGGAATGAGAAGTGATCACATTAGCTCTCAATTAGTGAGTGACAGGGTAAGAGAAGGAGAAAGATATTCTTAGTCTTTGTAAGTCATAGCTCAGCTTGCCAAGCTCGTGAAACTGAGGTCTATGGAAAAGAAGTATATTCTGATACATCAATCATTCCTGCTCAAAATCTGGGATTCTCTGATCTTAAGAGGCCATGTTATATAATTTTATGATGTTACTTTCAATAAGACGTTGCCTTTCTGTATTAATAGACTGAGTATGGAGTCTTGAGCATAATTGCTGTTTGGTCAGTTCTTTTTTAATGGGTGGGTCAGGGGCTCTGCAGAGGTGGTGGTGGATATGAAAGTGCTCTGAAAGCAACTTTCAGTGTTACCTTGAGCCAGTTGACTTGGGCAATTACCTGTACTTAGTGATAGTCCACCAATGTTTACTGAACAGCACTGCCATGTGCTAAACACTATCACATAATTGTCCCATTTAAATGCTATAATAACTTGATAAATTAGATTGTTTTCAGATGAGGAAAATAAGTTTTATCAAGGTTAAGTGGCCAAGATCACCTACTTGGAATTTGTAGAGCTGAATAGCCTTGTTTTTCTATATTATACTGCCTCTTATATTTACTTAGCCCTGAGAATCACATTGAGCTGCCTCTTTGCCTATTGATCAATCTGAATGGACTGTGGGTTAGGGGAAGATCTGAAGAAATTTCCACACATACCTCCATTGTCATTCTGTTGCATTAAACTACTTACCAATGAGGTATGAGGCAGTATGCTAAGCACTTAATATGGATTATTACATTCTATCCTTGTGAGATATGTGCTGTTACCTGCATTATGTAGAAACAGATAAAGCCACAAGCAATGCTCAGAGAAAAGTAAAACTTGATTCTTAATCATATCCTGTTAGTGGCGGACACTTCTCCATGGATCTTTCATGTTTCTGTGAAACTTGTAAGCCCAAGAACTGATGGCCTTTGTTCTGGACTATCTTTTCAAGGATGTTTGCATGATGAAGATTGGAAGATAGGGATAGTGTCCGTCTGGGCAAAGGTTGAACTGGCTTAATGTCTACAGCATGCTGACTACCTGTTATAAAAGATTTGGCTCCCCCAAGCTCAGAGTTCCTCTTCTGGAACATAGCCCACTGTGTGTACATGTGTCAGCCGACCCTTTTTGTATCAGCCCATGGGAACTAGGGCTTGGAGAAATGACAAAAATGCTTATATTCCGTCTATTGCTATTGCTGTGAGTAACAAACTGAACTTTGTCTCTGATCCAAGAGTGTTATATTTAATACCAGCATCCTTGAAACTGTGATAAGCTAACTTGTTAGCTTGTGAGTATAAATCCCAGCCCCTTCTAGCTCTCAGTAGAACCTAGATTTAAATTCAAGTCAGTCTGACTCCAAAACCTGTATTCTTCACCACTACACTCTTGTGCTAGAAGTTGTGTGTTTAGAGGTGAAATGATATAAGTAGAATAAAATCTTTTTTTTTTTAATTTTATTATGTTATGTTAGTCACCATACAATACATCATTAGTTTTTGATGTGGTGATCCACGATCCATTGTTTTCGTATAACACCCAGTGCTCCATGCAGTATGTGCCCTCCTTAATACTCATCACTGGGCTAACCAACCCCCCTCCCCCCTCCTCTCTAAAACCCTGCTTGTTTCTCAGAGTCCATAGTCTCTCATGGTTCATCTCTCCCTCTGATTTCCCTCCCTTCATTTTTCCCTTCCTTCTCCTAATGTCCTCCATGCTATTCCTTATGTTCCACAAATAAGTGAAACCATATGATAATTGACTTTCTCTGCTTGACCTATTTCACTTAGCATAATCTCCTCCAATCCCATCCAAGTTGATGTAAAAGTTGGGTATTCATCCTTTCTGATGGCTGAGTAATATTCCATTGTATATATGGACCACATCTTCTTTATCCATTCATCTGTTGAGGGGCATCTCAGCTCTTTCCACAGTTTGGCTATTGCAGACATTGCTGCTATGAACATTGGGGTACATTTGGCCCTTCTTTTCACTACATCTGTGTCTTTGGGGTAAATACCCAGGAGTGCAATTGCTGGGTCATAGGGTAGCTCTATTTTTAATTTTTGAGGAACCGCCACACTGTTTTCCAAAGTGGTTGTACCAACTTGCATTCCCACCAACAGTGTAAGAGGGTTCCCCTTTCTCCACAACCTCTCCAACATTTGTTGTTTCTTGACCTGTCCATTTTTGCCATTCTAACTGGTGTAAGGTGGTAGCTCAATGTGGTTTTTTTTTTTTTTTTAAAGATTTTATTTATTTATTTATTTATTAGAGAGCGAGTGAGAGAGAAACAGCATGAGAGGGGACAGGGTCAGAGGGAGAAGCAGGCTCCCCACTGAGCCGGGAGCCTGATGTGGGACTCGATCCCAGGACCCTGGGATCATGACCTGAGCCGAAGGCAGTCGCTTAACCAACTGAGCCACCCAGGCGCCCTCAATGTGGTTTTGATTTGAATTTCCCTGATGGCTAATGATGATGAACATTTTTTCATGTGTCTGTTAGCCATTTGTATGGCTTCTTCAGAGAAGTGTCTTTTCATATCTTCTGCCCACTTTTTGACTTGATTATTTGTTTTTTGGGTGTTGAGTTTGAGAAGTTCTTTATAGATCTTGGATACCAGCCCTTTATCTGTAGTGTCATTTGCAAATATCTTCTCCCATTCTGTGGGTTGCCTCTTTGTTTTGTTGACTGTTTCCTTTGCTGTGCAGAAGCTTTTTATCTTGATGAAGTCCCAAAAGTTCATTTTTGCTTTTGTTTCACTAGCTTTTGGAGATGTATCTTGAAAGAAGTTGCTGTGGGCGATGTCAAAGAGGTTACTGCCTAAGTTCTCCTCTAGGATTTTGATGGATTCCTGTCTCTCATTGAGGTCTTTCATCCATTTTGAGTTTACCTTTGTGTATGGTGTTAGAGAATGGTTGAGTCTCATTCTTCTGCATGTGGCTGTCCAATTTTCCCAGCACCATTTATTGAAGAGACTTTTTTCCATTGCATATTTTTTCCTGCTTTGTCAAAGATTATTTGACCATAGAGTTGAGGGTCCATATCTGGGTTCTCTATTCTGTTCCATTGGTCTATATGTCTGTTTTTGTGCCAGTACCATGCTGTCTTGGTGATCACAGCTTTGTAATATAGCTTGAAATTGTGCAACGTGATGCCCCCAGCTTTGTTTTTCTTTTTCAACATTTCCTTGGCAATTCTGGGTCTTTACTGATTCCATACAAATTTAGGATTGTTTGTTCCAGCACTTTGAAAAATGTCATTGGAATTTTGATCGGGATGGCATTGAAGGTATAGATTGCTCTGGTTAGCATAGACATTTTAACAATGTTTATTCTTCCCATCCATGATCATGGACTATTTTTCCATCTTTTTGTGTCTTCTTCAATTCCTTTCATGAGTGTTCTGTAGTTCCTAGAGTATAGATCCTTTACCTCTCAATTGATGCAGAAAAAGCATTTGATAAAATACAACATCCTTTCCTGATTAAAACTCTTCAGAGTATAGGGATAGGGGGAACATTCCTCAAGTTCATAAAATCCATCTATGAAAAACCCACAGCAAATATCATCCTCAATGGGGAAAAGCTGAGAGCCTTTCCCTTAAGATCAGGAACACGTCAAGGATGCCCACTCTCGCCACTATTGTTTAACATAGTACTAGAAGTCCTAGCAACAGCAATCAGACAACAAAAAGAAATAAAAGGTATTCAAATTGGCAAAGAAGAAGTCAAACACTCTCTTTTCACAGACGACATGATACTTTATGTGGAAAACCCAAAGACTCCACCCCCAAATTACTAGAACTCATACAGCAATTCAGTAATGTGGCAGGATACAAAATCAATGCACAGAAATCAGTTGCTTTCTTATACACTAACACCGCAACTGTAGAAAGAGAAATTAGAGAAACAATTCCATTTACAATAGCACCAAAAACCATAAGATACCTCGGAAAAATCTTTTTTAAAAAGATTTAATTTATTTATTTGAAAGAGACAGAGCATGCAGTGGGGAGGGGCATAGGGAGAGGGAGAGAGAGTCTCAAGCACACTCAGTACTGAGTGCAGAGCCTGATGCAGGGCTCAGTCTCACAATCCTGAGATCATGACCCGAGCTGAAACCAAGAGTCAGATGCTCAACTGACTGTGACACTCAGGTGCCCCTAAAATCATTTTGCTTTCTTCCTCATGGGGCTATCTTTCCATTCAAGTATTTTTTTGGGGGAAATGGCAATTTTGACTTCTATCTCAAAGCCACTTCACTTTTTGTTTTCCTGACATTAGGCCATTTTTAGAAGGTGTTTTGGACTCTGACAGTGAAGTCCTGCTTTAGTAACTAGGCGGGGGTGGGGGAAGAAGTCTGTGGGTCTGTTGGCTCAGTAGAGATAAGACAGGGGAATTTATCTGGGGCCCGAGCAGGAAAAGTAGTAAGAAATGTGTCACTTTTTTGTCCATCTCACTTGTCCTACCATACAGAGGGAGGATTAGGTCTAAATTGTATGGTCATTGGCTTCTTGTGCCTAGTAATTCATAGTCTGCCAGTCTGTCTGAACTTATCCTGCTCGCTGAATTTACCAGTGATATGCTACACATATATAGTTCTTTACAGTTTATAAATTACAGAAAGCTAAGCAATGGTATCTATTTGATCATAGTAACCATTTTTGAAAGACAGAAAACTAAGGCTCACAGAGGTCAAGTGACTTGCCCAGAGTCACATAGTTCCAGAATTAGAACTTGAATCCAGATCTATTGATTTCCTGCTCAATATCCTCTCTGCAACAATCTCTCACTGAATTTTTTTTTCAGCAAGAACTAGTCTTTATGCCCTTTCAAAGGATGTCCATGCTTTCACAAGATAGGAGCCTTCAGCTGACCTCAAATGAGCACTAATCAAAATAATTCCAATGTGGTGGGGAGTGATTGAGACTTTGCTTCTCCTACGTCCCAAACTAAAGGAGAGCATGGAGATGCATCTTGGGCATCAGGGAGCACACAGCAAGCATTTGAGATGTATGGATTGAAGCACAAATTAATGGGATTTCTCTCTGTAGAATTATGTATACCATCTCTGCCACCATCTTATCATTAGCTAGGCACATACTTTATTAGCAATCTATTCCTACCACATAGGAATGTTGTCAGATAATTCCCAGAGTAAAAGTATCTCCAGTGTCTTGAAGTTTTCTTTTTCCTTTCCAATTTCCTCAAACCTTTATTATATATTATGTAAAAAGTACTGTGCTGGTAGTTGAGGGGTTTACAATGATGAATAGCAAGTAATGACAATAACCCTCTCCTAGAGTATTTGTGTTCCATTGGTGATTTCAGTTGCATACATGACTTGCTCCAACTCAAAAAAGAATGAAATAATACTGTTGTAGAATAAAAGGCAAGTCATGGAACTGAGCAGAGAAATGTTGAATGATGTCTGATTAGTGCTACTGGTAACAACTTGATAAAGCAGCTGTATTTGACCTGACTGAGTCTTCCTGGATGAGTAGGATTTTGGTAGAGAGAGGTAGAGAGGAGACCATGCCTGGTAGAAGGAACCAAATGGACATAGGAATGGAAACTGAAGATGAATGTTCTGTTTGAGGAAAAGGCAGAAGTACAGGATTCATGGAAAAATATGAGAGGAAATGAAGATGGAGAAGTAGGATAGGGCTAGACTAAAGAGCTTTGAGTGCCCCTGAAGGACAGTGTCCATTGATCAGGAGGCTATGAGGAACCACTGAAGGTTTCTGGGGAGAGGTATAGCATGATTCATACTCTATTTCATATCTCCCTCTTGACCCTGCAACACTATTAATTACAAAAATTGGCTTAATTTTGTAGAAGCAGAAGTGGAAGCTTAAAAAACATAAGTAACTTTCCCTGTGTCATCATACTGGTGACAAAGCAATGCTTCTGGCCCAAGTCTCATTCCTACTCCGTGACTACCCAGCATGGAAAATGGCCACCTGAATTGTACTTTCCGTCAGTATTAAGGAATGAAAACAGAGTGTTGAAGGTAAATGGCCTGTTATAATTGCAGTAGGGATAATTGGCAGTATCTTCTCGTTTTCTAAATCAAGGATTCTCAAATTTTAGGGTGCACACAAATGACCAGATTCTGACTCAAGATCTGTGAAAGGATCTGAGATTCTGAATATCTAATAAGTTCCCTGGTGATGGGATGCCTTTGATCCTTGAACCAAATGCAGCATAACAAGCCTCTCTGACATGCCTCTTGTCTTCTAGCCCTATGTTTGAAGACACGTGCACTTCAGATTTAACATACTGTCTCCAAATTAGCTCAATAACCTTTTCCCTTCAGTGTTATTCCACCTGGCTTGTGTCCCTGGATCACGGCAAATTGAAATTGAATATGCAGAAACACCTGACGGTATCTGTCCCATTCTAGGGGCACAAAAAGTTTAGCTAACTCTTTTCTTATTGATGATCACTCTTTTCCTCTACAACCCACTCTCTTCTCTCACTGACTCCTTCCAAATGAAAATACGAATTAAGTCTTTTGGGTACAAAACCAGTGAAAAATTAAGATTTTCTTTTTCTTGAAAGAAAGTTTAAAATTTAAAGAACTTTAGAATTACCACTTCTAAGCCGAGCTCAGTTGGTGATTTGGAAGTTCAGAAATTAAACTATGATGCTTTAGGCAGTTTCTGCCTTGGAAGATCTGAGCTCTGTTCAAAGCAGCCCCCAGGCCGTGCAGGTTTCTCTCCTTCCTGTATCATCTCTGTGAATTCTGATGAGCAGGTTCTCAGTTGACAGTGCCAACAGCAATACAACTCTCTGCCTGATTTGCTGTCTACCATTAGCTTTCCCTTCTTTTCCATTCCTCTGCCTTTTCTTTCTTTCTCTATGTGCTTTGAAGCCTGTCTCATCATTTTCCTTTGATCTCTTGTTTCCCTAACTTCTTTCTATTGCCTTTTTGTCAGGTGTCATGGGATTAGTATTAGCTGGCATGGTGGAGTCATGAGGCTGTAGGCAGAACCTAGTCTCTATTCACAAACACATGAAATATGTGTTGCACCTGGAGAAAACTGAGTGATCCCTTGGTCAGTCTCTCTTGAGACAAAAAACAATACACTGCGAGACTCAGAGAGACACAGTGATTTTTCCAGAGAGTTCAAATCTCCTGACCCTATTAGACACATGAACTTTCCCCTATATATGTCCCTTTTTACTCCCTGATATGGGGAAGGGGAAGAACTGACAGCCTTACTGTGTTGCAGATACTGTACTGGGTAACTTACATTTACAGCTAATATAAGCCTCACAAAAACTATGGAAAGTGGGAATTACTGTCCCTATGTTACAGATGAAGAAAAAAAGTTTCAAGGAAGTTAAGTCCATTTCTTAAGCCTGTTCAGGAATCAGTGGCAGAACCAATATTAAAACCTAAAGCTATCTAATAGCAAATCCATGGAAGTTGCAAAGATTAGAGTGGAGATTAAATGAAGAAAAGGAACAAAGAGTAGAAAATACCAACAAAAGCAAAAATTGCTTCATTAAAAAAAATCAATAAAATTGATAAACTTCACACTAGATGAATCTGAAAAAAATAAGGGAGAACACAAATTGCCATCATCTGAAATGAGAGTGTCAGCATCACTAGAAATTCTACCCAGGCATTAAGTGCATAGCATCAATAGAATGAACAGCTGTATATGCATAAACTGGAGAAACTAAATTGACAAATCCCTTACCAAAAGCAAATCTTAGAAGTGCCTTTTATTTATTAAATAAGTTGGTTTCATAGTTAACAAACTTCCCACCAAGAAAATTCTAGGGCCAGATGGGTTCACTGGTGAAGTCTATCAAATATACAAAGAAGAAATAATACAAATCTTATAAAACTCTTTTAGAAAATATCTGAGGTCAACACTAATCTGATACCAAAACCAGACAAAGATTAGAACAGAAATCTATAGACCAATATGCCTCATGAACAGAAATGCAAAAATCTTCAAAAATGTATTGCCAAATAAAATCTAGCAATATATCAAATGGATAATAGATCAGGAACAAATGGAATTTGTTCTGGGTATTCAGGCTTGGTTTAACTAATAAATCACTGTCATTCAATATATTAACAGGATAAAACAGAAAGTATCTTTTCATTAGATGAAAAAAATACTTAAATATTCAATACCCAGTCATGATCAAAACAAAGCAAAAATAAAAAAATCTTAGCAAATTAGGAACTCAAGGAAGCTCCCTCAACCAGATAAAAGTCATGTCTGTCAAACTTACAGCTAACACACTACTTAATGATGAAATATGTAAGATTGTGAAAATTTAAGGATGTTCACCCTTATCACTACAATTCAGCATTTTACTGAAGGAACTAGACAATGTAATAATATACAGAAAGGAAACAGTCATAAAGAGTAGAAAGGAAAATAAAAACTCAGACTACTTGTTTGTTATGTTGAAATTCTAATGAGTTAAAAAAATAAGTACTAGAACTAACAAGTGAATTTTTCAAAGACACAGTATACAAAAATCAATAAGCAAAGTCAGTTTTATTCTATGAACTAGCAATAATTGGAATATGGCATTAAATAAAAATACAATTTGCTATAGCATCAAAAATATGAAATATTTAATTAAAAATATGCAAGCACTCTATAATTAAAACTATAAAACACTGCTGAAAAAATTAAGAACTGCCCATATGAATCTTGTAATCTTTAAGTCTAGGTTTCACCTTCAGAGAAAAAAGAGTGAAACATGTGATTGGTTCATAAAAACCTTGTCCATGCACAAAAAGATTTGTATACACATGTTCGACAGCTTTATTCATGATTGCTGAAATGTGGAAAGGGCCAAGATACCCATTAATAGGAGAATGGAAAAATAAACTGTGGAATGTTCACACAATGAAATACTACTCAGCAATAAAATGGAGCAATTTCTGATAATCCAAAAACATGGACGAATCTCAAAAATATGCGAAAAGAGAAGCCAGACAAAAAAAGAATACATATAATTCCATTTATGTAGAATTCCTAAGTAGGCAAAACCAACTGATGTTGGTTGCTTCTGAAGGGGTTATAGTGATTTGCTTGCAAGAGACACAAGGGATTGTTCTGAGGTCATGGAAATGTTCTATGCCTCGACTTGTGTGTATGCTACACGAGTTTTATCTCTATCAACTTCTTTCTACCCATGCACTTAGGATCTGTGTATTTCGCTGTATGGTAATTTATACCTCAATAAAACATTGAATAATGTTATTTCAGCTAAAATGTCTCACTGGCTAGGCAGAGGACATCAGACCTGCTAAGAGGGCTCTGTGCTTGCTAAAGGGATGAAGCATGAAATGGGCTCACTGCTAAGCAGATCTATTGAGACTACTACTTCCCAAGTTATAAGAAATGTGGATGGAAGGGAGGAATCAAGTGAGTGCAGAACAATTAAATATGAAAAGAGGGAAATGATGACATGGTCAATGCGATTGAATAAGGACAAACAGAACTCAGGAGGCACTTAATATTTTTGGGATATGTGTTTATTTTCCTCTCTTTAGGGCTTAGTGTTTTTTTCTATAAAAATAGGGTGCCAGACTGGGTGAATCTTCCCCTTTGGTCATCCATCTCGTGATGAGAAAGGAAAGAGGTGATTCATGGAATGCCTTTTGCTTGACTGGCTTAGGAGATTCCTTCCCCAGATTGTGTTCATTGGTCATGTGTTACTTAGGAGAACATCTATTCATTCAGTAGATAACTACCATGTTGCTGTTACATGCACAGTGCTCCTCAAGGTGCTAAGGATGCACCAAAAACCAATCAGGTAGGGGCACCCAGCTGGCTCAGTTGATAGAGATTTGACTCTTGATCTCGGGGTTGTGAGTTCGAGCCCCATACTGGGTATAGAGATGACTTCAAAAATAAAATCTTAAGGGGCGCCTGAGTGGCTCAGTCATTAAGCCGTCTGCCTTCAGCTCAGGTCACGATCCTAGGGTCTTGGGATCGAGGCCCACATCGGGCTCCTTGCTCTGCGGGAAGCCTGCTTCTCCCTCTCCCACTCCCTCTGCTTGTGTTCCCTCTTTCACT
The DNA here is from genome assembly GCF_964656455.1 of Halichoerus grypus. NCBI lineage: Eukaryota > Metazoa > Chordata > Mammalia > Carnivora > Phocidae > Halichoerus > Halichoerus grypus. Next base: position 68,471,589 of record NC_135722.1, read on the forward strand.
GTATCTCTCTCTGTCAAATAAATAAATAAAATCTTAAAAAAATAATAAAAAAATGTTAAAAAACAAATCAGGTTAAGTCTGTTCTCAGGGGGTTTACATTCCAGTGCAAATGTAAATGTAGAATTTACATCGATCTGTAAACAAGCTAAAATATACATACTATGTGTGTGGTGATAACACTGTGAGGAAAAATTAACAGGAATTAATAGGAAGTTCTGAGCCAGTGGCAAGGGACTTTTTATATAAGGTGGTCAGGATGCCATTGCTGAACATATTCTTTTGAGAAGAACCTTAAGTAAATGAAAGAGTATATGGCATGGCATCTGGTGGGAAGTTATGCCAGGTAGAGAACAGCAAGTGCAAAGGCCCTGAGGTAGGAGCATGTTTGGTGGTATGAGAAATAGCAAGGAGATCAGTGTGGCTGGAGAAGAGTGAATAAGGAAAGAATGGTAGGAGGTGAGGTCAGAGAATTAACTGGGCAGATCTTGTAGGCCTAGGTCATTAGAAGGACTTTGGCTTTTACTGAATGAAATGGGACCTTTGTTTCTTTTTGGTTTGTTTTTCAGCAGAGAAGATTTGACTTAGGTTTTCATAGGATAACTCCTAGTGCTGTGTGGGTTAGCAAGGACAGGATTAGGGACTACAGTTAGGAGAGTCCTGCTTCTCCAAGCAGGACATGATGGTGGCTTGACCCAGGCTGGTGCTTGTGTACATGGAGGATGTCTGGAGTGTAACTGTGTGATGGGTCAAGGTCGAATGAACTTCTTCTCAAGAGTCGTTTTAGCCCCCAGTGACTTCTCTTTCTAAAGCAATCCTTCTTTCTTATGCCTTAATGTCTTGCAAGAGACATTTCTGCTGTAGGTGGGCTCCTGAGGACCTGGCTCAGCTGCTCCAGAGGGTCCGCAGTGTGATGGCCGTGCACAGCACAGGGATGATCCAGGGGTTGGGGGAGCAGCCAGACCAGGGCACAGCCTTCCCTTCTAGTCTTGCTCCCACTTGCCTGGACTTTTATTTTGTAACTGGAGGCATTTATGCTGGTCAATTTTTAAAAAAATTTTCTCCAAAGTAAATATGATGAGCTCGCATTATGATAGTTCAGCCCCATTTCCCTGAAGGAGGATGGTTGGAGTGAGAGGTAACAGTATCCATAAAAGACTGATTCTTCCTCTGGAATGTAATAGATGACCAACTCCTCAGGGAGCCTTTGGGACTAAAATATAACCTGAATATTAAACAGTGTGAATTTGCCAACACCAAAGAAATACACATAATTAAAAGAAGACATTATGAGCAACGATATGCTAGCAAATTAGATAACCTGGAAGAAACGGATGCATTCCTAGAGATGTATCAACTACCAAAACTGAACTTGGAAGAAATAGAATACCTGAACATACCTATAACCACTAAGGAAATTGAAGCAGTCATCAAAAATCTCCCAAAAAACAAAAGCCCAGGGACAGATGGCTTCCCAGGGGAATTCTACCAAACATTTCAAGAAGAATTCATACCCATTCTTCTGAAACTGTTCCAAAAAATAGAAATGGAAGGAAAACTACCAAACTCGTTTTATGAGGCCACTATTACCTTGATCCCCAAACCAGACAAAGGCCCCATCAAAAAGGAGACTTACAGACCAATATCCTTGATGAATACAGATGCAAAAATTCTCACCAAAATACTAGCCAATAGGATCCAACAGTACATTAAAAGGATTCTTCATCCCGACCAAGTGGGATTTATCCCTGGGCTGCAAGGTTGGTTCAACATCTGCAAATCAATCAACGTGATACAATACATTAATAAAAGAAAGAACAAGAATCATATGATCCTCTCAATAGATGCAGAAAAAGCATTTGACAAAGTACAGCATCCTTTCTTGATCAAAACTCTTCAGAGTATAGGCATAGAGGGTACATACCTCAATATCATAAAAGCCATCTATGAAAAACCCACAGCAAATATCATTCTCAATGGGGAATAACTGAGCGCTTTCCCCCTAAGGTCAGGAGTGCAGCAGGGATGTCCACTATCACCACTGCTATTCAACATAGTATTAGAAATCCTAACCACAGAAATCAGACAACAAAAAGAAATCAAAGGCATCTGAATTGGCAAAGAAGTCAAACTCTCACTGTTTGCAGATGATATGATACTTTATGTGGAAAACCCAAAAGACTCCACCCAAAACTGCTAGAACTCATACAGGAATTCGGTAAAGTGGCAGGATATAAAATCAATGCACAGAAATCAGTGGCATTCCTATACACCAACAACAAGACAGAAGAAAGAGAAATTAAGGAGTTGATCCCATTTACAATTGCACCCAAAACCATACGATACCTAGGAATAAAAATCTAACCAAAGAGGCAAAGGATCTGTACTCAGAAAACTATAAAATACTCATGAAAGAAATTGAGGAAGACACAAAGAAATGGAAAAACAGTCCATGCTCATGGATTGGAAGAACAAATATTGTGAAGATGTCAATGCTACCTAGAGCAATCTACACATTCAGTGCAATCCCCATCAAAATACCATCCACTTTTTTTCAAAGCAATGGAACAAATAATCCTCAAATTTGTATGGAACCAGAAAAGACCCCGCATAGCCAGAGGAATGTTGAAAAAGAAAAGCAAAGCTGGCGGCATCACAATTCCGGACTTCCAGCTCTACTACAAAGCTGTCATCATCAAGACAGTATGCTACTGGCACAAAAACAGACACATAGATCAATGGAACAGAATAGAGAGCCCAGAAATGGACCCTCAACTCTATGGTCAACTAATCTTTGACAAAGCAGGAAAGAATGTCCAATGGAAAAAAGACAGTCTCTTCAGCAAATGGTGTTGGGAAAATTGGACAGCCACATGCAGAAGAATGAAACTGGACCATTTCCTTACACCACACACAAAAAGACACTCAAAATGGTTGAAAGACCTCAATGTGAGACAGGACTCCATCAAAATCCTAGAGTAGAACACAGGCAGCAACCTCTTCAACCTCAGCCACAGCAACTCCTTCCTAGAAACATCGCCAAAGGCAAGGGAAGCAAGGGCAAAAACGAACTATTGGGACTTCATCAAGATAAAAAGCTTTTGCATAGCAAAAGAAACAGTCAACAAAACCAAAAGAGAACCAACAGAATGGGAGAAGATATTTGCAAATGACATATCAGATAAAGGGCTAGTATCCAAAATCTATAAAGAATTTCTTAAACCCAACACCCAAAGAACAAATAATCCAGTCAAGAAATGGGCAGAAGACATGAACAGACATTTTTCCAAAGAAGACACCCAAATGGCCAGCAGACACATGAAGAAGTGCTCAATATCACTGGGCATCAGGGAACTCCAAATCAAAACCTCAGTGAGATACCACCTCACACCAGTCAGAATGGCTAAAATTAACAAGTCAGGAAATGACAGATGTTGGCGGGGATGTGGAGAAAGGGGAACCCTCCTACACTGTTGGTAGGAATGCAAGCTTGTGCAACCACTCTGGAAAACCGTATGGAGGTTCCTCAAAAAGTTGAAAATAGAGCTACGTTATGACCCAGCAATTGCACTACTGGGTATTTACCCCAAAGATACAAATGTGGGGATCCAAAGGGGTACATGCGCCCTGATGTTTATAGCAGCAATGTCCACAATAGCCAAACTGTGGAAAGAGCCAAGATGTCCATCGACAGATGAATGGATAAAGAAGATGTGGTATATATATACAATGGAATACTACGCAGCCATCAAAAGGAATGAGATCTTGCCATATGCAATGACGTGGATGGAACTGGAGGGTGTTATGCTGAGCGAAATAAGTTAATCAGAGAAAGACATGTATCATATGACCTCACTGATATGAGGAATTCTTAATCTCAGGAAACAAACTGAGGGTTGATGGAGTGGTGGGGGGTGGGAGGGATGGGTGGCTCAGTGATAGACATTGGGGAGGGTAGGTGCTATGATGAGCACTGTGAATTGTGCAGTTGTTGAATCACAGACCTGTACCTCTGAAACAAATAATACATTATATGTTTAAAAAAAAGAAAAAGAAGATAGCAGGAGGGGAAGAATGAAGGGGTGGAAATCGGAGGCGGAGACGAACCATGAGAAAGGATGGACTCTGAAAAACAAACTGAGGGTTCTAGAGGGGAGGGGATGGGAGAATGGGTTAGCCTGGTGATGGGTATTAAAGAGGGCATGCTCTGCATGGAGCACTGGGTGTTATGCACAAACAATGAATCATGGAACACTACATCAAAAACTAATGATGTAATGTATGGTGATCAACATAACAATAAAAAATTTAAAAAAAAAGTGTGAACTTCGTGACAAACCAAGAATGTCTTTGCTTTTTATTCATTGCTGTCTTAAAAACAATGTTTTATCTTCTCAGACCTCTTGATAATATCTGGAGAGAAGTTTCTTGACCACATTCAACTCTAAGAATAGGTCCACTTTGGTTATTAAGCCTCATTTTCCATTATAAAGAAATCCTGTCCAGTCTAAATAAAAAGTTCAATCTCATACCCAATTCAAACTCTCCTCTATTCCCATCTCCAGCCTTTCTCAGCTCAGCTCAGGCCTGCTCTGCAGCTCAGCTCATGGAGTGAGTGTGCTAGAGGTCTCAGCAAAAGCCAATTATTAGCATCTCCTCCAGTTCTGAATTCAGTTATGTGTTGGTGGGTGAAAATCATCCATGGTGGGAGGATTTACCCCATGGAAGTTGCTCACTGCTATAAATCAAGGTTTTCTCCTCTGAAATAGTCAGCAGCAGACTCCTGTTCAGGGAGGCACATAGGAGGGTAAAGAGCTCCCCCTACTTTCCTCTCTTTTTCTGGCTCTTTATTTATTTATTCATTTTAAATTTTATTGTTATGTTAATCCCCATACATTACATCATTAGTTTTAGATGTAGTGTTCCATGATTCATTGTTTGTGCATAACACCCAGTGCTCCATGCAGAACATGCCCTCCTCAGTACCCATCACCAGGCTAACCCATCCTCCCACCCCCCTCCCCTCTAGAACCCTCAGTTTGTTTTTCAGAGTCCACCGTCTCTCATGGTTCATCTACCCCTCTGATTTCCCCCCCTTCATTCTTCCCCTTCTGCTATCTTCTTCTTCTTTTTTTCTTAACATATATTGCATTATTTGTTTCAGAGGTACAGATCTGAGATTCAACAGTCTTACACAATTCACAGCGCTTAGCAGAGCACATACCCTCCCCAGTGTCTATCACCCAGTCACCCCATCCCTCCCACCCCACCCCCCACTCCAGCAACCCTCAGTTTGTTTCCTGAGATTAAGAATTTCTCATATCAGTGAGGTCATATGATACATGTCTTTCTCTGTTTGACTTATTTTGCTCAGCATAATACCCTCCAGTTCCATCCATGTCGTTGCAAATGGCAAGATCTCATTCCTTTTGATGGCTGCATAATATTCCATTGTATATATATACCACATCTTCTTTATCCATTCATCTGTCGATGGACATCTTGGCTCTTTCCACAGTTTGGCTATTGTGGACATTGCTGCTATAAACATCGGGGTGCACGTACCCTTTCGGATCCCTACTTTTGTATCTTTGGGGTAAATACTCAGTAGTGCAGTTGCTGGATCATATGGTAGCTTGATTTTCAACTTTTTGAGGAACTTCCATACTGTTTTCCAGAGTGGCTGCACCAGCTTGCATTCCCACCAACAGTGTGGGAGGGTTCCCCTTTCTCCACATCCCCACCAACATCTGTCATTTCCTGACTTGTTAATTTTAGCCATTCTGACTGGTGTGAGGTGGTATCTCATTGAGGTTTTGATTTGGAGTTCCCTGATGCCGAGCGATGTTGAGCACTTTTTCATGTGTCTGTTGGCCATTTGGGTGTCTTCTTTGGAAAAATGTCTGTTCATGTCTTCTGCCCATTTCTTGATTGGATTCTTTGTTCTTTGGGTGTTGAGTTTGAAAAGTTCTTTATAGATTTTGGATACTAGCCCTTTATCTGATATGTCATTTGCAAGTATCTACTCCCGTTCTGTTGGTTCTCTTTTGGTTTTGTTGACTGTTTCTTTTGCTATGCAAAAGCTTTTTATCTTGATGAAGTCCCAATAGTTCGTTTTTGCCCTTGCTTCCCTTGCCTTTGGCGATGTTTCTAGGAAGAAGTTGCTGCGGCTGAGGTCGAAGAGGTTGCTGCCTGTGTTCTCCTTTAGGATTTTGATGGACTCCTGTCTCACATTGAGGTCTTTCAACCATTTTGAGTGTCTTTTTGTGTGTGGTGTAAGGAAATGGTCCAGTTTCATTCTTCTGCATGTGGCTGTCCAATTTTCCCAACACCATTTGCTGAAGAGACTGTCTTTTTTCCATTGGACATTCTTTCCTGCTTTGTCAAAGATTAGTTGACCATAGAGTTGAGGGTCCATTTCTGGGCTCTCTATTCTGTTCCATTGATCTATGTGTCTGTTTTTGTGCCAGTAGCATACTGTCTTGATGATGACAGCTTTGTAGTAGAGCTGGAAGTCCGGAATTGTGATGCCGCCAGCTTTGCTTTTCTTTTTCAACATTCCTCTGGCTATGCGGGGTCTTTTCTGGTTCCATACAAATTTGAGGATTATTTGTTCCATTGCTTTGAAAAAAGTGGATGGTATTTTGATGGGGATTGCACTGAATGTGTAGATTGCTCTAGGTAGCATTGACATCTTCACAATATTTGTTCTTCCAATCCATGAGCATGGAACGTTTTTCCATTTCTTTGTGTCTTCCTCAATTTCTTTCATGAGTATTTTATAGTTTTCTGAGTACAGATCCTTTGCCTCTTTGGTTAGATTTATTCCTAGGTATCTTATGGTTTTGGGTGCAATTGTAAATGGGATTGACTCCTTAATTTCTCTTTCTTCTGTCTTGTTGGTGTATAGGAATGCCACTGACTTCTGTGCATTGATTTTATATCCTGCCACTTTACTGAATTCCTGTATGAGTTCTAGCAGTTTTGGGGTGGAGTCTTTGGGGTTTTCCACATAAAGTATCATATCATCTGCAAACAGTGAGAGTTTGACTTCTTCTTTGCCGATTCAGATGCCTTTTATTTCTGTTTGTTTTCTGATTGCTGTGGCTAGGATTTCTAATACTATGTTGACTAGCAGTGGTGATAGTGAACACCCCTGCCGCATTCCTGACCTTAGGGGGAAAGCTGTCAGTGTTTCCCCATTGAGAATGACATTCGCTGTAGTTTTTTCATAGATGGCTTTTATGATATTGAGGTGTATAGCCTCTATGCCTATACTCTGAAGAGTTTTAATCAAGAAAGGATGCTGTACTTTGTCAAATGCTTTTTCTGCATCTATTGAGAGGATCATATGATTCTTGTTCTTTCTTTTATTAATGTATTGTATCACATTGATTGATTTGCGGATGTTGAACCAACCTTGCAGCCCAGGGATAAATCCCACTTGGTCGGGATGAAGAATCCTTTTAATGTACTGTTGGATCCTATTGGCTAGTATTTTGGTGAGAATTTTTGCATCCATGTTCATCAGGGATATTGGTCTGTAATTCTCCTTTTTGATGGGGTCTTTGTCTGGTTTTGGGATCAAGGTAATGGTGGCCTCATAAAATGAGTTTGGAAGTTTTCCTTCCATTTCTATTTTTTGGAACAGTTTCAGAAGAATAGGTATGAATTCTTCTTGAAATGTTTGGTAGAATTCCCCTGGGAAGCCATCTGGCCCTGGGCTTTTGTTTGTTGGGAGATTTTTGATGACTGCTTCAATTTCCTTAGTGGTTATAGGTCTGTTCAGGTTTTCTATTTCTTCCTGGTTCAGTTTTGGTAGTTGATACATTTCTAGGAATGCATCCATTTCTTCCAGGTTATCTAATTTGCTGGCATAGAGTTGCTCATAATATGTTCTTATAATTGTTTGTATTTCTTTGGTGTTGGTTGTGATCTCTCCTCTTTCATTCATGATTTTGTTGATTTGGGTCATTTCTCTTTTCTTTTTGATAAGTTTCTGGCTCTTTCCTGACCTGGGCAAGGGAGGGATTGAGACTCAGAGGCTAAAAGGAGAAAGTGTCACTTAACTGGTGCTATTACAGTCCGGCTGTTGATGCTGAGTGGCTGACATTCATTGCTGGCTTTCTCTTTGAGAAGGAATGTGGGTTCTTAGGAAGATCTTGCAGGATCACCATGATGCAGAGTTGGCTGGTATGGATGATGGGTCCTTGGCTGACCTTTTAAGACCCTCCCAAGCTTTTGACTGTGTGTTGCCCAAAAAGGGGAGGGTGATCTCAGGGGGTTAATAGGAAATATACCATCCAAATGGGTCCAACCAGGGGTGAGATGAGCAGGAGGAATGTTCAGGGATAGCAATCCCGAAGTGAGGCAAGTAGAAATTTGTCTGTTTAGAGTTACTGTAGTAATAGGAGCAGCAGCAGTGGATTTTTCTGTTACCAACAGATTATGGGAGCCCCTTGCCATGTGCCAGGCAGTGGAGTAAGCTCTTTTCTGTATTATCTCATTTACCCTTCCCACCATCTCCCCGAGTCAGGTACTATCCCTCCCTCTGTTTTACAGATGAGGGAACTAAGACACAGCAAAGTGACTTGCACAAGATTACACAGCTATTAAGTGGCACTGTTGGGATTTGGTCCAATGTGGTCTGGCCCCACTGGCCGTGTTCTTACTGACTTAACTCTACTGCCCTCTGGGTTGGGGCTTAAAGCATATGTCTGGAGTTCACAGATCTGAGTCTCTAAGCAATCACAGCAAGTCGCTTAAGTATAAATGTTAGTAAATATTGATTGTCTCCACAGGTAAGGAAAGAGAATGGCAACTAACCCAAAGTCCTATGCTCTACTATTCATTTATCTATTTATGTTTGTATTTATTTACACGTCAAGGTATTTACTCACGAATAGCTACTGAACGCTTACTCTGTGCCGGGTGCTGCACAGAGCCCCTTGCATACCATCTCAGGAATCACAATCCTCTGAGGTGGCAATGATGGTGCTCCCAATTTTAGAGCTAAGAAAAATGTGGAGGCTATATTTTTATGTACACCCAATTCCAAATATGCTTTTTATGATAACGTGATGTTCAAAGACCAGGCTTTGATTTTTGCATTTTCGTGCTGTGATTCTAGGGCGTTGTGTTGTAGGGAGGGCAGAAACTGGAAGGGCCCTCTAACAGGGAGAGGCTCTATTAGCTCTGACAAGGTAGGAAAACACCCAGGGAGGCTGTCTGGAAAATGAAAGGTGAGTATGATAGATGACGAGCTCCTGAGCCTTTGCCAAGCTCTGTGGAGAGGTTGCTGTGGAAGTCAGGGCAAGGTGAGTTCCCCAAGCCATCCATGTTTCTGCTGAATCAGTATCTGTCAGGCCCAGCATGATGGAGAGAGATGCAGGGAGGTCGACTTCTCAAGGTTCCCTGATGTCTGCAGGCAGAGCTCTCGGCTGGCCTGGATGCCTTTTACAAGGACTTGAGTATGCCAGGGGATGGGCAGCAGGCAGACTTAGGACTTCCTTTCTGCCTCCACAGTGGCACTCACATGGAGAGACGTAGCAAGCGTCCAGGGTGACCGCCACTCCCAGCAGCAGGTGTCTAGATGGGAAAGGGTGCTGGGGGGGCCACAAGGAGTTTCCCTGTATGGCTCCTTTGCCACCTTCCTGTCGTCCTCTCACTTTTTCCTCTCTGGTGCTTCTCTCAGCCTAGACCTTCTCCACATCATCTTCCGGTTGTGCTCTGCATAGCCCTGGACAGTCCCCAGAGTTGTCTCCATGGCTGCAGGAGTGATCAGTGAAGGGAGGGGGAAGAGAGGATCCCAGAGGATCCAGCCATGACTCTTTATCACTTCACAGAGAAGTTTCATTCTTCTGTTGTACATACGGTAGGCTTTGGCCTAGGCTTTGGTTTCAAAAAAGCCTTTTATTCCCCAGTGCTCCTCTCTCAGTAAATCCATACCAATAACATGGGATTTTGTAACCTTTCTTAGGGCATGGTTCCCTGGCCGGTGCTGGGTCAATAGTAGCCATGACTGATAGTGACACTAGCCCTCAAGCTAGCTGGTGTTAGGGGCATAGATGTGTTATGCTGTCTCATGAGAAACTGTGTTAGGATATGTCCACCCCTTATTCTCCTTCTAGAAGGCATTGTACATCCTCCCTTGCCCTCTGGAATCTAGATTCTAAATGGAGCCTCTCTTTTCCAAGGAGCAAACAGCCAGTGATAAAGATGAGACCATGGATGTCAAGGTGATTTGTGAATTGTAAAAGGCTGTAAAAATATGTGTTGTTGTTACCCTTATGGTATTTTACAAGGAAATAGAGTCATAATGAGCACTACTAGTGGGAATTTGGCAGAATTCTCAGAGCAGACAGATTAGAGTTCTCAAAAAGAGCATATATTCCCCAAGCACTTAGCTCTGGGGCATGGAAGGAGATGCTAAGAAGCCTGTGTGACAGGGACTTTCCTAAAGAGAGCCTATCCAAAAACCCCAATTAACAGAAGCATCAGCTGGTGGCTTCAATTAAATAGAATGCCATCATTTTTTCTTTCTTTCTTTTTGGTCACATTTTTGATGAGAAAAGTAAATGACAAGAAAACAAGATTACATTAATACTTATTTTATATTTGCAGGCATTTATTTTGCAAGGGTAGATTTAGGGTATGCCCTGTGGCAGTTCGTCCAGTGCACATTTGTAACACTAACCTTGACCACTGGCCAGGCCATGAGGCGGGGGCTGGAGGGAGAGGGAAAGGGGAACGAGTGGACTCAGACCCAGGAGGGGTCCTCGGAGCAGCACAAACATGCAGGAAGGTGACTTGAGTGCAGAGTGATGGCAAGTGACACAGGGGAGGTACGGGGCAACCATGGTAGTTAGAGGAATAGTCTCCTGGCTGGGGGACAGCAGAGTGCAGCAGCCCTGCATTTATAGGACTCTTGACTAAAAACTATTTCCATCAGTGCCATTTGCAGCCCTGGGCAAAACTGGGAAATGAGAAAAGTTGTTTATATTTTTCAAATCCTTTCTCCCTCTTTTTTTTTTTTTTTTTTTATTGCCCACAAATAGCAGCGCCCTTGTGCTTTCTCTCCACTTCCCTGTAATTCAAAAAGACTCTCAGGTCCTTTGGGCACTTGCCATCAATTAATGAATTAAACCAAGTGCCTGTTCTGGGTCCTGGGGACTGCTCTTAACCCTTGGGACACAGCAGAGAATGAGACAGATGGGTTTCCCTGCAAGTAGGAATAAGAGCCATAAAGAGAATGACTTTAGGATGTTGTAACAGTGAGAGACAAAATCGCTACTTTAGATAGGGGGTCACAAAAGACCTCTACTAAGAGGGAACATTTGAACAAAGACCTGAATACAAAGATCTAGGAATCCAGATAGGTAGATCTATCTATGTATCTGTCGTCTGTCTGTCTATCTATCTATCTATCTATCTTACTTTCAAAACAAAGTGTGTGCCTGAGTGTTGGAGTCCTCCTCAGATGCTAGGCACATACCAAGTGTTCAATAAATAGTGCTCATGCTCTGAGCAATGATTGATCATAAACCAAAGCCACCAAGTCCTGATGGTAGAAAATCTGGCATTTCAGCCTGGAGGTGTGCAGACCTGAGGGGTCTTCCAGGTGTCCTAGCAGAACCCCCTGCAAAATTGGCACTGTCCTTAGGTCACAAAGACATTCACCTTTCCCCAGGTTCTCCTTTCCTCTTTTGGAGGTCTTAGGCATTCAGGTTTCTTCTCTTCCTCTTTACAGCTACCCCCATCATTTGGGGGTCTACCCACCAATATCTGTCAGCAGAGTCTCTGCTGGACTCCACGCTGCTGGTCTTGTAGACATGCACAGGGCTTGCTTTGCTGCAGACAGCTGGTAAGCACTGTAGGGTAAAGAACATAAACGACAAGCCTGGGAATGTTGTTCAGGGTTTTTCTAGAGCTTTTCTTCCAATTCCCTTTGGTAGATTTGGGAGCCTGGCTTCATTTTCTTTCTTCTGCAACTGCCCTGGCCATGCAAGGGGGATACTTTCATCTTTCTGATTTAAATTCTGGTTTTTATTAAATTGTCACGGAGGGAGATTGACAGGGGACTCAAGCTGTTCTTGACCCTGTGTTCTGAGAGCGTGGCTAAATATGCTGCCGAAAATTGCCTTCCACGTGATTTTTGGGAACAGTTCACTCTTTCATTTCTCAAACCTGTGAAAGGTCAACATTCTGTCTGGACTCTAAGCAGTCATAAAATTCACCTCTTCCTATCAGTGGGAAAATGGCGGGTAGTGTTGGAGAACTATCATTAACACAATCTCCCAAATCAGAACACTTTTCCACAAAGGGTAGAAGGGAAAGCAAACAGCTTTACTACTGAATAAGCATTATAGCAGAATGTGATGCACATCACAGGCCATCCCTTAAAGAGATTGCAAAGACAGAAAGAAATCTTACTCTGTTATATAACCAAGTAGATGCAACTCATTGCATCATGTTTTCAAGATAGATTTGCTAATTATCTCCTACAGGTATGACTGGAAGTAGGCTTTGGAATTTGGAGTCAGGTGATTGCTGAAGTTAGGCTCTGCTCCTCCCAAGAAATTGGAAGATTGGACATTTTAACTTCCTTGGTAACTACATTTCAAAAAGATGGCTCTCAGGTCCTTGGAAGAAACAAGCCTGAGTTGTAAGACTGGCAAGAGGCTGATGTAGCATTTGCCCTTCCTGTAGGCATCTGGGATGCGGGGTGACCAAGAGCCTGGTGGGTTAGGGTGTAGGTCCCATGGACACAAACTCTGGAAGTGCTGCTGCTGGCTCAGACAGCTCATCTTCCCAACCTTGCCCCAAGTTCAAGGCTTTCAGAATTCTCATTGCAAAGTCCCAGCTAGTAATACACAATTCCTTTTTAGGACTACTTCTAGAAAACATATTAAGTATATGCTCTCTGCTTTATTTGTTAAATGAAGTTGACTAAATTTCTTCCCTCCTCAGTCTTCCCCAACTTAGGAGAAAAATCTGAGGACAGTTGCTCCCAGGCTGTTCCCTTCTTCTACCTACACAGGACTGGACAGATAAGCGGTGCCCTGAGTTGCAGATGGGCATCTCTGAGTACCTGCACTTTGAAGGACAGGATTCCGGATCTGGATCCTGCCTCTTCTCTCACTAGTGGGGTACTTAATCTGTTGGGACTTCACGTGTACTATCTGCCAAAAAGGATAATGACTATTCTTCCCCCTCACACAGTCCCTATCTCTGCCCAGGTAATTCTTATTTATTATTTATTCTATTTGAACATCCCACACTTCTTTCTCAGCTCATTGTACCTGTACTATTAGCATGTCTGTCTTGCTGTCCTATAAGGACAGAAGACAGAGACTATTTAGTCACTGTTTATCATTAGGGACTGCTTACAACAGGGATTTTATAAAACTTGTGGAATGCTTGAGTAACCTGCCTATATGGGTGGTCATAAAAGATAGAAGGCTGGAAACAGAAATAAGGCTCCTGGCACAAGCTCCATCATCTTTGCCCTTCTGGGGAGGCTAAAATCCATGAAGCAGGGCTTCTTTCCCCGAGAATAGCCTCTGAGCCTTTCCTCGCCCTCCACTATTTCCTTTATTCTTTAGATTATGACTGTGTTAGGATACAGGTTTTCCCAAAAATATTCAACACTGAATCAAACCTTAGATCTAGCCAGGAAATCGGGCCCTCTTCTTTGGGAAGGTGTTTTTAGCCAGGAGCTGGGGGAAGAAATGGGTTCCTCTCTATTCACTCAGTAGCTAAACACTCCAATTAACATCCTCTCTGGGAACATTTCATTTAGTCAAAGTTTTATTCCATTTTGGAAGGGAGAAGGGAAGGGCACCATGAAAAAGTTTGTTGAGTTCTTTTCTCCATCTCCAAGGCTTCCCTGGCTGAGACTGCTCCAATCCACCCCCAGCTTGTGGGGCAGTGAGAGTAAAGCTCAGTGGAGTGAGTGACACTTCTAGTGGCCCCAAAGAACCACATTTCCATCATGAGATTTAGTATTTGGAAGCAGCTTCTGATCATTCTGATATTGTGAAAACTGTTGGCTAGCTTCCTTCTGAGCTACAAGTAAATGCACCTTCACTTTAAACAGTAGGATGATGAATTCTGGCAAAGACACTGTTGGTGCCACAGGATGTTTGAGGCTTCAAAAGAACAGATGAACATTTGCATAACTTTCCATGTGAAGACAGCAGCCACTGCTGGCTTTTAATTTATTCCCCCTACAGAATAAATATCTCTTGGTGACTCTTGGTCAGACAGACAATGAAGGTTGAGCAAAATCATTTAGGAGTCTGGAGAGAAAAAAATCCAAAGGTTCTGAAGGTGAAGGGAAAATCAGCATCTAGAAAGAATTTTTTCACCCCTAAACTTAGGCAAATAAATAGCATAGAAATGGAAGATTTTCATTGTAGACTTTTTCGAATGACATCAGCATATTTGAATTTGCTGAATTGTCTCTCTTACTTTGGTATAATACCATTTGTTACAGACTAAATGTTGTGCCTCCCCCAAATTCATATGTTGAAATCTAGTTCCCAGTATGGTGGTAACTGGAGGTGGGACCTTGGTGAGATGAGTAGGTCAGGAGGGTGAAGCCCTGAAGAATGGGATTAATGCCCTCAAAGAAGAGATCAGAGAGTTAACTTGCTCTTTTTCTGCCTTTTGAGGGATACAGTGAGAAGTGAGCAGTCTGCAACTTGTAAGAGGGCTCTCCTCACCAACACCCAACCCGTTGGCACCCTGATCTCAGACTTTCAGCCTCCAGAACTGTGAGAAAAGCATTTCCATTGCTAAGCCACCCAATCTGTGATACTTTGCTTTAGCAGCTGGAAAACGAAGACACTATTCCCTTGCCTATTTAATTAAAAATGAAACTATAATAATAGGTTTTTAATTACTTGAAGAGATATTGCTGATGATCTTTCCGAGCTTCTTGTTATGGAAATTAGTTCAGATTTTTAAAATAGAATAATTAATCAAAAGAATATTCCACAATTTTGGCCACTGGGTCTGTGCAAGTGATTTTTGGGGGGAGGAGGAATATTATACACTAGACTTTATCTTGGAAAATTTCAATATATTATAATCTCACAATCAATAGAGAAATAAACTCTGTTAACAGAGCCATGCAAATATTAATGACCAAGATTTGCATGGTATTTAGTCAGTTATAATATATTTACCCCTCTCAGAAACACTGTAAGAAAAATGCTACATATTGAGGAAGTAATAATAATAATAAAAATAAGAGGAGGTAATGACTTGCCCAAGATCATACAACTGAGGGCATAGCTGGGATATAAACCCCTTTCTTCTGACTCCAAATGTGCTCTTTCTCTTGTGTTTGCTTTTTTTAGAATTAAGGATAAATGAGTGAGTCTGACTCCACAGGTGAATTCTGAATTGGGGAGCTGCAAAGAACCTTAGGGAGTGCCTAGCCTAGCCAAAATTCCCTTAGAAAGATGAACACGATAGCTACCTGCACCCAGACCCTTTAGTGTGAGAGCCCAGTCTTAAGGCACAACTTCGGACATCTGGTTTAGTGTTCTTCCTTACTGCACTGCCCCCGCTGCTCCCAATTCCCAGCACGTGGTAATACATGTATGTATGGGTGTGTTTATTATTTCTCTGTACTCCTGCTTAGTTTCCTTCTTGGTTGGTTATCTTCTAGGGAGCCAAGAGGACATTTTCCAATCTACGAGAGGCCTAGAAAATGGTCACTTTATGTTTTAGAATGCGACAGACTTAGGTTTTATGTTGGGACAAGCCTCATTTTCCTGTTTTGGCAAAAACAATGAGTTGCCAGCACTCTAATTCTCATAAATGAGACACATTATTCTTGCCCCTTTCTTCCTCCTATACCCCTTCTCAACCTTATAACTTTTATTCTGCTGAGGTTTCCATTATTTTTTTTTTTTAAAGATTTTATTTATTTATTTGAGACAGAGAGAATGAGAGAGAGAGAGAGAGCACATGAGAGGGGTGAGGGTCATAGGGAGAAGCAGGCTCCCTGCCGAGCAGGGAGCCCGATGCGGGACTCGATCCAGGGACTCCAGGATCATGACCTGAGCCGAAGGCAGTCGCTTAACCAACTGAGCCACCCAGGTGCCCAGGTTTCCATTATTTTTCACATAAATTGTATAGCGTGCCAGATGTGAGGCAGTAGATATTGTAAAAATTAAAAAAATATAGAAAACTGACCAATTTGTGGGGTAAATAAATACTTCAATGCTTTCTATTTTTGTTTGGTGATTAGATCAATTTGAATCCACTCCATTGCTGTGCATGACCTTCTTTACCCAGCCAAGTGAGTCAGTAAATTAGCCAAGGTAAGAATATTGATTTATTGGAGTGGGCATGTTTCAATAGAGTTTGGATTTAGAAATTGTTGCTGCCCTGTACTGTCACCAAACACACCATGTAAATGATTAAGCCAGGTCCTGCAGAGATTTCAAGGGAGGTATAAGATGAGGTAGTAGTTTCTGTCATAGGTCAGGGACCCTTGGGGCTGAAGAGTTTGAGAAAATCCCTAACATTGCCACAGACTGACAGAATAGTAGTCTTGCATCAATATGATGGGCTCTGAATGTATTCAGGCAGCTTTGCACTACCCCGGGCTCTTGGGTAAGAATTCTTCTACTTTGAGGGTTGCTGACCCCTGGGCCTTTGTGGTTCTACTCAGGGTAGTGGGTAGAGCTATAGCCTGGAAAGGGGCCATTTAGAGAATGAATCGGGAGAGAGACAGGGAGGCAGCTGGTGGGAGACAAGGACACAGAAACAACACCTTAGGTCGAGTTTAGAGCAAGTTCAGGGGAGTTTAGACAATAGGACTAGAAAGTTAAGGCAATAGCAGGATATGAAGGAATTGAGGAAAAAGCTGAGGAAGAGGATCTTAAGACTGTTTGCTGTGTGTGATCAATGGCCCTCCTTTGGACTCCTCTCCTAGAGACTTTAGATATTATTTAAACTGTTTTTAACAGGTTTTTTATTTTTCAGGATACTTATATTTTGAATCTAATGTTGTCCTTGAATGGGCCACTAAATATGCAGGTCGTGACATACCCAGTCACTTTTTCATTGAAGTAGAGTGGACACAGTGTTACATTTGTTTCAGTTATAACATTCCCTATGCTGTACCTTTTTCCTCATGATTTATTCATTTCATAACTGGAGACCAGTACCTCCCAACCCCTTCACCCATTTTGCCCATCCCCTGATTCCCCTACCCCTGTGGCAACCATTCTCTGTATTTATGACTGTTTATTTTTGTGTATTCTTTTTTTTTATTCCATGTATAAGTGAAATCATGCGGTGATTTGTCTTTCTCTAAATTATTTCACTTAGCATTATACACTCTAGATCCATCCATGTTGTCACAAATGACAAGAGCTTATTCTTTTTTATGGCTGAGTAATATTCCAGTGTGTACATACACCATTTCCTTATTGATTCATCTATCGATGGACACTTGAGTTGCTTCCATACCCTGGCTATTGTAAGTAATGCTGCAATAAACATGGTACAAATATCTTTTTGAAGCAGTGTTTCTTTTTCTTTGGGTAAATACACAGTGGTAGAATTACTGGATCACCTGGTATTTCTACTTTTAATATATTGAGGAAACTCCATACTGTTTTCCATATTGGCTGTACAAGTTTGTATTCCTACCCATAGTGCAGGAGTGTCCTTTTTTCTCCCACATTCTCTCCAACACTCGATATTTCTTGTCTTTTTGATTCTATCCATTCTGACCATTGATACCTCATTGTGGTTTTGATTTGCATTTCCCTGATGATTGATGATGTTGAGTATCTTTTCATGTGTCTGTTGGACAGCTGTATGTTTTTTGGAAAAAAAAGTGTTTACTGAGGTCCTCTGCCTGTTTTTAAATCAGATTATTCCTTGTTTTTGGTGTTGAGTTGTAGGAGTTCTTTACATATTTCAGATATATAAAGAACCCCTAATTATTTATATCATTTGCAAACATATTGTCCCATTTGGTAGGTTGCCTGTTTGGTTTTTTGATGGTTTCCTTCACTGTGCAAATCTTTTTATTTTGGTTTAGTCGCAACAGTTTATTTTTGCTTTTGTTTCCCTTGCCTGAGGGGACATATCTAGAAAAATGTGGCTAAAGTCAATGTGAAAGAAATTACTGCCTATGTTTTCCTCTATGACTTTTATGGTTTCAGATCTCACATTTAGGTCTTTCATCTATTTTGAGTTTATTTTTGTGTAGGTGTAAGAAAGTGGTCCAGTTTCATTCTTTTGGCTGTCCAGTTTTCCCAGCACCGTTTATTGAAGAGACTGTCTTTTCCCCATTATATATTCTTGCTTACTTTGTCATAGATTAACTAACCATATAAGCATGGGTTTATTTTAGATTCTCTATACTGTTGCATCAATAATTGTCTTTTTTTGTGCTAGTTAGCAGACTGTTTTGATTACTACAGATCTGTAGTATATTTTGAAATCTGGGATTGTGATACTTCTAAGCTTTGTTGTTTCTCAAGATTGCTTTATTAGGGGTCTTTTGTTGTTCCATACACATTTTAGGATTATTCTAGTTATGTGAAAAACGTTATTGGTATTTTGATAGGTATTGCAGTGAATTTGTAGATTGCTTTAGGGAGGATATTTTAGCCATGTTAATTCTTCCACTCTATGAGCATGGGATATCTTTCCATTTGTTTATGTCATCTTCAGTATCTTTCATTAGTATTTTATAGTGATCTTTTACCTATTCAGTTAGGTTTATTCCTAGGCATTTTATTCTTTTTCGTACAATTATAAATGAGAACTTTTCTTAATTTCTCTTTCTGCTACTTCATTATTGGTATATAGAAATGCAACCAATTTCTGTGTATTAATGAGCTCCTTTAGCTTTTGTTTGCCTGGGAAACTTTCTCTCCTTTAATGCTGAATGTTAAGTTTGCCAAATAAAGTATTCTTAGTTGCTGGTTTTTTCCTTTCAGCACTTTGAATCTATCCTGCCAGTTTCTTCTGGCCTACCAAGTTTCTGTAAAAAAATCAGCTGATAGCTTTATAGGGTTTCCCTTTTATATAACTTGTTGCTTCTCTCTTGCTGCTTTTAAAATTATGTGCTGCAACGTGGACCTCCTTGGGTTTGTCTTGTTTGGAACTCTCTGTGCTTCCTGGACCTGGGTGTCTATTTTCTTCCCTAGATTAGGGAATTTTTCTGTCCCTACTTCTTCTCCTTCTGGGATTCTTTTAATGAGAATGTTTGTTTGCTTGATGTTGCCCAAGAGATCCCTTAACTTATCCTCATTTTTAAAAATTCCTTTTTTCTTTTTGCAGGGCAGCTTGGGTGCTTATTATTACTCTATTTTCCAGATCACTAATCCATGCCCTACTAATCTGTTGATTCTGTCTAGGGTATTTTTCACTTCAGTTATTATATTCTTCAACCATGATTACTTCTTTTTAATATCTTCCATTACTTTGTTGATGTTCTCACTGAGTTTTTCTACTTGTCTCTCCTATCTGGTGAGCATTTTTATGATCATTACTTTAAACTCTTTATTAGGCATATTGCTTATCTCTGCTTCATTTAGTACTCTTTTCTGAGTTTTTTGTTGTTGTTGTTGCTGTTGTTCTTTCATTTAGAGCATTTTCTGTCTCCTCATTTTGCTTGACTTTCTGTGCTTGTTTCTATAAATTAAATGGAACAGCTACTTCTCCTAAGCTTAAAGAATAGTCTTATGTTTTGTCATCCCCTGTGTAGACTATGTATGCCTGGTGACATGTCTGGAGCTGGGGTGGTCTTGGGGCTCTCCATGCAGAAGGGCAGGACGGCTGAAGTGGGTTCAAGCTGCAGAGTTCTGGGGATCTATACACAGAGAGTACTCTGGCATGGTAGTTGAGGCTGCAAAAGGTTCAAGACAGGATGTCCCAGGGCTCTGTGGTAAACACGCCCAATCACTGTGCAAAGTATGTAGATATTCTTGTGATAAATTTTTAAAAAGTCCACTTAAAAGTGACATTAAATTCCTAATAATTTTATACTCTATATTGGCTTAGCAAATACATACTATAGCTCTATCATGAAAAGAGGGCAATGATTTTTTTTTTTTTTTTGTCTTTGAAGAGAATCCTCCTTCTCAAAAAAAGACTGAAATCAACTATAATAATGACCATTACAAAAGGTCTGTAAAGAGCTCATTTGGTTCTATTTAGTAAAATTTCAAATATCCAGACCCCGGGCTGTGGAGTTCCACCCCATTTTTCCAGAGGACACATACAAGAATGTTCATTGTTGTACTGATATTAATGCTGGAAACAATTCAAATGTCCATCAACAGGTGGACAAATGTAAATTGTGTAACCTTTCAGTTGAATATATGCAGCAGTTAAAATGATCTAAAAGTAAGCCTTAGCATGGTTAAACTTCAGGAACACAGTATGCAATGAAAAAGTAAGTTGCAAAATGATGTGTACAGTATGATGCTATTTCTATAAAGTACGAAAGCCCAGAAATAGTGCAACATTAATTATTAGAGGTAAACCTATTATAAATATGGTATAAAAAAACATGCAAGGGCCTGAAACATAAATTTTCCTGGGAAGGAGAGAGAAATGGGACCAGAAGTACCCCAAAATCTTTAAAAGTAAATTTATTTTATTATTATTTTTTTAATATGTCATTCTTTTTTATTGTTATGTTAATCACCATACATTACATCATTAGTTCTAGATGTAGTGTTCCATGATTCATTGTCTGTGCATAACACCCAGTGCTCCATGCAGAACATGCCCTCCTTAATACCCATCACAAGGCCAACCCATCCTCCCACCCACCGCCCTAGAACCCCCAGTCCGCTTTTCAGAGTCCATCATCTCTCATGGTTTGTCTCCCCCTCCGATTTCCCCCCCTTCATTCTTCCCCTCCTGCTATCTTCTTCTTTTTTTTTTTTTAACATATATTGCATTATAAAAGTAAATTTAAAAATCTGCCATAAATATGTGAATTTGATATATGAATTTTTCATACTTACATGTATGGTTGAATTCGTAATACAAAATTAGAAAAAAAATAATGCAACATGATTATAAAACAAACAGTCCTTTGTTTCTCCTTTACACTTCCTATTTCTGTTTCCCAGAGGCAGCTGCTCTGAAATTCTTTCCACAATCATGACTATATTTTTAAATAATGTGCTTTTGCATATGTTTCATATTTATGAAATTTAGACTCCCCAATCCCATGTCCACTCTTCCTATCCTTTTAAAATTAAAAAACCATGTCTCACAGTTTGGGATTAAATCAATAGTCAATGTTTATTATGACCGTATAAATATTGCTTATGGCTGAGCCCAATAGTACCTTTGTGGTACTATCTTTTAATTTCCCTGTAGTTATTCATTGAATTACATTTTTATATACTGATTTTCTATATACCTATTGGTAATTTTCTCAACAGGTATATAGAGTGCCTGTTCACAAATTATCCAAATACTTTAACAAAATAATTGGTTTCTTTATTTTCCTGGAGACCCGCCCCCCTCCTGTAGGTCTGTTTCCTCCTGCTCCATTACAAACTAACACCTCTTTAAGCCTGGAACCTACTTCCCTCCTCACACCAAAACCTTGCATTAGAGTTCTTATTTCTTGGATTCTGTTTTCTGTTTTCCTTCTTCTAGATTTTTTTCTCCGAATTTGGGTGGAACAAATCTTTAATAGCTTCCTGAGAAAAGAAAGCTGCTTGGGAGGTAAAATTTTTGAGAACTTACTTATTGGGTTGATGGGTTGGCTGGATAGAGAATTCCAGTGGGAAATAATTTTCCTCAGAATTTTGAAGATGTTGCTCAACAATCTTAAATACCCATTCCAGTTTTGCTTTTTTACTTGTATGCATGTGAATTGTTTTTCCTTGCTGTTTTTAGGATCTTCTTCCTTTTGGTGCTCTGAACTTTAATGGTGATGTGACAATTATAGACACCACTTCTCTATGCGTCAGGCACTTGTGGGGCTTTTTCTGCTGCAGACGAGGGAAATTTGTGGATTTTGTTTTGTAATTTCCTCTACTTTTCCTTTCTTTCTGGAACTCCTGTTAATGGGATATTGGACATCTTGGATCAATTCTCTTAACTCATTTTCTTTTTTTCTCTCTTTTGTATAGTATTTTATAAATTTGCCTTCTAAATTATCTTCCAATACTTTTATTTCTATTTCTGATATTATTTCCAAGTGCTAACTTTTGGTCTCTGGCTTTTTTAAAATATATTTTTTAACTTTTTTCATGATGTAGTGTCTTACTTTCCAAGAAAAATAATTTTTCATATTCAATTAAAAATTTTTTTCCCTTAATTTTTTATGTTCATAACTGGTGATGCCAAATGTTCTTATTTAAGAGGGAGGCATTCAAAGCCATGGGAAGATGTGTGGGAAAGTGGACTTTACAATGCAGTGGCTGGATAGCCAGCCAGCCTTCTCAGTTGGAAGCCCCCAAATGTCAGCCTCTAGAGATCTTGTCCTTGGTGCTCTGTCTCTGTCATCTCTTGCCCTAGAGGATACAGTCCATGAGAGAGAGTCAATGACCTGTTTCTGTCGAGTACTCCAGCCCAGCTTTTTGCTAGTGTGCCCAAGTCAAGCCACTATTGCCCAGTTTCTCCAGACTGTGAAACTTGTTCTTCTGTAGGGCCTGCGAGACTTATTCTTGTGAGTGGGAAGGGGCTCTGGGTATCTGATTTTCAGGCTCATGTCTTACCACAAGTCTTCACTGATACTTGGTCTCTCCAATTCCTGAGCCTCCCTAAGTTTTGCTGGGAGTTTTGACTTCTTTCTGCATTATGCTTAGGGTTTCATATCCTCTGCATATCAGTCACCACTCCTGTGTCAGCAACAAAAAAGAACTGGCATTTCCTAATAGCTGTTCTTTTTTCTATTTATTTTATTCTTCATTTATTGGGGTTTTAGGGATTATAATCTATGAGGAACACAGACTACAGACATCAAGTGTGCTTATGCTCAGAAATACAATCAGGGAGTACAGGTTTATAAAGGCAAAATCCACAAGGTTACATTGTTTTGAAAGAATTCTGATTGGTGCTGCCAGAGGTAAACTGACTATCTAATTAATGCATGATTGGCTATTTAGCTAGCAGTTGTTACATTATCTCTATTCCAGTCCAAATTAGGATGTGTTCCAGGAGGCAGGCAGTCTTGGTGCAACTGAAAAGTTGCAGTTGACAAAGTCAAGAGTTCTTGGTGTTCCAAAAATTGAAATAGGAGATGTGTATAAGCCCTGCTTCCTGAACGTCTTCCCTGCCCTATTTTGAATGACTCTCTCAGCAATGCTTGCTTCACTTTGGAATCTTCTTTTACATCTCCTCCTTTGAATCTTAATGGCAGGAAAGCATTGATGATCCATTTTTATGATTGTGTAGGCCCATTTCACTGCTAGAGTGGTTGGCAACCTGCTTTGGGTCCATCATGTTCTGCGGAGGAGAGAGTTTTATAGTTCATTGATATTATGTTCAACAAGCATGCTAGGTGAAAGTCTTTGGCCACAGCTGAGTAGCAAAGAGGTTTGAGGAAATAAGGTGTAGACATCAATTTAGGTTCTCATTTCCTTTAGTCAAAGGGTACATCTGATGAATGGTTTTGAGTTTGACATTTTAAGTAGTAGTACAACAACAACCAGAAATACATAGCACATGAAATTTGAAAATAGTAAATAAGGCACAAATTAAAATAATCAACAATGTAATTTGAAAACCTGAATGCAAGAGAGCTCCAAGTCAGGAAGTAAGCCAGTTCAAAACATAAAAAAACCTAGGACTGAATCATCCTGGGGTAATATTTGTGAAAATTAATAAATGTAAACCTCACTAAAGTAGACTAGGGATGCAAGAAGTGGGAGTCCTATCACTCAGTGTCAGTTATAGGCCCTAATAGGTAAAGATGGACAAATGCATCTCCTATGAAAAATCTACCCATGCAACTCAACCAATGAGAAGCCATCATCACCCTGAACTCTCGCTTTTTTTTCCCCATAGACTTTCATTCAGAACAACCCCTCCCAACTTCCTCCTTCTTCTCCATAAAATAATGTTCTTCTCTATTATTGATCTCACCTATGGATTTTCCATAACTGCTTGTCCTGAATTGAAATTTTCTTACTCCCTAATAAATCCATTTTTTTTTTTTTTTGCTGGTAAAATAAAAGTTATTTTTAAGATTAACATTATGGAATGATCAGAGGGAGGAGCAAACAGGAGCTTATACACACAGAGCTAACTGGGTTCACTGACTTTTTGTTGACCCCGGAATTTGAAGGTAGATTTTCTCCTGGATTTTGAACTCTACTTTCTTTGTGTTTCAGCTCTCCAGGTTTTCTTTAAGTTCTGTTTTAAGGCCTTGTCCTTTCTGAGAGTACTAATTTGGCCTTCAGTCGATTCCTTTTTGGACCCAGACTATTCCTATTGGAACTGTCGTGCTGGCCTTTGGTCAGATTCCTTTCAGAACAGACTGTTCCTGTTAATACTGTGCTGTTTAGTAATTTTCCTTTTGCTCTAAAGAACAACCCCTAAGAAACGGAATCCCAGACCTCAAAATGTTTTGAGCGCCACCTACCTCTCCTCCTTTAGCAGCTAGACCCTGTAGTACAGGCAAAACCCCTTTGCCTCAGAGCCATTTCTGCCATTGCCTTTTAGTTAAGGCCACTGAAGAAATAATCATGGGCTTCCCTTTAACTATCCTTCTATTCAGGCTAAGGACAAAACTACAAACATTTATACTGATAGCCAGTATGCCTTTTGGGTGCTTGCGACTTTGGAATATTATGGAAACAATGAAATTTTTGTTGTTTTACCTCTAATGGGGATAAATTAAAAATGGTTCCTATGTCCAAAATGTATCAGATGCCATACTTTTACAGGTGGCCCTGGACCTTCCAGACTCTTCACTAGAGTCCTAAAGGAAACCACCTCACTGACATTTCTGCCTGAAATGCTGCTCTCAAGGAAACCAATAGCCAAATCTCTGTCATGATCCAGAGGTGTTCTTCCAAATAATAATCTGACAAGATTATCTTGACAATAATAAAATTGACAAGAGATCTCTAATAATTGCTAGTTTAATAAAAAGAAGTCTACTTTTGGCCAAATAATATTGGTGAGGAAGTATTAATAAGGCCACCAGAACTGCTCACCTCATTTGTCCCACCCATCCAAAATACAGTCCAGGGAAACCTGTTCACAAAGATGGATTTCAGAATGTTTTAGTCATGGTTTGCATGGTTTCTAACTGGACTGAAGCTTTCCCTTGTACATAGGCCACTGCTACTTCCATAGCTACAGATTCTGTCAGAAAAAATTATCTTTACTTGGGGACTTCCTCTTGAACTTCATAGTGATAGGGGAAATCATTGTACTGGTTGGGTGCTTTGACAATCTTTTCTGCTTGGCTGGATTTACTACACTTTTTTTTTGTGCATATTGTCCTCAATCCTCAGGGTTAGTTGAACACACAAATAACACTATGAAGACTCAATTAGCAAAATTTGTAGCAACCCTCCAAGTATCTTGGCCAAAAATACTGCTATTACTCCCTCTAAATCTCAGCTCCACCCTCTTTGAAACTCAGACTCTCATCTTTTGAGACGGTCACAGGGCATCCAATGAACTTGGCTCCTACCTCCTCTGACCCACAGCTGATAGAAGGAGATATACTTCAATATTATAAACACCTAATTACTTCTATTAAAAATAACCATGCTTTGGTTGAGCAATCTTTTCACTCCCGGGAGATAACCACCATAAGCATCATACCATGCAACCTGGAGATTTCATTTGTTGCAAAAGACACCTCCACAAAGAGTCTTTTCAATCTTTATAGAAAGGCTCTTCAAAGAAACTGCTAATTAGTCCTTGTGCCATCCAACTCCATGGAATAGACTCTTGGATTCATGTGACACATTTAAAGAAAGTACCAAACCCTGATTGGGCCTGCACACCAGCTGGTGACCTAAAAGTAAAGATTTCCTGGAATTGAAGCAGATGACATCTGACAAACTGCTTTCTCAAGATGTCCAGACCAGGCCTGTATACCTCTTCCTCACTGTTTGCTTCTACTATCTCTTTCATGGAAGGGACCTGCTTTGTGTGCATTTCCCAAACCGTTGCAAAAGGAGGAAACCTCTTTTGATTGTGGCCTTTCAGAAATAGTCTCATCATGATCCCAGGACAAATTATTTCTTTACTTCCTTTTTCTGAAGGGTTAGAAAGTTCAGAAATCACAAGTCTTATCTGACTCTGGATTCTTAATCCAAATTTATGGTCTCTGAATTTGCAACCTTACAGACTATATCATTGGATAACATTTGTTTTCAAACAGTTCTTTTGAGATAATACTGTTTTAATGCTGTTTTTTGAAGTTTTGCTATTTTTGCAAAAACTTCATTAGCTATTGCTTCATATTTATGCCTGCACTGTATTTTTCCAAATGCACTCAGTTAATTCTTTCAGTGTGCTCTTGCAGTATTCACTACGGGTAGAAGACATACATGACTCTGGGTTTGCCCCTTGCGGGAGAATTCTTCTCCCCTAAGTTAGCATCTTTCAGTTGGCTACATTCAGATCTAGGGTTCTGATTTAGAACCATCATACAATTTGGAATTGTTGTTAGTTCTTCTGTTTTGTAAAAATGATGTCCCCAATAAGGAGATGGTCCCCAACACTAATGACCTTGAGAAGATATGGACATTAGATGGTAAGTGCCTGAGTATGAGCTTTCTCATTACCCCAAATGTGGACTTAAGTGGTTTTCAACCACTTACGCACTTTCCCTCTGACATAGAACATGACAACCAGGAAGGTCTTTCCTGGCATCTAGGGATAAAACCAGTAAATACAGAAAACCTGACTCTTGATTAGTGATGCTTGGGAACAAAGATCCTGATCAAAAAGGGAGACCCTCACTAAAGTGGACTTGAGATACTAGAAGTGGGAGCCATACCACTCAATGCCACTTAGAGGAAGAATTATCAACTGCAGACCCCTAACAGAAGAATGCACAACAGGAAAGAATTCTCAATTACAGGCCCCAATAGGGAACAATGTACAATGCATCTCCTATGAGAAATCAACCACCCCTGCAACACAGCCAATGAAAAACTGTCATCACCCTGAACTCTTGCTTTTCTCCAAAGGACTTTCATTCAAAACAACCTCTCCCCACTTCCTCCTTCTCCATAAAATAACATTTCTCTGCTGTGTTTGTGGAACTAACTTGCCCTATGATTTTGCCATAACTTGCTTGTCTCAAATTGCAATTCTTTGTTATTCTTGAAAAAACCCATTTTTGCTGCTAAGATAACTGATTCTTTTAAGGTTAATAGCTCATATGTCCCTTTAAGAATCTAACAGTTATTATGTTAAAAAAAAAAAAGATAGTAGGAAGGGCAAAATGAAGGGGGGGGAATTGGAGGGGGAGACGAACCATGAGAGACTATGGACTCAGAAACAAACTGAGGGTTCTAGAGGGGAGGGGTTGGGAGAACGGGTTAGCCTGGTGATGGGTATTAAAGAGGGCATGTATTGAATAGAGCACTGGGTGTTATATGCAAACAGTGAATCATGGAACATTACATCAAAAACTAATGATGTAATGTATGGTGATTAACATAATAAAATTAAAAAAAAGAATCTAGTTTGAGTAGCTTAGTGGTTTCTAGTTCTACTTGTTGTGAGGTATTTATTCAAGTATAGCAAGAGGTATTAGCTATGTTAATACTCCACCTGCGCTGTGAGTAAATAATCTAATGGAATCCTGTTGTTGAGGACCACCTGAGCTAGGGAATATACTGATCTTTGTTGGTCTCTGGGGGTGGAGTAAGCTCTTCTGTTAACAATTCTGTAAGATTTCTCATAACTTCAAAGTCGACTGTGCCTACTCTAAGCCCTGAACCTAAGTTTCTAAGTATTAGCTAGACTGATCTCTGGTGGAATATCTGGCAGGAAGTTAGCAGCCTTGGCTGGTCATAGCTATTGTCTTCATATCTAGAAGATTCCCCAAAACACAAGCCACCAAGGCCTCTCCAACTATCAAGACATTTAAAAGCCCAAGATGGATGATTATATCTACAAACAAAAATACATCAAGTACACAGAGAAAGCCAGACATGCTGAGAGTACTTATAGAATAATTAACAGACAATGGCAGAGAAGGCAAACACAAGCCAGGGATCAGTCTTAAGGAGTTGGCCACAAGTTTCATTAGGTTGGAAAGCTTGGGAAAGGGGGGTGGCCAAGGGAATACCACTGGATAAGCAAGTTTTACAGAGTGGTGAATTATTACCAAGAAAAATGAGACTGTGCATTTGTGTTGCAGATACAAGTAAGAACCTAGAATCTGTCTCCCAGGACTTTAATGGTCATTATCATAGGGCAAGGGGGGAGGTAGATAAGGTATCAAGAGAAAGCATGGAATAGGAGTTTGGGGACTAAAAGCTTTGACTCAGTAGGTTATAGCAGAAGGCTCCTTAATAGAAGTTATGGAAAGTTGGGAACATCTGAGAAGTTAGAGATAGGTGTAACTATTGGTCATCTTTTTTTTTTTTTTTTTTTTGAGAACTTTTAGTAGGGGAATGATGCCAGATCTATGGATTGACACATTTGAATAATAACATTATCCTTCTAGGTACTGAAGGAGATGAGAGCAGGGAGAAAAACTAGTAAGATGGCGGGGGAGTAGGAGACCTAAATTTCATCTGGTCCCCGGAATTCAGCTAGATAGGGATCAAACCATTCTGAACACCTACAAACTCAACAGGAGATGGAAGAAAAGAACAGCAGCAACTCTCTGAACAGAAAAGCGACCACTTTCTGGAAGGTAGGATGTGCGGAGAAGTGAATCCGAGGCGATATTCGGGAAGATAGATGGTGGGGGATGGGGCCTCCGTCAGCCACTGCTGGCAAGTGATAGAGCAGCAGAGCACAAAATTGGAACTTTTAGAAGTCTGCTCCACTGAGGGACGTCATTCCAGTGGCTAAGCAGGGGGTGGAACCCTCGCTGGGACAGTGTGGTCTTGGGACCCTCGGGGTCATAAGAAGACCAGGGGTGCCTGAGTGCAGCAGAGCTTCCAGGTATCAGAGCAGGGAAGCTGGCTGCAGAGATGGAGCCAAGGAGTGGGCTCTCAGCTCGGGGTTGCCATAAACCATGATCCGTGGCACAGTCAGGCCACTGCTCTTCCAGCAGGGACCCAACAAGCAGCAGATCTGGGGAGACGCCCCTTCCTCCCCCAGGAGGAGTGGTGTGGGAGCACACTGCAGGGATCTGCTGGGTTTGGAGACTCCAAAGAGGGTCGTGTGCTAGAGATAGAAATGCTTGGTCACAGGCCCAGTGAGCATGGAGTGCGGCTGGAGACCAGGGAGACAGGAGTGATTGACTGCTTTTCTCTGGGGGCGCACTGAGGAGTGGGACCCCGAGTTCTCAGCTCCTACGGGGTGGAGATTGGAGGCCACCATTTTCACTCTTGTCCTCCAAAGCTGTACTGAAAGCTTGCAAAAAACAAAAGCTACCTGAGAGCAAACCTGAGCAGATTACTTAGCCGGGGTGGGCAAGGGCGGGGCAATTCCGCCTCCAGCAAAGACATTTGGGAACCATGGCAACAGGCCCCTCCCCCAGAAGATCAGCAAGAACAGCCAGCTAAGACCAAGTTTACCGATCAAAGAGAACAGCAGAACGCCAGCACTAGGGGATACAGCACATAGAATTCATGGCTTTTTTCCCACTGATTCTTTAGTCTTTCAAAGTTAATTTTTGTTTTCTTTCTCTTTTTCTTTTTTTTTTTGAATTTTTCTTTTTCCCTTTTTCAACCAACATCTTATCAATTTAAAAAATCTTATTTTTCATTTTTAGAGTCATATTCTATCCCTTCATAGTAGTTAACCTTATTTTTGATATATATATATAAATAAGTTGTTCTCTCCTTAAAATTTTGGGATACAGTTTCTTCTAACAGACTAAAATATACCGTAAATCTCTAGTGTATGGCTTTGTTCTAGTCTCCTGCCTGATCACATTCTCTACCCCCCCTTTTTTTTAAATCCTCTTCTTTCCTTTTTCAAACAACTTCTTACCTTCTCAATTCTTTTTATAAAATCTTTTATAATTTTCATCTTTACAGTCATATTCCATCCCTTCATTGTATTAACCCTTATTTTTGTACATATATAAGTTTTTCTTTCAAATTTTTGGAGGCACTTTCTTCTAACAGACCAAAATATGCCCCAGATCTAGTGTGCGGCACTGATCTATGCACTAGCCTGATCATATGTGATCATATTCTGTTTTTTGTTTGTTTGTTTTATCTTTTTCTTTTTTGTTTCTTTCCCTTTCCTTTCCTGGTTTCAGGTCTCTTCTGATTTGTTTAGTGTATATTTTTTTGCGGTCATTGTTACCCTGTTAGCATTTTGTTCTCCCATTCCTCTATTCTCCTCTGACAAAATGACAAAACGGAAAAAATCACCTCAAAAAAAAAGAACAAGAGCCAGACCGACTGCCAGGGACCCAATCAATAAGGACATTAGTAAGATGTCAGAACTAGACTTCAGAATGATGATTTTAAAGATACTAGCTGGGCTTGGAAAAAAGCATGGAAGCTATTAGAGAAACCCTTTCTGGAGAAATAAAAGAACTAAAATCTAACCAAGTCAAAACCAAAAAGGCTATTAATGAGGTGCAATAAAAAAATGGAGGATACATTTACAATTGTTAGATCTTCTTGTTGGATAGACCCTTTAAGTCTAACTGCTAGGATAACTGAGGCAGAAGAGAGAATTAATGATATAGAAGACCAAATGATGAAAATAAAGAAGCTGAGAAAAAGAGAGATAAACAACTACTTGATCACAAGGGCACAATTTGAGAGATAAGTGATACCATAACATGAAACAATATTAGAATAATTGGGATACCAGAAGAAGAAGAGAGAGAGGGGTAGAAGGTATATTGGAGCAAATTATAGCAGAGAACTTCCCAAATTTGGGGAAGGAAACAGGCATCAAAATCCAGGAGGTGCAGAAAACCCCCCTCAAAATCAATAAAAATAGGTCAACACCCTGACATCTAAGAGTAAAACTTATGAGTCTCAAAGGCAAAGAGAAAATCCTGAAAGCAGCTCAGGAGAAGAGATCTGTAACCTGCAATGGTAGAAACATTAGATTGGCAACAGACCTATCCACAGAGACCTGGAAGGCCAGAAAGGACTGGCATGATATATTCAGAGCACTAAATGAGAAAAAATATGCAGCCAAGAATACTATATCCAGCTAGGCTGTCATTGAAAATAGAAGGAGAGATTAAAAAAAAAACCAAGGAATTTGCAAACACGAAACCAGCCCTACAAGAATTATTGAAAGGGGTCGTCTAAG
This sequence comes from Halichoerus grypus, assembly GCF_964656455.1. Classification (NCBI taxonomy): domain Eukaryota; kingdom Metazoa; phylum Chordata; class Mammalia; order Carnivora; family Phocidae; genus Halichoerus; species Halichoerus grypus. Next base: position 68,502,987 of record NC_135722.1, read on the forward strand.
CAAAGAGAGAGCCTAAAAGTAACAGACCAGAAAGGAACGCAGATAAGATACAGTAACAGTCACCTTACAGGCAATACAATGGCACTAAATTCCTATCTTTCAATAGTTACCCTGAAGGTAAATGGGCTAAATGCCCCAATCAAAAAACACAGGGTATCAGATTGGATAAAAAAACAAGACCCATCGATATGCTGTCTGCAAGAGGCTCATTTTAGACCCAAAGACACCCCCAGATTGAAAGTGAAGGGGTGGAAAACCATTTACTATGCTAATGGACACCAAAAGAAAGCTGGGGTGGCAATCCTTATATCAGACAAATTAGATTTTAAACCAAAGACTATAATAAGAGATGAGGAAGGACACTATATCCTACTTAAAGGGTCTATCCAACTAGAAGATCTAACAATTGTAAATATCTATGCCCCTAACATGGGAGCAGACAATTATATAAGGCAGTTAATAACAAAAGCAAAGAAACACATTGACAACAATACAGTAATATGGGGGGCTTTAACACCCCCCTCACTGAAATGGACAGATCGTCTAAGCAAAAGATCAACAAGGAAATAAAGACTTTAAATGACACACTGGACCAAATGGACTTTACAGATATATTCAGAACATTCCATCCCAAAGCAACAGAATGCACATTCTTCTCTAGTGCCCATGGAACATTCTCCAGAATAGATCACATCCTAGGTCACAAATCAGCTCTCAACCGGTACCAAAAGATTGGGATCATTCCCTGCATATGTTCAGACCACAGTGCTTTGAAACTAGAACTCAATCACAAGAGGAAAGTTGGAAAGAACTCAAATACATGGAGGCTAAAGAGCATCCTACTAAAGAATGAATGGGTCAACCAGGAAATTAAAGAAGAATTTAAAAAATTCATGGAAACAAATGAAAATGAAAATACAATTGTTCAAAATCTTTGGGATGCAGCAAAGGCAGTCCTAAGAGGAAAGTACATAGCAATACAAGCCTTTCTCAAGAAATAAGAGAGGTCTCAAATACACAACCTAACCCTACACCTAAAGGAGCTGGAGAAAGAACAGCAAATAAAGCCTAAACCCAGCAGGAGAAGAGAAATAATAAAGATCAGAGCAGAAATCAATGAAATAGAAACCAAAGAACAGTAGAACAGATCAATGAAACTAGGAGCTGGTTCTTTGAAAGAATTAACAAGATTGATAAACCCCTGGCCAGACTTATCAAAAAGAAAAGAGAAATGGCCCAAATAAAAAACATCATGACTGAAAGAGGAGAGATCACAATGAACGACAAAGAAATACAGACAATTATACGAATATACTATGAGCAACTCTATGCCAGCAAATTAGATAACCTGGAAGAAATGGATGCATTCCTAGAGATGTATCAACTACCAAAACTGAACCAGGAAGAAATAGAAAACCTGAACAGACCTATAACCACTAAGGAAATTGAAGCAGTCATCAAAAATCTCCCAACAAACAAAAGCCCAGGGCTAGATGGCTTCCCAGGGGAATTCTACCAAACATTTAAAGAATTAATACCCATTCTTCTGAAACTGTTCCAAAAAATAGAAATGGAAGGAAAACTTTCAAACTCGTTTTATGAGGCCACCATTACCTTGATCCCAAAACCAGACAAAGACCCCACCAAAAAGGAGAATTACAGACCAATATCCCTGATGAACATGGATGCAAAAATTCTCACCAAAATACTAGCCAATAGGATCCAACAGTACATTAAAAGGATTCTTCACCACGACCAAGTGGGATTTATCCCTGGGCTGCAAGGTTGGTTCAACATCTGCAAATCAATCAATGTGATGCAATACATTAATAAAAGAAAGAACAAGAACCATATGATCCTCTCAATAGATGCAGAAAAAGCATTTGACAAAGTACAGCATCCTTTCTTGATCAAAACTCTTCAGAGTATAGGCATAGAGGGTACATACCCCAATATCATAAAAGCCATCTATGAAAAACCCACAGCAAATACCATTCTCAATGGGGAAAAACTGAGAGCTTTCCCCCTAAGGTCAGGAACACAGCAGGGATGTCCACTATCACCACTGCTATTCAACATAGTATTAGAAGTCCTAGCCAGAGCAATCAGACAACAAAAAGAAATCAAAGGCATCTGAATTGGCAAAGAAGAAGTCAAACTCTCACTCTTTGCAGATGATATGACACTTTATATGGAAAACCCCAAAGACTCCACCCCAAAACTGCTAGAACTCATACAGGAATTCAGTAAAGTGGCAGGATATAAAATCAATGCACAGAAGTCAGTGGCATTCCTATACACCAACAACAAGACAGAAGAAAGAGAAATTAAGGAGTTGATCCCATTTACAATTGCACCCCAAACCATAAGATACCTAGGAATAAATCTAACCAAAGAAGCAAAGAATCTGTACTCTGAAAACTAAAATACTCATGAAAGAAATTGAGGAAGACACAAAGAAATGGAAAAACAGTCCATGCTCATGGATTGGAAGAACAAATATTGTGAAGATGTCAATGCTACCTAGAGCAATCTATACATTCAACGCAATCCCTATCAAAATACCATCCACTTTTTTCAAAGCAATGGAACAAATAATCCTCAAATTTGTATGGAACCAGAAAAGACCCCGCATAGCCAGAGGAATGTTGAAAAAGAAAAGCAAAGCTGGTGGCATCACAATTCTGGACTTCAAGCTCTATTACAAAGCTGTCATCATCAAGACATTATGGTACTGGCACAAAAACAGACACATAGATCAATGGAACAGAATAGAGAGCCCAGAAATGGACCCTCAACTCTATGGTCAACTAATCTTTGACAAAGCAGGAAAGAATGTGCAATGGCAAAAAGACAGTCTCTTCAACAAATGGTATTGGGAAAATTGGACAGCCACAGGCAGAAGAATGAAACTGGACCATTTCCTTACACCACACACAAAAAGACACTCAAAATGGTTGAAAGACCTAAATGTGAGACAGGACTCCATCAACATCCTAAAGGAGAACACAGGCAGCAACCTCTTCGACCTCAGCCACAGCAACTCCTTCCTAGAAACATCACCAAAGGCAAGAGAAGCAAGGGCAAAAATGAGCTATTGGGAGTTCATCAAGATAAAAAGATTTTGCACAGCAAAAGAAACAGTCAACAAAACCAAAAGACAGCCAACATAATGGGAGCAGATATTTGCAAATGACATATCAGATAAAGGATTAGTATCCAAAATCTATAAAGAACTTATCAAACTCAACACCCAAAGAACAAAGAATCCAATCAAGAAATGGGCAGAAGACATGAACAGACATTTTTCCAAAGAAGACACCCAAATGGCCAACAGACACATGAAAAAGTGCTCAATATCGCTTGGCATCGGGGAAATCCAAATCAAAACCTCAATGAGATACCACCTCAGACCAGTCAGAATGGCTAAAATAACAAGTCAGGGAATGACAGATGTTGGAGGGGATGCAGAGAAAGGGGAACCCTCCTACACTGTTGGTGGGAATGCAAGCTGATGCAGCCACTCTGGAAAACAGTATGGAGGTTCCTCAAAAAGTTGTAAATAGAACAACCATAGGGCCCAGCAACTGCACTACTGGGTATTTACCCCAAAGATAGAAATGTAGTGATCTGAAGGTGTATGTGCACCCCAATGTTTATAGCAGCAATGTCCACAATAGCCAAACTGTGGAAAGAGCCAAGATGTCCATTGACAGATGAATGGATTAAGAAGATGTCATAGATATACACAATGGAATATTATGCAGCCATCAAAAGGAATGAAATCTTGCCATTTGCAACAATGTGGAGGGAACTGGAGGGTATTATGCTGAGTGAAATAAGTCAATCAGAGAAATACAGATATCATATGATCTCACTGCTATGAGGAACTCAATCTCAGGAAACAAACTGAGGTTTCCTGGAGTGATGGGGGTTGGGAGGCATGGGGTGGCTGGGTGATAAGACATTGGGGAGGGTATGTGCTATGGTGAGCACTGTGAATTGTGTAAGACTGTTGAAGCACAGACCTGTACCTCTGAAACAAGTAATACATTATATGTTTTAAAAAAAGAAGAAGATAGTAGGAAGGGAAAAATGAATGGCGGAAATTGGAGGGGGAGATGAACCATGAGAGACTATGGACTCAGAAACAAACTGAGGGTTCTAGAGGGGAGGGGGTGGGGGGATTGGCTAGCCTGGTGATGGGTATTAAAGAGGGCACGTATTGAATGGAGCACTGGGTGTTATATGCAAACAATGAATCATGGAACACTACATCAAAAAGTAATGATGTAATGTATGGTGATTAACATAACATAATAAAAAGAATAATTTAAAAAAGAATGCATATATAATAACTAGGAGTTACATTTTTTTAAACAACCAAAAGAAAATTGGAAAAAGGGATTGAAAATTACTGAAAGAGGAAAAAACAATGGCTGATATATGCACAAAAATCATATCAAATTCATTAATTATTAGGAAACAACAACAGTACGATGGTATATGGTGTTACTCCAATGGATTGGCAAATACTAAAAGGTTGAAAATACTAAGTGTTGGCCAGGATATGAGGAATGGAAGCTCCCATCCTTTGCTTGTGGGAGTATAAATACGTATAGCCGCTTTGGATTTAGCAAGAACTAGAAGTTAACAGTAGTGCATACCCTTCAATGAAATGATTCCTCTGTGACTGTATTGTAGATTAGAACCATTTACACATGTATACATGGGTGCCTGCATAAGAATATTTATTGCAGCATCATTGTAATGGGGAATGGCATTATATATTCAAAGTGGTGAAAGGGGAAAAAAAGCAAAAACCGAACAACAACAACAACAACAACAAAACCCAAAAAGCTACAACCAAGAATACTTTAGCTGGCAAGTTTATCATTCAGAATTGAAGGAGAGATAGAGTTTCCCAGACAGATGTTGAAGGAGTTTTTCACGAATAAACCAGCCTTATCAGAAATGGTAAGAAATTCTTTAACTTACACCTAACAGAACTAGAAAAAGAAAAAACAAAGCCCCAAGTTAGGAGAAGGAAATAATAAAGATCAGAGCAGAAATAAATTGAGACTTAAAAAAAAAATAGAAAAGATCAGTGAAATCAAGAACTGGTTCTTTGAAAAGATCAACAAAATTGATAAACCATTAGCCAGATTCATCAAGAAAAAGGAGAAGGAATTCAATATCAGAAACAAAAGGGAAGTAACAAGTGACACCACAAAAATAGAATGAAATATAGAAGAATGCTACAAAAAATTATATGCCAATAAATTGGACAACCTATAAGAAAAGGATCAATTCCTAGAAACACTATTTTCAAAACTGAATCAGGAAGAAATAACAAATTTGAGCAGACTCATTACTAGTAACACAATTGAATCAATAATTTAAAAACTCTCAACAAAAAGAAGTCCACAACCTGATGGTTTCACTAGTGAATTCTACCAAATGAAGAAGAGCTAATATTTATTCTTCTCAAACTATTCTGAAAAAATAGAATTGGAAGGAAAATGTCCTAATTTATTCTATGAGGCCAGTAATCCCTGATACTAGTATCAGACAAACACTACAAAAAAAAAGACTACAGGCTAATATCCCTGATGAACGTACATTCAAACACCCTCAACAAAATATTAGCAAAACAAATTCAATGATATATTAAAAGGATTACTCACCATGATCAAATGGGATTTATTCCAGGGATGAAAGGATATTTCAATATTCCCAGATCTATCAGTGTGATACATCACATTAACAATAGATGCAGAAAAAAAATCATTTGAAAAAATGCAACATCCATTCATGATAAAAACTCGCCACAAAGTAGGTTTAGAAGGAAAATACTTCAACACAATAAAGGCCATATATGACAAACCCACAGCTAACATCATACTCAATGGTGAAAAACTGAAAGCTTTCCCTCTAAGATCATGGACAAAACAAGGATGTCCACTTTCTCCATTTTTATTCAACATAATACTGGAAGTCCTAGACACAGCATTAAGACAAGCAAAAAAAAGAAAAAAAAAAAGACATTCAAATTGCTTAGGAAGATGTCAAACTGTCACTATTTGCAGACACAATGATACTATATAGAGAAAATCCTAAAGACTTCACCAAAAAAACTATTGGAACTAATAAATAAATTATTTAAAGTTGCATGATACAAAATTAATTCCCAGAAATCTGTTGCATTCCTTTACACTAATAATGAAGCAGCAAAAAGAGAAATTAAAAAACAATCCCATTTACATTTGCACCAAAAAGAATAAAATACTTAGGAATAAATTTAACTCAGGAGGTTATAAAAAAAAGAATGAGATCTTGCTATTTGTGACAACATGGATGAACCTAAATATATTGCTAACTGAATTAAGTCAGAGAAAGATAAATACCATATAACTTCACTTATATGTGGAACTTAAAAGACAAAACAAATACAAACTGATGGTTGCCTCAGAGGAGGTGAATGGGTCAAATGAAATAGATGAAGGGGATTAAGAGGTACAAACTTCCAATTATAAATAAGTCACAGAGATGAAAAGTACAGCATAGGGAAAATGCTCAATAACACTGTAATAACTTTTATAGTGATAGATGGTGACGACACTTATTGTGGTGAGCATAGAGTAATGCATAGAATTGTTGAATCACTCTGTTGTATATCTGACAAATTCTGTGTCAACTATTCTTTAATAATAAAATATTTTTAAAATTTTAAACAAAGTTGAGGAGGTCACTGTGGAACTGTAAGTGTGAGGTAATACACAGATGTGTGAGATCCTTCTAAAGAGGGTCACTCAGTATTTGATGACATAAAGGGAGAGAGGGAAGGCTAGCAGATGGCACTGGAGTTTCAAGTCTGAGTGAATTAAAAGGGAAGGTACTGTTAGCATAGACAGAAAAGGGAGAATGTAAAGTTATTTTGGAAATAAAATTGTTTTACAAGAAGCTTTAAGAAGAGTATCATTGGTCCAAACCCTCATGCCTGCCCCCCTCCCCATGCAGCAACACTGTAGGAATGTCAGTAAAGCCTGTGAGCACTCTCCTTCTTTCTTGCAGCATAACTCTGCAAGCAGTGCATATGATTTGTGTCTGAAATAGCTGAATTTAAATCCTGGATCTGCTAACATATTACCAGTCTCAGTTTGCTCATCTGTTGAATGGAGATAATGGTACCTACTTCATAGGGTTCTGGTGAAGATCAAGTGCAATTTTTCCAGGTCCATGATTCTGCTTAGAAATGTGCACTGGGCCTTTAGTCAGAAGGATGAATTGTTGCCAAGAACTCTAAAGTGAATGGGCTTCCAGTTGATTGCATGTTTACAGAAAAATGATGAAAATTTCTGGCTTAGGTAGTAACGAAGAGGTGGAAAACAGCAATTCTTCTTTCACACAGAGTAGTAATTTAGCTTGTATAAGTTAAAGCACTGGTGAATAATTGATTGCAAAATATACAATATGATGTGCATAATTTAGTCAAATAAAAGCTCATGCAAAGTCAATTTTATTAACTCAGGCTATAGGCACAGTCTTTCTATCTAGAACATCCCTTGAAACTTTAAAACATAAGTCAATTCAGGGAAGGTGCGAATTACTTATTTGAGGAGAAACAGTTTTCTGTGCATATAGAAGTATGTATCCTATATAGTTAAATAGTATTATATATTATGTTAGCATAGATACTATGTGTCCAAAATATTATGTATTGTAGTTACCTTATAGTCAGTATAAATCATATTTTTTGTAAATACTATATGTGATATAGAAATATACATATACCTAAGTAGGCATTATGTATATTACATAACCAGAAGGAGTATATATCTTAATGTGTGCATATATATATATATGCCATATATATCTATATAGGTACTATATATCTTAGTGTGTATACACACACACACTGGAATATAGAGTGTATGTGTGTATATATCTATATATACACATACATACACAGACACACAAACACTGGGGTATGTAGTGTATATATAGACACACTAATATATATATACATATATATATACACACACACTAGAGTATGTATCTTAGTATGTATGTGTATATACATACTATATCTATATAGGCACTATATATCTGTTAAAAAAATAAAACCACTGGTGGCGCTGGGTGGCTCAGTCGGTTGTATCCAACTCTTGATTTTGGCTCAGGTCATGATCTCAGGATCGTGAGATAAAACCTGGCATCTGGCTCTGTGCTGGGTGTAAAGCCTGCTCAAGATTCTCTCTCTCCCTCTGCCCCTCCTGACCGTGCTCTCTCTCTCTCTCAAAAAAAAAAAAAAGAAAGAAAGAAAGAAAGCAAGCCACAGGCCCAAAATGGCATCTTTTAGGCCCAAGTCAGTAAACCAAGACTTAACACCTCGCCTAACTATAGTTTCAACCCCCCAGGAATGTAACCTTTAACCAGTCAACATGGAAATTCCTGGTCAGCATGTAACATTTACTGATAGGCTTCTTCCATTCCCCGATGGTGATCTTGCCTAAAATAATTGATTCTTTGCCAATAATTTCCTTTTTTTTTTTGCTCCCTCTCTACCTTTAAAAACCTTTCCTTTTCTGTAGCCCTTTAGAGCTTCCCTCTACTTGCTAGATGGGATGCTGCCCAATTCATGAACCAATTAATACAGCCAAATAGATCTTTAAAATTTGCTTAGTTGAATTTTTATTATTTAACATATCTTAAAATGTCTATCTCATATATAGAAGCCAATAAGAAGGTGTAAGTAAAAGCATTTTGCACACCTTAAGACACTGAATACATTTTATAATGCATATTTTATGTAAATATACTGTATCTGCCAAGAAACCAAAAATATATAAATGGATATATAGTAGGATTTTTTTTAAATTTCTAATATAAAAGTGATCTGCTCCCTTCTTCACAATTATTAATTTGTCAGGGTTCAACATCTCCAGTGAACTGTATCTATGGATCATAAGGACTCTAAAACCAAATAAAAAAGATTTTGAAAACATGACCAGAGCATACTGAAAACAAACCTTTATATTTTCTAAAATATCTAAGCCAAAAAAGGCCTTCTCAAGTTATTAAGATGCATGAGTTACTGCCTGTTGTAAATATACCTGGGTTGTCATAAAATACTGAGTCCTTTAGGGGGTGCTCCATCTAGCCTCCACCTGAGCTCTGCTTCCAGAGCTCTGAATCCACTGTGGACATAGAGTCTGGCTTTCTGATGAGTCAAGACTTAATTGAACTGCAGGGCTTTGGTGTTCAAAGGCTGAAATCCCAGGAACACTGAATAAGAAGCCATTGCAGCTCTGCCTTATGGATGGATGGATGGGCAGGCAGAACAACCGTGCTCTGAAAGGCTGGGACCCGTGTGCCTGGGCTCTGGACTGCCCCACCTGTGGCAGCATGCAGTCTGTATTCTAGACCTCAGATTGCCATAGAAACTCAGATGATCTTAATGCTCCTGAGTTGATGGATGGCCAGGGTCTGGGATGCTCAGTAGCGCTTCCCTACCTTATCCCAATTGATGAATACCAATACCAACATTGTCTGTTTCCAACTTTTTTCACTCTCCTCTGGGCACCTGACTGCCTGAATTTTCAGCGCTCCAGTCCATGAATGATTACACATTTGTGTACATGACTAACAATAAATGAACACTTGCCTTGCACAGCGAGGAGACTACATGACGTTATTGTGAGGGAGGGTGGAGGAAGTGGACTCAGGTTTCAGGCTGTTTCAGGCTAGAGGGCAAACGTTCCTAATCCCAAACTGAAGGCAGATATGCAGGCAGGCCTGCAGTACCGCAGCTTCTGGATTAGTAACTCCAAATAAGTGAAGTTCCAGAAAGGGGCTGCCTGCAACCCTGACATCTTCTATATAGCTGTGGACTCCTGTGGGGGTTTGCAAGGAATCACTTTGATGTTAATTGATGTCAATTGGAGAGCATTTACAGTGATTTGGGAGATCAAAGAAAACACTATAAAAGTAATTTTTAAGATCAGATCACATGGCAGTTGAAAGTGGGGGGGAAACCAGTTCCCCTGGATTCAGTACCAATCCCTCTGGGTGATTACTTCAGGGGCTGGCTAATCATGGAGGTCTCCACTCAGGAACACTCAGTCAGCAGGGGAACAGGCTAAAATGTCATCCAGGGCACAGAGAACCACGCTTTGGCTCTGCCTGTCACAGAGAGTAAGATAATGAAGGAAGGCTGGTGCTGAAAAGCACTCAGAACCCCTCAGGTCGCCCCATTTCTGACAAATTGAGGACCACAGCCACATGCGGCAAAGCAGAGAAGCCTTCATCAGGTTGCCCGGAAGCCAACAATGACAGCTGCAGGCTGTAAGGGACCCAGAATTTCAGCCAAAGGCTCTATGCTCTGTCACTCTATTTCCCAAGTGAAAAACCCAGGGCATGTACTCTGACCAAGGGATATATTCCAACTTGTGATTAATTTTCATAGAAAGACAAAGGGAGAAAATACTTGCAGTGCAAATTGTCCTGGAAGATCCCTATGGGAAAGGAACGCGGTCTTAAGGACACGCTGCAGGAGGACAGGGAATTGGCTGCAGTGGTTAGCAAGGAGTCTGTTCCAAGTTGCAGTGTTAGGTGTGAAGGGAGGGGAGTGCATAGCAGGACAAAAGGGAGAGGGTGACATTGCCTAAAGAATGTATTCAATAAATATTTATTACTGAATGAATGAATAAATTAATAGCAACAGTCTGTGTCAGGCAAAGAGGCAATAGGAGGGGCAGATAAACACTCCTGTCCCAGGCTCTAGAAAAAACGAGTCCTGCTCCCAGGCCTTCCTACTCCAAATGTGGTCCCTCCGCAGCAGCAATGGCCTCACCAAGGAGCTGATTATAAATTCAGAATCCTGAGCCCTACCCCACTCCCCAGATGACTCTCTATACATTCAAGTTCGAGAACTGCTCTAAGGATGTGCCCAGTCACAGTCAATAGAAAGGACAGACAGATGGGACCCAGGGTTATCCAAAGCTAACCAATCATCGTGTGCAGGCTGTGAAGACAGGTGGTAAAATCACAGGTTTTATGGGGGACAAACACACAGAATAGGGACAGACAGAGACAATCAGAAGTTGAAAAAGATAGTGTGTCTGGGTGGCTCAGTTGGTTAAGCAACTGCCTTTGGCTCAGGTCATGATCCTGGAGTCCCAGGGTCGAGCCCAACATCAGGCTCCCTGCTCAGCGGGGAGTCTGCTTCTCCCTCTGACCCTCCCCCCTCTCATGTGCTCTCTCTCTCATTCTCTTTCTCTCAAATAAATAAAATCTTTAAAAAAAAAGTTGAAAAAGATAATCATAGTCACAGATTACATGAGACACAGATCAGGTACAAGAACCAAATAAACAAGAACCGGCAATATAAGGATATACACAAATATAAAAAAATGAATTTAAAATGTCCTCTGGTGCCAAAAGGGAAAGAGAACTACCCCCTCTGTTTTGTTTTCTTTTAGTATTCCTTTAGAAAACTTGAAGTCTTAAATGCTTTCTGGGGCTGCTTCAGGTGTATGTAAATCTTCTTAAAAGCTAAAGAAGCCTCTGGCCAGTTCCTGCTCCTAAGAGTGGTTTTCTTGAGAGGCTATGGCATCTCTGGAATGTAAGTGTGGGGAGTATGGTGCCCAGGTCTCCCTGTCCCTGTGTGAGTTTCGTTTAGGCACCTGGCTCCAAGTTGTAACCATCTGCTTGTCATAAAGTTAAGGTTTATTTTCCTTTGGAGAAAGATAAATAACACTATATAATGGAATGTATCTGCCCAGCTATTATAAAGGGTGAAGTTTCTTTTGGTCTTTGCAATCGCTTTAGCAATTGCCTGTGATCTGCATTGCAGTCTGGTTTCATGCTTAATCACCAATAAAACTGTTTCATTCTTTTCTATATTTTGTAGAGAGAACTCTTTGTGGTTGGCATTTTTTTTAAAACTACTTCCCCAACACCAATCGGGGGGGCATGAGGATTGGAGTGTCTGCCACCCACAACGTGTTAGTAAGATGACTTTCATCATGGCTGTAGAAGGCAGCCGACTCAAAGGTGGATTGTCATTTCATTTTTATTTGATAGTTGATGATGTACAGTAGGTGTTCATTACAAGTCTTAAAATGGAATGAAAACTATGTGACAGTGGAGATGCAGGAACTGTTTTAGACAGAAGAATACAATTCTGAGAGTTTAAATCTTTTAGAATCTTTTCCTGAAACTAGGAAAGAACAGTGGCCCATGTAGTTCTAAAAGTTACAAATGATGACACTAAAGGAGGACAACCTGATCACTCTGCTTTTCCCACCATAGGACACTGTTCATGAAGGCCTAGACTGGTATGGTCTGGAGTCACTGATTTTGCACAGGAGGATTGAAGCTGAGAGCAGTGTAGTTGGCTACACAGCTGAAGTATCTCCTCTGGAAGATCCCCGTAGCTATTGGTTGGTCCGTTTATTCATTCATTCATACCCCCAGTGCTTATTAAACATTCTAGAGAACCAGTTTCAGCATGAGATGCTGCAAGTAGAGCTGAATAAACCTCGGGTCTTACTCTTAAGGAGCACCCAGTTTACTGTGGAAGAAAGACCCATGAATGATGATGGCAGAGAGTGACAAGTATTATAACTGGAATCAGCACAAGAAGTGATGGAAATTCAGAGGACAAAGGACATCCCAGGGCAGGTCAGTGAAATCTTCTGGGCCCTGTCTTGAAGCTGAGAGTCCAAACTCTACAGCCTTGGCTCTCACATTTCTTCCCTTTGGCCTGGCTAATTCCTAAGACCCAGATCCCCAAGATCCCAGTTTATGTAACCTCCACCAGGAAGCCTTCAGTGGCCCTGCAAGGCCAGGATAGGTGATGTTTCTCTGTGCCTTCACAGGGCCCTGTGACCCCCCTATCACAGTAGTAGTCTTCACTGTCTGTGCTCATTTACCTGTCAGCCCCACATCACACTGGGAGCTCTGGAAGGGCAGGAACTTTATGATCTTCACCTCTGTATCTCCAACACCTTGCATGGTACCTGACAGACAGGTAGTACTTAATAGATACCTGTGAAATGACTGGATGTTATGTGAAAATCTGTATGTGAGAAAAGGATTGGGAGGGAAGGAAAGGAGTTACTGACATTCTCAGTAGAGAGAACAGCATGAGCCTATGAAGGCAAAAATAAGTATTGTGTGTAGGGAATGACAAATATTTTAGAGTTGCTGGACCATACACTGCAAAGGAGAGAGTGGCAGGAAATAAAATTGGACAACTAAGCAGAGACCCTGCTTCAGTCTCATGGTAAATGAAGTCAAGTGCCCTCCATTGATCTCTGCTTCTCTTTGGCAGGGTCTTGAGGATTGCTCATTGAAGCTGACATCTGTCTAATGTGAACATGGTACAGACCATTCTCCTTACCAAGTAACCCACAGAGATGCAACATTTGTAGCAGTTGAAACAAATATGGTGACCCTAACTGCAGCCCACTGTGAACCTTTGGAGGACCCTTCTCCAGAAAGAGTTATCCACACCAGAGGGGATCCGCATGCAAACAGAGAACAGGAATTGGGTACAACATAAAATCACAGATATCTACCAGTACCTAATTTGTGTCAAGTTTCAGAATGTCTGAAAAACCCTGCTTGGCCACTGGACATTTTCAACACAAGCTTGTTGATGGGCTAATACCATGGTGGTAGAGGATAAGAATCCAGTGGTGGCTTAATATCTGTATACCCTGACCTGACCCAATTTTGACGCTACTGAACTCAGAAATGGTCTTGGGAGGAACCAGGGAGATCAGCCAGCTTGGTGCACTAGGATGGGATGTGGATGAAGGGTCAGAGGACCTAAGTTCTGATTCTTGCTCTGTTTCAAATGAGTTCTGTGTTCACTAATAAGTCATACACCTCTGGGTTTGAGATCTTGGATGCAGATGAGATCTTGGATGCAGAACTCTAAAATAATCAACAATTAATTTTAGCATTTTATTACTTATAAAAATCAGTACTGAAACTGATCAAGCAATCTCTGTGAGCCCAGCTAAATACAAGGGCAGGAGGGGATACAGGGAAGTAAAACTTTGTATTTCTGCCCTCAAGGTTCTTTCTACTTTGACAGTAAAGACAAAATCAACACACACATAATAGAGAACAATTAAGCATGGACTCTTAAGGCAATCTGAGTCCAGATAAGAGAGGAATCATTTGAGAGATGGAAGTATGATGAAGATTACAAGCTGAGTGGCAGGAATAAATTTACCTTTTTCTCTTTTCCTCTTCTTTCTTATTCTTTCCTATTCCCACAGTCAGAAAAAAAAAAATAATCATCACAACTGTCTATACTGATTGATTAAAAAACTCTCAGTACACTAAGAGAACTACCTTAAATTTGACAAAAGTCATTTATGAAAAACCTACAGCCACTATCATATTTTTTTGTTTCAGTTCAAGGTAGTTTATGCTCTCACACTTTTAATTCTTCATTCTACTGTGAGTTGAAACAATGCAATGCAGCATGAAAAGCTAATAAAAGTCACTAAGTTTGGGAAAAAAGAATTGCAAGTGTCTCTTATTGCGGGAAACATGAATGTCTCTACAGAAAAAGCTAAGGAAACTACAAAAGAAGTAATAGAACTGATGAGTGAATTTAGCAAGGTTGCAGAATAGAAGGTCAGTGTATAAAAATTGTAGTTTTATATACTAGCAGCAAACTTTTAGAAAATGAAATAAAAATATTCATGGTAGCTTAAAAGAGGAACATAAAATACTTAGATATAAATTTAACAAAATGTTTGATACCTATCCACTCACTGAAAAGTACTAAACATTGCAAAGAGAAATTAAGTAGACCTAAATAGAAACAAGATACACCCATGTTCAAGGATTGGGAGATATCACAGACAATTATCTTCCAATTATTTAAAGTTCTAGAATAGGTAAAATTAATCTAGAGTTAAAAATGTTCAGAACACTCTGAAAAGGTAGGAGTGTTTGGGAAACGACAGGAAGAAATTTTCCGTAGTTATGGAAATATTCTATGTACTATTATGAACAGAAGTTCAAATCATACGTATCCATTTGTCAAAACTCATGAAATTTTATATCTAAGATTTTTGTTCACTGAACATAAATTTTATCTAAGTAAATAATGTAGATCATATTGAACTCTAGTTAGTAGGTTTGCTTGGTGCTGTGGTATGGGATAGCAATTCCCATTGTGTATTCCAAGCTTGACTGAATGAGTAGTTGTGTTGAGAAAATGGAAACCAGGTTTCTTGCTATTTATTATGTATTATGAGTATTCTTGTGCGTGTGTAAGTATACATATATTCTCTAGATATTTTATTGAGATGGTCTAAAGGCCATGGCCTATCAGTAGCAATGAGTACATCATCAGTCCAGATCTTGGTTTCTAAATATCACTTTCTATTAAAAGGAACCAAGATTCTTTAGAGAAATGGACAGATCCAGGACTGAGGCAGGGAAATTATGAATTGACCCTAAAATATCTTGTTTTGCCAGAAAATATGGAATTATTAAAAGAATAATGATAACATTATAAAGGGACACCAGAGACAAGTTATAGCAACTTCATTGGCCAAATCTGTGACAATTTAGGTACCTAAATAAATATTTTAAATCATTGAGTGAAATAAAAACTCATGAGTTTATACCAATATAAAGCATAAATAAATAAATGGGAGAAAAGGAAAAACTTTCTGTCAGCAGAATTGCAACACAGAGAGATATAAAAGTAGAAGGTTAGTGTTTGATGGGTAATAAGATATTCACATAGTCTCAAATTATTTCCCCACAAAATACCTATTAGCAATTGAAAATGGCACATTTATATTGGAGAAATCTGGTAGGCATTGCCTAAATCAAGTGATAATGTTAACATCACCAACATCAGGACCAACTGTCATTGTGTGCCTCCTGTGGGGGACATAATGTCACTTTTCTGCTATCTTAACAAAAATGCCTAAGTTAAATGTAACCATGAGAAAACACACGATCAACCCAAATTGAGAGTATTCTACCAAATAATTGTTCTACTCTCTTGAGAACTCTCAAGGTCAAGAAAGGTGAAAAGGGACTAAGAAATGATTCCAGAGTAAAGGAGACTACCCAAGAGATGTGACACATAAATGAAATGGTGATTTTGGGTTAGATCCTAGACTGGGGGGATCAAGGGTTTACAGAATATTATTGGGGCAGTTAATAAAATTTAAAAATGGATTGGAAAACAGATTATGGCAATATTAAATTTCTTAATTTAGGATAACTGTATCTGATAATATGAAAGAGCATCTTTGTGCTTAGGGAATACACACTGATCTTGTTCTTAGGAAATAGGCACATTGAGGAGTCAATGAGAAAAGTGTCTCCAACCTCTTGTCAGATGACTCATTCATATATAAAATGATAAAACAAATGAGAAAATGTAAACAAATGTCAAACCTCGGTAAAGTGTATCCAAGATTTGCTTGTACTATTCTTGCCATTTTTCTTTAAGTTTGAAACCATACAAAAATAAAAATCACCAAAAATGTGGCAAGATGACTAAAACAAAAGTCAGGATAATGATTATGTCTCGAGGGAAAAGGAAAGTAGGGAGATGCTCGGGGGAAGGCCATATAGGGGCAAAGGGACATTTTTCACATGCTATGCTCAGAATATTCTGTTTCTTAGTCTGAGTATTAAGTACATGGTTGTTTATCTTATTATTTTTGAAACTCTCAATATATGTTTTATACCTGTTTCTATAGGTAGGATTCATTTAATAGAAAATGAGACACCAAGAGGATAAAGAACCATCCAAAATATGGCTACTTTTTTATGATAAAGCCAGGGCTAAAAGCCAAATCTTTGGATTCCCATCAAGTCCATTTCTCTGCCAGGTGACAATGTTGTGAATCATAATGAGGCTAATATGTGTTTGGCCAGAGAATTACTAAGTCCAGACCTCAATCAGCCATCCCTGCCTATATGGTCCTAAAGGGAAATGTATACATAGAAAAATGTCCTACTGACTGACGAAGCAAAACTTCAGTGCTGACTAGGTCCTTGATCCCTAAACCCAGTGTAATCTCTGGTGAGTACACTGGCCTGGGAGACAAGTTCTCTTTTCTAGGCTGCAGATGGCCAGACCCTAGAATCACAGCAAGGTGAACAGCTTTTTCACCCCATTCTCCCTAACTATGCCCAAGTCTTGAATTGTGTGTTACCCTGATGGCGACAATAGTTTTTACCCTGGCAGGCCAGCCAGCAAGCAGAACAAAAAGTCTCTCTGTGTGTGTGCTTATTCATATCCTGCTACAATCCATTTCTTTGTAAAAGCTGCCCAATCAGAATCCTTGCCCTCAAATAAAAGTGATACTTTTGAGAATGGAGTTGAAAGTGAGTTGTAAACTCGTTCTGGCCAACAGACACCATTGTCTTTTCTTATTTAGAGGCTATCTTCAGGCCAATGGGACCACAGAGGCAGGTAGGTAATGAAGACCCACCTGTCCTGTAAATATAGACAACTTAAGGAATTCAAGCCTCTGGTAACCTGTGAACAAGTCTAATCACAAAATTTCTTTATCTGCATTCTTATTATGTGACTATAAAAAGATCAAAAGTACATTTAAATTTTCCCATAGAGAGGGAATATGCAGATCATAATGAAGGTAAGAAAATGCTTATAACCATAGGCTTATTCTCACCAAAGAAAATGTGCCCATACACAAAATGTACCATTTTGAAGTTTTAGGCACCTTGTGGTGCTGGTGGGTTGAAATGCCCATGGTGGGTTCTTTTGGTTTTTCTTCCCCTCATATTATATGTTTATATTGTTCAATCTAAAGGTTTCTATACTACCACCTCTTCCCTCACCTCCTCTCTAGCCCCCGACCTTGCTCCTTTGTATGAAGGTGCAGCCTGAAAACATGTTCCAAACAATGTCATATACTTAGAGACAAAGGAAATAGTTGCCTAGCAACAAGGCCTGTTAGAAATTTTGAGCATTCTTTTACTTTCCATTTTAGGGCAATGCTCAGGAAGCTGTTTGCAAAGAGATCCAAGACTAAGATCTCTTTGTCTAAGAACTCTAAGACAGAGGGAGAGGAGGAGGAAGAGTTGGGGGAGAAGGCGGAGGAAAGCATTAAGGTCTTTCCATCACAATCTAAGTGGTGTTCTCAATGGCAGTGGGAATGGAGTCTTGTCCATAGGTGGGATGGAGCACTTCACTTTTCCATTCCCACTGGCTTCCCACTCTTAACATGGGATTCTAGTCAATTAGCCAAGCTGATATGGAAAGGGACTAAGGAGGCTGACCTTGCTCTGTCAGCCATCCAAGCTCTCTTGTCGTGAGGGCTTTAGGTACAGCCTGGGAGTGGCAGCAACTTAAGTTTTATTTTGGCTGTTATTAATCTTAAAACATCCACCAGCCCGGAGACTCCCCTTCCTCCCCTGGGAGGAGGGTGTGGGAGCACACCACAGGAATCTGCTGGGTTTGGAGACTCCAAACAGGGTCATGTTCCAGAGATAGAAACACTCGGTCACAGGCCGGGTGAGCATGGAGTGCAGCCGGAGACTGGGGAGACGGGAATGATTGACTGCTTTTCTCTGGGGGTTCACTGAGGAGGGGGGCCCTGAGCTCTCAGCTCCTCCTCCAGGGCGGAGATTGGGAGGCCGCCATTTTCACTCTCGTTCTCCAAAGCTGTACTGAAAGCTTGCAAGGAACAAAAGCTACCTGAGAGCAAACCTGAGCAGATTACTTAGCCGGGGCGGGCAAAGGCGGGGCAATTCTGCCTCCAGCAAAGACATTTGGGAACCATGGCAACAGGCCCCTCCCCCAGATGATCAGCAAGAACAGCCAGCTAAGAACAAGTTTACCGATCAATGAGAACGGCAGAACTCCAGTGCTAGGGGAATACTGCACATAGAATTCATAGCTTTTTTCCCATGATTCTTCAGTCTTTCAAAGTTAAATTTTTTTTTTAACTTTTTTTTTTGAATTTTTCTTTTTCCCCTTTTCAACCAACATCTTATCAATCCCTTTTTAAAAAATCTTTTTTATTTTTCATTTTTAGAGTCATATTCTATCCATTCATAATAGTTAACCTTATTTTTGGTATATATGTATAAAGTTGTTCTGTCTTTAAAATTTTGGGATACACTTTCTTCTAACAGACCAAAATATACCCTCTATATAAATATAAATCTCTAGTGTATGGCTTTATTCTAGTCTCCTGCCTGATCACATTCTCTCTCTCTTTTTTTTTTAAATTTCTCTTCTTTCTTTTTTCAACCAACCTATCAATTCCTTTTAGAAAATCTTTTATAATTTTCATCTTTACAATCATATTCCATCCCTTCATCATATTTACCCTTATTTTTGTATGTATATAAGTTTTTCTTTCTTTAAAATTTTGGGAGGCACTTTCTTCTAACAGAGCAAAATATGCCGAAAATCTACTGTGTGGCACTGATCTATGCACCAGCCTGATCATATTTGATCATATTCTGTTTTTTTTTTCTTTTTCTTTTTTCTTTCCCTTTCTTTTCCCCTGGTTTCAGGTCTCTTCTGATTTGTTTAGTGTATATTTTTCTGGGGTCGTTGTTACCCTGTTAGCATTTTGTTCTCTCATTCATCTATTCTCCTCTGGACAAAATGACAAGATGGAAAAAATCACCTCAAAAAAAAAAGAGAACAGGAGGCAGCACATTCTTCTCTAGTGCCCATGGAACATTCTCCAGAACAGATCATATCATAGGTCACAAATCAGTCTCAACTGGTACCAAAAGACTGGGATCATTCCCGGCATATTTTCAGACCACAATGCTTTGAAACTAGAAAGAACATAGCAATACAAGCGTTTCTCAAGAAACAAGAAAGGTCTCAAATACACAACCTAACCCTACACCTAAAGGAGCTGGAGAAAGAACAGGAAATAAAGCCTAAACCCAGCAGGAGAAGAGAAATAATGAAGATCAGAGCAGAAATCAATGAAATAGAAATCAAAAGAATGGTAGAACAGATCAACAAAACTAGGAGTTTTCTGAAGTGTAATGAGATATAGAACAGTAAAGTCATAGAAACAACATCAATAGATGCACATTGTTCCAAATACACTATATGTACAATTAGGAATGGATAGGTCAGTCATGTGATATCTATAGCATATGTTTCTGAACAACACTATTGTCATGAAATATTTAATAACGTCAGGAAATGTCCCTGATAGAAAATCAATTAAAATACAACAGTATTCATCCTACAGAGGTACAGTGGATGTTTTTTTTTTAAATTTTATTTTATTATGTTATTTTATAGTTTTCTCAGTGCAGATTCTTTGCCTCTTTGGTTAGATTTATTCCTAGGTATCTTATGGTTTTGGGTGCAATTGTAAATGGGATCGACTCCTTAATTTCTCTTTCTTCTGTCTTGTTGTTGGTGTATAGGAATGCCACTGACTTCTGTGCATTGATTTTATATCTTGCCACTTGACTGAATTCCTGTATGAGTTCTAGCATTTTGGGGTGGAGTCCTTTGGGTTTTCCACATAAAGTATCATATCATCTGCGAAGAGTGAGCATTTGACTTCTTCTTTGCCAATTCGGATGCCTTTGATTTCTTTTTGTTGTCTGCTGTGGCTAGGACGTCTAATACTATGTTGAATAGCAGTGGTGATAGTGGACCATCCCTGCTGCATTCCTGACCTTGGGGGGAAAGCTCTGTTTTTCCCCATTGAGAATGATAGTCGCTGTGGGTTTTTCATAGATGGCTTTTATGATATTGAGGTATATACCCTCTATCCCTATACTCTGAAGAGTTTTGATCAAGAAAGGATGCTGTCCTTTGTCAAATGCTTTTTCTGCATCTATTGAGAGGATCATATGGTTCTTGTTCTTTCTTTTGTTAATGTATTGTATCACATTGATTGATTTGCGGATGTTGAACCAACCTTGCAGCCCAGGGATAAATCCCACTTGGTCGTGGTGAATAATCTTTTTAATGTACTATTGGATCCTATTGGCTAGTATTTTGGTGAGAATTTTTGCATCCATGTTCATCAGGGATACTGGTCTGTAATTCTCCTTTTTGATGGGGTCTTTGTCTGGTTTTGGGATCAAGGTAATGGTGGCCTCATAAAACGAGTTTGGAAGTTTTCCTTCCATTTCTATTTTTTGGAACAGTTTCAGAAGAATAGGTATTAATTCTTCTTGAAATGTTTGGTAGAATTCCCCTGGGAAGACATCTGGCCCTGGGCTTTTGTTTGTTGGGAGATTTTTGATGACTGCTTCAATTTCCTTAGTGGTTATAGGTATGTTCAGGTTTTCTATTTCGTCCTGGTTCAGTTTTGGTTGTTTATACATCTCTGGGAAAGCATCCATTTCTTCCAGATTATCTAATTTGTTGGCATATAGTTTCTCATAATATGTTCTTATAATTGTTTGTATTTCTTTGGTGTTGGTTGTGATTTCTCCTCTTTCATTCATGATTTTATTTATTTGGGTCATTTCTCTTTTCTTTTTGGTATGTCTGGCCAGGGGTTTATCAAACTTGTTAATTCTTTCAAAACCAGCTCCTAGTTTCATTGATCTGTTCAACTGTTCTTTTGGTTTCTATTTCATTGATTTCTGCTCTGATCTTCATTATTTCTCTTCTCCTGCTGGGTTTAGGCTTTATTTGCTGTTCTTTCTCCAGCTCCTTTAGGTGTAGGGTTAGGTTGTGTATTTGAGACCTTTCTTGTGTCTTGAGAAATGCTTGCATTACTATGAACAGTTGTGTTTTCATTTTCATTTGTTTCCATGATTTTTTTAATTTCTTCTTTAATTTCCTGGTTGACCCATTCATTCTTTAGTAGGATGCTCTTTAGCCTCCATGTATTTGAGTTCTTTCCAACTTTCCTCTTGTGATTGAGTTCTAGTTTCAAAGCATTGTGGTCTGAAAATATGCAGGGAATGATCCCAATCTTTTGGTACCAATTGAGACCTGATTTGTGACCTAGGATGTGATCTATTCTGGAGAATGTTCCATGGGCACTAGAGAAGAATGTGCATTCTGTTGCTTTGGGATAGAATGTTCTGAATATATCTGTGAAGTCCATTTGGTCCAGTGTGTCATTTAAAGTCTTTATTTCCTTGTTGATCTTTTGCTTAGATGATCTGTCCATTTCAGTGAAGGGGGTGTTAAAGTCCCCCATTATTATTGTATTGTTGTTGATATGTTTCTTTGCTTTTGTTATTAATTGGATTATATAATTGGCTGCTCCCATGTGAGGGGCATAGATATTTACAATTGTTAGATCTTCTTGTTGGGTAGACCCTTTAAGTATGATATAATGTCCTTCCTCATCTCTTATTACAGCCTTTGGCTTAAAAAGCTAATTTTTCTGATATAAGGATTGCCACCCCAGCTTTCTTTCGGTGTCCATTAGCATGGTAAATGGTTTTCCACCCCCTCACTTTCAATCTGGGGGTGTCTTTAGGTCTAAAATGAGTCTCTTGCAGATAGCATATCAATGGATCTTGTCTTTTTATCCAATCTTATACCCGGTATCTTTTGATTGGGGCTTTTAGCCCATTTACATTCAGGATAACTATTGAAAGATAGGAATTTAGTGCCATTGTATTGCCTGTAAGGTGACTGTTACCGTATATTGTCTGTGTTCCTTTCTGGTCTATGTTACTTTTAGGCTCTCTCTTTGCTTAGAGGACCCCTTTCTTGTAGGGCTGGTTTCGTGTTTGCAAATTCCTTTAGTGTTTTTTAAAGATTTTATTTATTTATTTGACAGAGAGGAACACAGCGAGAGAGGGAACACAAGCAGGGGGAGGGGTAGAGGGAAAAGTAGGCCTCCTCTGGAGCAAGAAGCCCAATGCGGGGCTCGATCCCAGGATCCTGGGATCATGACCTGAGCTGAAGGCAGACGCCCAATGACTGAGCCACCCAGGAGCCCCGCAAATTCCTTTAGTTTTTGTTCATCCTGGAATCTTTTTATCTCTCCTTCTATTTTCAGTGACAGTCTAGCTGGATATAGTATTCTTGGCTGCATATTTTTCTCATTTAGTGATCTGAAGATATCATGCCAGTCCTTTCTGGCCTGCCAGGTCTCTGTGGATAGGTCTGCTGTCAATCTAATGTTTCTACCATTGTAGGTTATTATCTTCTCCTGAGCTGCTTTCAGGATTTTCTCTTTGTCTCTGAGACTCGTAAGTTTTACTATTAGATGTCAGGGTGTTGACCTATTTTTATTGATTGTGAAGGGGGTTCTCTGTGCCTCCTGGATTTTGATGCCTGTTTCCTTCCCCAAATTCGGGAAGTTCTCTGGTATAATTTGCTCCAATATACCTTCTGCCCCTCTCTCTCTTTCTTCTTCTTCTGGGATCCCAATTATTCTAATATTGTTTTGTCTTATGGTATCACTTATCTCTAAAATTCTGCCCTCGTGATCTTGTAGTTGTTTATCTCTCTTTTTCTCAGCTTCTTTATTTTCCATCATTTGGTCTTCTATATCACTAATTCTCTCTTCTGCATCATTTATCCTAGCAGTTAGAGCCTCCATTTTTTATTGCACCTCATTAATAGCCTTTTTGATTTTGACTTGGTTACATTTGAGTTCTTTTATTTATTTCTCCAGAAAGGGTTTCTCTAATATATTCCATGCTTTTTTCAAGCCCAGCTAGTATCTTTAAAATCATCATTCTGAAGTCTAATTTTGACATCTTACTAATGTCTGTAATGATTGGGTCCCTGGCGGTCGGTACTGGCTCTTGTTCTTTTTTTTGAGGTGATTTTTTCCATTTTGTCATTTTGTCCAGAGAATAGATGAATGAGAGAACAAAGTGCTAACAGTGTAACAACGTCCCCAGAAAAATATACAATAAACAAATCAGAAGAGACCAGAAACCGGGGAAAAGAAAGGGAAAGAAAGAAAAAAGAAAGAAAAAAAAAGAAAAAGATAAAACAAACAAACAAAGAAAAAACAGAATGTGATCAAATATGATCAGGCTGGTGCATAGATCAGTGCCACACACTAGATTTTGGGCATATTTTGGTATGTTAGAAGAAAGTGCCTCCTAAAATTTTAAAGAAAGAAAAACTTATATATGTACAAATTAAGGCTAATGATGAAGGAATGGAATATGATTGTAAAGATGAAAATTATAGAAGAGGATTGAAAAAAAAAGGGGGGGAGAGAATATAATCAGGCAGGAGACTAGAACAAAGCCATACACTAGAGGTTTAGGGTATATTTTGGTCTGTTAGAAGAAACTGTATCCCAAAATTTTAAAGAGAGAACAACTTATATATATATACCAAAAATAAGGTTAACTACTATGAAGGGATAGGACTCTAAAAATGAAAAATAAAAAAGATTTTTTAAAAAGGGATTGATAAGATGTTGGTTGAAAAAGGGTAAAAGAAAAAGAAAGTTAAAAAAAAATTAACCCTGAACAACTAAAGAATCATGGGAAAAGAGCCATGAATTCTATGTGCAGTAATCCCCTAGCGCTGGAGTTCTGCTGTTCTCATTGATGGGTAAACTTCGTCTTGGCTGGCTGTTCTTGTTGATCTTCTGGGGGAGGGGCCTGTTGCCATGGTTCTTAGATGTCTTTCCTGGAGGCAGAATTGCCCTGCTCTTGCCAGTCCGGGCTAAGTAATCTGCTTGGGTTTGCTCTCAGGTAACTTTTGTTCCCTGCAAGCTTTCCGTACAGCTTTGGAGGCCGAGAGTGAAAATGGCAGCCTCTTAATCTCTGCCCCGTAGGAGCCAAGAACTCGGGGTCCCACTCCTCAGTGTGCCCCCAGAGAAAAGCAATCACTCCCGTCTTCCCGGTCTCCGGCTGCACTCCGTGCTCACCCGGCCTGTGACCAAGCATTTCTATCTCTGGCACATGACCCCATGTGGAGTCTCCAAACCCAGCAGATTCCTGCAGTGCACTCCCATGCTGCTCATCCCAGGGGAGGAAGGGGAGTCTCTCCGGATCTGCCACTTGTTGAGTCCCTGCTGGAAGAGGGGACTGCAGATCATGGTTTATGGCAACCCCAAGCTGAAAGCCCACTCCTCGGCTCCGTCTCTGCATCCAGGTTCCCTGCTCCGATCCCTGGGATCTCTGCTGCACTCAGGCACCCCCATCTCTCTGTGACCCCGAGGGTCCTGAGACCACACTATCCCAGAAAGGGTTCCACTGCCGCTTAGCCACTGGAGCAACGTCCCTCAGTGGAGCAGAGTTCTACAATTTCTGATTTTGTGCTCTGCTGCTCTATCACTTGCCAGCAGCAGCTGATGGAGGCCCCCTCCCCCGCCGTCTCTCTTCCCAAATATCGCCTTGGATTCACTTCTCCTCACATCCTACCTTCCAGAAAGTGGTTGCTTTTCTGTTCAGAGAGTTGTTGCTATTCTTTTCTTTGATCTCCTGTTGAGTTCATAGGTGTTCAGAATGGTTTGATCCCTATCTAGCTGAATTCCTTGGACCAGACAAAATTTAGGTCTCCCACTCCTCTGCCATCTTGCTCCTCCTCTCCTCTAGATTTCTTGACAGAGTTTGTAGCCCTAGTCAAAGACCAACCATGTGATGCAAATGCACTGAAAGCATGCAGTTCTCGTTAGTATTGTCTGAGTAAACCTCAGCCTGTTTTGTAAAAGTTGTCTGTGAAACAATCACATAGTCTCTTTTGTGAAATCCAAGAAGGATGAGGGCCAAACTGATGAAGTGTCAATCACCAGCCCAACCTATAATACAGCCTATTCTATGACCCAGCAATTGCACTACTAGGTATTTACCCCAAAGATACAGATGTAGCAAAAAGGGGCACATGCACCCCAATGTTCATAGCAGCAATGTCCATAATAGCCAAACTGTGGAAGGAGCCGAGATGCCCTTCAACAGATGAATGGATAAAGAAGATGTGGCTCATATATACAATGGAATATTACTCAGCCTTCGGAAAGGATGAATACCCACCATTTGCATCGACATGGATAGAACTGGAGGGTATTATGCTGAGCGAAATAAGTCAAGCAGAGAAAGACAATTATCATATGGTTTCACTCATATGTGGAACATAAGGAATAGCACAGAGGACCACAGGGGAGGGGAGGGAAAACTGAAGGGGGGAGAAATCAGAGAGGGAGGGAGATGAACCATGAGAGACTCTGGACTCTGGAAAACAAACTGAGGGTTTCAGAGGGGAGGGGGGTGAGGGGATCGGGTAGCCGGGTGATAGGTATTAAGGAGGGCATGCGTTATGATGAGCACTGGGTGTTATATGCAACTAATGAATCATTGAACACTACATCAAAAACTAATGATGTACTATACAGTGGATGACATAATAATAATTTAAAAAAGACAGCCTATCCTCTAATCTAGGCAAGGGTCTTAGGGTAGTGTTCCTCAATGTTGGAAATTGACATTTTGGGCCAAATAATACTTTGTTGTGGGGCTCTCCTGTGGCTTGTAGGGTGTTTAGCAGCAGCATCCCTGGCCCCCATTCACTAGACGCCAGTAGCATTCCCCTTCAGTTTTGACAACAAAAATTGACAAGCAAAATCTCCCAGGCTGAGAAACACTGAGTTATAGAGATTGTAAAAGTCTGGTCTTTCCCGGGTGGAACTATTATACTCATTTTTGTTTGGCCACGAATTCACTCATACACTGTAACATTTAACAAATGAGATTCAGAATTATTACTAATTGGTAACTCTCCTCAAGTCTGCAAAGCATTGTCCTATATATATCCTTTACTCATTCATTGCAGCAAACACATATTAAACACCTGCTTTGTGTAGGCACCGTGCTGGTTGCTACAGCCACAAGTTGAAGAGACAACTTTGCAAGGATCCTAGAGTATGGGGGGAGATGAAGCATGAGTCTCTCACAGGCACCGTTTAGAAATGTAGCAGATGTCTCCTGAGATGTGAGCAGAATGTGTAGGATCCCAGGTGAGGGTGGAGCTCCCAGGAGCTTAAAGTAGAAGCAAAGCTCTGTGCTGCAGCTGAAACATGGTATTTTTCAGGCTGATGGATTTAGGGAGTGGTTGGGGAGCTGTGAGTGAGACCTTCAAGAGCCTTTTAGAACATGTATTATGATCATCTCTCTTTTAAGGATAAAAAAAAAACTGCAAGGTTAAACATTTAGCTTAGGATCACTTAGTTAGATTGCAACAAAATTAACCTGTCAATGGAACTATTTTCTGGATAAACACTGTTGCCTTTTCCAGTAGAATACAAAGTTATAAGAGAGACTCAGGGAACATTTTTGACAAATAGTCCTCTCCATCCCCCAAAAAACTATAATGACAAAAATAATATTCCCTTACATTAGTACATGTCACAAGGCACATTCACAGACCTTATAACCCATGATCCTTCCACCAACCGTTGCAGTTAGACAGTAGGCATGCATTATCATCCCTGCTTTAGAGAGAGAAAGGACACTCAGGGAGTGTGTTGACGTATAGTGCTCACAAAGCATGCTGCCCTTCTCAGCATGGATACGTAGCTCCATCACACAATGTAATGGTTCATTGTATTTTAGCTTGTCATTGTATTTTAGCACGAGGATACCGCCATCATTTTGCTATCCTTAAAAGCAGTTCAATTTCTGCACTTAGAGCTGAAATTATAGTGTCTCAAAACTAAATTTAAAAAGAGCAATTTACAGCTGTCCCCATGAAGAAGCAGAACCAATCAATGTAATAAAAAAAAATTAAGATCATTCTGTACTCTGTACAGTTGCTATTGCAGTCATGTGACTCATAGGGAACAGCAAACTGCCTGTCATTATGGAATATTTAGAAAGCAGAACAGTGCTTGGCCTGAGATAGGTACTCAGGTACTGTGTTAGAAGGACAGATGGATGGAAAACTGAATGGATGGACGAGAAGGTAAACGGAAGGATGGTTCCTGTCAGAGTGAGAGATGGTGACCTTTTCTTAACATCACGGCCTTTGCTATTTGTTAGGAATAAGCTCCTTGTCACTGGCTTCCATGGGTTTCTAACCCCAGTTCTTATTTGAAAGGAGGGCAAGAACAGATGAAAAATATTGAAATCAGGGCAGCCCTTAGTTTGGAAATCTCCTTTCTAAGGGAGAGGTGTTCAAGACCCATTATGTTTGCCACAAATACTGTCATGATCAGGCTCAAAGATGACTCCCTCCCCACTTCCTTTCTACCGTATCCAGGTAGCCACCATGTCCTGTCACACCTCCCTCTTGTGGGGCATTTCAAAAATGTCTCCTCACTTCTATTTTAATCCTGGTTACTAAAGTGACAAGACCCCTAGGCACCTAATTTCTGGGCTGTCACCCTAATGTATTAACTTGTCTTCATATTCTTCCATTCCACCTTGAGCATCATGTTCAAACTAAAATTTAAATATGTATTTTGTTGTTTCTTCTGTCTTCCAAAACTTCTAATGGCTGTACATGATGAAGCTCAAATTTCTTATTCCAGCACACTACGCCTCCCACAATGGGGCCCTTCCTATTTTCTCTTTACATAAACCTACTCAAACCTGAATGGTCTCTTTATTGTACCCAGAACATGTTTTGCACGTCACCTCCTACCATTTATTCTTTTGTCGAATATTTACTGAGAACCTTCTATGTAAGCCATGTGTATTCATTCATGAATATTCAGAAAAAGAATTTGAAAAGACAAACCTCCTGCCCTCAAGTGGCTCGGGATCCTGGGGTATATGAGAAAGCTATTTTATTAGGGAGTGAATGTGCTGCCATAGGTTAGGAGCAAGATACAGAAGGAACTCAGGGGAGGAACACCTAAATCTTGTGCTTCCTATTTTGGATCAGTTCTGTAACTGTTGCTCAACACTTCCTGTATTATAATTTCACTTCTACTCTATTTTATAATTATTCATCACCCCTCAAGTCAGAGGTGAATCTTACTTCTGGTTCCTGAAAACCCAGTCTGTGCCAGACCACCACACAGCAACACATACAACAGTGAGCAGTTGCCAGTTGGCAGGATTAGAAGCCTGTCAGTGTGATGGCAAGACCTGTGCTCTTATTCACCTCCAAATCTTAATGTACAAATGATTTAGTGATGAATGAATGAATGTCCCTCTTTCTCTGTTGGTGGTTCCTTTTCCAGTAGGATTTCATAAAGCTCTGGAAGAGGTCAGACACATTCCAACATTTTTCTTTTCCTTTAAAATGAGGGATGTTGAAATGGAATTGATAAAAGTGCAATTAGTCATTCCAGAGAAGCCACAAGCACCAGGCACATGCAAGGTGTTGGGATTGATAAGGGTGATGAATACTGAATGTTGACCTGAAAAGGCTGGAAATGGAGCCCTTGCAGTTATCTAGATGGGATCACATTATGTGTTCTGTTCCATGTGACCAATAAAATAATGGGACCAGGGGCAACAATTCCAGGGGAGGGAGATGATGTTCGCTCTCTGGAGAGCTTCCCCAAGTTCCCCTCCTCCCCTAGCCAATCCAGTTGCCTTGAGGACTTCTCATTCTTCTCTAGCTGCAAGGCATTAAAGGGACAAAATTACAGGGAGGAAGCTTGCCTGTGCACAGGGAAAATGAGCTGCACTGGGTTTGGCAGGATTTGGCAGCTGTTCCACGTTGGCCACTGTAATAAGGTAAGGGAAGGGGGACTGTGCTAATGAACAAGGCTGGTCAGTTGGCTCATACCCCACCTCTCATCTAAACATGTCTTTGGGCTCCAGAGAGGTTTTTATAGCCTTAGGGCTTTTTAAATCCTCTGATGATGCTGGCATAGCTGAAGCAAACCTTGAGGATACACTCCAGGTTAGAGCTATCAGCAGAAGTTATGATGAAGTGCAAAGAACATGGAACTTGACTTCAGAAAATGCAGTCCTGACTGCAGCTTGGCCTCTTGGCAGTTATGAGGCCATTTCTGAGCTTCAGCTTATCATCTGTAAATGGAGATAAAATACCTGCAGAAGGGTTGTTTTGATGATTACATACCATTTTACTTATGGGAGAGTCTAAAACATGAGTCATTTCTTATTTTTTCTTATCTTTAAACACCCAGTTGAAGATTCCTCCCACCCCCACCCCAGTGGATTTTGATGGAGACTGGTCTCAGGGACTGATAGGAACAAGTGAGTAGGGTTAAGTTGCAAAAGCAAATGATTGTACAGTTGGGCCCCCAAACCATGGATGAATTAATATCTCCAGCCTCTTTCCTCAGCCACTAAGGAAAATTCTGGCATTTTCTGCTCTTCTGGGCTATGGTTGGTCAAATTACCCTTTATTGGTCTGAAGACCACCTGGAATTGACCAAGTAATTAACAATTTTCCTTGTTCTCCTATAGTTTTTTAACTGTTATCCATTGTACTTAATTTACCCTAAGAACTAAAATCTCATCCCAAATGAATAATACAGAATGCAGTAAGAGATTGGAATATGTAATGATTTCAAAATACTGTGAGAACTGTCTTTGTCCAAAAATTATATTTGCTTTCTGTTTGAAAAAATAGAAAGTGCCTTGCTCATAGAATTTGCCTCAAATCAGGCAGGAGATTTGCAAACTTATTTTGTCACAGTCCACATTTGTGCTCTTGGTGACAATAAAAGGCAGGACTGAGCTAGCCCATTGGATGCCTTGGTACAAAGTACTTTCTCTGGATGGAAGCAGACCAGCAACATGATGAGCAGAGTGGAGGCTCCATTCCAGCTCTTCCCAGGTTGGTGCTCTCGTGTAAAACCTGGACCACTGTTCCTGGTGGCCCTGATTAATGGGATTACAGCAACCCCTCTTCTTTTAAAGCCTTTGTCTGCAGTATCAATAGAGAGTGATTATGGGTTTCATGCAAACTTCTATATGTCTTATTCCAATATTAAGTATGAGTCAAGGATTGCTCAAAATTATAAAGAAAAAACATTGGTTAAAGTGTTAATAAACATTTATTTAGTACCTACAATGTGCTAACCATTGAGATAAATGCTTTCAAAGGCATTGTTTCATATGATCCCAAAGTAAACCTGGAGAAAGGTATTATCATCCTTATTTTACAGCTGAAGAGATTGTGCCTCAGAGGTGAAATATAATCACACAGGAAACAAATATCAGAGCCAAATTTTGACTTGAAGTCTTTTTTTTTTAAATAGCATTATGCTGCCTTAAAACTTCCTATCTGTGTGATATTGTCAAATTCCCTTTATCCTAGTGTAAGTTGGCACATAGATTATTCCTCCAGGGTGACTGTGTAGGAGATAGGCTGATACTACATTGGACAACACAGCTTTAATTTGGATGAATTATTCTCTTTTCTCTCTCTCTCTTTTTTATTGACTATATCTTCACTTGTCAGTATTGTGAGCTGGTCAGAGAAAATAAGAAATGATCCATTTGACCTACCAGCATCCATGAGGCAATGTGCCTAATAAGAAATCTATCCATTGTCAGTATTGTGAACTGGTCAGAGAAAATAAGAAATGATCCATTTGACCTACCATCATCCATGAGGCAATGTGCCTAATAAGAAATCTATCCATTCATTACTTTAATCATTTGTTCAACACAAAAACATTTATTGGTATCTTGTTTTAGACTTGGCTGGGCATCATTCAGTGTTATGAAAATAAGAATGGGATTTCAAAAAAGGATTTTCCTCAAGTAGGGAATACATTCATGTAAACAGATATTTAAGATAATCATCCTACAAAG
Organism: Halichoerus grypus; assembly: GCF_964656455.1. Taxonomy (NCBI): domain Eukaryota; kingdom Metazoa; phylum Chordata; class Mammalia; order Carnivora; family Phocidae; genus Halichoerus; species Halichoerus grypus. Next base: position 68,534,637 of record NC_135722.1, read on the forward strand.
CTATGCCAAGGTGTTGTCATCTCTAGAAGTCCTCCTGAGTTATATTACTTACCTTTTGTGTTATGATAGCACAACAAACATAATGCTTCGTTAGCATTTAACCATATAATGTGGAAATTTTCTGGTTATATTTTTATCTCCCAGATGGAAAGTATGCTACTCACTGGCAGGGATTTTCTCTTCTCTTTATCCCATGCCTGCTCTGTCTTTGTGATTATAAATATTTGGGTAATTAGGTCACATAGTATAGAAAATGTGCTAAAAACAGAGTAATGTACCAGCTTCAGTGGGAGCATGATGGAAGAGTTGGGAAATTCTCAGAGGAAGTTATTCTTGAGAGAGAAGAAAGGAGAGTTAACAAGTGCAATAATGTAAAGTTGAAAAGAATGATGAAGGAGGAGGAAAAAATCATGGACATGAAGTCAGAATGTATAGCATAATCAAAGAGCCATAGAGGTATGTGTGTGCTAAGGGAACAGTGAATGATCTAAGAGGCAGGAGTGAGGGGTAATTAAACATGGATGGGCAAGAGATGACAACAGGTAGGTACACTGATAGACTTTTGAAAGGAGTTGTATAGAAGGAACAGAGTTTGAACCACGTGGTGTATGGGCAATAAGGGTCATAGAAGGTTTGCTAGGAAGGAGGCTGATGCATAGGAGAGGTATTTTTCAAAGATCACTCAATTTTCAGTTCACCATTTTTATATGCATGTTTCTGGTATTTGGATTTTTAGGGTGGGGGAAGATGGGATGACACAAGGGAGGTTAAGTTGCAAGGAGCAGTCATGGTAGGGATATTAGAAGAGTTATCATCTGAATCTGTACTCTTATTTTAGTTCATAGGGAATTATAAAATAAATTGCATATGGGTGTAAGTATTAAGGATGGGATTTGGAGTTCTATTCATTTCAATAATGTCTGCCAAATGAAAAATTTCTGGGTCTTTATTAAATTTCCCAGAATCTTAGTTGGTGGTTTTAAGACTGCTGCAAACTCTGGATTTTTAGAAAATTGCTCTGTTCCCATGACTACCTGAGTAATTTTTGGAAAAATAATAACCAAAACACAACAGATTTCTTCATTGTACTCTCAGTAGCCAGGGTTAGGCAATACTACCCTCTCCCTCTTTTTTCTGGACCTGGTTCTAACTCTGCACAACTATCAGGTTCATTTTCATATGGGTTTGTTTGTGTCTCATGTTGTCAAACCACTGTATAATTATTGAGTCATATCAACTTCTTGACAGCATTATATGATGAAAATAGCAAAGAATTGGCTCATCTGCCCAGTATGTAGTTTTGCAAAACTGTGTACAGTTAACTGTAGCTGATGGTTGCTACCTTGAGAGCTTATCCTTAGGCCCAGAGGGTGATGCAGTACAAGTCATAACTAAAGTCAGAACACCCATGTTTGAGTGCCAGCTTTACAAGCTCATCCATAAAATGGAAATCATACTAAAATGGAAATTTCTCTTCCTTTTCTATCTCAAAATATTTCTGTATGAAGCATGAACAGATAAAAATGCCAATCACTGTGTTCCAGCTCTCTGACAAGAGGTATTGGTTTTGAGATGGATCTTAATTAGATCTTAGGCCTATCAGAGAGAAGTTCCATGAGAACCAATTCAGGCTAATAAGAGACAATAAATTATAGGTCATGTGAAAAAAATTACGGGAAACTTCATTATTTTTCTTTAAAAAAGGTGTTAAGGTATTTCACCCCAATAAAGAAGAAAGGTTAAGGCTGCTAGAATGGGTTAGGGATGTCAAGAGTAATGATGGATTGTATTGGAATGAAGCTGAGAACATGAAAGTGAAATAGAGATGGGGAAAATTGGATTTTTGTAGATATTTTGGCCACTGCATCAAGTTTTATTTATTTAAAACTGAATTTTTCAGTTATAGGAGTCTAGAAATTTTCTCTTTTGGTTTAAACAATTTTGGAGTAGAATTTTCTGTCATTTGTACTTCAAAGAGTCCTATTAGTTTTGGTAAAGTTGATTAGATAAATTATGTCCAGTGCTGCTCTTTAGGCTATGATTTCTCAGCAAAGCAAATTTGGAAATGTAGCCATTATATTGTTTGTGGGATCACTGGCCATCTAAGCAGATAATGCAGAAGAGCTTGTCCCGTTCAAAAGACCATTAAATAACCAGATTCATTATTTTTCTAGTTTTGAAATGATTTTCACATCACATAATGAGACACTAAAAATTTTGAAGCATTATAGTACAGAATTAACCACAGAGACTAGTTATTTGAGTTATTTCTTATAATTTTTTAAACATCCCTGAGAAACACTGGGGCTTTTTAAAGATGTTATTGTGTGTTTATACACACATATTTGTATATATACACACACACATACACATATATGCATGCATATATACAACCATCCACATAGATATATGGAAAGATACATGTACAATCACTTTTCTATGTATGATTTTACAATTTGGGGAGTACTTACCTATAATTTAATTTTATCTTTACAATAACTCTGGATTACTGTCTAGTCTTAGTTTTAGCATCAGTACTAGACGGGTGCTAGCTTCTAAGCTTACTTAAATGAGAAAATCATTTCAAAGAGGTTATGTGAATGCCCAGTGAGAAATACTTTCTGCCTCTAGAAAGATTGAATAGACATAGTTTTCCCTATTTCTGCTGCCAAGTACAACTAAAAACCCCGGACATTATGTGTAAAATAAACATTAAGAAGACTTTGAAAGACAGAAAAAGACAAACAGGCTAGGGTTTGGGGGATCCAAAGAACAACATGGTGGTAAATTTCTTGGGTTTTCTTTTGCCTCATATATCCCGGACTGAATGCTAGAGAAATCAGTAACTTAGAAACACCAGTGGGTATAGATTTTAAAAATACCCCAAGAAAAATCCACTCTCTCTCTCACCATAGAACTAGGAAAGGGGTAGCCTAGCAAGACAAAAAACTTTTAGACAACAACATGCTGCTCTGACCAAGCACCACAGAAAAGAACTGAGGATCCACATGAAACTTCAGGTAGCACAGACTAAGTGAAAAGCCTAAACTTCCACCATTGACAGGTTGTAATGATATGTCCCAGCCCCAGTGACAAGGTGAGCAGAGGCCTACCAGGAAGCTGGCACTTTCAGCTTGCTAGGTGATAGTGAGCCTCCCCAGGCCACCTTGTGGAGACCACATAGGGAGCTGGACTTCCACACTCACCTGAAAGCAATGAAGTACTCTAACCACCCCCTACCCCCATTGGGGTTGTATCAGAGGAGGCCTGGTGGAGGGTCAAGAATTTATCACCACTCAGTAATAATGAGGCCAAACCTCTGCAGGTTTAGTGGAAGCCAGGTGGAGACAATAACACGACACCACTCCTTCTCCCAACCAGAATGGTATCGGCAGAATTCTAGTGGAAAGCAGGAGCTACCATCCATGCCCAGCAGTGACCTCTTCTTTTTGATAGTGTCAACAGAAACCAACTGGGGCACCTGGACTTCTACTCAATCTGACAGTAATGACATGGTAGATGCTTTCCCTGCTGGCACAGTGTCAAAGGAGGCCCACTAAAACAAGATTTAAATAAGACCCAGAGTCCCATAGTATCTAAAATGTCTAGGTTTCAATAGAAACTCATTTATACAAAGAACTAGGAAAATCTCAACTTGAGTGAAAAACGTATTAATAGACACTAAGGCTGAGGTAACACAGATGTTGGAATTATCTGACTGGGATTTTGAAGCAGCCATTATGAAAATTCTTCAATGAATAATTATGTATATATTTGAAACAAATGAACAAAATAAAAGGTTTCAGGAAATAAATGGAAGATCTAAAGAATGACCAAATGGAATTTTATTTTGTTTTCCAAATGGAATTTTAGAACTGAAAAATACAGTAACTAAAATAGAAAACCCAGTAGACAGATTCAACAGCAGGATGGAGGGGGAAGAGGGAAGTATTGGTGAAATGGCACAACATTTCCCAGGGCTGCAAAAAAAAAAAAAAAGAACTGTCAACTGAGAATCTTATATCCAGCAAAAATATCCTTCAGAAATGAAAGAAAAAACACAAGACAGTTTCAGATGAAGGAAAACTAGGAAAATCTGTCACCATAAGTCCTCCATAAAAGAATGGCTAAAAGGGAAGTTCTCTACCTAGAAAAGAAATAATAAAAGACTCCAGAAATACCAGGAAGGAAGAAAAAATGCACTGTAAGGAGTAAAATTTTATGGATAACAACAACAGATTTCTCTTCTCTTGCGTTTTGTAAAATATGCTTGACAGTCAATGCAAAAATTATAACACTGATATGGTTATTGATTAATTTTTTTTAATTTAAATTTTATTTTAGTTCCAGCAGTTACCAACACAGTGTTATATTAGTTTCAGGTGTACAATATAGTGATTCAACAATTCCATACATCACCCAGTGCTCATCATGACAAGGGCTGATTTTTGTAGAGGAAAATTTAAGGTATTTAAATTATAAATGGGTGAGGGTTGTAAGGGCATAAAGGGAGGTGAGGTTTCTGTCCTTCTCTGAACTGATGAAATGTCAACACCAGCAGACTGTGTTAAGTTATGCATGTATAATACCTAGAGGAATCACTAAAAAAGCTGTGTGAAGAGATATACTCCAAAAAATAATAGGTAAATCAAAATGGAGTTCTAGAAAGTGTTCAAATAATCCAAAGGAAGGCAGGAAAAAGAAAACAGAAATGAACAAACAGAAAAAAATGGATTCCATTTATATAATATTCTTAAAATGACCACATTTTAGAGCTGGAGAACAAATTATGGTTGCTCGCGGTTGGGGGTGGTAAGAGGGGTTGACTATAAAGGAGAAGCATGAGGGAAGTCTTAGTGGTGGTGGAATAGGTCTGCCTCTTGTTTGAAGTGATAGTTACCTAGTCTACACATGAAAATATAGCACAGAAGTATACACCATTGGGGGAAACCTGGGTGAAGGGTACATGGGACCTCCTGGAACAATCTTGCTATTTCCTGTGACTCTCTATCCCAAAATAAAATTTCTTTTAATAATGCAGTAAATATTAGAACCACAACAAGACATTATGTCTCTTGTGTCCCAGCCCAACTACAGGTAAGGAAACAGCCAATGATAAAACATTAGGGATATGGAAAATCCTACATATCTTAAATACTACTTCTCCTTTTCAAAGTCACCTGATATCTCTGTCAACATTTCTTTCCTTTTTATTTTTATTTTAAAAATATTTTTTCATTATGTTATGTTAGTCACCATACAATATATCATTAGTTTTTGATGTAGTGATCCACGATTCATTGTTTTCATATAACACCCAGTGCTCCATGCAGTATGTGCCCTCCTTAATACCCATCACTGGGCTAACCCATCCCCCCATCCCCCACCTCCTCCCCTCAGTTTGTTTCTCAGAGTCCATAGTCTCTCATGGTTCATCTCTCCCTCTGATTTTCCCCGCTTCATTTTTCCCTTCCTTCTCCTAATGTCCTTCATGCTATTCCTTATGTTCCACAAATAAGTGAAACTATATGATAATTGACTTTCTCTGCTTGACTTATTTCACTTAGCATAATCTCCTCCAGTTCCAACCATGTTGATGTAAAAGTTGGGTACTCATCCTTTCTAATGGCTAATATTCCTTTGTATATACGGACCACATCTTCTCTATCCATTCATCTGTTGAAGGGCATCTCGGCTCTTTCCACAGTTTGGCTATTGCGGACATTGCTGCTATGAACATTGGGGTGCATATGGCCCTTCTTTTCACTACATCTGTGTCTTTGGGGTAAATACCCAGTAGTGCAATTGCTGGGTCATAGGGTAGCTCTATTTTTAATTTTTTGAGGAACTACCACACTGTTTTCCAAAGTGGCTGTACCAACTTGCATTCCCACCAACAGTGTAAGAGGGTTCCCCTTTCTCCACAACCTCTCCAACATTTGTTGTTTCTTTCCCTGTCCATTTTTGCCATTCTAACTGGTGTAAGGTGGTATCTCAATGTGGTATTGATTTGAATTTCCCTGATGGCTAATGATGATGAACATTTTTTTATGTGTCTGTTAGCCATTTGCATGTCTTCTTCAGAGAAGTGTCTGTTCATGTCTTCTGCCCATTTTTTGACTTGATTATTTGTTTTTTGGGTGTCGAGTTTGAGAGTTCTTTATAGATCTTGGAAATCAGTGCTTTGTCTGTAGTGTCATTTGCAAATATCTTCTCCCATTCTGTGGGTTGCCTCTTTGTTTTGTTGACTGTTTCCTTTGCTGTGCAGAAGCTTTTTATCTTGATGAAGTCCCAAAAGTACATTTTTGCTTTTGTTTCACTAACCTTTGGTGATGTATCTTAAAAGAAGTTCTAGAGGGGAGGGGGGTGGGGGGATGGGTTAGCCTGGTGATGGGTATTAAAGAGGGCACATACTGAATGGAGCACTGGGTGTTATACGCAAACAATAAATCATGGAACACTACATCAAAAAAAAAAAAAAAAAGAACAGAAAAGAAAGAAGTTGCTGTGGCTGATGTCAAAGAGGTTACTGCCTATGTTCTCCTCTAGGATTTTGATGGATTCCTGTCTCACATTGAGGTCTTTCATCCATTTTGAGTTTATCTTTGTGTATGGTGTTAGAGAATGGTTGAGTTTCATTCTTCTGTATATAGCTGTCCAATTTTCCCAGCACCATTTATTGAAGAGACTATCTTTTTTCCATTGTGCATTTTTTCCTGCTTTGTTGAAGATTATTTGACCATAGAGTTGAGGGTCCATATCTGGGCTCTCTATTCTGTTCCATTGGTTTATATGTCTGTTTTTGTGCCAGTACCATGCTGTCTTGGTGATCACTGCTTTTTATATAGCTTGAAATCAGGCAACGTGATGACCCCTGCTTTGCTTTTCTTTTTCAACATTTCCTTGGTGATTCGGGGCCTTTTTGATTCCATACAAATTTTAGGATTGTTTGTTCCAACCCTTTGAAAAATATCATAAATTGACACCTGAATAGGCCAATAACCAGTAACGAGATTGAAGCAGTGATCAAAAAGCTCCCAAAAAACAAGAGTCCAGGACCTGATGGATTCCCTGGGGAATTCTACCAAACATTCAAAGAAGAAATAATACCTATTCTCCTGAAGCTGTTTCAAAAAATTGAAACAGAAGGAGAGCTTCCAGACTCATTCTATGAGGTCAGCATTACCTTAATCCCCAAACCAGGCAAAACCCCATCAAAAAGGAGAATTTCGGGGGGGGCGGGGCAAGATGGCAGAGGAGTAGGAGACCTGGATTTTGTCTGGTCTCAGGAATTCAGCTGGATAGGGATCAAACCATTCTGAACACCTACAAACTCAACAGGAGATGGAAAAAAAGAATAGCAGCAACTCTCTGAACAGAAAAGCGACCACTTTCTGAAAGGTAGGACATGCGGAGAAGTGAATCCAAGGTGATATTCGGGAGGATAGAAGGCGGGGGAGGGGGCCTCCGTCAGTCGCTTCTGGCAAGTGATAGAGCCACGGAGCACAAAATCGGAACTTTTAGAAGTCGGCTCCGATTTGGGATGTCACTCCAGTGGCTAAGCGGGGGATGGAACCCTCGCTGGGACAGTGTAGTCTCAGGACCCTCGGGGTCACAGAAAGACCAGGGGTGCCTGAGTGCGGCAGAGCTCCCAGGTATCAGAGCAGGGAAGCCAGCTGCAGAGACGGAGCCGAGGTGCGGGCTCTCAGCTTGGGGTTGCCATAAACTGTGATCCGTGGCACAGTCGGGCCACTGCTCCTCCAGCAGGGACCCAACAAGCAGCAGATCCGGGGAGACTCCCTTCCTCCCCGGGGAGGAGTGGCACAGGAGCGCACCTCAGGGATCTGCTGGGTTTGGAGACTCCAGACGGGGTTGTGTGCCAGAGACAGAAACGCTTGGTCACAGGCTGGGTGAGCACAGAGTGTGGCCGGAGACCGGGGAGACGGGAGTGACTGACTGCTTTTCTCTGGGGGCGCACCGAGGAGTGGGGCCCCGAGTTCTCGGCTCCTCTGGGGCAGAGATTGGGAGTTTGCCATTTTCACTCTTGTCCTCCAAATCTGTACTGAAAGCTTGCAGGCAACAAAAGCTCCTGAGAGCAAACCTGAGCAGATTACTTAGCCTGGACCAGGCAAGGGCAGGGCAATTCCGCCTCTGGCAAAGACATTTGAGAACCACAGCAACAGGCCCCTCCCCCAGAAGATCAACAAGAACAGCCAGCCAAGACCAAGTTTACCCATCAATGAGAACGGTGGAACTCCAGAGCTAGGGGAATACTCCACATAGAATCCATGGCTTTTTTAACATGATTCTTTAGTCTTTCAAAGTAATTTTTTTTAACTGTCTTTCTTTTTTTCTTGAATTTTTCTTTTTCCCTTTTTCAACCAACATCTTATGAATCCCTTTTTTAAAAAACATTTTTATTTTTCATTTTTAGAGTCATATTCTATCCCTTCATAGTAGTTACCCTTATTTTTGGTGTATATATATAAGTTGTTCTCTCTTTAAAATTTTGAGACACAGTTTCTTCTAACATCAAAATATACCCTAAATCTCTAGTGTATGGCTTTGTTCTACTGTCCTGCCTGATCACATTCTCTCCCTTCTTTTTCCTTTTTTTTTTTTAAATCCCCTTCTTTCTTTTCTCAAACAACTTATCTTATCAAATCCTTTTATAAAATTTTTTATAATTTTCATCTTTACAGTCATATTCCATCCCTTCATTGTATCAACCCTTATTTTTGTACTTATATAAGTTTTGCTTTCTTTCGAATTTTGGGAGGAACTTTCTTCTAACAGACCAAAATACACCCAAAATCTAATGTGTGGCACTGATCTATGCACCAGCCTGATCATATTTGATCACATTCTGGTTTTTTTTTTTTTGTTCTGTATTTGTTTTTATCTTTTTCTTTTTTCTTTCTTTCCCTTTCTTTTCCCCCGGCTTCTGGTCTTTTCTGATTTGTTTAGAGTGTATTTCCTGGGGACATTGTTACCCTGTTAGCATTTTGTTCTCTCATTCATCTATTCTCCTCTGGACAAAATGACAAGATGGAAAAAATCACCCACAAAAAGAACAAGAGGTAGTACCAACTGCCAGGGACCTACTCAACATGGACATTAGTATGATGTCGGACCTAGAGTTCAGAATCATGATTTTAAAGATACTAGCTGGGCTTGAAAAAAGCATGGAAGTTATTAGAGAAACTCTTTCTGGAGAAATAAAAGAACTAAAATCTAACCAAGTCAAAATCAATAAGGCTATTAATGAGGTGCAATAAAAAATGGGGGCGCTAACTTCTAGGATAAATGAGGCAGAAGAGAGAATTAGTGATATAGAAGACCAAATGATGGAAAATAAAGAAGCTTAGAAAAAGAGAGATAAACAACTACTGGATCATGAGGGCAGAATTCGAGAGATAAGCGATACCATAAGATGAAACAACATTAGAATAATTGGGATCCCAGAAGAAGAAGAAAGAGAGAGAGAGAGGGGCAGAAGGTATATTGGAGCAAATTATAGCAGAGAACTTCCCGAATTTGGGGAAGGAAACAGGCATCAAAATCCAGGAGGCACAGAGAACCCCCCTCAAAATCAATAAAAATAGGTCAACACCCCAACATCTAATAGTAAAACTTACGAGTCTCAGAGATAAAGAGAAAATCCTGAAAGCAGCTTGGGGGAAGAGATGTAACCTACAATGATAGAAATATTAGATTGGCAACAGACATATCCACAGAGACCTGGCAGGCCAGAAAGGACTGGCATGATATATTCAGAGCACTAAATGAGAAAAATATGCAGCCAAGAATACTATATCCAGCTAGGCTGTCATTGAAAATAGGAGAGATAAATAACTTCCATGACAAACAAAAACTAAAGGAATTTGCATATACAAAACCAGCCCTACAAGAAATATTGAAAGGGGTCCTCTAAGCAAAGAGAGAGCCTAAAAGCAACATAGACCAGAAACGAACACAGACAATATACAGTAACAGTCACCTTACAGCCAATACAATGGCACTAAATTCATATCTTTCAACAGTTACCTTGAATGTAAATGGGCTAAATGCCAGTCAAAAGACACAGGCTATCAGATTGGATTAAAAAACAAGACCCATCGATATGCTGTCTGCAAGAGACTCACTTTAGACCCAAAGACACCCCCAGATTGAAAGTGAAGGGGTGGAAACCATTTACCATGCTAATGGACACCAAAAGAAAGCTGGGGTGGCAATCCTTATATCAGACAAATTAGATTTTAAACCAAAGACTGTTATAATAAGAGATGAGGAAGGACACTATATCCTACTTAAAGGGTCTATCCAACAAGAAGATCTAACAATTGTGAATATCTATGCCCCTAACATGGGAGCAGCCAATTATATAAGGCAATTAATAACAAAAGCAAAGAAACACATTGACAACAATACAATAATATGGGGGGCTTTAACACCTCCCTCACTGAAATGGACAGATCATCTAAGCAAAAGATCAACAAGGAAATAAAGACTTTAAATGACACACTAGAACAAATGGACTTTACAGACATATTCAGAACATTCCATCCCAAAGCAACAGAATACACATTCTTCTCTAGTGCCCATGGAACCTTCTCCAGAATCGATCACATCCTAGGTCACAAATCAGGTCTCAACTGGTACCAAAAGACTGGGATCATTCCCTGCATATTTTCAGACCAAAACGCTTTGAAACTCAACTCAATCACAAGAGGAAAGTCAGAAAGAACTCAAATACATGGAGGCTAAAGAGCATCTACTAAAGAATGAATGGGTCAACCAGGAAATTAAAGAAGAATTTAAAAAATTCATCAAAACCAATGAAAATGAAAACACAACTGTTCAAAATCTCTGGGATGCAGCAAAGGCAGTCCTAAGAGGAAAGTATATAACAATACAAGCCTTTCTCAAGACACAAGAAAGGTCTCAAATACACACCCTGACCCTATACCTAAAGGAGCTGGAGAAAAAACAGCAAATAAAGCCAAACCCAGCAGGAGAAGAGAAATAACAAAGATCAGATCAGAAATCAATGAAATAGAAACCAAAAGACAGTAGAACAGATCAACGAAACTAGGAGCTGGTTCTTTGAAAGAATTAACAAGATTGATAAACCCCTGGCCAGACTTATCAAAAAGAAGAGAAAGGACCCAAATCAACAAAATCATGAATGAAAGAGGGGAGATCACAACCAACACCAAAGAAATACAAACAATTATAAGAACATATTATGAGCAACTCTATGCCAGCAAATTAGATAACCTGGAAGAAATGGATGAATTCCTAGAGATGTATAAACTACCCAAACAACCAGGAAGAAATAGAAAACCTGAACAGACCTATAACCACCAAGGAAATTGAAGCAGTCATCAAGAATCTCCCAACAAACAAAAGCCCAGGGCCAGATGTCTTCCCAGGGGAATTCTACCAAACATTTAAAGAATAATTAATACCTATTCTTCTGAAACTGTTCCAAAAAATTCAAATGGAAGGAAAACTTCCAAACTCGTCTATGAGGACAGCATTACATTGATCCCCAAACCAGACAAAGACCCCATCAAAAAGGAGAATTACAGACCAATATCCCTGATGAACATGGATGCAAAAATTCTCACCAAAATACTAGCCAATAGGATCCAACAGTACATTAAAAGGATTCTTCACCACGACCAAGTGGGATTTATCCCTGGGCTGCAAGGTTGGTTCAACATCCGCAAACCAATCAACGTGATACAATATATTAACACAAGAAAGAACAAGAATCATATGATCCTCTCAGTAGATGCAGAAAAAGCATTTGACAAAGTACAGCATCCTTTCTTGATCAAAACTCTTCAGAGTACAGGGATAGAGGGTACATACCTCAATACCATAAAAGCCATCTATGAAAAACCTACAGCGAATATCATTCTCAAAGGGGAAAAACAGAGCTTTCCCCCTAAGGTCAGAAACGTGGCAGGAGTCAAACTCTCACTGTTTGCAGATGATATGATACTTTATGTGGAAAACCCAAAAGACTCCACCCCAAAACTGCTAGAACTCATATAGGAATTCAGTAAAGTGGCAGGATATAAAATCAGTGCACAGAAATCAGTGGCATTCCTATACACTAACAACAAGACAGAAGAAAGAGAAATTAAGGAGTTGATCCCATTTACAATTGCACCCAAAACCATACGATACCTAGGAATAAAAATCTAACCAAAGAGGCAAAGGATCTGTACTCAGAAAACTATAAAATACTCATGAAAGAAATTGAGGAAGACACAAAGAAATGGAAAAACGTTCCATGCTCATGGATTGGAAGAACAAATATTGTGAAGATGTCAATGCTACCTAGAGCAATCTACACATTCAGTGCAATCCCCATCAAAATACCATCCACTTTTTTTCAAAGCAATGGAACAAATAATCCTCAAATTTGTATGGAACCAGAAAAGACCCCGCATAGCCAGAGGAATGTTGAAAAAGAAAAGCAAAGCTGGCGGCATCACAATTCCGGACTTCCAGCTCTACTACAAAGCTGTCATCATCAAGACAGTATGCTACTGGCACAAAAACAGACACATAGATCAATGGAACAGAATAGAGAGCCCAGAAATGGACCCTCAACTCTATGGTCAACTAATCTTTGACAAAGCAGGAAAGAATGTCCAATGGAAAAAAGACAGTCTCTTCAGCAAATGGTGTTGGGAAAATTGGACAGCCACATGCAGAAGAATGAAACTGGACCATTTCCTTACACCACACACAAAAAGACACTCAAAATGGTTGAAAGACCTCAATGTGAGACAGGACTCCATCAAAATCCTAGAGTAGAACACAGGCAGCAACCTCTTCAACCTCAGCCACAGCAACTCCTTCCTAGAAACATCGCCAAAGGCAAGGGAAGCAAGGGCAAAAACGAACTATTGGGACTTCATCAAGATAAAAAGCTTTTGCACAGCAAAAGAAACAGTCTACAAAACCAAAAGACAACCGACAGAATGGGAGAAGATATTTGCAAATGACATATCAGATAAAGGGCTAGTATCCAAAATCTATAAAGAACTTATCAAACTCAACACCAAAAGAACAAATAATCCAGTCAAGAAATGGGTAGAAGACATGAGCAGATATTTTTCCAAAGAAGACATCCAAATGGCCACCAGACTCATGAAAAAGTGCTCAACATTGCTCGGCATCAGGGAAATCCAAATCAAAACCTCAGTGAGATACCACCTCACACCAGTCAGAATGGCTAAAATTAACACATCAGGAAATGATCGACGTGGCGAGGATGTGGAGAAAGGGGAACCCTCCTACACTGTTGGTGGGAATGCAAGCTGGTGCAGCCACTTTGGAAAACAGTATGGGGGTTCCTCAAAAAGTTGAAAATCGAGTTACCATACAACCCAGCAATTGCACTACTGGGTATTTACCCCAAAGATACAAATGGAGGGATCCGAAGGGGTAATTGCACCCCGATGTTTATAGCAGCAATGTCCACAATAGCCAAACTGTGGAAAGAGCCAAGATGTCCATTGACAGATGAATGGATAAAGAAGATGTGGTGTATATATACAATGGAATATTTCACAGCTGTCAAAAGGAATGAGATCTTGCCATGTGCAACGATGTGAATGGAACTGGAGGGTGTTATGCTGAGCGAAATAAGTCAATCAGAGAAAGACATGTATCATATGACCTCACTGATATGAGGAATTCTTAATCTTAGGAAACAAACTGAGGATTGCTGGAGTAGGGGGAGCGGTGTGGGAGGAATGGGGTGGCTGTGTGATAGACATTGGGGAGGGTATATGCTATGGTGAGCGCTGTGAATTGTGCACGACTGTTGAATCACAGATCTGTACCTCTGAAACAAATAATGCAATATACGTCAAGAAAAAAAAAAGAAGAAGATAGCAAGAGGGGAAGAATGAAGGGGTGGAAACCGGAGGGGAGATGAACCATGAGAGAGGATGGACTCTGAAAAACAAACTGAGGGTTCTAGAGGGTAGGGGTTTTGGAGGAGGGGTTATCCTGGTGATGGGTATTAAAGAGGGCATGTTCTGCATGGTGCACTGGGTGTTATGCACAAACAATGAATCATGGAACGCTACATCAAAAACTAATGATGTAATGTATGGTGAATAACATAACGATAAAAAATTTTAAAAAAAAGGAGAATTTCAGACTGATATCCCTGATGAATATGGATTCCAAAATTCTCAACAAAATCTTAGCTAATTGGATCCTACAATGCATTAAAAGGATCATCCACCACGACCAAGTGAGATTTATACCCGGGATGCAAGGGTGGTTCAACATTCACAAATCAATCAATGTGATAGAACACATTAATAAGAGGAGAGAGAAGAACCATATGGTCCTCCCAATTGATGCAGGAAAAGCATCTGACAAAATACAGCATCCTTTCCTGATTAAAACTCTTCAGAGTATAGGGATAGAGGGAACATTCTTCAAGTTATAAAATCCATCTATGAAAAACCCACAGCGAATATTATCCTCAATGGGGAAAAGCTGAGAGTCTTCCCCTTAAGATCAGGAACACGTCAAGGATGCCCACTCTTGCCACTATTGTTCAACATAGTACTAGAAGTCCTAGCAACAGCAAGCAGACAACAAAAAAAGTAAAAGGTATTCAAATTGGCAAAGAAGTGAAACTCTCTCTCTTCACAGATGACATGAAACTTTATGTGGAAAATCCAAAAGCTGTGGCCACCCCAAAATTACTGGAACTCATACAGCAATTCAGTAATGTGGCAGGATACAAAATCAATGCACAGAAATCAGTTGCTTTCTTATACACTAACAATGCAACTGTAGAAAGAGAAATTAGAGAAATGATTCCATTTACAATAGCACTAAAACCCGTAAGATACCTCGGAATAAACTTAACCAAAGAGGTAAAGGATCTATACTCTAGGAACTACAGAACACTCATGAAAGAAATTGACGTAGACACAAAAAGATGGAAAAACTTTTCATGCTCATGGATTGGAAGAATAAACATTGTTAACATGTCTATGCTACCCAGAGCAATCTATACCTTCAATGCCATCCCGATCAAAATTCTTTCCTTTTTATATTATAGTTGCAAGGTCAGAGCTCACCTGGACTCAACTATTCCATGAGGGCATTCCTAATTCTGCCAGCCCCACACTGGCATTCAGAATTTCTATAGACTCAAATTTCTCCCACACCATTTATTTTTATTTTTATTTTTTTTATTTTATGTTAATCACCATATATTACATCATTAGTTTTTGATGCAGTGTTCCATGATTCATTACTTGCGTACAACACCCAGTGCTCCATGCAGATCATGCCCTCCTCAACACCCGTCACCATGCCAACCCATCCTTCCACCCCCCTCCCCTCTAGAACCCTCAGTTTGTTCCTCAGAGTCCATCGTCTCTCATGGTTCATCTATCCCTCCAATTTCCCCCCTTCATTCTTCCCCTCCTGCTTTCTTCTTCTTCTTCTTTTTTTAAACATATAATGTATTATTTGTTTCAGAGGTACAGATCTGTTATTCAACAATCTTACACAGTTCACAGTGCTCACCATAGCACATACCCTCCCCAATGTCTATCACCCAGCCGCCCCATCCCTCCCACCCCACCCCCCACTCCAGCAACCCTCAGTTCGTTTCCTGAGATTAAGAATTCCTCATATCAGTGAGGTCACATGATACATGTCTTTCTCTGTTTGACTTATTTCACTCAGCATAATACCCTCCAGTTCCAACCACATCGTTGCAAATGGCAAGATCTCATTCCTTTTGATGGCTGCATAATATTCCATTGTATATATATACCACACCTTCTTTATCCATTCATCTGTCGATGGACATCTTGGCTCTTCCCACAGTTTGGCTATTGTGGACATTGCTGCTATAAACATCGGGGTGCATGTATCCCTTCGGATCCCTCCATTTGTATCTTTGGGGTAAATACCCAGTAGTTCAATTGCTGGATCATAGGGTAGCTCTATTTTCAACTCGTTGAAGAACCTCCATATTGTTTTCCAGAGTGGTTGCTCCAGCTTGCATTCCCACCAGCAGTGTAGGAGGGTTCCCTTTTCTCCACATCCCTGCCAACATCTGTCATTTCCTGACTTGTTAATTTTAGCCATTCTGACTGGTGTGAGGTGATATCTCATTGAGGTTTTGATTTGGATTTCCCTGATGCTGAGCGATGTTGAGCACTTTTTCATGAGTCTGGTGGCCATTTGGATGTCTTCTTTGGAAAAATGTCTGTTCATGTCTTCTGCCCATTTCTTGATTAGATCATTTGTTCTTTTGGTGTTGAGTTTGATAAGTTCTTTATAGATTTTGGATACTAGCCTTTTATCTGATATGTCATTTGCAAATGTCTTCTCCCATTCTGTCACTTGTCTTTTGGTTTCGATAGTATTAGAAGTACTCGCCACAGCAATCAGACAACAAAAAGAAATAAAAGGCTTCCAAATTGGCAAAGAAGAAGTCAAACTCTCACTCTTTGCAGATGATATGATACTTTATGTGGAAAACCCAAAAGACTCCACCCCAAAACTGCTAGAACTCATACAAGAATTCAGTAAAGTGGCAGGATATAAAATCAATGCACAGAAATCAGTGGCATTCCTATACACTAACAACAAGACAGAAGAAAGAGAAATTAAGGAGTTGATCCCATTTACAATTGCACCCCAAACCATAAGATACCTAGGAATAAAGCTAACCAAAGAGGCAAAGAATCTGTACCCAGAAAACTATAAAATACTCATGAAAGATATTGAGGAAGACACAAAGAAATGGAAAAAATGTTCCATGCTTATGGACTGGAAGAACAAATATTGTGAAGATGTCAATGCTACCTCGAGCAATCTACACATTCAGTGCAATCCCCATCAAAATACCACCCACTTTTTTCAAAGCAATGGAACAAATAATCCTAAAATTTGTATGGAACCAGAAAAGACCCCGAATAGCCAGAGGAATGTTGAAAAAGAAAAGCAAAGCTGGTGGCATCACAATTCCCGACTTCCAGCTCTACTACAAAGCTGTCATCATCAAGACAGTATGGTACTGGCACAAAAACAGACACATAGATCAATGGAACAGAATAGAGAGCCCAGAAATGGACCCTCAACTCTATGGTCAACTAATCTTTGACAAAGCAGGAAAGAATGTCCAATGGCAAAAAGACAGTCTCTTCAACAAATGGTGTTGGGAAAATTGGACAGCCACATGCAGAAGAATGAAACTGGACCATTTCCTTACACCATACACAAAAAGACACTCAAAATGGTTGAAAGACCTCAATGTGATACAGGAGTCCATCAAAATCCTAAAGGAGAACACAGGCAGCAACCTCTTTGACCTCAGCTGCAGCAACTTCTCCCTAGAAACATCGCCAAAGGCAAGGGAAGCAAGGGCAAAAATGAACTATTGGGACCTCATCAAGATAAAAAGCTTCTCCCACACCATTTAATATGGTCCTATGAAGCCTAGTGCTTTTCTCTGGGTCATATTTGCTACCCTATTTACCTGACCAATTTATAAGCTTCTTAAGATCAGTTGAAAGGGTTGTATTTTTTCCTCTGTACACCTGGCTCAGAGTATTTGCTAAATCCCTTATAGGCTGATGGAATGATGGTCAGGTGCTTTCATTAGAAAGTTGTTTGTATCCCATAGTTAAGAGTATCTCATTGTTTATCTCCCTGTCTGATTTCTTCCTGTTCCATTTTCCCTCCTTCCCATATGATTTCTACAAGGTTGGGTTCTGCCAAAGGCTTTACAGTGCCCTGGTCACTCCTGCACTCCCCTAATTATCATAACATGCCTGCTCTGGTTCCATTCCTGACACTTGCACACCACATTCTCCAGAGAAATGTTTTCAAAGAAGAGAAAGGAACCTGTTCTTTCTCAGGTTATCCAGCAAAAGTCACTTTGCATTTCTTTGACCCTGAGTACTGTGCCTGTTCCCAAAATCTATCATTATAGCCAGGAGGATTAAATACACAAATGAGCTTTAGCTAACCATGAACCACTCCTGGATCTGAGGGTGAAAATCAATAGTACTCAAATTAAGTGGCTGAGCATGTGAGGGTAATGATTCCTCCAATGCAAACTCTGGGTAAACTGATGGGTGGAAGACAATGTGGTTGCTGAGAACATAACCAACCACATTCAGTGCATCAGTATTGGGGGAAAAGCAGAGACTGTGTCTGGGTAGGACTTCAGAATCCCTTTGCTTTGGATCTGGGCCCAGAATCCGTAAATACCAGTTTTTAAGTCTGACTTTGCATTTAGTTGCTTTGGAAAATTCAATTAATTTCTGAGTTAAAGTTAAAAACTTTCTTAGGTGGAGGGGTGCCTGGGTGGCTCAGTCCTTAAGTGTCTGCCTTCGGCTCAGGTCATGATCCCAGGGTCCTGGATTGAGCCCTGCGTTGGGCTCCCTGCTCAGCTGGAAGACTGTTTCTCCCTCTCCCACTCCCCCTGCTTGTGTTTCCTCTCTCCCTTTCTGTCAAATAAATAAATAAAATCTTTAAAAAAAACTTATTTAGGTGGAGATATTGCTGCTTTACTCAATGACCATGTGGACCAAATGAAACAAACATTGCAGAACTGCTTTAAAATCTGTAATTAGTGTTAAATAAAGATAAGGTAACTGTGTATCTTCCACACGTATGTCTACATGTTGATATATTAATATATGTATTTATGCATTTGTTTTCGGTTTCTTAGAGTCCTTTTCATTAAAATATCTAAGAAAAAAAGGCCAGAAAATCATGTTTGTGAATAAACATGTCCCATTTCTTCTTCATTGACAAATGCAGAACAATTTTATTGTTTGTCAGTAAAGGAAGGTGTTTGTAGGGAGTGGATATCTGTGATATTTTACATGTGCGATCTCAGTAAATTCTTCCCCCAGTTCCATGAGGCCAGTGCTATTGACCCAGCCTTCATAGATGTAGAAACTGAGCTGAAGTATCTCAACACACATGAGCAAACAGCAAACCTGGATTCAAACCCAAGGCAACCTGACAACAAGTCCCTACTCTTTCAACAGAATGTATTTGCTATAAGGAAAATCTAAGTTCCCTCAGAACAAAAGAATATGTGAGTTTTAAACAAATATCCCCCCTAAAATGCAGGCTGTCTAAAGAGGTATTTCCAGTGTCTTTAGCTCTTGTATAGCTGCTCATATGTCTAGTATTTAAGATTTCAGAGTTTAGCCTAATCATCTTGCCATCTGCTCTGAAATGATGAGCCCATCTGTCAAGATATTCAAGACAGTATCAGATTCCATTTATTCTATGAGAAGACAATGACTCTTGAAATACCAAATCTGAATATGTCTGATTACAACATTATGTTATGTTTAAGAAATTGCAAAGCCAAGTTCCATATAGTTGAATGATAACTGAAGTCCTCATATTGATAAGGTGATGATGAGCCAACCAAATTAGACTGCCAAATGCTGATTTGGAAATTTTTCAGTTCTGGTATGATGACCACTATCATAATTATTCCTGCATTATGTTCAAAAATACACATAATCTAGAAGTTTTGGAAGTAATATTCTTATACTTGTATAGCATTTTACAAAGTGCCTTTAACTCAATTGTTCATGTAATCCTTTAATATAAATATACATTATTATTCTTACCTTTTTCCTATTCTATTTATTCTGTTCCATTTTACATATTTTTCTATTTACTTTAGAAGTAACCAAGCCATGTTCTAAGTGGAATTTCCAGTCATATGCTTCTAGAAGGGCAACACATGGACCATGGGAGTTCCCTGCCAGATGACAAATATGAGATATTACAAAGGTATAACAGGTAATGCCACTATATCCTCTATTATTCATCATCATCATCATCATCATCATCATCATCATTATCATTGGTAGTTGTAGTGGTAGTCATCAAATGAGTTTGAACAAACAGGCCTTTAAATGGTAACATGAGTTGACTGGTGAGTGTGTTTTAGGCTACATTGGTAGAGATTTTCCTCTCTTCATTCCAACCTGGCTTTATTGTGCTTAACTGCAGGGTCAACTGGTTTATAAAAACAGATCAAACTCTCTCAAATACTTTCTCAATATTCAAGACAAAATAATTCCACAAATATGTATGCCACACCTCCTATGCCCCTGTGTCACCTATTCTGTTCCATTTTAACCTTGGTTTGTCTGCTGTAGCAACTCTCTTTTTCTGCAGCTGCTGAATGCATACACTAGAACAGATACCTCCAAAGTACTCATGTTCCCATCTTCAAGCACTCCTATAAACTCCCTAACTTTCAGAGGGATAATAGGACACATAAACATGTCCTAAGAGAAGCCTATATACATCAAATTTAAGAAATTGTATCACTCCCAGAATCTTAGGTATGTTAACAATCTGGACACATATCACTATTACTAATTTAGACCATTAAGATTTTGTGCTAGTTCAAGAAAACAATAGATAGGGATTGAGGGAAAAAGAAAAAAAATCTCCCATGTTTGGATTTACCAGTATGCCAGTCCATTTCTATCTATTGAGTTCATGATCTGGGTACCCAAGATTGAGAGAAATAATTGAGAGAAATATCTCAGAAGGGTTACCTACACTGCCAAGTGCACCTCTCCCATGTTGCTGAGGCCAAGGTGCTGCTTAAGCCAATGCTGTTGCTGTTAGTACTTTCACATCTGGTGTTTTCAGGGGCCTGCTTATGCTCTTTTCTCTCTGGTCCATCTTTAACAAAGAACAATCTAAAATATAAATCCCATCAATTAGTTCGGCTTTTTTAAAAAAAAACTTTGCTGGGTCCCCTCCATTATCATGGTGAAAAGGGAGGACACTCAGCTGAGGAGCTCTGTCCTTTGTACCCCACTCCAACAGAGTTTTGCAGCTCTTTTTGCTCTTATGCTATGTTCGAGCAACATTTCAACCTGTGGCTCCATGGCACAAACCCTGACTGAGTCAGATTGTGTCTTACGTCTTCTTAAAACCATCTTAATGGCTGCCCACAGAACTTAAGGTAAAACCTGAACTTATTCTGTCTGTGTAGCAGACCTTGAATTATCTGGCCATACTCTCCAGCCTTGTCTCTTACTGCTTTCTGCCTTCCCTCTATTTTAATTACATTCTAAGTCCCTTCTTTCTGCAAGACTTTTATATGTGCTGTTCTATCTACCTAGAATGGTCTTTTCGTCCTCCCTTCACATGGCTGATATCTCTTATCTTTTAGATACCAGCATAAATATCTTCTTCTCAGAGTCCTTCCATGGCCACTCTATTTAATGTAATAATCCTTTATAAAGGAATCAAATTATTTTACTCGTTAGAGCTTACCAGAGTGTCAAGTAATTGTTGAATAAATCAAGTTAAATTTCTTCCCAAGGTTTTTTCAGCTTCTTTCTAAAGTCTCTGCTAACCACCTAGATGGAATCCATTTTTTCTGTTGCATCTGGTTTGCATATTGTATATCTTCAAGTGTGTTGCATTTAATTATGTACATCGCTATTATCCCCATCAGTCTTTGAGATTCCTGAAACCTGTATCTCATACATATTTGTATTTCCATGTCTTAAAATAATGTGCTGAAGGAACATGTCCTTTCTGAACCATACCAAGCAGATTCGCTGTGCCCTGCACACCCAGACAGATCCCACTATCCTGCGCCAGAAGCACTATCTCCCCTTCCTTTATCTGAGTAGTGCCAATATTTGGGCTCTCTCAGCCCTAGCCTCCCTCTCTGGTATTGTCTGCCAGTACTCGCTAAAGGTTTCCACCTAAGTGACTGTATTTGTATCGGCTGACTCAGGTTTTGACCAAAGACGATTGGACTAATTGTGGGGACCAACCCAACCTCAGCCAAATAGATTCATTCATCCAAAGGCAAAAGATCATCTAGATGTGAGCTATGCCACTTTTCAATCTAGACAATTGGGCTTCATATCCCTATTTCTTTTTCCCCACCCTCCATCGTATGCATAACAGAAACTGAGACCTGTTAAGAATGGAATACAAATTATGATCAGAAACACTAGTAGCGATTGTAGTGTTTGGGGGTGGGGGAAGCAGGGGAGCAGTTTATGAATTCTGAATCCTTCCAGAATTAAACTTCCTCCCATCTGAGCAGACAAGCAACAGAAAAAGAGAGGATGCTTTTGCATCAATGAAGCATCTGTAACACTTGGTAAGATGGGTCTGGAGTTCAGAACCTATACCACTCGTGGATAGGTGCTCCTGCTCTGCCCACAGTTAGCACCTGCTAGCACCACTAACCAAGTCCAGAGTTTAGAGATGCTAGTTTGAATCATGTATTGTGTAATCTTGGGCAAAATCACTTGACTTCTTGACTCTGCGGTTACATTTCCTTTTCAGTGCAAGACATTGTATTGGTCTCCCTTTCCTCACCAAGTTTTTTGTGAATATCAATAAAAATAATGAACAGTAAATAAAATTCTTAATTAGTAGAATAATGTAAAATCTGGGTTGTTATCCTTAAGAAACAAAACAAACAAATGTATGACAAGGGAATAATACATGAGGCTGAACACTGTGCCTAAAAACATAGGAAATCTGACAAGGATGAAAAAATTTTAAATGCACCCGCATGCTTTGCACCACGTAGCACTGAAGAGACTGTTACCCTCCCCCAGTAATGACTCTTAAATAACCGGAAGCCATTCTCCTTTCTTTCCTTCATAAAGCTCTTTCCTCCTGTTATTCTTCAATTGGAAAGAAAGATAGACATGGGTAACAAAAGAATAATATGATTTTACCTGTAGTGATTCTACAGTAAATTAAAGTCTTTGGTAGTTCATGCTTAAAAAGCTGATTCTTTTTGATAATTATTGCTCTGCAAAGAGAAGAGAATAAGAGGCAAGGAGGGGGAGGAGAAAGACAGAGAGTACCAGCCTTATCCAAAAACTTAAATCCTCCTGATTCCTCCAGCATCAGGTTCAAAGTGAAGTATTATTCTTTTAAGTTTAAATGTACTAAATTCTTTCCCCTTGAGCTCAAGTACTTCTTCACCAAGTCACTTTCTAAAGGCAATGAATACTTTTCTTCCGGATCAGATTTTTAACTCTAGATTGCAGTTTGGATTTCCTCAAGTTTCACATTAAGGGTAAGAATCTTTGCCAAATGCACACAATTACATCCTTTTGTATTTCACAGTAAAAGAACAAAGTTGTTTAAGAAAGTTTATGACTCATTTTTTTAAAAATATATAATCTCTGAAGTTTAGAAAAACTTTCTCTTCTAATAAATTTCTTGTGTTAACACATTCCCATTCCAGCATCCCGATGATTTTCATCTCCAGGTCAGAGTCAGACATACATGTTATCCTACGGTGGGCCAGATACTTAATAAATATGATTCAATAAATATGATTCCATATAGGCCTAAGAAAACATGATGTAGCTGTTTTTTCCCCTATTTTAAAAATGAGGAAGCTAAGGATTTAAGAAGTTAAGATGTATACTGCAAATCCCAGGGCGTAAATGGAAGAATTAGGATTTGAACCCAAATATTTCTTCCCTTTAAAACTTTTCATACCACAATAGCCTGCCTTCACCTGAGAATAAAAATAAAAGTTACTTGTATTCTAACTAGAGAGAGCGCTGGAAAGACAGCACTGAGAGTGAGAAGATAAACAAGGTGTCTCTAATAGTAGAGACAGATGCATATATAAACTGATAATTGCAAAATGATTAAAAAACACTACCATTTAACATTTACTAATGATTCTATTTGCAAAGTGCTGTTCTAAGTGATTTCTTGCACTGGACTCACACGTACAATGATAGAGGAATGCATGAGGGGCATGGTGGCCAAAGAAAGGGAAGAAGTAGATCTTTTGAGGGGATCCATTTCATCATTATAAGAGAAGCATGTGCTAGAGCAGGTGCCAAAGGGTAGGTAAGAATTTTCGTAGGTATGGGGTGCCTAGGTGGCTCAGTCGTTAAACATCTGCCATTGGCTTAGGTCATGATCCCAGGGTCCTGGGATTGAGCCCTGCATTGGGCTCCCTGCTCTGTGGGAAGCCTGCTTCTCCCGCTCCTGCTCCCCCTGCTTGTGTTTCCTCTCTGGCTGTCTTTCTCTCTGTCAAATAAAAATCTTAAAAAAAAAAAAAGAATTTGCATAGGTATGTTTGAGTGGAAATATTGAAGGCAAAATGAATATATATGCAAAGGTGAAGGGGCATGGAAAAGGTCAGCCTTCAAGTTGTGCCCAAATAGAATGGGTATGTGAGGGAGTGGAATAGATCCGTTTGAACAGGTGGGTAGGCCTCAGACACTGAAAGGCCATGCATGCCATGACGTAGAGTCTGGATTTTATTCTATTGGCAGTGAAGGCCTTTGAAGTGTTTTAAATTGGTGAATGACATAGGACTTCAGCCATCTAATCACATTAAAGGTGGGTGTCTTTTCCAACTATAAATGCTCAGGTCATGGAACAGGGCTGGAGGCCAAATTTCTTTCCATGTCATAATAACCACATGATTAACCACAAGGCTTGGACCCCAGTCTTTGGTTGTACCAATGCAGGGGCTGGTTCTTCCCCAACCATGCAGCTTAAAAGTCTCAGTGCCCCAGGAGTGTGGTCTATCTCCTAGAGTCCAATGGTCTGCCAGCTAGATCCCTGTGTACTGTCCCAGAAAATGATAGGAAACAGAGAATCGACACATTTGCTACTTCTCTGGTCTTCAGAATTTGCCCCAATAAATGGAAAAAAAATACTCCAATTAGGTAGAGACTCATATAATTCCTTCCTTAGAGGGCTTAGTGGAAGGAGCTCTTTTGCTGCAAGTTAAGCAGATCCTCACTTCTACCCATGTTGGCTTAGAGGTCATTACTCCTGAAGGCAGGGGAATAGAACAAAAGGTTTTTGACAGTCTCTCCTGACTCTACGACAGGCCTTTCTCTATTCTTCAACACTTAATTCAGAGAAAAACAGCTTATCTGGCTCTGATTTCCCATTACCATTTTTCCAACTTCAATCAGTGACGTCTTCAGAGCTTGCAGTCTCAGGCAGATGTGGGATCCTGGTGTCATGCACAGAAGTAGCTTGATTACAATCACATTCCCTTAATGATCTTATTCTAACTAGGCAGCAGCTTGATGCCCCCTATTCCCTTCACAAATCTGCCTTGGGAACTCTGTTTCAACTTCAATCCTAGATGTCTTGCCTATTTCTGCTTTCTTGCTATTTAGGAGAGCTATGATTTTCTAGTTATTAGGCACCCAGTATTTATGAAGCACCCCAATTTTCAAGGGAAAAAGTGAGTCCTTTCCTATCTTCTAGGGGCAATTGATAAGTTTGTTCTTATTACCCCTCCCCAATTTGTTACCAAGCTCAATAACCACACCACCTTCTACAAGGATTCTTTCCACTAGCCACTTTCTGTCTCCTTACACCAAAGACACTGAATGTTTGCCTCCTTCATTCCTCCTGAAGCCCATCTCATGTCAGAATTCCTCCAACCTCATTTTCTCAGCCAATTACGATCCCATTATCTAACTTGCTACATTATATATACATAGATTATTGGAGATCAAGAGATTATGATCTTAATATTTAATTGCTTTTCATAATGTGGTATTTGTTTGGAAGTGAAACTCTGATGAGGTGGCATTTCTCTGTTATATACAATTCAGTGACAGTCAATTAACTGCAAAAGAAAACAGAACAAAAGCTTAGTTGCGATTTTCAGGGGAAAAAAGGGTATTTCTGTTTAAGCCAAGATTGCTGACATTTAGCTATTTAAAATGAAAAGTGGAACATGGTGACCTTAAGGAGAAATGGCACACCTCAGAGCTCTGGAAAACATTCCTTCTACCATGAAAATGGGGTGGGTATGGCGGAGGAAAACTTATTCCCTGTCAACACGGATATTCCAGATAGGTAGCCCAGAATCCTATATTCAGGCCATTTATCCCTTGACATTCCTCCCATTCAGACAGACTGATTTACTCACACAGTCATCCACTCAAATGTTGATTGAGAACTAATTGTGTGCTAAGCACTGGAAGTGGAGGTTAAACGAGACAAAAGCAGCCTCATACCATCAAGGCTCTCGGCTTGTCATAGAGGTGGCAAAGACACACAAAAGGGCCCCACGTGAGAAGAATGATGCCAAATGAAGAGGCCTGGGATCAGAGGAGGGGATGAGGAGTTGAGTCCGTAAGACTCCATCAGACTGAATGAGACAAAGTCACGGGGGAGAGACACTGCCAGTACTTGCATCAGCAAGCGCGGAAGCATCAAGGGTAACAGTCTCGTACCTGCCGTTGGAATAGGGCTTCATAGCAGTTCTGTGTAATCGCAGCACAGGATTGAAATCTGACCTTCCATGCTTTTCTGCACACGTCCCACACTTTCTACTGCTCCCTATCACCTTACACCTAGGCGATTTTACACACTTATGTTATCCCTCAGTCTCCAAATATATTGAGTTTTCAGATGTCAGTAGAGAGATAGCAAATAGAACGATACATTAGAGAAGCCTCAAGTAGCTTGGCATAGGCAGAACAAAGGGTGAATGCAGCAAAGGGAAAGAAAGGAATCTGCATTATTGCATGGGTATCTGAATAGGAAGAGTCCTGTATGCAAGGAGAAAGAATCTGAATTTCATCCAGAAAATTCAAGGAAACAATTAAAGTAGCTCAAGCAGGAAGTGTCAAGGTCAGATTATAGAAAGATCATGAGGCAGCAGCATGCAGGATGGACTGGAGGAGATAAAAAAAATAGAGACGAGGATAAAAGTTCTAATGTTATTGATTAAACCAGGCTGAAAATCATAAAGGCCTTATTCAGTAATGGTCAGGATAAAAGAGTTGGACATATCTTTTCAAATAGTAAAAAGGTCACAATAATAAAACTTGGCAGATGATTGTTGTGGGAAATGCTTAAAAGGGAAATGTTTGGATAAAGTCTATTTTTTTTCTGTCTCAGACCACTGGATTCATGGTGGTGCCATTTACCAAAACAGGGAAAGAGGATTAAATTATTGGAATTTAAAACTCTTCTTTTTGTCCTTACTCATCAAGCCCTCACCTAGAGAGTTGGTACTCTACTTATATCTACAATCCTGCTTTTCAAATGAGGTACCAAGGAGAGAGATCATAGTTTCATAGAGTATTAGACTTGTAACCAGGACATCCAGTTTCATAACAACTCTTTATGTAATCTTGGACATATTTATTTTCTTTACTGTGCCTCAAGTATCTCATCTGTCAAATGGAAAGGGTATAACTTTCTGCCTAACTCAAGGCTTGTTTGAAGTTAAAACATGCTGAAAAAAATGAATTTACTTTGGAATTGCCAAGTGAAAGGAAATATCTAAGAGGTTAATTAAGTCTCTTGGGCTCATTCACCTCAGGAAAGTAAGCATTGATCCAGAGGTTATCATGTAGGCAGATTAAAAAGCAGTGAGATAGAACAAGTTTGTTGTGCCAAAACTGGGAGCAAATGAAGCTAAAGTAAGCAGACTCTAAACTGGTTAAATGGAATGAAACCTTAAAAGCCAGGTCTGACTGATAGGAAATAATCTTCAGGGAGCCAGAGGAAAAAACTTTGAGGAAGGATTCTGTATTTCCTCCATAGTCTTTCCTCTGGAGAAATGCAGCCTGAGAGGTTCACTATGAAGGTCCATCTGCTGGCTGTGTCAGTACTCTGCACCTGGGATAGAATGTTTATGAAGTGGCTTGCAAGCCATGGAGTAGCTGGAGATACAGGGGTAGCCTGTATCTCTCTCAGAGATGCTGCTTCATTTGGGGCTGGAGATTCATTTGTGAGGGCCAAGGATCCAGTGTAAGAAACAGTGATCCTGCAGACCCACCAGACCTTTCTGCAGTCCTCTCCTCAAGCAGATGTTAGTGGATCCTTGAAACAGGGTCCTAAGGAGGTTGCCTAAACATAGGATGGTTATAGTAATTGGGGTACAGATTAGGTGGCTATAACAAAGTCTTCTCAAATACAGTATTTTAAACAAGAGAGAAGTTTCTTTCTGCTTTAGAAGTCTCAGTAGGCATTCCAGGGCTGTGAGAGAGAATCCAAGTTCTTCTTATATCAAGGCTCCATCCTTGTCTTATCCACATGTTTGAGGTTTGTTCAACATCCATCTGCTGGGAGTACATTTTGCACAGCAGAAAAGTGTGAAGGGGAGGAGAAAGTATGTTCTCTCCCTTTTAAGGTCATAATGTAGAAGTTACACACATTATGTTCAGTTAGGCAGATCCTAATCCCATGTCCACACCTACCTTCGAGAAAGGCTGAGGAGTGTGGTCTTTAGCTGGTGATCCATGTGCCTACCTAAACTTGGGAATTACACAAGCGGAAGGGGTGATTGGATACTGGGGAGTAATTACCAATCTCTGCTATAGTGGTAAAAGCACTTGGGCTTGGAACTTAATAAAAATTGTCTCAGAATTTGTCCTTATGGATATCCTTAAAAACAATTTTCAATTGGAAGAGATGAAGTAAAATACTAGTTTTTTTTATTTTTTTATTTATTTTATTTAAAAAAAAATTTTTTTAAGATTTTATTTATTTGATAGAGACAGATAGTGACAGAGAGAGCGAGAGAGAACACATGCAGGGGGAGAGGCAAAGGGAGAGGGAGAAGCAGGCTCCCCGTGGAGCACGGAGCCCCATGCGGGACTCGATCCCAGGACCCTGGGATCATGACCTGAGCCGAAGGCAGATGCTTAACCAACCAAGCCACCCAGGTGCCCGAAGTAAAATACTAGTTTGATGAAAATCTAATTATGGTATCTGCTGTGTTTTCTTTTTATTATGGCATATAATTTATATATAGTCCAAGGTACAGATCTTAACTGTTGCAGTTCAATGAGTGTTAAATTTCTATACTGACCTAACCCACACTCTATTAAGATAGTGAACATTTCCATCACTCAAGAACATTTCTTTATTCCCCTTCTAAGTCAATGCCCCACACCCCGGCAGCCACTGTTCTGAATACCATCATCGTAGAAATGTTTCATTGGAAAAAATGTGTTTTAAGAGTCATTTGTGTTGTTGTGAGTAGTATTCCATTATATGAGTTTACCACATTTCGTTTGCCCATTCTGCAATTGATGAACATTTGGGCCATTTACAAATTTGGACAGCTATGAATAAAGTGACTATGAATATTCATGTATAAATATTTTCTGGACATTTCATTTCTCTTGGATAGATACCTAGGAGTGGAATTAATGGGTCCCAGGGTTGATGTATGTTATATTCATAAGAAATTGCTAGCTTTCCAACCAGCAATTTATAAGAGTACCAGTTGCTCTAAATCTTCAACAATATAAGCCATTGGAAGAATTTTCAATAGATGGTCTTTTAATGGGCCTGTTGGGTTTTGAAAGGGGAAAAATAAGATCTGGTTTCTGATCCACATATTATATTTTCAACAACTCCTTTCCATAGGGTGGCAAATAAATACCAAAGAAATGTGCATAAAATACTTTGAAATACACAAAATCATATATAGAAAAGTGATCCTATGACAGATATTTTTATAGAGAGGACTCTTTTTAATAAGACTTTATAGTGTCATGCCGTGCTTAGAGTCAGAAAACCTCGGTCTTCTCTCTGAGCTCTCATTTTTTCATCTACAAAATGGAGATAGAAATAGGCTTTAAGGTTTTTATGATGTCTAAATAAGATAATTTTCCTAGCACTAGCATAGTGCCTAATACAGAGCAAAGGATTGGTATGTTTTAATAGAATCTAAGATGAAGTGGTCTTATTCAAATACTCACGATCATCATCATCACCATCATTGATATCATCATTAACTGAAAACTTACCATATCCTAAGTGCTGCTAAGCCTTGTATATTCTAATTCTCAAAATAATCCTGAACTTCAGCATTGATATTTTAATTTGTCATGCAACTGCTGAGCCTTTTATCCTGGTTTTCCAGCATGTACTGGCTCTGTGCCCTTGGTTTGATAGAGGAGATATCATTATACCAGCTGCTGTTCAAACACAAATCACTTAATGCAGATTAGAACTCATGGCAGAAGTGTCAGCAGTGGCACAGATACTCCACTTACTTATCACTTTGTGGAGAAAGGATCCTTTCCTGGACCATAGCTCCATGGTGTGTCCAGCTGTGGGTCATCCCAAGCATGCTCTTTGTAATGTTCTAAGGGAACTGGGGGCTTGTCTATCTGCTCGTTTTTCTGACTCCAGGTCCAGTCTGTACCGGGTGACATGGTGAGGGTTTGTATAAACACCGAGTGCACCATACAATAGACTATGAGACTGGACTCAAAAAAGGTACATTATTTGCTCAAGCTTGCAAAGTTGAAGAAACAAAATTCAAACCCAAACTGTGTGAAAAAAAAAAATCCTTTATTCCAAATTGCTATGAGATACAGACTGCTTAATTGGAGATTTATTCATTTGTTTTTAAATCCAACTGGAACTTTAGGTTTCTTTTTAGTATACAATCCAAAATGTTCTCATGTTATGTGCCTGAGGAGGCCAAATCTGAAATCAAGCACATGTAATAAATTTGCACATGCAGTGACATGACCACAGAAAACAACATTGATCCAATAATGACCATTTGGGTAACTAGGTCACTTTAAAGCAAACCTCTAGGACATAATTGTGTTTCAAAGACTAAAGAAAACACAAACTTTAGTCAAACAGATCTGGGTCAGAATCAGTCTGCCTATTTACTGGCTGTGCAATCTGAGACATGTTACCTGCCTTTTTAAGACTCAGTTTCTTTATTTGTAAAAGAAATATATTGGGACTCCCTCATAGGTTGGTGTGAGGATTAAAAATAAATACGTTGTCATATGTTGTTGATTTGAAGAATTCATTGATTATAAGAAGCATGCATTATTTCATTTACAACTAAGAAAATTGCTAATTAATTTTAAGTTGTCATTGATTATAAAGACCAAAAAATGTGTGTCTTAAACATCAACAAAATGCTAAGTGCCTGTTACATAGGCTCCCCCTGAATGATAACTACCGTTGGGATTGGTGTTATTACTATTATTGTCTCTTTGTAAGCCAAAATATTTTGGCACAGAGAAGAGTTCCAGGAATAAGATGCCTTAAAACATGGAAGGCAAATTACTTCCTTGATATGTTTAGGTGCTCACAACTCTAACCACTGGTATCTCCATCTTTGTGATATCAGGACCTCACACAACTATCAACTATGATATCTGGGGTTTTTTTTTATTTTACTTTTAATATATCAGAGTTAAATCCTTATTGGTGAGAGAATTCTGAAAAAGACAGAAGAGTACTTTTCCTTTTCCTAGTGATAGAAAAGAAACCAAGTATTACTAGTTCCTTTCAGTTATGTATCTTGAGCAATACAGGTGTCACTTTTAAAGTTAAAAGTTACATTAATCTATTATCATCCATGGATATGGAGAAAAAAATCCCTGGCAACAGAAAAAATATCTCTTTAAAGGTAAAATATTAATGATGGATAGAAAGATATTCTGTTCTACAATTTCCATGGAAAATAAATTATTAGGGAAAAATGTTTACTTGGGTTCAAATCTGGAGATTTAGTATTTACTAGTGTGTGATCTTAAGCAAGTTACTAATTCACTCTGCACCTCATTGTCCTTAGCTCTACAAGGAAAGAACAACACTTGCCTTTCAAAGTTGTTTAAATGACTTCTCCCATGCAATTTCTTCCGTTCCTCTCCTTCTTGCTTTTCCTCCTGACCTCCACTTATACTTCACATCTTAATTCAACTATCTCCTCCAGTGGGAATTATATAGAGGTCCAAGTAATTCTCCTTTTTTTTAGACCTTATAATTTTAATTTAAATAATTACTTTTATCCTTAAAAAATAAAAATAGAAACACCCTATGGTCTAGTAATTCCACTACTGGGTATTTAACCAAAGAAAATGAAAACACGAATTAGAAAAGATATAAGCACCCTTATGTTTATTGCAGCAAGATTTACAATAGCCAAGATATGGAAACAACCCAAGTGTCCATCTACAGATGAATAAAGAAGTGGTATATATCTGCAATGTAGTATTAGCCATTAAAAAGGATGAGGTCTTGCTATTTGTGATAACGCAGATGGATCTAGAGGGTATTATGTCAAATGTAATAAGTTAGAGAACGACAAATATGATTTCACTTATATGTGGAATCTAAAAAACAAAACAGTCCAACAAAGAAATATAAAAACAACAACAGACTCATAAATACAGAGAACAGACATTTTCCCAGAGGGGAGTTAAGGGGAGGTGGGAAAAATAGATAAAAGGAATTAAAAGGTACAAACTTGCAGTTATAAAATAAGTCCCAGATGAAAAGTACAGCATAGGGAATATGGTCAATAATATTTCAATAATGTTATATGGGGACAGATGGTGACTACACTTACTGTGGTCAGCATTGAATAACGTATAGAACTGTTGAATCACTATGTTATACACCTTAAACTAATATATGTTAATTATGTTTCAATTTAGAAAAAAATTACTTTTCAACAATGTGTCTAACATTTGTTTCCTCCACTAGATTATGAGCTCTATGATGTTAGGGACCCCATGTATATTATTATTTTATTCCAAGCCCCTACCATAGCACCTGGCACACTGTAGGTGGTTATCATTTTCTCAAAAGAATGAATCAATGGATGGGAGAACAAATGAGGTAAGTGCCTAGCTCAATTCCTGGCACAGAACAAGCCCACAAACAGTAGCTATTACAGTTTCTCCAATAGTTCAATACAATTTTTATGAAAACTCTTGGAAATTCTATTTTATCTTGATTCTGTCATGCTATATTGCAATCATTTTAGGTACATTAAGCCTGCATGTCTGGAACCTGGCTCTGTTTTCAGAATCATTTGGATCCATACAGCTGAAAGAAGATTTCATAAGTGTGTTTATCATTTCATGGCGGACTGTCACAATCCATATCCATTTGATTGGACTGTAGTGAAGATTTGTTTCTTTAGAAATTAAGGCATTTTCCCCTGTTGTGTGTGAGAGTGAGTCAACAGCTGCTGTGGAAATGCCAACACTCATGGACACCTTCCAATTATCCATGAAGCCTGGTGACAGGAAAGAGCAACAGTGTTTGCTTGAGGAGTTGCCTGGGGAAAAAGCACAGCCATTTTCAAGTGCACAGAACAAGTGGGTTTGACAGAAGAAATGAAAGTATCTGAATAGAACAACAGTCAGGCAGAATAGCTTTCATCATGATAGTCTCTGCCAAGTTCAGTCCATTATTCTCAGGGTGCAAAGAGACCTATTTTTGCATGGCAAATGATGTACAGAATGAGATGGAAACATCTCAGGATTTCTGAAAAATAATGCAGCTTGTTTTGATGTATATGAATTAAGCATGCAGAGACCATTGACCAAAGCTGTGGCACCACCCTGGTTTTGATCTGACAAGGGGGCTTTTTATACTTAGCCTAGATTCTGAAGTGAGACCGTGAATCACAGTTTCATGACTTATTAGACGTGTTCTCTTAAGAAGATTCTTTAATCCCTTGGTACCACAATTTCTTTGTTTTAATGGGAGAAATAATAGTACTTCTCTCAAAGAGTTGCTGTGAGAATTAAACCAGTTGTTAAGTTTAATGTGGTGAGCTACCACCATTATTATTAACAGTTAGACTTCCTGTCTGTGACACTGGGTTTGACAATTGTATATGGTGCCCTTTATATTGTGGTCATGATCATCATCCCTGTCACATATAGGCATGATGCTTTATAGTTTTTAAAAAGTAAGCCTATTCCTTAATTTAGTTAATCTTTCTAACAATCCTCTAAGACAAAGAACTATAACTCAACTAGTAAAACATGTAACTTAACAAATGTTTGCCAGGTGCATTAGGCCCTGGATTAATAGGTCAAGAAAAATTCAAAAAGTTCAAAGGAGCTTTCAGACTAGTAAAAATAGAGAGATTTAGAAACTAACATCTCTGAGTAACTACAATGCTCCTGACCTTTTCCTGAGTGCATTCACCAGTGTTATTTGAGTCATTATCATCACCATGTAATCCAAACCCTCTGCAAATATAAGTTTCACAGATAGTATTGGTCAGAATGGAATTTTAACCCAATTTTATCTGACTGGAAAGCCCATGTTCTTTCCACTATGCAAGAATATCTATTCAACTAATAGTATTAACTCAAGTGTGCTTAAGTGCCCCCATCACAAGTAAGCTAGCATGAGGTGTTTGTGACAGAGTTGCGCTGTTGCATCCAGTGTTTGGATTCTGAGGATGAGTGGCTCAGGGACTGGGATCAGAGATGAACCTAATCAATCACCTGGGTTTCCTAGTGCCTATGACAGGGCATGGTGTAAGATGGGGACAGAAGAGAAAATAAGAAGTCAGGAAGGAGAACAATCTGGATGGGAAAATGACCCATTGGTCTTCTATATCCCTAGATGTTTCTATTGTTCTTTGGACATATTTTCCAAGTCACTAAGTATTTTGCTTGTCTCTCTCTGCATACACTCGGTTTTGTCAATATTCCAGATATGAACACACTTTCCAGTGTTATATGCTGACTAATCCATGATTGATGCCACATATACAAGGATTGTTGTTTCTGTTATGCCATTATACTTTTCTCAGCACAATTTAAGACTAAGAGAGGTGTTTAGCAGTTTCCTCCCATTTACCCAGGTTTATTCCAAGCTTATTATTAACTGAAATCTGATAACTTTTTAACTGAAACCCCAACATCCTGCACACATAGGATTGTTTTGAATAGAGACTCAGGACTTGACAGTTACTCTCCTCTGGACAGTTAGTTCTGTTGTGCTATTCATGGAGAGCTTTTTTTTTTTTTTTTTTTTGTGGAAAGAGGGAAAGTTTTAGGAATGGTTTAGGTGATGGAATTTGGTAGGTTAAATTTAAATGCAGGTAGAAGGAGGAGGAGGAAGATGGTGGAGGAGTAGGAGACCTAAATTTCATCTGGTCCCAGGAATGTAGCTAGATAGGTATCAAACCATTCTGAACAACTACAAACTCAATAAGAGATCAAAGAAAAGAATAGCAGCAACTCTCTGAACAGAAAAGTGACCACTTTCTGGAAGGTAGGATGTGAGGAGAAGTGACTCCAAGGCGATATTTGGGAAGATAGATGTCGGGGGAGGGGAGCCTCTGTCAGCCGCTACCGGCAAGTGATAGAGCAGTGGAGCACAAAATCAGAACTTTTAGAAGTCTGCTCTACTGAGGGACGTTGCTCCAGTGGCTAAGCAGGGGGTGGAACCCTCGCTGGGACAGTATGGTCTCAGGACCCTTGGGGTCACAGAAACGCCGGGGGTGCCAGAGTGTGGCAGAGCTCCCAGGTATTGGAGTGGGGAAGCCAGCTGCAAAGACGGAGCCAAGGAGTGGGCTCTCAGCTCGGGGTTGCCATAAACCGTGATCCATGGCATAGTTGGGCCACTACTCCTCCAGTAGGGACCCAATAACTGGCAGATCCAGGGAGACCCCCCTTTTTCCCCCTGAGAGGAGTGGTGCAGGAGCAGACCACAGGAATCTGCTGGGTTTGGAGACTCCAAATGGGGTCATGTGCCAGAGACAGAAACACTCGGTCACAGGCCGGGTGAGCACAGAGTGCGGCCAGAGACCAGGGAGACAGGATAGATGGACTGCTTTTCTCTGGGGGCTCACTGAGGAGTGCGGCCCCGAGTTCTTGACTCCTCCAGGGTGGAGATTGGGAGACTGCCATTTTCTTTCTCATCCTCCAAAGCTGTATGGAAAGGTTTCGGGGAACAAAAGCTACCGAGAGCAAACCCGAGCAGATTACTTAGCCCGCCCCCGGCAAGGGCAGTGCAATTCTGCCTCTGGCAAAGACATTTGAGAACCACTGCAATAAGCCCCTCCCCCAGAAGATCAGCAAGAACAGCCAGCCAAGACCAAGTTTACCCATCAATGAGAATGGCAGAACTCCAGCACTAGGGGAATACTACACATAGAATTCATGGCTTTTCCCCCCATGATTCTTTTGTCTTTCAAAGTTAATTTTTTAAATACTCTTTTTTTTCTTTTTCTTTTTCCCTTTTTCAACCAACATCTTATCAATCCCTTTTAAATCTTTTGTATTTTTCATTTTTATAGTCATATTCTATCCCTTCATTGTAGTAAACCTTATTTTTTGTATATAAGTTGTTCTCTCTTTAAAATTTTGGGATACAGTTTCTTCTACCAGACCAAAATATACCATAAATCTCTAGTGTATGGCTTTGTCCTAGTCTCCTGCCTGATCACATTCTCTCCCATTTTTAAAAAATTTCTCTTCTTTCTTTTTTCAACCAACTTCTTATCAATTCCTTTTATAAAATCTTTTATAATTTTCATCCTTGCAGTCATAGTCCACCCCTTCATCATATTTACCATTATTTTTGTATATATACAAGTTTTTCTTTCTTTAAAATTTTGGGAGGCAGTTTCTCCTAACAGACCAAAATACACCCAAAATCTAGTGGTGGCACTGATCTATTCACCAGCCTGATCATATTTTAACATATTCTTTTTCTTTTCTTTTTTTCTTTCTTTCCCTTTTTTTGCCCCCGGTTTGGGTCCCTTCTGATTTGTTTACTGTATATTTTTCTGCAGTAGTTGTTACCCTGTTAGCATTTTGTTCTCCTTTTCATCTATTCTCCTCTGGACAAAATGATAAGATGGAAAAACTCACCTCAAAAAAAAAAAAAAAAAAAAAAAAGAACAAGAGGCAGTATTGACTGCCAGAGACCCAATCAATACAGACATTAGTAAGATGAGTTCAGAATGAAAATTATAAAGATACTATCTGGGCTTGAAAAAAGCATGGAAGATACTAGAGAAATCCTTTCTAGAGAAAAAAAAGAACTAAAACCTAACCAAGTCGAAATCAAAAAGGCTATTAATGAGGTGCAATAAAAAATGGAGGCTCTAACAGTTAGGATAAATGAGGCAGAAGAGAGAATTAGTGATATAGGAGACCAAATGATGGAGAATAAAGAAGCTGAGAAAGAGATATAAACAACTCTGGATCACCAGGGCAGAATTCGAGAGATAAGTGATAACATAAGACAAAACAATATTAGAATAATTGGGATCCCAGAGGAAGAAGAAAGAGAGAGAGGGGCAGAAGGCATATTGGAGCAAATTATAGCAGAGAACTTCCCGAATTTGGGGAAGGAAACAGGTATCAAAATCCAGGAGGCACAGAGAACCCCCATCAAAATCAATAAAAATAGATTAACACCCCAACATCTAATAGTAAAACTTATGAATCTCAGAGACAAAGAGAAAATACTGAAAGCAGCTCAGGAGAGGAGATCTGTAACCTACAATGGTAGAAACATTAGATTGGCAACAGACCTATCCACAGAGACCTGGCAGGCCAGAAAGGACTGGCATGATAGATTCAGAGCACTAAATGAGAAAAATATGCAGCCAAGAATACTATATCCAGCTAGGCTGTCATTGAAAAGAGAAGGAGAGATCAAAAGCTTCCAGGACAAACAAAAACTAAAGGAATTTGCATATACAAAACGAGCCCTACAAGAAATCTTGAAAGGGGTCCTCTAAGCAAAGAGAGAGCCTAAAAGCAACATAGACCAGAAAGGAACACAGACAATATACAGTAACAGTCACCTTACAGGCAATACAATGGCACTAAATTCCTATCTTTCAATAGTTACCCTGAATGTAAATGGGCTAAATGCCCCAATCAAAAGACACAGGCTATCAGATTGGATTAAAAAACAAGACCCATCGATATGCTGTCTGCAAGAGACTCATTTTAGACCCAAAGACACCCCCAGATTGAAAGTGAGGGGGTGGAAAACCATTTACCATGCTAATGGACACCAAAAGAAAGCTGGGGTGGCAATCCTTATATCAGACAAATTAGATTTTAAACCAAAGACTGTAATAAGAGATGAAGAAGGACACTATAACCTACTTAAAGGGTGTATCCAAGAGAAAGATCTAACAATTGTAAATATCTATGCCCCTAACATGGGAGCAGACAATTATATGAGGCAATTAATAACAAAAGCAAAGAAACACATCTACAACAATACAATAAGAGTGGAGGACTTTTACACCCCTCACTGAAATGGACAGATCATCTAAGCAAAAGATCAACAAGGAAATAAAGACTTTAAAGGACACACAGGACCAAATGGCGTTCACAGATATATTCAGAACATTCCATCCCAAAGCAACAGAATACACATTCTTCTCTAGTGCCCATGGAACATTCTCCAGAATAGATCACACCCTAGGTCACAAATCAGGTCTCAACCAGTACCAAAAGATTGGAATCATTCCCTGCATATGTTCAGACCACAGTGCTTTGAAACTAGAACTCAATCACAAGAGGAAAGTTGGAAAGAACTCAAATACATGGAGGCTAAAGAGCATCCTACTAAAGAATGAATGGGTCAACCAGAAATTAAAGAAGAATTAAAAAAATTCATGGAAACAAATGAAAATGAAAACACAACTGTTCAGAATCTTTGGGATACAGCAAAGGCAGTCCTAAGAGGAAAGTATATAGCAATACAAGCGTTTCTCAAGAAACAAGAAAGGTCTCAAATACACAATTTAACCCTACACTTAAAGGAGCTAGAGAAAAAACAGCAAATAAAGCCTAAACCCAGCAGGAGAAGAGAAATAATAAAGATCAGAGCGGAAATCAATGAAATAGAAACCAAAAGAAGAGTAGAACAGATCAACGAAACTAGGAGCTGGTTCTTTGAAAGAATTAACAAGATTGGTAAACCCCTGGCCAGACTTATCAAAAAGAAAAGAGAAAGGACCCAAATCAACAAAATCATGAATGAAAGAGGAGAGATCACAACCAACACCAAAGAAATACAAACAATTATAAGAACATATTATGAGCAACTCTATGCCAGCAAATTAGATAACCTGGAAGAAAGGGATGCATTTCTAGAGATGTATCAACTATCAAAACTGAATTAGGAAGAAATAGAAAACCTGAACAGACCTATAACCACTAAGGAAATTGAAGCAGTAATCAAAAATCTCCCAACAAACAAGAGCCAAGGGCCAGATGGCTTCCCAGGGGAATTCTACCAAACATTTAAAGAAGAATTCTTCTGAAACCTATTCTTCTGAAACTGTTCCAAACAATAGAAATGGAAGGAAAACTTCCAAACTCATTTTATGAGGCCACCATTACCTTGAACCCCAAACCAGACATAGACCCCATCAAAAAGGAGAATTATGGACCAATATCCTTGATGAACATGGATGCAAAAATTCTCACCAAAATACTAGCCAATAGGATCCAACAGTACATCAAAAGGATTATTCACCACGACCAAGTGGGATTTATCCCTGGGCTGCAAGGTTGGTTCAACATCTGCAAATCAATCAATGTGATGCAATACATTAATAAAAGAAAGAACAAGAGCCATATGATCCTCTCAATAGATGCAGAAAAAGCATTTGACAAAGTACAGCATCCTTTCTTGATCAAAACTCTTCAGAGTGTAGGCATAGAGGGTACATACCCCAATATCATAAAAGCCATCTATGAAAAACCCACAGCGAATATCATTCTCAATGGGGAAAAACAGAGAGCTTTCCCCCTAAGGTCAGGAACATGGCAGGGATGTCCACTATCACCACTGCTATTCAACATAATATTAGAAGTCCTATCCACAGCAGTCAGACAACAAAAAGAAATCAAAGGTAGCCAGATCGGCAAAGAAGTCAAACTCTCACTCTTTGCAGATGATATGATACTTTATGTGCAAAACCCAAAAGACTCCACCCCAAAACTGCTAGAACTCATACCTGATTCAGTAAAGTTGCAGGATATAAAATCAGTGCACAGAAATCAGTGACATTCCTATACACCAACAACAAGACAGAAGAAAGAGAAATTGAGGAGTCAATCCCATTTACAATTGCACCCAAAACCATACGATACCTGGGAATAAATCTAACCAAAGAGGCAAAGGATCTGTACTCAGAAAACTATAAAATACTCATGAAAGAAATTGAGGAAGACACAAAGAAATGGAAAAATATTCCATACTCATGGATTGGAAGAACAAATATTGTGAAGATGTCAATGCTACCTAGGGCAATCTACACATTCAATGCAATCTCCATCAAAATACCACCACTTTTTTCAAAGCAATGGAACAAATAATCCTAAAATTTGTATGGAACCAGAAAAGACCAGGATGCGGAGAAAGAGGAACCTTCCTACACTGTTGGTGGGAATGCAAGCTGGTGCAGCCACTCTGGAAAACAGTATGGAGGTTCCTCAAAAACTTGAAAATAGAGCTGCCCTACGACCAAGCAATTGCACTACTGGGTATTTACCCCAAAGATACAAAAGTAGGGATCCGAAAGGGTACGTGCACCCTGATGTTTATAGCAGCAATGTCCACAATAGCCAAACTGTGGAAAGAGCCAAGATGTCCATCAACAGATGAATGGATAAAGAAGAAGTGGTATATATATACAATGGAATATTATGCAGCCATCAAAAGGAATGCGATCTTGCCATTTGCAACGACATCGATGGAACTGGAGGGTATTATGCTGAGCGAAATAAGTCAAACAGAGAAAGACATGTATCATATGACCTCACTGATATGAGGAATTCTTAATCTCAGGAAACAAACTGAGGGTTGCTGGAGTGGGGGGTGGGGTGGGAGGGATGGGGTGACTGGGTGATAGACACTGGGGAGGGTATGTGCTCTGCTAAGTGCTGTGAATTGTGCAAGACTGTTGAATCTCAGATCTGTACCTCTGAAACAAATAATGCAATATATGTTAAGAAAAAAAAAAAGAAGATAGCAGGAGGGGAAGAATGAAGGGGGGGATATCGGAGGGTAGACGAACCATGAGAGACGATGGACTCTGAAAAACAAACTGAGGGTTCTAGAGGGGAGGGGGGTGGGAGGAGGGGTTAGCCTGGTGATGGGTATTAAAGAGGGCACGTTCTGCATGGAGCACTGGGTATTATGCACAAACAATGAATCATGGAACACTACATCAAAAACTAATGATGTAATGTATGGGGATTAACATAACAATAAAAAAATTTTAAAAAAGAGATTAAAAAAAAGAATAGTTTCTGCTTCTGATAGATGAAGCCAGATGGACTCAATAATAATTCTTTTAAATACACTGTAATTTGGGATCCTGCCTTTAAGCTACATATTGCAGTGTCTCTTCCAAAATCTTAAGGCTGTGAAACAAATACTTTGTTAAACTCTCTCAAAAAAAAAAAAAAAAAAAAAGGTGCAAATGATGTCAGGGTACTAAGAAAATCAGTTCTTTAGAATAGGTAAAAAGGAATTAAAGGATGATGAGGTTAAAGCTTGGCTTTCACAATAGAAAGCCACAAAAGCAGCCAGGAAGAAATGGAATATTTTTAAAATGAGACAAATGGCTTTATGCTTCTTATATTAGCTATTAACTGCTGGGACTCATTAGGCATAGTATGCAAAAGGCAATAACTGAATGTGCAAACACTCTGCAGTTCCACAATGGCATTCCTATTTCTAGCATCTACTGTAATTACGAATCCTCCTCAATATATGGGACTGAGAAAAGAAATGCTGCCCTTGAATCAAGCTTGCCTGGTTCAAGGCGTTTTTATTCTAACTTTAACTCATGGAGGTAGACATTCCAGTTTACTAGATACAGAAAATCTCTGTTTGGTACTTCTGAGCACAGTACAGGAGATCTTCCCAAAGGGGTATGAGGAGATAGGGAAGATGAGAGGCTCCACATTCTACCAGAGCTCAAGTTCCCCCAGCTTTTACCAAGCCTTATGTTCCTCATTGTAGCCCACGTAGTCTCTAAGCAACTCACCCTGATCTATAGGATGTTCTCACAAGCAGAGACCTTCTTTCATCAGGCCAATACCCTGGACTTAAAGCTACTTGTCAATCTCTGCAGCATCACTGGACATACCCTCACCCTGATGGTCTTTTCTACCTGCAATTTTTTTTAAAATTTTATTATGTTAGGTTAGTCACCATACATTACATCACTAGTTTTTGATGTAGTGTTCCATGATTCATTGTTTGCATAACACACAGTGCTCCATTCAATATGTGCCTCCTTAATACCCATCACTGGTGAACCCATCCACCCACCCTCCTCCCCTCTAAAACCCTGTTTGTTTCTCAGAGTCCGTAGTCTCTCATGGTTCATCTCCCACTCCGATTTCCCCCCTTTCATTTTTCCCCTCCTGTTATCTTCTTCTTCTTTATTTTTTTTTTAACATATAATGTATTATTTGCTTCAGAGGTACAGATCTCTGATTCAACAGTCTTGCACACTTCACAGCGCTCACCACAGCACATACCCTCCCCAATGTCTATCACCCAGCCACCCCATCCCTCCCACCCCACCCCCCACTCCAGCAACCCTCAGTTTGTTTCCTGAGATTAAGAATTCCTCATATCAGTGAGATCATATGATACATGTCTTTCTCTAATTGACTTATTTTGCTCAGCATAATACCCTCCAGTTCCATCCATGTCGTTGCAAATGGCAAGATCTCATTCCTTTTGATGGCTGCATAATATTCCATTGTATATATATACCACACCTTCTTTATCCATTCATCTGTCGATGGACATCTTGGCTCTTTCCACAGTTTGGCTATTGTGGACATTGCTGCTATAAACATCAGGGTGCACGTACCCTTTCGGATCCCTACTTTTGTATCTTTGGGGTAAATACCCAGTAGTGCAATTGCTTGGTTGTAGGGCAGCTCTATTTTCAAGTTTTTGAGGAACCTCCATACTGTTTTCCAGAGTGGCTGCACCAGCTTGCATTCCCACCAACAGTGTAGGAGGGTTCCCCTTTCTCCACATCCCCGCCAACATCTGTCATTTCCTGACTTGCTATTTTAGCCATTCTGACTGGTGTGAGGTGGTATCTCATTGAGGTTTTGATTTGGATTTCCCTGATGCCAGGCGATGTTGAGCACTTTTTCATGTGTCTGTTGGCCATTTGGATGTCTTCTTTGGAAAAATGTCTGTTCATGTCTTCTGCCCATTTCTTGATTGGATTCTTTGTTCTTTGGGTCTTGAGTTTGGTAAGCTTTATAGATTTTGGATACTAGCCCTTTATCTGATATGTCATTTGCAAATATCTTCTCCCATTCTGTCGGTTGTCTTTTGGTTTTGTTGACTGTTTCCTTTGCTTTGCAAAAGCTTTTTATCTTGTTGAAGTCCCAATAGTTCATTTTTGCCCTTGCTTCCCTTGCCTTTGGCGATGTTTCTAGGAAGAAGTTGCTGCGGCGGAGGTCGAAGAGGTTGCTGCCTGTGTTCTCCTTTAGGATTTTGATGGAGTCCTGTCTCACATTTAGGTCTTTCAACCATTTTGAGTCTATTTTTGTGTGTGGTGTAAGGAAATGGTCCAGTTTCATTCTTAGAAGCAGAAACTATTCTTGCTTTCAAATGCTTAGACTATCATCACTGAAAAATTATAGCAAAATGGAATATTGAGTGATTCCAGAAAGACGAAAGGAAATGGGGTCCCTAGCATGCTGCCACGAAGCTCTTCTGAGAACAGAATCTTTATGAAAGCTACCCCAGACAACACAAAGGATGAAGGTAGTTGGATCTTCCCAGTCATTGGTCCCCCAAGTGATGGGTGAGAACATTGGTATACTCACAGAGACCCCTCTGGGAGCTGCACAGGGCTAGGCACTGGCTGACTGAGGGTTTGCTCTTGAAAGTTATATAATCACCACATCTGTCACAAGGAGCTTAAGATCCTCATCTCAAGTATAATCAAAGTACCCAGGAATAACATCTTGGAAGTCATAGCTTTGTTATTCAACAAAGACACCAATTTGTATATTATTCTCTCCTCTTTCCCTGGCTCCTCCAACTCTCAGGACCCCTGTCCAACCATAGAAACTCATCCCAGGTTGTCTATCATTCAGAATGGGTTTCCAGCTTTGCTGTCCCATAAATAAATCTCCTGGACCCTGTGGAATTAAGATCTTATGAGGCTGAAAATTGGCCTTGTTGAATCCATGGGAGAGGTCTGTATGTGTGATGGAGAAAGTAGGTTTGTACCCTATTATTGCCTCATCCAGAAGTGTGAGAAGAAAGACATAGCATCAGCAGGGTTCCATGAGCCAGAATCCTGGGGTGTCTGCAATATTCTAGCTAGAATCTTAGCCAGAATCAGCAAAGACTGGAAGGAGTTTAGGATTCAGGAAGAAGGAATGTCTTGAGTTGTTACAGGTACTTGGTGGTCAGAGAGGGCTTATATGTGATCCAACATAGGAAGCCATCCTGAGAGACTAGAAGGCCATCCTAAGAATGTGGAAAGGGTCTGGAGAGAGGCAGGTAATGTTTCACTTACACAGGAGCCTAACTGTTCTGTCTCTATCAAAAATATTTCCAACAATAATGTGTACATGGAGCATATTCTTTTCATTAGTAGAGCCATTGATGTAGAAAGAAAAGCTAGAGAGTAAATTCCCTAAATCTCAAACCAAGACAGAGTATTTCATATGAAGAGGAGAAAGTTATTCCCCAGGATATCTGGAATTAGGTCAGAAAGGACTAAATTTTTATCTGCACAAAGAAGTTTAGGTTAGACCTGAGAAAGCATGTGTCTTTTCTGGAATCACTACATGATACCAGAAAATTTCAGAAGTTGTGGAATCCTTGGTGAAATGTCCAATCATTTCCATTTATGCTCCTGATGATTTTTTTTACCTTGAATTTTCTTTGGAGGCTGTTTGAATTTTGTTTTCGAAACTAAAAGACTAAAGAAGATGCCAGTTAATTTATTTTTGGATTTTACATGGGATTAGAAAGTGATTTCTATCCTTGTTAAAATCTTTTTTTTTTTAAGATTTTATTTGTTTATTTGAGAGAGAGCGTGAGAGAGAGAAAGA
This sequence comes from Halichoerus grypus, assembly GCF_964656455.1. Taxonomy (NCBI): domain Eukaryota; kingdom Metazoa; phylum Chordata; class Mammalia; order Carnivora; family Phocidae; genus Halichoerus; species Halichoerus grypus. The sequence goes on from NC_135722.1 coordinate 68,579,555, forward strand.
GCACAAGAGGGGGGAGCGGGAGAGGGAGAAGCAGACTCCCTGCGGAGCAGGTAGCCCGATGCGGGACTCAATCCTGGGACTCCAGGATCATGACCTGAGCCGAAGGCAGTCGCTGAACCAACTGAGCCACCCAGGCGCCCCCCTTGTTAAAATCTTTTAATGGTCTCTTTGAGACTACTGCCTCTGCCTTAGCAAGGATGGTGAATATTAGTGAAACTTAATTGTTGATTGAAGATACTTTCACTGACCTTGTTTCCACTCCAGTCAACTAAGGATTCATAAGTGGGCATGTTAATGGCTGGTCATAAGTAAAGTCCATGGCAAGATATTATAAAGATATTATAAAGACTCACACCTTGTCCTAGGAGCATTTATAATTTTTTTCAATTTAGTGCAAATGTTGTAAGAAGAGATAATGTTCAAATGAAGGAAGAGTGGTCTAATGTTTAAAGTATGGAAATAGGGAAAGGCATAGGCAATATTTGTGATGTAACAGTAAGTTTCAGCATCTGGTCCTAGCAATGGGATTTAACTAACTGCTAACTAACTGCTAACTAACCCAAGGACAAGTAGTAGTTGTTTCCCAGTAATTTCCTCATTATCTTATTTTTCTGTTTCAAAATGAGAAAAAATTGCTAGGAAAGAAATATGGGAAACTGCCTGGCATTCTAGGGTACACATATTTATGGTGAAACTGGTTGAGTACAGTTTGAGCTTAACTTGGGCACAGATAATTAAATTCTCAACTTATATCTGAATACCAGAGATTAGACAATTTAGCATATTTTATATTTCCGAATTTTTTAACTTTTAAGCTTTTTCTTTTAATACTTTACACACCCTGCTCCTTTTTCTGGCAAGAGCGCTTCAGTGTTAGAATAGCTGCTGATATAAATTTAAGAGTCACAAATCAGAATCACTGCTTAGAACATTATTAATTCTTTCTAAGGCATATTTTCATCTAATTAAATATATACCAAACACCTCTTCTCAATTTATTTCCTAAGGTTAAATCTGAGAAATGTTGTGGCAGTCTGACCTGATTCATTGAAGTAACACATAGGAGCAATTTCATGTGTTAATGGCTTCATGCCTGATCCCTGAAGGGCTTGTGGAATTGCTGGGCTCCTAAAGCTATCATGAAGCCATGTTCAAAATGAAGCCTCAGAAAAGGAGGTTCTAGTTTTCAGTCTTTGTTTCTAGAGGCTTTCTTTCCTTCCTCCCTTTTTCCTTCTTTCCTTTCTCTTAGAGAAAGAAAAACAAATGGACTCTGGATAAATAAGTTCAACTAAGAAAATCTAGAATGAGTGCAGTGCTGCTTCTGTCATGGCCCTTGGTAACTTCTGGAATACAAGGAGGCAGAAGTGAAAGTACAGATATTGGCATGTTGGAAATTAACTCCTCTTCCTCCTTTACTTCAAACAAATCTATCTTCTTGATTCTGCCTGTATCTGTTACCTGTTCTGAACCCAGAGAAAACGTAGAGAGATGCTGGTTCTCAAAACTTTTGACTCCAAATCTGACTTCATTCTTGGGGCTCATACTCATTATCAATTACCATAACACTTGACAATTTCCCGCCCTCAAAGATTAGAACTTTATTCTTGGTATCTCCAATTGACAATCTTATATTCATGCACTCATCACATTGAATTGCAGTCTTCTGATTATATCACTTTCTTTTATAGCACATTGAGGACTACTTTATAGAAAAGGACATGACTATTCATATTTGTGTTCCCAGTGACTAGCACAGTATCTAAACATGGTAGGTTCTCATTAACTGCAAATGAATATTGAATGCACTGATAATTGCATGGATGGATAGATGAATTCTTATCTCTTATTTCCTAGGACCCTAACATTTCTCCTCTGAAAAATGAAGGTTTGATGAATACCTTGAAGATCTTTCCTAGCATTTTGAGATTCTATGACAAAACTATGCCTCTGTAGTATGTCTCTGTAGTCTTAGTCCTTTTTTTTTTTTCCTCCCTCAGCTCAGGTTCCTGATCCCTTCTGTCTATACCACCTGAAGGTTGAATACTCTCTTGCCTATTGAATTTTCTTGCTCATTCTTGGCTTTGCTGACTTGTCTGGGTCTCATCTATTTAAGTCACACTGTCTCTGCTCCTTCTTGTTCCTCTCCCATGAAAATCAGAGAATGGCATCTTCCCAGGAAGTGCTACACTAGAATTGAACAGTGATTCAGTATCTCACAATGACCATAAAGCTTTTATCCTTCCTTCCATCCATCTTTTCCATACTATTTTTATAAGTGGGTATTATGTGCCAGATACATGTTGTATATGTTTTATGCCTAGGATAAACAATGAGTAAGTTGAATGCCTGATCTCAAGAAGCTTAGTATCTACTAAAGATAGGCATAAAAATCAAAAGCATAATACTGAGTAGTACTGAGTATTGTGGGAGATCAAAGAGAAAATGACCAATATTATCTAAAGGAAAAGACAGAAAAGCTTGAGCTGAGCTACTGAGGAACTGCAAGTAGGTCAGTATGGTTGGAGGTTAGAGCGTTAGGAAAAGCAGATGAGCAGAGGCTGCTACAGAGCCCATATCACAGTTTGACCTTTCCCTCTGCCCCTTCCTGCTTTCTTCTCCTCCCTTCAATGGGTGTTGACCTCAAAGGTCTTTCTTAATAAGGATTCTGTATGTTTAACTCCATTCAGAGTTTGCTTTACCGAGAATAGAACCTACTACCTAAGGAGTCTTTCTGTAGGTGATGAAGAGACATGAACCAAGAGAGTAACATAATAACAACTGTGCTTTAGGAAGATCACTTTAGTAATAGTTTGGAGATAATATTTAGTAGATCAGTTATTAGACTATTGCCATAATCCGTATTAAGAATTGATACGGGTGTGAAATTAGGAAGAAAAGGGGGGAATAGAGGGAGAATAGAGAAGGGGAATGGAAGGATTGCTACAAGATACAAAATAGGAAGAAATTGGTCATCAACATAATATAGAGAAAGAGGGAAAAGAAGGTGAAAAAAGAGTTAGGTTCATTGAGATACAAAACTCAAGAAGAAGAGGTTGATCCTAGGTGAGGCAGTTACCAGAAACAAGAGAGTGCATAAGTGGCCATGTTGAGTATGAGTGCCTATAGGGCATCTGGATAAAGATGGCCAGGACATGTGGAGTGGATCTGGATGTTAGCAGTGAGATCTGGCTGCAAAAAGGAACGTGGACATCATTGTCCTATATGTGGAGACAAATTGAGAGAAAGAGATGAGCCTGCTCAGGGAGAGTAGCTATACAAGAAGAGAAGGGGGTTATGGACTGAATTCTAGAAAACATATGCACTCAGGATATCAGCAATGAAAAACACTGAGAGCAATCCTCAGTAGATGGAGGAGGAGGACAGAAATTGTCAGCATTGGTGGTCAAGTAAGATGAAGACTGAGATGTTACTTGGATTTGACATGTGATGACAAGCCATTTATTTGTCTTCTATCATGTCCCAAACACTCTGTGGGGATATTTAGTGCAGAATAATGGTAACCACAGTCCACTAAGGGATAAATACAAAGAATATTTCTGGGCCGTGTGATAAGGGATTTGAAGATGCATGCACACACACACACACACACACACACACACACACACAGTGCTGGGGGAAATGGAGTTGGGGGAGCCAACCTAGTGTTCTTGAAGCTACTCATAGATGGAAGGACATTGGGAGGTAAATAGGCTCTCACTAGAAAAAGCAGAAAAGTATTCAGGGTAAAGATCAGAGGTACGAAAGGGCTTATTTCAAAATCAGTGACTCATTATCTGATGGCCCCAAATTTTTTATGAAAGAATTGAGTATTTAAAACACATTCTTAAGTTCCAGCAAGCTTGCCACAACTCTCCACAGCTTCCCTTCACTCTCTTCTGCAAGGTAAACCCTCAGGGCCATTTCTCTAAAAGCAAATCACACAAGTCACATCTCATTCATAAGATTCTTCTAAGTTTATCAGCTGAAGCTGCTATTTGCTCTAGGGCCTAGTAAATAAAGTTTTATTTCTAACAAATGTAGCCTTTAGTTTCAACAGCCCAGGGACAATAATTCTCCTTCTAATTTTACAGTTATACCTTTTGATTTTTGAAATGAAAAACTGCATACATACAGGAAAGAAAATAAAAACTACCTATAATCCTAGCACCCAGAGACAACCAGTTTTAACAATTTGACAGATTTCTTCCACTAATTATTCTAGGTGTTTTTCCAATTGAAATTTATAGTTTGTGTCTTATTTTTTTTACTTAACATCTTTAGAGAAGCATTTTCCTACTCATATTTTCTTCTGACTTCTGAATGATTAACTTGATTTTTTTTTTTTCTTCCATCAAGTGATGTCTCCAGGTAGCATATACTCTGTTTCATTGGTTACTTTTTCTTAGAAACCTCTCCTGAATGCCTTCTTTCCCAATAGGATTTAAGGTTGTGATCTTGTGCCTTGCCCTATATTCTTCACCAGCTCTTTCCATAGGACTGGAGAGACTTTAGACCACTTTGAAGTGTATGTTTGCTGATGATATGCTCCAGGGCAAGAGAAATGTCTTGTTAACTTTTGTTTTCCCATAGCTTAGCCTGACATATGATATACTTTTACTATATATCTAACTTAATAATGATTCCAGTGACATCACAATAAGTAGCCTTCATTTTTGAAAGACTGAGTGGTAGCCATTGTGCCAGGGATTTTATGCATTTTGTTGCTAATCTGCATCACAGTGCTCAGGGTCACAGGTGAGCATTATTGTCCTATTTTTCAGACAAGGAACCTGAGATTTAATTTCATTGAGTAAAAAATCTTTATTAAAGAGAGTAACCTGGACCAAGTAAATCACTATGGTAAGGCCCCAGGCCCATTTCCCTCACATGAGCATAAGGTCAATGCCAGTTACTCTAGGGGCTACAAAATTGAACAAGATATGGAGATTGTCCTCCAAAAATTAGCAATAGGACAGGAAAGGTAAGACACACCTATAAGGATGAATCAAGGAGAGGAAGAGAGGGAGCTTTTTACTGAAAGGAGATTATTTTATCATGAACATTGTTTAGAATTGCCAGCCCATAGTAGTAATAAAGAGCAGATAGTCTTTAGTTGGTTTTTATTATTATTTTTAAATTCTCTATAGGCAATGTATACATTTATTGCCTACACCTGCACAGATTCTTCCTGCCTATCACACATCTTAGTATGCTCTGCACATATAAAAATCCTGGTTTTAATAGGATTATGTTTGGAAAGTATCAATGAATAGAGTGAGAGAAAAGAGTAACATCTCATATTTTAATCAAACATTTCAATTTACTCCCTCTATTCCATTATTTGAACACTGTATCTTTGGGCCAAAGCTCTGCAATGAGGACACAGCAGTAGACAATTCTAAGATTAATTTAGGATAGTGACTTTTGCAATCAGATATCTGGAAATGCACACATCCTGAGGCTGCTTCCTGAATATCTCTCAGCTGTGTCCTCTTAGGGGCATTCAGGGTTCTTCAGTAATGTTTGCATTCTTGTCCCTAAATACCCTAAACACATGCATTCTTTGATAATAGCAAGAATAATAGATATAATTTGTTAAGTACTCACTTTGAGTTAGACACTAATTTGTATAGATTCATTTATCCTGAGAACAAACCTCTGGGGAATGCAAAATAATCCCCATATAATAGCTACTAAGTAGGGAACCTCAGATTTGAACTCCAGGTCATTTAATGCCAAAATCATTTCTCTTTACATTATGACAACCCTTTACTAGAACTGAAATCTTGTGTGAGGTGAGCATTTTGTTTGTTGAACATCTGTTTTCATTTCTTCTACTAAAATCATCTGACTTCTCCATTGGGGAACAGCATTTTTTCCATTAGATACATTCATAGTGAGTCTTTCAATCAAAATCCCTCACCACCCAGCTGTCCTGACATAGGGGTGACCCAAGAAAAGTTAATCAAATTCTCTATCCCTAGATTTTAAATTTTGAGCAGCATGGAATGTCATGGTCATTGATAGGATTTATCCATCCCTGTGGTGAAGCCCTTCATTAGTTTATGCTAAATTTCAGAGTTGTCATAGTCCTGGTCCTTTCAGAGCCCTGTTTAGAGTTTTATTTAATTCAATGAGCTATTCCACAGAGTTCCAATAGATTACTTTTTGGCATAAATTAACAAGAGTTGATAGCAGGATATCTACTACCCACAACCAAAGAACTTCAACAAACATTGCCATATACTGTGCTTTGTCTGTTTTTCTTTTTTCTTTTTTTTTTTAAGACAAACAAAAAAATTATCAACTAATCCCTATGGGGACACTTGCTTCCTTCTATGCTGTACTTTTTATTCTGATTTCTTCTTGTTTTAGAACATGCCACTGGTGAGGGTTGGGGACTTCAGTAGATTCATACAGATCTATAAAGAAAGCAGAGGACCTGGGGGTTCTGAGATATGTTGCAGGCTTGCAGAAGCCCATAATTCAGACATGGAAGCTGAGAAATAGATGAAGTAAAATATTTAATTAATGTTAGAGTGAGTTAATAGACAACCTGGAACCAGGCACCAGCTGTCCACTATAAAGATGGACTTTTAAGGGAAAGAGAGAGAGAGAGACAAACCAGAAAATAGACTCTTAACTATAGAGAACAAATTGATGGTTACCAGAGGGGAGGTGGGTGGGGGGATGGGTGAAATAGGTGATGGGGATTAAAGAGTACACTTATTATGATAAAAATAATTTTTTAAAAAGGGTGGACTTTTATATGGTGCTTAGGCAATATAATTACATCATTTTTAAAAGATTTATTTATTTTAGAGAGAGAGCAAGCATGGGTGGAGGAGCAGAGGGAGAGGGAGAGAGAATCTCAAGCAGACTCCATGCTGAGCATGGAGCCCATTGTGGGGCTCAATCTCATGACCCTGAGATCATGACCTTTGCTGAAACCAAGAGTTGAATACTTAACCAACTGCACCACCCAGGTATCCCTATAATTACATCATTTTAAATGACTCTACAATATAGATCTTCCAAACTTTAGACAAAATTTGCATTCGTTCCCCCAGAAAATTATTTTACAACAAAATCTTAGTTTAAACTAATTCTTAAGACTGGTATAATAGATTTATTGTTTTTGAGAAAGTAAAATTATTTCTTCATTTGTAAAATTATAGAACATAGATTAGCTAATAGAGGCTCCATCTCTTTTTGAAGATACTTGACCATTAAATGACCCAGATGCCTGGTTCTAAGAAGTATCTTATTACTCTAATCCATGTGCTAAAGGTAATTTGGTCTTTGGCTAGAACCCCAGTATTTGTTAAGAAATTAGTTTGTCAGGGCGCCTGGGTGGCTCAGTCGTTAAGCGTCTGCCTTCGGCTCAGGTCATGATCCCAGGGTCCTGGGATCGAGCCCCGCATCGGGCTCCCTGCTCAGCGGGAAGCCTGCTTCTCCCTCTCCCACTCCCCCTGCTTGTGTTCCCTCTCTCGCTGTGTCTCTCTCTGTCAAATAAATAAAATCTTTTAAAAAAAAAAAAAAAAAAAAAAAGAAATTAGTTTGTCATCTTGGGAGTATTATTACTTCATAAAGGATTTCCTTTCCAATGAATTCAAGATAAAACATGGCTGAGAATAATTCATTTGTTTACCTATCTATACATATGTACATTTATTTGGTCAGCACATACTTATTGAGTGTTTTGTAGAAGGGATTAAAGGTGACAAAGGTAAAAAGTATTTATCACCTTAAGGAGCTATAACAAAGAAAAAACATGTGAAACAATTTCCTGAAGTAGTATATGCTGCCTATAGCTAAAGAATATATAAAAGCCTCCCCACTGCCATCAAAAATAGCTCTATGTATGTATCCTGATTATTTATAATGCACTTTTTACTATTTGGAATTACACATTCAAGCATTTAATTATTGTCATTATTATATGACCTACACTAGAGTAGAAGATGAATTAGGATAAGAACCTTGGTCTATCTCTATTCCCAGCAATGAGAACAGTGCCTGGCACAAGGAAAACATTCATACATGAATGAATGAGCAACGGACCTTACCTAGAAATTCTTGAGAAGATTTCAAAGACAAAGAAGTAATTGAATGGCATCATAAAACCTCAACTTAACTTGAAGGATAAAGTCAATAGCAGTAGGAGGGCATTTAAGGAAGCAACTTATTTCAGCGAACATAGTTGAAGGCATAAGGTGGGGAGAGATTTAGAGATTGGTATGTTGAAGGAACAGCAATAGCTCAAGTTTACAGATTTGAAAGAATTCTTGGGACTGATTCATGAACTTTCAATTTTAATTTCTCAAAAACAAGACTGTTTTATGGAAGCAAAGTGAGAGGATGCTGTCTGATGAGGAATCAGTACTACAGCACTACAGACATTGACTGAGCACTTGAGTTGGATCAGGGAGATCAGTTAGGAGGCTACTGCAAGAGTCCAGGCAAAGGTCAAAGGTCATTGAAAGTGGGGGAAGAAAAAATTAATGATTCTGTATTCACTGGAGGTCTGACTACATGGACCATCTCATTTATAGTACTTTATCCACTGACGGAATTAAATGCTACCAAGCACACATGCTTCTTAACTTGAGCATCACTCAAGAATAGAACTCAAACCAAGTAAAATGCAATTTTCTCAATATGGGACATCAGCTAAAAACAAATTAGCACAACAATTCCTAATTACTGGACTGGTGACTTTTTACCAAGGTGGGGAGATCAGTTTGAATGAACAACAAAACGGGATATGTTCTGTAGCAAACATCTCTGTAAAGGCAATCTGGCCAAGGGCAGATCTGCAAAATTCAAACCTGCTACAGATAGAAAGTTTAAAATTTTTTTCAAGTTCTTGGGAATGAAACAAAAATTCATTGTAAATGACATTCCTAATGTTTTAACACTCTACAATTTGGGGCAATTAAAGTCATAATTGCTGGCTTTTACTATCACCCTACAATGTATAACTGTTAGAGATCCCTTCTCCAATCACATACTTCTCAGATCACAGTAAATGTCATGATGTTAGGACACAGCAGTTTGGGGAGCAATGAGGGGGAAGTTAAGGCCTACTCACAAATAGGAGGGGCATCACAAACATGAAGGAGTGAAGGGATCAGACCCACACCAAGCATCACCATCCCCTGGACACCTGCACTGAAAAGGCAGTCTCCATAATGTCTGGCTCTGAAAATGGTTGGAGCTACACTTTGGGAGCTAAAAATCAGCAGGCTTAACTCTGACAGAACTGGAGGGCAATTGGAAACCAAGTATCACCCTTAAAGAGCCAGCATACTAAATAACTCAACCTGAGACACAGCACAGAAGTAGCAGTTTGAAAATCACCTGATATATATATAAAGGAGATTTATTGACTGGTTTTAGGATGTGTGCATGTGTGCATGCTCCAGGAACAAAAGTGTTGGCAGGCACCATTTTTCTTGCCCTCCCCCAGCCCAGATAGCCAGTGCTTACAGGAGCCAGTTCTAACACTCTCCATCTACCTTGCTAGAACCACATGCCCCACACCAGTGTTCCCCTGCAACCTGCCCCGCCCCCGACTTGACCACCTGAGCAGGCACCCCTCCAAAATGGCTCCTGCCCTGGGTGAAGGGGTTAGATAAACCCACACACCAGTGCCCATAGTTCCTGCAGCCAGACCGCTTAGTTGGCTGTGCAGGGAGCAAGCACTGCCGTTTGGTGCACCCCCAGCAATCACAGCAATGGACTCACCCACCAACAAGACAGCAATTGCACCCAGGCCTCTCCACAGCACAGTGAGCAAATGCTGCCCAGTGTGCCTGCAGGAGGTGAAGTGGGTCATTGCAGCCCCACCCAATAGCTTGCCCATAGCAATCTCCACTCAGCCCCAACAATAGGGAGCATAAAGCCCACAGAGGGAACACACCTGGAGTGCTGGTTCCTAGTGACCAGGGGGGTTGAGGAGGAAGGAAAGACAATAACCTTTCTACATAAGACTACTATTTTCTAGGCCAGGAGATTTAATTGACTACCTAACACAAAGAAATAGACAAAATGAGGAGATAGAGGAATGTGTTACAAATAAAAGAGCAAGACAAAAATCACAGAAAAAGAGCTAAATGAAACAGAGATAAACAATATGCCTGATAAAGAATTCAAAGTCAGAAAATGTTCACCAGACTGAGAGAAGAATGGATAAACTCAGTGAGACCTTCAACAAAGAGAAAATATAAAAAGAATGAGTCAGAGGTGAAGAATAACTGAAATGAAACATACACTAGAGGGAATCAAGAGCCAATTAGAAGATGTAAAAGAATAGATCAGTGGTCTGGACCACAAGGTAATGAAAAGCAATCAAGTTAAATAGCAAAAAGAGTAATAAAAAAATTAGGATAAATTAAGGGACTTCTGTTATATCATCAAATATAGTAACATTCCTATGGTAGGAGTTCCAGGTGGAAAAGAGAGACAAGGGGGAAGGTTACTTATTTTAAAACTTCCCTAATCCAGGAAGGAAATGGACATCCATGTCCAGAAAGTACAGGGAGCCCCAAAACAGGTTGAACACAAGGAGATATACACAAAGACACAGGATAAAATGGCAAAAATTAAAGATTTAATAATTAAAGGGAATATGAAAAAGCAACAAAAGAAAAGAAAACAGTTAACATACAAGGGGAACTCAATCAGGCTATCAGGTGGTTTTTCAGCAGAAACATTGCAGCCAGAGGGAATGATAGAATATATTCAATGTGCTAAAAGGAAAAAAAAAAAAAAACTTACAATCAAGAATACCCAGCCAGATTCCTAGAGATGTATAAACTACCAAAACTGAACCAGAAAGAAATAGAAAACCTGAACAGATCCATAACCACTAAAGAAATTGAAGCAGGAATAAAAAATCTCCCAACAAACAAGAGCCCAGGGCCAGATGTCTTCCCAGGGGAATTCTACCAAACATTTAAAGAAGAATTAATACCTATTCTTCTGAAAATGTTCCAAAAAACAGAAATGGAAGGAAAACTTCGAAACTCATTTTATGAGGCCATCATTACCTTGATCCCGAAATCAGACAAAGACCCCAACAAAAAGGAGAATTACAGACCAATATCCCTGATGAACATGGATGCAAAAATTCTCACCAAAATACTAGCCAATAGGATCCAACAGTATTAAGGAGGGCATGTACTGCATGGAGCACTGGGTGTTATACAAAATCAATAGATCGTGGATCACTGCGTCAAAAACTAATGATGCATTGTATGGTGACTAACAACATAATAAAATAAAAATAAAAATTAAAAAAAAAAGGATCCAACAGAACATTAAAAGGATTATTCACCATGACCAAGTGGGATTTATTCCTGGGCTGCAAGGTTGGTTCAACATCCGCAAATCAATCAATGTGATACAATACATTAATCAAAAAAGAACAAGAAACATATGGTCCCTTCAATAGATGCAGAAAAAGCATTTGACAAAGCACAGCATCCTTTCTTGATTAAAACTCTTCAGAGTGTAGGCATAGAGGGTACATACCTCAATATCAGAAAAGCCATCTATGAAAAACCCACAGTGAATATCATTCCCAATGGGGAAAAACAGAGAGCTTTCCCCCTAAAGTCAGGAACACGGCAGGGATGTCCACTATCACCACTGCTATTCAACATAGTAATAGAAGTCCTAGCCACAGCAATCAGACAACAAAAAGAAATAAAAGGCATCCAAATTGGCAAAGAAAAAGTCAAACTCACTCTTTGCAGATGATATGATACTTTATGTGCAAAACCCAAAAGACTCCACCCCAAAACTGCTAGAACTCATACAGGAATTCAGTAAAGTGGCAGGATATAAAATCAATGCACAGAAATCAGTGGCATTCCTATACACCAACAACAAGACAGAAGAAAGAGAAATTAAGGAGTCGATCCCATTTACAATTGCACCCCAAACCATAAGATACCTAGGAATAAATGTAACCAAAGAGGCAAAGGATCTGTACTCAGAAAACTATAAAATACTCATGAAAGAAATTGAGGAAGACACAAAGAATTGGAAAAAAATTCCATGCTCATGGATTGGAAGAACAAATATTGTGATGATGTCAATGCTACCTAGAGCAATCTACACATTTAAGGCAATCCCTATCAAAATAACATCTACTTTTTTCAAAGAAATGGAACAAATAGTCCTAAAATTTGTATGGAACCAGAAAAGACCCCGAATAGCCAGAGGAATGTTGAAAAAGAAAAGAAAAGCCGGTGGCATCACAATTCCAGACTTCAAGCTCTATTACAAAGCTGTCATCATCAAGACAGTATGGTACTGGCACAAAAATAGACACATAGATCAGTGGAACAGAATAGAGAGCCCAAAAATGGACCCTCAACTCTATGGTCAACTAATCTTTGACAAAGCAGGAAAGAATGTCCAATGGAAAAGACAGTCTTTTCAACAAATGGTGTGGGAAAATTGGACAGCCACATGCAGAAGAATGAAACTGGACCCACACAAAAATAGACTCAAAATGGTTGAAAGACCTAAATGTGAGACAGGAGTCCATCAAAATCCTAGAAGAGAACACAGGCAGCAACCTCTTCGATCTCAGCCTCAGCAACTTCTTCCTAGAAACATCGCCAAAGGCAAGGGAAGCAAGGGCAAAAATGAACTATTGGGACTTCATCAAGATAAAAAGCTTTTGCACAGGAAAGGAAACAGTCAACAAAACCAAAAGGCAACCGACAGAATGGGAGAAGATGTTTGCAAATGACATATCAGATAAAGGGCTAGTGTCCAAAATCTATAAAGAACTTATCAAACTCAACACCCAAAGAACAAATGATCCAATCAAGAAATGGGCAGAAGACATGAACAGACATTTTTCCAAAGAAGACATCCAAATGGCCAACAGACACATGAAAAAGTGCTCAACATCGCTCAGCATCAGGGAAACCCAAATCAAAACCTCAATGAGATATCACCTCACACCAGTCAGAATGGCTAAAATGAACAAGTCAGGAAATGACAGATGTTGGTGAGGATGTGGAGAAAGGGGAACCCTCCTACACTGTTGGTGGGAATGCAAGCTGGTGCAGCCACTCTGGAAAACAGTATGGAGGTTCCTCAAAAAGTTGAAAATAGGACTGGGGAAAAGATGATGGAGGAGTAGGGGACCCTATTCCAACTGGTCCCTGGAATTGAGCTGGATATCTACCAGACCACTCTGAGCACCCATGAAATCAGCCTGAGATATAAGATCTGGATGTCTACAAACAGAAGATCGCAGGTGGTTGGTTTTGAGGTACGAAGTGGGGAGCTGTGATTCCAAGGGCAGATACTGGAGGATAAATGGCAGCAGGAGGGAGCCTGGCTGTGGGGATCGTACACTGCCGGTGAGCGATAGCCTCCCGCACTGGGGACTGGGCACAGACTTGCAGACCCATAGCGGCGGGGAAAAGACTTTAGACGGAAACTGGAGCTGTGGGGTTGCACATGCGAACTGGGGGAGGCTGGCGGTTTTAGAAGCACAAAGGGCAGAGACATGCCCCGATCTGGAGACGGGACTGGGAGCACTGTGGAGGGGCACACAACCCAGGATGCTGCAGTTTATAGCAGCACAGACAGAAACGGAGAGACTGTGGCCTGGAGAGCTCACTGAAGAACAGATTGCAATCTCTCTGCTCTGAGGCAGAGGGTTGGAAATGGTCTCTTCTGCTCTGAATCTTGAGGAGGGATGCAGAATGCCACCAGGGAAAGCCGCCAGAGAATAAAAATCCAAAAAAACTGGTTCCCACTGAGCCATCCCCCACCACAGGGGCAGGGCAACTCTGCCCAAACCGGGTTGCCTGAGTAACAGCACAGCAGGACCCTGCCCCAGAAGACAGGCTGGGAAAACAAGAGGCCAGGAACCCTAAGGTCACTAGAAAACAGGTGCATCTTGCTTGGGTTCTGGTCAATAACTTGGACTCTATACATTCCCTCAAACACCCCTAAACAGAATGACTAGGAGGAGGAACCCCCAAAAGAGGAAAGACTCAGAGATTATGACTTATGCTGCAGATTTACAAATGGATGCAGATATAACCAAAATGTCAGAGATGGAATTCAGGGTAGCAATTGTGAAGACAATAGCTAGAATGGAGAAATTGATTAATGGCAACATAGAGTCTGTAAGGGCAGAAATGAAAGCTGAACTGGCAGAACTTAAAAATGCTATCAATGAGATCCAATCTAATCTAGATAGTCTAACAGCTAGGGTAAGTGAGGCAGAATGAATCAGTGACCTGGAAGACAATTTAACAGATAAAAAAAGGAAAAGAGGTGGCCAGGGAAAAACAAATCAGAATCCATGAAAATAGAATCAGATAAATAAGTGACACCATGAAGTGCTCCAGTGTCAGAATTATTGGAATCCCAGAGGGGGTGGGGAGAGAGAGAGGACTAGAAGATGTATTTGAGCAAATCGTAGCTGAGAACTTCCGTAATCTGGGGAATGAAACAAACATTCGCATCCTAGAGGCAGAGAGGACCCCTCCTAAGATCAAGGAAAACAGGCCAACACCCCGGCATGTAATAGTAAAACTTGCAAATCTTAGAACCAAGGAAACCATCTTAAGGGCAGTTAGGGGGAAGAGATTCCTTACGTACAGAGGGAGGAACATCAGAATAATGTCAGACCTATCCACAGAGACATGGCAAGCCAGAAAGGCCTAGCAAGACATATTCAGGGTACTAAATGAGAAGAACATGCAGCCAAGAATACTTTATCCGGCAAGGCTGTCATTTAGAATGGATGGAGAGATGCAGAGCTTCCAAGACCAGCAGAAACTGAAAAAATATGTGACCACTAAGCTGGCCCTGCGAGAAATATTAAGGGGGGTTCTATAAAAGGAGAAAGACCCCAAGAGTGATATACAACAGAAATTTACAGGGACAATCTATAAAAACAACGTCTTCACAGGCAACATGATGACAATAAATTCGTATCTTTCAATAATCACTCTCAACGTGAACAGCCTAAATGCTCCCATAAAACGGTACAGGGTTGCAGATTGGATAAAAAGACAGGACCCATCCATATGCTGTCTACAAGAGACTCATTTTGAACCTAAAGATACATCCAGACTGAAAGTGGAAGGACAGAGATCCATCTTCCATGCCAGCGGACCTCAAAAGAAAGCTGGGGTAGCAATTCTTATATCAGACAAATTAGATTTTAAACTAAAGTCTGTAGTTAGAGACACAGAAGGACACTATATCATTCCTAAAGGGCCTATCCAACAAGAAGATCTAACAATTGTAAATATCTATGCCCCCAACATGGGAGCAGCCATCTACATAAGCCAACTGTTAACCAAAATAAAGAGTCATATTGATAACAATACGTTAATTGTAGGATACCTCAATACTCCACTCTCAGCAATAGACAGATCATCTAAGCAGAAAATCAACAAGGAAACAAGAGCTTTGAATGATACACTGGACCAGATGGACCTCATAGATATTTACAGAACATTCCACCCTAAAACAACAGAATACTCATTCTCCTCGAACACACATGGAACTTTCTCCAGAATAGACCACATACTGGGTCACAAACCAGGTCTCAACCGATACCAAAAGATTGAGATTATTACCTGCATATTCTCAGACCACAATGCTCTAAAACTGGAACTCAATCACAAGAAAAAATTTGGCAGAAATTCAAACACTTGGAAGCTAAAGACCACTCTGCTCAAGAATGTTTGGGTCAACCAGGAAATCAAAGAAGAACTTAAACAATTCATGGAAATCAATGAGAATGAAAACACATGAAACCATCTATGAAAAACCCACAGTGAGTATCATCCTCAATGGGGAAAACCTGAGAGCCTTTCCCTTAAGATCAGGAACATGACAAGGATGCCCACTCTCGCCACTATTGTTCAACATAGTACTAGAAGTTCTAGCAACAGCAATGAGACAACAAAAAGAAATAAAAGGTATTCAAATTGGTAAAGAAGCAGTCAAACTCTCTCTTTTCACAGATGACATGATACTTTATGTGGAAAACCCAAAAGACTCCACCCCCAAATTACCAGAACTCATACAGCAATTCAGTAATGTGGCAGGATACAAAATCAATGCACAGAAATCAGTTGCTTTCTTATACACTAACAATGCAACTGTAGAAAGAGAAATTAGAGAAACGATTCCATTTACAATAGCACCCAAAACCATAAGATACCTCGGAATAAACCTAACCAAAGAGGTAAAGGATCTATACTCTAGGAACTACAAAACACTCATGAAAGAAATTGAAGAAGACACAAAAAGATGGAAAAACATTCCATGCTCATGGATTGGAAGAATAAACATTGTTAAAATGTCTATGCTAACCAGAGCAATCTATACTTTCAATGCCATCCCCACCAAAATTCCAATGACATTTTTCAAAGTGCTGGAACAAACAATCCTAAAATTTGTATGGAATCAGAAAAGACCCCGAATCGCCAAGGAAATGTTGAAAAAGAAAAACAAAGCTGGGGCCATCACATTGCCTGGTTTCAAGCTATATTACAAAGCTGTGATCACCAAGACAGCATGGTACTGGCACAGACACAGACATATAGACCAATGGAACAGAATAGAGAGCCCAGATATGGACCTCAACTTTATGGTCAAATAACCTTCAACAAAGCAGGAAAAAATATGCAATGGCAAAAAGACAGTCTCTTCAATAAATGGTGCTGGGAAAATTGGACAGCCACATGCAGAAGAATGAAACTCGACCACCATGGTTCTCTAACACCATACACAAAGATAACCTCAAAATGGATGAAAGACCTCAATGTGAGACAAGAATCCATCAAAATACTAGAGGAGAACATAGGCAGTAACCTCTTTGACATTGGCCATAGCAACTTCTTTCAATATACATCTCCAAAAGCTTGGTGAAACAAAAGCAAAAATGAACTTTTGAGACTTCATCAAGATAAAAAGCTTCTGCACAGCAAAGGAAACAGTCAACAAAACAAAGAGGCAACCCACAGAATGGGAGAAGATATTTGCAAATGACAGTACAGATAAAGGCCTGGTATCCAAGATCTATAAAGAACTTCTCAAACTCAACAACCAAAAAACAAATAATCAAGTCAAAAAGTGGGCAGGAGATATGAAAAGACACTTCTCTGAAGAAGCCATACAAATGGCTAACAGACACATGAAAAAGTGTTCATCATCATTAGCCATCAGGGAAATTCAAATCAAAACCACATTGAGATACCACCTTACACCAGTTAGAATGGCAAAAATGGACAGGTCAAGAAACAACAAATGTTGGAGAGGTTGTGGAGAAAGGGGAACCCTCTTACACTGTTGGTGGGAATGCAAGTTGGTATAGCCACTTTGGAAAACAGTGTAGAGGTTCCTCAAAAATTTAAAAATAGAGCTATCCTATGACCCAGCAATTGCACTCCTGGGTATTTACCCCAAAGACACAGATGTAGTGAAAAGAAGGGCCATATGTACCCCAATGTTCATAGCAGCAATGTCTGCAATAGCCAAACTGTGGAAAGAGCCGAGATGCCCTTCAACTGATGAATGGATAAAGAAGATGTGGTCCGTATATACAATGGAATATTACTCAGCCATCAGAGGATGAATACCCCACTTTTACATCAGCATGGAGGGGACTGGAGGAGATTATGCTAAGTGAAATAAGTCAAGCAGAGAAAGTCAATTATCATATGGTTTCACTTATTTGTGGAAGATAAGGAATAGCATGGAGGACATTAGGAGAAGGAAGGGAAAAATGAAGGGGGTAAATTGGAGGGAGAGATGAAACATGAGAGACTATGGACTCTGAGAAACAAACAGGGTTTTAGAGGGGAGGGGGGTGAGCGATGGGTTAGCCCAGTGATGGGTATTAAGGAGGGCACTTACTGCATGGAGCACTGGGTGTTATACAAAAACAATGGATTATGGATCACCACATCAAAAACTAATGGTGTATTGTATGGTGACTAACATAACATAATAAAATTTTTTTAAAAAGTTGAAAATAGAGGTACCATATGACCCAGCAATGCACTACTGGGTATTTACCCCAAAGATACAAATGCAAGGATCCGAAGGGGCACGTGCACCCCAATGTTTATAGCAGCAATGTCCACAATAGCCAAACTATGGAAAGAGCCAAGATGTCCATCAACAGATGAATGGATAAAGAAGGTGTGATATATATATACAATGGAATATTATGCAGCCATCAAAAAAAATGAAATCTTGCCATTTGCAACAACGTGGATGGAGCTAGAGGGTATTATGCTAAGCGAAATAAGTCAATCAGAGAAAGACATTTATCATATGATCTCACTGATATGAGGGTTTCTTAATCTCAGGAAAGAAACTGAGGGTTGCTGGAGTGCTGGGGTGTGGGAGGGATGCGGTGGCTGCGTGATAGACATTGGGGATGGTATGTGCTATGGTGAGCGCTGTGAATTGTGTAAGACTGATGAATCACAGACCTGTACCTCTGAAACAAATAATACATTATATGTTAAAAAAAAAAAAAGAGAGAGAGAGAGAGAAGATAGTAGGAAGGGAAAAATGAAGGGGGGGGAAATTGGAGGGGGGGGAGATGAACCATGAAAGACTATGGACTCTGAGAAACAAACTGAGGGTTCTAGAGGGGAGGGGGGTGGGTTGATGGGTTAGCCCAGGGATGGGTATTAAAGAGGGCACATACTGAGTGTAGCACTGGGTGTTATACGCACACAATGAATCATGGAACACTACATCAAAAACTAATGATGTAATGTATGGTGATTAACATAACATAAAAAAAAAAATACCCAGCAAGGTTATTATTCAGAATTGAAGAGAGATAAAGAGTTTCCCAGGCAAACAAAAGTTAAAGGAGTTCATCATCAGCTGGTTCACTAAACCAGCCTTATAAGAAATATTAAAGGGAATTATGTAACTGGGAAAAAAGTCCATAACTAGAAGAAAATTATGCAAACATAATAAAATGTAAATTAGTTACTTATAAACCCAGCATGGAGATTAAAACATAAAAATTGTAAAAATCAACGGTATCTACAGAATTAGTGAAGGGATATACTAAATAAACAGATATAAAATATAACATCATGTACATAAAACATGGGGGGGAGTAAAAATTTAGTGCTTTTAGAAATTTCTTGAATATAAGTGACTACCAACTCAATATAGACTGCTATACATGTAGGTTGTTATATATTAACCCCATGATAACCAAAAATAAGAAATACACAGGAAATAAAGAGAAAGGAATCCAAGCATAATGCTAAAGAAAGCTATTAATCCAAAAGGGAAGACAGCAAGAAAAGGAGAAAGAAACAGAGGAGAACTACAAAAACAACCAGAAAACAATTAACAAAATCTCCGTAAGTACATACCTCTCAATAATTACTTTAATACAAGTGGACTGAGTACTTCAATCAAAAGACTTAGAGTGACTGAATGGATAAAGAAAACAAGGCCCATGTATGTGTTTCCTATAGAGACTCACCTCATATGGACTGAAAGTAAAGGTATGGATAAAGATATTCCATGCAAATGGACATTAACAAGAAAATACAGGGTAGCAATATTTGTATAAGACAAAATAGACTTTAAAACAAAGACTGTGATAAGAAACAAAGAAGGGAATTACATAATGATGAAAAGTTCAATCCAACAAGAGGACCAAACAATTGTAAATGTCTATGTACCCAACAAAGGAGTACTTAAATACATTAAAAAATATTAACAGACATGAAAGAAGAAAATTGACAGCAATACAGTAATAGCAGGGGACTTTATCACCCCACTTACATCAATAGGTCATACAAATAAAAAATAAGCAAAGAAACTGGCTTTGACCTACACATTAGACCAAATGGACTTCACAAACATACAGAACATGCCACCCATAAACATCAGAATACACCTTCTTTTTAAGTGCACATGGAACGTTCTTCAGAATAGATCACGTTAGGCCATAAACAAACCTCAAAAATTTAAAAAGAATAAAACCATATTGAGCATCTTTTCTGACCACAAAGGTGTGAAATTAGAAATCAAAAGAAAAAACTGGAAAAAAAAAAAAAAGCACATAAAAGCTGAACAATATGCTACTAAAAAACCAATGGGTCAATGAAAAAAAAAAAATCAGAGAAAAAAAAATACATGGAGACAAATGAAAATGGAAAACACAGGGGCACCTGGGTGGCTCAGTTAGTTAAGTGTCTGCCTTCAGCCCAGAGTCTTGGGATCGAGGCTGCATCAGGCTCCTTGCTCAGTGGGGAGCCTGCTTCTCCCTCTCCCTCTGCCTGCTGCTCCCCTCCCCCTCCCCCACTTGTGCTGTCAGATAAATAAATAAATAGATAAATAAATAAATAATAAATAAATAAATAAATAAAATCTTTAAAAAAATAAAAGAAAATGGAAAACACAATGGTCCCAAATCTTGGGAACAGCAAACGCAGTTCTAAGAGGGAAGTTTATAGCAGTACAGGCCTACCTCAAGAAGTAAGAAAATTCTTAAGTAAACAACTGATCCTGACATATAAAGGAACTAGAAAAAGAAAGAAGAAAAAAACCCAACTTAGGAGAAGGGTGAAAGTAGTTAAAATTAGAGTGGAAATAAATGAAATCAAGATTGAAGAAACAATAGAAAAGATCAATAAGACTAAGAGCTGGTTCTTTGAAAAGATCAACAAAATTGATAAACCTTTAGCCAGACTCATTAAGAAAAAAAATAGACAGGACTGAAAATCAGAAATAAAAGAGAAATAACAACTGACACCACAGAAATACAAAAAATTAGAAAAGATTTCTATGAAAAATTATATGCCAACAAATTAGACAACCTAGAAGAAATATATAAATTCCTAGAAACATGCAATTTTCCAAAACTGGATCAGGCAAAACTAGAAAACTTAAACAGACCCTTTACTAGTGAGGAAATTGCATCAGTAATAAAAAAACTCCCAACAAAAAAATGTCCAAGACCAAATGGCCTCAGAGGTGAATTCTACCAAACCTTTAAAGAAGAGTTAATACCTATTCTTCCCAAACTATTCCAAAAAAAGAAGAAAAAGGAAAATTTCCAAATTATTCTACATACTATCACTACCCTGATACCAAAACCAAAGATGCTTCAAAAAAAAAAAAAAAAAAATACAGGCAATAACCCAGATGAAAGTAGATGCAAAAATCCTAAAAAATATTAGGAAACCAAATTCAACAATTTATTAAAACAATCTTTCACCATGATTGAGTGGGATTCATTTTAGGAAGGCAGGATTCAATATCCACAAATCAATGTGATATATCACATTAATAAGGAGAAGGATAAAAATCATATGATCTTAATAGACTTAGAAAAAATTTGACAAGATTTAACATCCATTCATGATAAAACCTCTCCACAGAGTGGGTTTAGAGAGAACATATCTCAACATAATAAAGTCCATGTATGGAAAACCCCACAGCTAATGTCATACTTAATGGTGAAAAACTGAAAGCTTTCCCTTCAAAATGAGGGACAAGATAAGGATGTCCTCTTACTTTTATTCAACATAGTATTGAGAATCCTAGCTGCAACTATCAGCCAAAAAAAATAAAAATAAAAAAATAAAAAGCACCCAAGGTAGTATGGAAGCAGTAAAATTATCACTATTTGCAGATGAAATAATGCTTTATATAAAAAAGTGCTAAATTGGGATGCCTGGTGGCTCAGTCAGTTAAGCATCTGCTCAGGTAGCGATCTCAGGGTCCTGGGATTGAGTCCCGCATCAGGATCCTTGCTCAGCAGGGATCCTGCTTCTTCCTCTGCCTGCCACTCTCCCTGCTTGAGCTCTCTCCCTCTCTCTCTCTGACAAATAAATAAAAATAAAAATAAAACCCACTCAAGACTCCACTATAAAACTGTTAGAATAAATGAATTCAGTAAAGTTGCAGGATACAAAATTAATAAACAGAAATCTGTTGTTTCTATTGACTAATAACTAAATAGCAGAAAGAGAAATTAAAAAAACCATTCCCTCTTATAGTTACACCAAAAATAACACAATACCTAAGAATAAACTTAACCAAGGAGGAGGTGAAAGACCTATACTCTGAAAACTTCAAGAAAGAGATGAAAGAAATTTAAGATGACACAAACAAATGGAAAGATATTCCATGCTCATGGACTGAAGGAATCAGTACTGTTAAAATGCCCATACTAACCAAAGAAACCTACAGATTCAAAGCAATGCCTATCAAAATACCAACAGCATTTTTTTCCACAGAACTAGAACAAGTAGTCCTAAAATTTGAATGGAACCACAAAAGATGTCAAATAGCCAAAGCAATCTTGGGTAAGAAGAACAAAGCTGAAAATATCACAGTTCCAGATCAAGATATACTACAAAGCTATAGTAATCAAAACAACATGGCAATGTCACCAAAATAGACATATAGATCAATAGAAGAAAGAGTCCAGAAATAAGCCCACACTTATATGGTTAATTAATGTATTATAAAGAAGGCAAGAACATACAATGGAAAAAAGACAGGATTTCAATAAATAGTGCTGGGAAAACTAGACAGCTACATGCAGAAGAATGAAACTGGACCACTTTCTTATACCATACACAAAAATAAACTCAAAATGGGCTTAATACTTGTTAGAGACCTGAAACCATAAGCCCCCTAGAAGAAAGCATAGGCAGTCATCTCTTGTGTATCAGGCTTAACTTATTTATATGTCTCTTGAGGCAAAGGAAACAAAAGCAAAAATAAACTCTTGGGACTATATCAAACTAAAAAGTTTTTGCACAGCAGAGGAAACCATCAACAAAACAAAAAGTCAACCTACTGACTGGGAGAAGATATTTGCAAATGATATATCTGATAAGGGGTTAATTCCAAAATATTTAAAGAACTTATACAATGCAACACACAAAAAACCCAAATAATCCAATTAAAAGATGGGCAGAGGACCTGAATAGATATTTTTTCAAAGAAGACATACAAGTGGCCAACAGATACATCAAAGATGCTTAACATCACTCATCATCAGGGAAACGCAAATCCAAACCACAATGAGATAACACCTCACACCAGTCAGAATGGCTAGAATCAAAAAGACAAGAAATAACAAATGTTGGAAAAGATGTGGAGAAAAGGGAATTCTGGTGCACTGTTGGTGGGAATGTAAATTGGTACAACCACTGTGGGAAGTAATATGGAGTTCCTCAAAAAATTAAAAATGAAAATACCATATGATCCAGTAATTTCTCTACTGGCTATTTAAGCAAAGAAAACAAAAACACTAATTTGAAAAGATATATGCACCTCCATGTTTATTGCAGTATTATTTGTAATAGCCAAGATATGGACACAGCCTATATGTCCATAGATAGATGAATGGATAAAGAAGTTTCAGTATATGAATATACAATGGAATATTACTCAGCCATTAAAGACATGAATGGACATAGAGAGTATTATGCTAAATGAAGTAAATCAGACAAAGACAAATACAATATGATTTCACTCAGATGTGGGATTTATCAAAACAAATAAACAATCAAAATAGACTCAAATACAGAGTAATCTAGTAGTTGACAGAGGCAAGAGGGGTAGGGAAATTGTTGAAATAGGCAAAGGGAATTAAGAGGTACAAACTTCCAGTTATAAAATAAATCACAAAACTGAAAAGTACAGTAGAGGGATTACCATCAATAATACTGTGATAACTGTTGTACGGTGACAGATGGTGTCTACACTTATTGTGGTGAGTGGTGAGCAATGTATATAATTCTTGAATCACTATGTTGTACACTCAAAAATAATGTGACATTGTATTCCAACTATATTTCAATAATTAAAAAAAAAAACAAAAAACCTTTAGATCCTGGTCCCAATTCCCTCCTTCCTCCATGATCTCTATGCTCAGAACACACTTGATGTTTGACATTCTTGGAATATATTGCATTTCTTTACCTGTTTCTTTTGCCCTAAATGTCCTTCCTTTCCCTCCATCCTCTTGTCTCTTTGAAGTGAGTGCTATCTGGCTCTCCTACTGTGCGCCACACCCCTAGCATCCTCACAGACCTGCAATTATAGTACCTACCTTGCTTTACAAGACTTATGAGTTAGGGGGCTTTCTCCACTCAAAGACTGCAAGGCCCTTAAGGGGAAGGACTCTCTTTTACTCACATTTGAAACATGCCTGACTCCTATCAGTGCTTAATCAATGTTTTGGGAAGTTTTAGTAAATACTGAAGCAGTAACATCAGGAAGTGTTATATTTATGATAACTTTTTATGTCACAAGCCTAATGAACAATTTTTTAAAAACATCTATTTTGACGTGTCTTTTCTTCTGCTGGAAAGATAATTGCTTCTTATCTTGGTTCTGTTAACTTAACAAATATTTCTTGAATATTTCTGAGTCTAAACCCATGGTGGTGATGTGATCAAAGATGAATAAAATTGGGTGCTCACCCTCACAATGAGCAGCTGAATAATTACAATTCATTTGTCTACACTAAAATAGGCTCATGGGGTCAACCCTATGCTCAGCAGAGCTGAGAAAAGGAGAAATTAATTCTAATGTTAATTACGATTAGAGATTGGGGTTTAGGGGCTTCCTGATTTAGGTAGATAGTAGCTTACATTGACTTCTTAGATTTGAGTCATACTCTATTGCAGGCTTAGAAAGATCCCCAAATCCTCAATCCTGCATATAATCTTCTCTTCCCAATTAAATTGAAATACGTGACAGCCCAGCTTTTAAGAGGTTGCTTGAGGGGCAGGGTTTTCTCATTCTGAATCTGAAGCTCAATATTTGGGATTTAGTCAGCAGTAGGAGATGGATTCTTAAGAAAGGCGGTGACCACCCTGTAAAAAAATGCATAATGGAAAAGAGGGGAAAATAAAGGTCTTGATGAGAACATCATTAGAGTCTCAAAGCCTTGGTCTGAGATGCTTAATCTCAGGGGAGCCAGTCTCTAAGTGCTCTGACCTGGGTAGCAGGAGGGAGCACTACCCATGTCTGATGGTGCTACAGCAAGAGATGTGATTTCCAAATGCTAGGTTGGAAGACAGGCAGAAACTGTAGGTGCCTTAAACAGGATATTTCAAATATCCAGGCTTAGGGCAGATTTGGAGGATGCTGAGGGTTGTTTTGGGGTTTTTGGTTTTGTTTTTTTTACTTTGGCCAACCCCAGAAGCTCTATCATGGACTCAGTCTGAGAAGTTAGATGGAGCAATGGCAAAAGCACAGGATTTTGAGTCTGGTAGAGCTGGGCTGGTTTCTAATTCCACCGCTGTGTGCCATTGGACAAGTTGCTTCTCTTACCTGAGGCTCTGTTAACTTATTGTAACAGTAATTCACTATGATTTTGCCTCAGTGCTACTTACTGCAAGCTTAATGAGGGATGGTTGTCAGTATGATGGTCCTACTGGCAGAGGTTAAGAAGTGAAGTTGGGCAGACCTAGGAGACACGCACCAGAAGCCTTGTCATAGTGACAGTCACCATTTCCAGACCAGTGTCCATGTGCCCAGCATTGTGTGCTTCATGTAGGTCATCTGATGCTTGTAATCTGCACTGTTGTGGGACATGGCAGGAGGCAAATGAGCAGGAAAATGGCACTGAGTTCTCAGGCCTGTGAAGAAGGCCTTGATCTTGGAAGAGACCCTGAATTTTCTCAGCCCCATGCTTTTGCTCAAATGGTTTTTGCTCTCAGGCATTCTTTCTCTACCTGGAAATATCCTACCTGTCCGTCAAGGCTCTATCTACATGGCACCTTATCCGTATGACGACTCCCTATCCATCCTCAGTGAGGGAGCTGCCACTCCTGTGCTCCCATAGCACCTGCCCATGGTGATTTTATAGTTACAGGCCGTGTTGTAATGGTTTCAGTTGCCCACATCCCACGTCAGCCATAACTTCAGGAGAGGAAAAAAATCTCTTCTCAGGTTTGTATCCTCAGTATCCTACATTGGCCTTGGCGCATAGTAAGTGAAAAGCACATACTGATTTTTAAAGTATGTAAGTGTGCTTTGGATACACTTCCACCTGTTATGTTAGTGCGCCTCTCCCTCCTGGCACAAACACCCCCACACCAACACAGACCTCTGTCTTAAGTTCCACTTGCAAAGAAGCAACTATGAGCAAAGGATAAAAATGTTCCTTTTGTATGTAAACCAATGGGAAGAGCTGCTCAAGTTTATGCAATAGTATTTTGTTGAATTATTTAAATAATACCCAGACATGCAGTTGATGGATTTGATAAGTGAGTGGGAATGAAGTCTGGATGCCCTGGGATCTTTATTTCCACAATTATTTCCTGTATGAAGCTAAATTCATCTAGGTGCCCAGTAGATCCCAGTGCCCGGCCAGGGAAGACCACCAGAGAGCTCCCTGGAGGAGAGGCCTCTCAGCCTTGGGACTGGAACAAAGTTAATTTCTCTTTTAACAAACTGGCAGCTTCCTCCCTCGTCTCTTTTCTAGTGTTTCCTTCAGATTTGGCTGTTCCCCATTTGACAAGTTCAGTGTTTGTATCCTCAGGAAAGGAAACGGAAGTAGAGCAAAGATGCCCTCTGTGCCGTGGCCCTGCCTCCCCCATGTTGTCAAAATACATAGAAGAGAATTACCTCAGAATGAAGGGCATCACTACTGTCAGGGGTTAACTCCACGTTCTGAGTGATACCATATTTGTTTCACAGATAAAGGCAAGGAGCGAACACTTCATGAAAGGCTGTTCCCACCTTCAGAAAGGCTTCTAAATGCTGCAGCAAGTGCCATTACCTGCTTGTTTACAAGTTACCATCTGAAACCAAGGGAGCCACGGTAGCTTCCCGAACAATTACTGTATACCAACTCTTATCATTTACTGATCTCATTAACACTCATAATGGTACGGTGAAAGAAGCCCTACGATGATGGCTCCTTCACAGAGGTGGATAAAATTTAGCCTTTCTCTTGTGTATGATCTAGCTTGTGTTCCCTGGACTTTAGAATTTCACAGGGCAGTAAAACTTCCCAACAAAATTTGAGGTTGTTAATTTTACTAACAGTAAGAAAGCAGCAACTGCTATTTATAATTAGTATCATTTAATTAAAAAGGGCATTTGCTACTGTAATAGAGCACATCTAAGGAAGGATAAAGAGTCCTTCCACTGAGTCCATTTATCTGTGTGGAAAACGTGCATACTTGAATATCAAGCAATTCTACCTTCACGTTTTTATCTGAGAATGACTCTTATCAATATACCCCAGGAGATATGCACAGAAGTGTTCAAGCAGCCCTGGATATGAGAAGTATCTGGGAAATAATCCAGGTGGCCATCTACAGGAGGATGAATACGTGTTATGTTTACATAGTTAAGTAATATATAGTAGTCAGGCTAAGTAAACACCTGCATGAAAAAAATATGAATTTTAATAAAAGATTGAATAGTAAAAATTCTGAGAAGTTGACATATAAAAAGATGTACTGTTTATAAAGTAAAATTTTATGATATACTTTTTAGGATTCCATACAAATGTTTATGCATATATCTGTGTATATAATTGAAGAGTAAAATATCACAAGTGAAGGGAGGCATGAGAATGAATTGAATGGGAATTACATCTGCAGATTTAAGTTATGGTCCATGTTCTAGTTTCCATGTTGGATAGGAGATCTATCTCTACTTATTCAATTCAATTATTTCAAACAAGCAAACAAACAAGGATTGTGCATGGATGTATGATAAGAATAGGTCACAAATAAGAAAATTATGATTACTAAAATATTAATCCATTGTTGTCACCTAAGATCCAAAGGCAAACAACACAATAAGACCACAAATCCCTCAATATATTATCTTTTTCCCCATTTTCCTAAGGACCAGTTTTATATTATGGATAGCATTAGGCAGTGTATGAATCCACTTATGGAACAGTGATCTAGACCAACCAATTTAAGTTTCCAAGAGATTAAGATTATAAAGAGAGCCGTAGAATTAGGTTGGTACCAAAACCTCTATTAGGGAGTTTGGATGAGAGACAAAGAAAAACTCCACTAAATGCACAAAGGACAGGCAAGATATGACCAGACTGAGAAATGTTCAAATAGTGTAGAGGAGACAGCCAGAGATCCTGGGTAGGAAATAAATGAAGGACCAGCTGGAGAGAACCTAATCATCTGTTAAAAGCACTGCCACTATAATCACTTATTAATTTTCATATCCTTCCTGTCTGAAATAGGAAATTTACTCTATGTAGAGGGAAGACAATGGGGAACCATAGTTCTCATGGACTTAGCTCTGTAGCAGGGAAGTTTCCACTTATTTTACTTACTAGCAGGACTTGTATGGGGAGACCTGCAGAAGTTATAATCCAATTTACAAAATGCTGTAATGATTAGTCTAACTGCCTGTTCAGTGATTTATCTCAACATATCACTCCCCTACTTAAACCTCATCATCAGCCTCCATAGATTGTAGGATAAAGTGGAAGCTTCTACAGGCCACTCTGTGACTTGGCCTCCCCTGCCTGCCCAGCCTCATCCACCACACCTCTCTCACACGCACTTTTTACCAGTTTCCTTGATTTGGTTGCCATTTCTTGACTTCATCATGCACCCTCCCCCTTTGGACATGTTGCTTTGTCTGAAAGGCTGTTTCCTCCTTTATCATCTAAGTAATCCCACCAATTCTCCAATATTCAGCTTAGGCATCCCATCTCTAGGAAACCTTCCCTGACCACCCAGGCAGACAGGCCCTCCCTCTGAGCACCACCACCATATTCATAGTAATCCTTGGTTTACATTCTGGCATCTACTCTATACTGAGAGTTCTATGAGGGGGAGATTGATATTGTTCAGTACCTTTCAGAATGAGGCAAGGTATACACATAGTCATGTGGTCATCTTTATGTCTCCACTGCCAGTATAAAGCCAATGTGTATATTGTTCTGTAAACACTTGTCAAATTGATTGAATGTCAAAGTGAATTTTATAGCCAAAAGTAATGTCCAGTAGGCAGAAGGAGGTTTACTTTAATCTGGACAGTGGCAGATTCAGTATTTAATTCGGCTACTGGGTGGGTTCAGAGAGGGCCTAACTGTCTGATAAGGAGGCTATGCGAGGGATTTAAGCATCAAATTTTTAACAGAGGGCTGCATTCTGCCAAAGCTCTCTAGCTGTCCTTCTGACTCAGACTTCTAGGACCTTTTAACAGTGGCTTTCATCATTTGGTTCTGAGCCAATCCGGCATATGGTACAAGATAGGCTTCCAGACCCTGATGCTCAGGCATACCCATTACAGCTCAGTCTCTGAAGGCCAGTTTGGCTGTCTATACCCGGTGTGTATTGACCCCACTTGCAGGATCTCCCTTTCAGATGCATAGGGACTTGCCACTAGGTAAGTGATATATTTTCAATACACAGCAATTTGAAGCATCCTCTTTGAGTTTCTTCTGGAGAACAGTTGCAACAGTACCTCTAAAATGCCAGTGAATCATCTCTAACTACAGCCTAAAATTATAAGATGAAGCCATCTGTATTACACTAGGAAAATATCATGTGGCATAATTAATTCATTGGATGTGATGATTACTTAGAATCACAGAAATACAGTGTTAGAAGGGCTCTCAGGAGGCCCTATCAAAAATTCCCAGATTCCTCCATAGACCTATATTTAAACTTACCAAAAGCATAATTACTCCTTTCTTTAGATTATCTAGTCACAACTTACATATTGCCAGTAATGAGCTTGTGAAATTAGACAGATAACTTAATCTCTCTGGGCCTCAGGGTCTCATTTTTAAAAGTGGGGGCAGGAACACATTTTTCCCCCCCCAGTAGATACATGGTGATGTGAGGCCTCTTTACAGTTCCTGGGAAACAGAGGGTTACCTAAGATAAACAGCATTCCCCTTTCG
Organism: Halichoerus grypus; assembly: GCF_964656455.1. NCBI lineage: Eukaryota > Metazoa > Chordata > Mammalia > Carnivora > Phocidae > Halichoerus > Halichoerus grypus. The sequence continues at coordinate 68,609,484 of NC_135722.1, forward strand.
TGTTACTGTTGAGAGTACAGATTCTGCTATGTTTTTATGTGTTCTGCCTCTGATTTTACTAGGAAAACCCCCCACAAGATTTGACATTAAAGTCACAGTCACCAGAACTGGCAATGTCCTAGCTACCTCCTAGCTTCAATAGTCATTGAATTTATCAACCCCATTGAGGAGCGATCCAGTGTAGAGACTACAAGATTTTGAGTCAGAAGATAGGATTAGGATATAGCTCAGCTGATTACCATCTGTGAGACTCTAGGTAAGTCACAGTGTTATTTATCATCTGGACTGCCTATCTAATAATAACTTCCTGATGGAGCATCTTAGCCTGGCTCCCCTGGAAACAAAGCCTGAGACAAAGGTTTTTGTAGGAGTATCTTACTGAGTGGTATGATTCCAGCAGCAGACATGAGGAATAGGGGAACAAAGCAGAAAGGAGTCAGAATCCATACAGGAACGTGTTATTGGCTTGCTGCTTGATCCAAGAGCATCTGAGAAGCAGTACAAAATATGCCTCTTAGAGCTGTCTATCAGGAGGACTAAGGAGAAAGCATTTGTCCATTAGCTTCTATTTCCCAGTGGTAAAACATTCACTTTGTAGGTTAACTCTTCCATATTTCTGATGCACACAGGTGTGGGCATCAAATCAAAAGGTGATTTGCCTTCTGCCTGTGGGGCAAGGCAAGTAGTAGGAGCCTGATGAGTCTGAAGCTGGATGGAACCTGCGCCAACTAGTCAAAGCAACCATGGCTGGAATAAGAGGTGTAGCTAAGATTTCTAACAGTGCCTAAGAAGTATTTGCTATATTCGACCCCTTGCCCATTCTGATCCACTTGTGCCCTCATTCAAGTCCAGTCTATAATGGATGCCCCTTCTAGGTGGTGAGCAGCCACAATCTCTGCGAAGACCCTGTGAAAAGAATAAGGAAACAAAATAAGCTATAGCTGCTCACATGGCTATAACTAGTATCACCATCCTCTCCTCTACTTGCTATTCTATATATTGCTAACCCTTGGTCAGCACTTTAGTTGGTCTGGGTCATTTGTCTGGTGGGATGACCACACCTATATTCCAAGTAACCGGATTCCTTTATTGCTTTGCTTTTGTCAGGATGTCTTTGCAACAACTGCCTATTCATCTTTGAGCACAGAAAATAAAAACCCCAGTAAACCTCCTGGACTTCAGATCTACACATTCCTGCTCCCATTCCATCTTGTGGCAGCAGCTCCATCATCATGGTCTTCAGAGTCAGTTACTCCCAATAGGAGTAACTTTGCCTGCTGGTTTATGGATTTTGAGAGCCCAAAATAGCCAGGTTGTACTCACAATTTCAAGTTCAGAGGAATCCTTACAGTATCCTTCATAGAAATTTTCACCCACTGAAAACCTGGCCTATAACTGAGCAGATCTAACATTTTGGAGATGGAAAACAAAATTTTGCAAGTGGATCATTTGGAATTATGATGGTTAGAAACAATACCACTTTCAACCTTTGGTTCCTGGAATCATGTATTCTGGCCAATAGAGACATAGCACCATGAGCATAGGTTTACTCTATGTGCTGTATCCTGGAGTACAATCACCAACCCTGAGCTGGCACATTACTAAGTATTAATAGGCCCTTCCACAGTTATGTTATGCTGCTGGATTATAGGCTTAGTCTATAACATAAGATTAGTGGATGCTATGGTCATATGCGCCAATTGTCTCACCTTCTTTGTTCACCATGATGACAGATGAAACATTTAATAAGCCCTCAGATAATGGTTCCAGCAGAATTACTGTGGGCAAGAGAGGGAAACAGATACATATCCAGAGAAGGGCTGCATGTAGGTAAAGTTAAATCACTTATCAGGTTACAGTTCAGATAAGGTTAAAATAAAATGGAAAAGGTCAAATGTACTCAAGTTCCCACTTGGCTGACTGGGCTTCTCAAGAAACTGTTCCATAATGAGGACTTAGTAGTGGCCTCTGCTTGGGCAGGTTTGTCATTTCATAGTGGCAGCAGCTCTATCAGTTTTTTCCCCAGTGAGGGAGATTCAAGAAGAACACATTTGCCAGACAAATAGCTTCCAATCCAGTGCCAGAGGCTGTGTTGATTTGTGCCAATACACAGACCACACCCAGCCCAGCAGCTGAGATTGCTGTCCCCTGTTTAAGTTTATAGCACTCCTTCGTTATCAAGCATAATCCACCTGGGTTTTCAGGGGCCACAGGTTAATTAAATGGCAGCTACCACCTCTTTGAATCTTTAGCAATATCACTAATCTGCAATTTCTCCTTGGATAGGATATTGTTTCTAACTTCCTATCGTGGTTAGTGGGGGATGAAGTTTCAGAGACTTTTACATGCCCATTCTTACAATAATGGCTTTTTTATTCCATAGGTGTGTGGATCAAAGAGAAGATTCTGTCAGCTGGTCTACAACTATAATTGAGAAACCAGGTAAATAATCATAAGATAGATTCTTGGGCACACTGGATCCACCGTGAGTTAAAAATTGGGCCACAATTCCAGCTGATACAAATTACTGCTCAAAGAAAACTTTCCAGAATTTCTGATTGGGTTTCCAGAAATTCTGATCTCTGGCATGTTCCTATTCCTACATACTTGCATCTCACAATTCATAGAACTGGGAGCTTAATTTCTGGATCAAATAGTCTGAAGTTAAGTCTCAATGATTCCACCTAAATGTCCCTTATTATCTCCGGCCTTCATCTTAAAAATATCTTTAAGAATTATTGGTCATGAACACATTCTGTTCTTATTTGGCTACCCTCCAAGAGTAACTTGTTTAGTCATTTTCACACTAGCAATGGGTATATCTGGGCCTCATTTAATACAGCAAATGAAGGAGGGGTAAAGTGAGGGAGAAGGAAAAGGAGAGGAAAATAATTTATTATATCAGATTTGAAATGAAGAAGTAAAACTGCCTTCATTCTCAGACATTACCTGTATGTGGAAATGAAATATAGACCGTTTACAACAACAAACCGGCTACAACTAATAAATAAGTTTAGCAAGGTTACAGAGCAACTGATTAATATATAGAAATCAACTATATTTCTATATAGTAGGTACAAACAGTCCAGAAATTTAATTAAATGAGATCGAATCCAATCTAAATAATTTCAAAAACGGTAAATGTTTGAAATAATTTTAACAAAAAATATGCAGTAATCATCAGGGAAAGGCAAATCAAAACCACAATGAGATATCACCCCACACCTGTCAGAATGGTTAAAATAAAGAAACACAAGAAACAAGGATTGGAGAAACAAAGATGTGGAGAGAAAGGAACCCTGTTGCACTGCTGGTGGAAATGCAAACTGGTGGAGTCACTCAGGAAAACAGTATTGGAGGTTCCTTTAAAAGTTAAAAATAGAACTACCAGAGGGGGGAGAGATGGCGGAGGAGTAGGGGACCCTATTTCAACTGGTCCCCAGAACTGAGCTGTATATCTACCAGACCACTCTGAGCACCCACGAAACCAGCCCGAGATGTAAGAAGATCTGGATCTCTACAAACAGAATATTGCAGGCGGTTGGTTTTGAGGTACGAAGTGGGGAGCCATGATTCTACGGGCAGATATCGGAGGATAAACGGCAGTGGGAGGGTGCTTGGCCATGGGGATCTTACACCCCCAGTGAGCGACAGCCTCATGCGCTGTGGACAGACTTGCAGACTGGTAGCGGTGGGGAAAGGACTTTAGGGCAGCCCCCAAGGCAGAAACCCGGGGCTGCAGGGTCGCGCACGCGCGAACTGGGAGCAGCTGGCAGTTTTAGAAGCACAAAGGGCAGAGACGTGCTCTGACCTAGGGGCAGGACTGGGGGCACTGCAGAGGGGCACACAACACAGGACGCTGCAGTTTATAGCAGCATGGACAGAAATGGAGATGGTGTGGCCTGGAGAGCTCACTGAAGAACAGACTGTGATCTCTCTGCTCTGAGGCAGAGGGTTGGAAACGGTCTCTTCTGCTTTGACTCATGGAAGAGACACGGAAAGCCGCCAGGGAAAGCCACCAGGGAAAGCCACCAGAGAACAAAAGCCCCAAAGACTGATTCCTGCTGAGCCCATCCCACACCGCAGGGGATCAGGGCAACTCCGCCCAAACAGGGTTGCCTGAGTAATAGCACAACAGGCCCCTCCCGCAGAAGACAGGCTGGGAAAACAAGAGGCCAGCAACCCTAAGGTCCCAAGAAAACAGGTGCATCTTGCTTGGGTTATGGTCAATAATTTGGACTCTATACATTCCCTCAAACACCCATCAACAGAATGACTAGGAGGAGGAGCCCCCAAAATAGAAAAGACTCAGAGATTATGACTTATGCTGCAGATTTACAAATGGATGCAGATATAACCAAGATGTTGGAGATGGAATTCAGGCTAGCAATTGTGAAGACAATGGCTAGAATGGAGAAATCAATTAATGGCAACATAGAGTCTCTAAGGGCAGAAATAAAAGGGGAATTGGCAGAACTTAAAAATGCTATCAACGAGATCCAATCCAATCTAGATAATCTAACAGCTAGGGTAACAGGCAGAAGAGCGAATAAGCGACCTGGAAGACAATATAATAGATAAAAAGGGAAAAGAGGAGGCCAAGGAAAAACAACTCAGAATCCATGAAAATAGAAGCAGAGAAATAAGTGACACCATGAAGTGTTCCAATGTCAGAATAATTGGAATCCCGGAGGGAGTGGAGAGAGAGAGAGGACTAGAAGATGTATTTGAGCAAATCGTAGCTGAGAACTTCCGTAATCTGGGGAATGAAACAAACATTCGCATCCTAGAGGCAGAGAGGACCCCTCCTAAGATCAAGGAAAACAGGCCAACACCCCGGCATGTAATAGTAAAACTTGCAAATCTTAGAACCAAGGAAACCATCTTAAGGGCAGTTAGGGGGAAGAGATTCCTTACGTACAGAGGGAGGAACATCAGAATAATGTCAGACCTATCCACAGAGACATGGCAAGCCAGAAAGGCCTGGCAAGACATATTCAGGGTACTAAATGAGAAGAACATGCAGCCAAGAATACTTTATCCGGCAAGGCTGTCATTTAGAATGGATGGAGAGATGCAGAGCTTCCAAGACCAGCAGAAACTGAAAAAATATGTGACCACTAAGCTGGCCCTGCGAGAAATATTAAGGGGGGTTCTATAAAAGGAGAAAGACCCCAAGAGTGATATACAACAGAAATTTACAGGGACAATCTATAAAAACAACGTCTTCACAGGCAACATGATGACAATAAATTCGTATCTTTCAATAATCACTCTCAACGTGAACAGCCTAAATGCTCCCATAAAACGGTACAGGGTTGCAGATTGGATAAAAAGACAGGACCCATCCATATGCTGTCTACAAGAGACTCATTTTGAACCTAAAGATACATCCAGACTGAAAGTGGAAGGACAGAGATCCATCTTCCATGCCAGCGGACCTCAAAAGAAAGCTGGGGTAGCAATTCTTATATCAGACAAATTAGATTTTAAACTAAAGTCTGTAGTTAGAGACACAGAAGGACACTATATCATTCCTAAAGGGCCTATCCAACAAGAAGATCTAACAATTGTAAATATCTATGCCCCCAACATGGGAGCAGCCATCTACATAAGCCAACTGTTAACCAAAATAAAGAGTCATATTGATAACAATACGTTAATTGTAGGATACCTCAATACTCCACTCTCAGCAATGGACAGATCATCTAAACAGAAAATCAACAAAGAAACAAGAGCTTTGAATGATACACTGGACCAGATGGACCTCATAGATATTTACAGAACATTCCACCCTAAAACAACAGAATACTCATTCTCCTCGAGCACACATGGAACTTTCTCCAGAATAGACCACATACTGGGTCACAAACCAGGTCTCAACCGATACCAAAAGATTGAGATTATTACCTGCATATTCTCAGACCACAATGCTCTAAAACTGGAACTCAATCACAAGAAAAAATTTGGCAGAAATTCAAACACTTGGAAGCTAAAGACCACTCTGCTCAAGAATGTTTGGGTCAACCAGGAAATCAAAGAAGAACTTAAACAATTCATGGAAATCAGTGAGAATGAAAACACATCAGTCCAAAACCTATGGGATACTGCAAAGGCGGTCCTAAGGGGGAAATACATAGCCATCCGAGCCTCACTCAAAAAAATAGAAAAATCCCGAATTCACCAACTAACTCTACACCTTAAAGAACTAGAGAAAAAGCAACAAACGATGCCTAAGCCATGTATTAGAAGAGAAATAATTAAAATTAGAGCAGAGATCAATGAATTAGAAACCAGAAACACAGTAGATCAGATCAACGAAACTAGAAGTTGGTTCTTTGAAAGAATTAATAAGATCGATAAACCACTGGCCAGACTTATCCAAAAGAAAAGAGAAAGGACCCAAATTAATAAACTTATGAATGAAAGGGGAGAGATCATGACTAACACCAAGGAAATAGAAACAATTATTAGAAATTATTGTCAACAACTATATGCCAATAAACTGAGCAATCTGGATGAAATGGAGGCCTTCCTGGAAACCTATAAGCTGCCAAGACTGAAACGGGAAGAAACTGACAACCTGAATAGGCCAATAACCAATAACGAGATTGAGGCAGTGATCAAAAACCTCCCCAAAAACAAGAGTCCAGGACCTGATGGATTCCCTGGGGAATTCTACCAAACATTCAAAGAAGAAATAATACCTATTCTACTGAAGCTGTTTCAAAAAACAGAAACAGAAGGAAAACTTCCAAACTCATTCTATGAGGCCAGCATTACCTTAGTCCCCAAACCAGGCAAAGACCCCATCAAAAAGGAGAATTTCAGACTGATATCCCTGATGAATATGGATTCCAAAATCCTCAACAAAATCCCAGCTAATAGGATCCAACAATACATTCAAAGGATCATCCACCACGACCAAATGGAATTTATCCCCGGGATGCAAGCGTGGTTCAACATTCGCAAATCAATCAATGTGATAGAACACATTAATAAGAGGAGGGAGAAGAACGATATGGTCCTCTCAGTTGATGCAGAAAAAGCATTTGACAAAATATAGCATCCTTCCCTGATTAAAACTCTTCAGAGTATAGGGATAGAGGAATATTCCTCAAGTTCATAAAATCCATCTATGAAAAACCCACAGCAAATATCATCCTCAATGGGGAAAATCTGAGAGCCTTTCCCTTAAGATCAGGAACACGTCAAGGATGCCCACTCTCACCACTATTGTTCAACATAGTACTAGAAGTCCTAGCAACAGCAATGAGACAACAAAAAGAAATAAAAGGTATTCAAATTGGCAAAGAAGCAGTCAAACTCTCTCCTTTCGCAGACGACATGATACTTTATGTGGAAAACCCAAAAGACTCCACCCCCAAATTACTAGAACTCATACAGCAATTCAGTAATGTGGCAGGATACAAAAATCAATGCACAGAAATCAGTTGCTTTCTTATACACTAACAACGCAACTGTAGAAAAAGAAATTAGAGAAATGATTCCATTTACAAAAGCCCCAAAAACCATAAGATACCTCGGAATAAACCTAACCAAAGAGGTAAAGGATGTATACTCTAGGAACTACAAAACACTCATGAAAGAAATTGAAGAAGACACAAAAAGATGGAAAAATATTCCATGCTCATGGATTGGAAGAATAAACATTGTTAAAATGTCTATGCTACCCAGAGCAATCTATACCTTCAATGCCATCCCCATCAAAATTCCAATGACATTTTTCAAAGTGCTGGAACAAACAATCCTAAAATTTGTATGGAATCAGAAAAGACCCCGAATCGCCAAGGAAATGTTGAAAAAGAAAAACAAAGCTGGGGGCATCACGTTGCACAATTTCAAGCTACATTACAAAGCTGTGATCACCAAGACAGCATGGTACTGGCACAAAAACAGACATATAGGCCAATGGAACAGAATAGAGAACTCAGATATGGACCCTCAACTCTATGGTCAAATAATCTTTGACAAGGCAGGAAAAAACATGCAATGGAAAAAAGACAGTCTCTTCAATAAATGGTGCTGGGAAAATTGGACAGCCACATGCAGAAGAATGAAACTCGACCATTCTCTAACACCATTCACAAAGATAAACTCAAAGTGGATGAAAGACCTCAATGTGAGACAGGTATCTATCAAAATCCTAGAGGAGAACATAGGCAGTAACCTCTTTGACATTGCCCACAGCAACTTCTTTCAAGATACATCTCCAAAAGCTAGTGAAACAAAAGCAAAAATGAACTTTTGGGACTTCATCAAGATAAAAAGCTTCTGCACAGCAAAGGAAACAGTCAACAAAACAAAGAGGCAACCCACAGAATGGGAGAAGATATTTGCAAATGACACTACAGATAAAGGCCTGGTATCCAAGATCTATAAAGAACTTCTCAAACTCACCCAAAAAACAAATAATCAAGTCAAAAAGTGGGCAGAAGATATGAAAAAACACTTCTCTGAAGAAGCCATACAAATGGCTAACAGACACATGAAAAAATGTTCATCATCATTAGCCATCAGGGAAATTCAAATCAAAACCACATTGAGATACCACCTTACACCAGTTAGAATGACAAAAATGGACAGGGAAAGAAACAACAAATGTTGGAGAGGTTGTGGAGAAAGGGGAACCCTCTTACACTGTTGGTGGGAATGCAAGTTGGTATAGCCACTTTGGAAAACAGTGTAGAGGTTCCTCAAAAATTTAAAAATAGAGCTATCCTATGACCCAGCAATTGCACTCCTGGGTATTTACCCCAAAGACACAGATGTAGTGAAAAGAAGGGCCATATGTACCCCAATGTTCATAGCAGCAATGTCTGCAATAGCCAAACTGTGGAAAGAGCCGAGATGCCCTTCAACTGATGAATGGATAAAGAAGATGTGGTCCATATATACAATGGAATATTACTCAGCCATCAGAAAGAATGAATACCCAACTTTTACATCAACATGGATGGGACTGGAGGAGATTATGCTAAGTGAAATAAGTCAAGCAGAGAAAGTCAATTATCATATGGTTTCACTCATTTGTGGAACGTAAGGAATAGCATGGAGGACATTAGGACAAGGAAGGGAAAAATGGGGGGGGGGGAATTGGAGGGAGAGATGAACCATGAGCCACTATGGACTCTGAGAAACAAACAGGGTTTTAGAGGGGAGGGGGGAGGGGGGATTGGTTAGCCCGGTGATGGATATTAAGGAGGGCATGTACTGCATGGAGCACTGGGTGTTATATGAAAACAATGGATCGTGGATCACCACATCAAAAACCAATGATGTATTGTATGGTGACTAACATAAAATAATAAAATTAAAAAAAAAATAGAACTACCATATGACACAGTAATTCCACTACTGGGTATTTACCCCCAAAATATAAAAACACTAACTTGAAAAGATACCTGTAGCCCTATGTTTATTGCATTATTATTTACAACAGCCAAATTATGGAAGCAGACTAAGTATCCACTGGTAGATGATTGGATAAAGAAGAGGTGAATGGATAAAGAAGAGCTATAGAAAACTATTAGACATTGATGTAAGAAATTGAAGACAACACAAAAATATTAAAAGATACACCATGCCCATGGAATGGAAGAAATGTTAAAATGTCCATACTGCCCAAAGCAATATATAGATTCATACACACACACACACACACACACACACAATAGTACTTAGCCATAAAAATAAAATATTGCTATTCGCAACATGGATGGATCTAGAAAGTATAATACTAAGTGAAATAAGTCAGATAAAGACAAATACCATATGATTTCACTCATATGTAGAATTTAAGAAACAAATGGAGAAAAAAAGAGACAACTCAAAAAACATACTTTTAACTACAGAGAACAAACTGATGGTTACCAGAGGAGAGGTGGGTGGGGAGATGGGTGAGATAGGTGAAAGAGATTAAGAGTACACTTACCATGATGAGCACTGAGTAGTGTATAGCATTGTTGAATCTATATGTACATCTGAAACTAATGGAACACTGTACGTTAACTATCCTAGAATTAAAATAAAAATTTTAAAAATCCCCAACAAAATACAGGAAAACCAAATTTAACTACATATTAAAAAGATCATCTGTTTTGATCAAGTGTGATTTATTCCAGGGATGCAAGGATGGTTCAATATTCAGAAATCAATCAATGTGATACACCACATTAACAAGAGGATGGATAAGAATATGATCATCCAGTACATGCAGAAAAAACATTTGACAAAATACAACATCTGTTTATGATAAAAAACTCTCCACAGAGTGGGTTTAAAGGAACATACCTCAATATGATAAAGGGCATATATGAATAACCTATGGTTAACATCATACTTAATGGTCAAAAACTGAAAGCTTTTCTTCTAAATCTGGAATAAGATAAAAGGTCAACTCTTGCCACTTTTATTTAACAGAATATTGGAAGTACTGCAGCAATCAGACAAGAAAAAAGTTATCCAAACTGGTAAGGAAGAAGAAACAACTGTCACTCCTTGCAGATGACATAATAGTACATACAGAAAACCCTAAAGATGCCACCAAAAAATTATCAGAATAAATGAATTCAGTAAAGTTGCAGGATACAAAATTAATATACAGAAATCTGTTGTGTTTCTTTACACTGATAATGGAAAAGCTAAAAAGAAATTTAGAAAACAATCCCATTTACAATGCACCAAAATATTTAGGAAAAATTTTAACCCAGGAGATGAAAGACCTATACTCTGAAAACTATAAGACATTGATGAAAGGAATTGAAGACAACACAAAAATATTAAAAGATACTCCATGTTCATGGATTGGAAGAAGTGTTGTTAAAATATTCATACTGCCCAAAGCAATATACAGATTCAATGCAGTCCCTATCAAAATACCAATAGCATTTTTCACAGAACTAGACCTAATAATCCTAAAATTTGTATGGAACCACAAAGACCCTGAATATCCAAAGCAATCTGAGAAAGAATTAAGCTGAAGTTATCACAATCCCAGATCAAGCTATACTACAAAACTATAGTAATGAAAATAGAATGGTACTAGCACAAATACAGACAGAACTTGAAGGAAGAGAATAAAGAGCCCCAAAATAAATCTACAATTATATGGTCAATTAATCTAGATCAAAGGAGGCAAAAATACACAATGGGAACAGATAGTGTCTTCAAGAAATGGTGCTGGGCTAATGGAACAGCTATATGTAAAAGAATGAAACTGGACCACTTTCTTATACTATGCACAAAAATAAACCAAAATGGATTAAATATGAGACCTGAAACCATAAAAAGCCTCTAAGAATACATAGGCGTCAATCTCTTGGACATCGGCTTTAGCAATGTTTTTATAGATAGGACTCCTCTTGGCAAGAGAAACAAAGGCAAAAATAAACTGTTGGAACTACACCAAAATCAAAAGTTTTTGCAGAGCAAAGGAAACCATCAACAAAAGAAAAAAGGCAACTTACTGAATGGAAGAAGAAATTGTAACTTATATCCAACAAGGAGTTAATATCTGAAATACAAAAAGAACTTCTGCAAATCAACACCCCCCAAAAAAAAATATTGATTAAAAAATGGGCACAGGACCTGAACAGACTTTTTTCCAGAGAAGACATACAGATAGCCAACAGATACCCGAAAAGATGTTCATCATTAATCACCAGGGAAATGCAAATCAAAACCACAATGTGGTATCACCTCACACCAGTCAGAATGGCTAGTATCAAAAAGACAATAAATAAAAAGTGTGAGTGAAGATGTGGAAAAAGGGGATTCTTCATGCACTGTTGGTGGGAATGATGTAAATTGGTGAAGCCACTCTAGAAAACAATATGGAGATTCTTTAAAAATTAAAAATGGAAATACCGTATGATACAGTAATTCTACTACTGGGTATTTACCACTCCCACTCTACCTACTCAAAACACCTGAAAATACTCATTTGAAAAGGTATACCCAGCCCTATGTTGAATGCTGCATTATTTACAATAGCCAAGATATGGAAGTAATCTGAGTATCCACCAATAGCTGAATGGATAAAGAAAATGTGGTATATATCATGTATATTTTTTATATATGTATAAAATTTACACACACACACACACACACACACACACAATGGGATATTACTCAGCCATAAAAAAAGAATGAGATCTTGCCATTTGCAACAACATGGATGGAACTAAAGGGTATTATGCTAAGTGAAATAAGCTTTACAGAGAAAGACAAATACCATATGATTTCGCTTATGTGTAGAATTGAAAAAATCAAACAAAAAAAATCCCCAGGTGAATTTAAAAAAATCAAAATAGACTTATAAATACAGAGAAGAAGCTGGTGGCTGCCAAAGGGACAGTGGGTGGGGGGATGGGTAAAATAGGCTAAGGGAATTAAGAGAGACAAACTCCCAGTTATAAAATAAGTCACGAGGATGAAAAGTACAGCATGGGAAATGTAGTCAATCATATTGTGGGAAGTTGTATGGTGATAGATGGTGACTACATTTACTGTGATGAGCACTGAGTATTGTATAGAATTATCAACTATTAAATTAGGTTGTACACCTGAAACTAATACAATGTTGTTATCAACTATACTTCAGTAAAAAAAGATAAAAGTCTTAAAATCAGCCAGACTACCTTTGAAAGAGCAACAACTAAACTAACAGCTAAATTCACAAATGTTACATTGGAAGCACAAATTAGTGCAATTTAGTCTTCAATATACTGAAAAGAAGCATTTGACAGTCTGGAAATCTATGTACAATGTAAGTATCTCCTATGAATGAAGGCAAAATAGACACTTTTTATTATAACAGAAACAAGTGAGAGTTTACATCCAGTAGATCCAGTCTGGTAAGATTTCTCAACATGTAGTTGAGGCTGTATGAACACTATGCCAAGAAAAGCTCAGAAATATATGAAGGAAAAAGAGCAAATGAAACCATAAAAATGGTGGATGACTCTAAAAGAAAAGCATAAAATATTCATAATTTTGTAGAATATACCTATATACATATATACACAAAACATGAGTATTAATATATTCTTACACATGTATCATTAAAATACATGACAACAATATCCTATCCATCGGGAGAAATAATAGCATTAAAACATTTTAAATTCTTCACATTTTCTTGGAGGAAAATAAAGATATCAATTAAAACTAAACTTTAATAAAGATGCATGCTAAAAGTTAATCATGAAAATAACAGATATGAAGCATATAAGCTCTAAACTAGTAGAGGGAGTTGGTAAATTGGAGTGCTAAATGTCATCAGTCCAATAGAAGATGAATGAGAAAAAAATATAGACAGAATTAGCATGAAAACAACATGCATAATACAACAATAGGTTTAGACACACATAGGAGTAATTTCATTTCATATAGATGGAGCATCTGATCTAACTTAAAGAAAAGTATTTCCAGATTGGATAAAAATAAGAACAAAACTCAGTCCTATGCTGTTCACCAGAGCCATATCTAAAATATAAGGGGGGCGCCTGGGTGGCTCAGTCGGTTACGCGGCTGCCTTCAGCTCAGGTCATGATCCCAGGCTCCTGGGATCGAGCCCCGCATCGGGCTCCCTGCTCAGCAGAGAGTCTGCTTCTCCCTTTCCCTCTGCCTGCCACTCTGCCTACTTGTGCTATCTCTCTGTCAAATAAATAAATTAAAAAAAATAAAAAATAAAATAAAATATAAGGATATTGAAGTTTTGAATAGAAGAGGATGTAAAAGATTTACTAGGAAATCCTAAAAAAGATGGAACTACTGTTTTTGCCCAGACTACAAAAGAATCTTCACATTCAATCCTAGATGTAAAAAAAAAAAACAAAAACAAAAAACAAAACAAAAAACTTTCAAATGTGATAGACACTAAATCTTTTCTTGGTCTTGAACCAAAGTTACAGCCTGGGATAATGCTAAGCTGTGCCTCCAGCAACACAGTAGCAAGTTGGGGCCTCAGACTCTTGCTTACCCTAACTTTGTGCATCCCGTTGAAAGGGTATGAATTTGGACTTATTATCAAATCAAGACATATGTTCACATCAACCTGGGCAGACTCTTTGTTTTCAGTGGATCAATGATAGTACTTTCTAAAAGAATTAATCAGAGGGATGGAAATTACCTATCGTGAAAGCTCTGGGGGAAAAAAAGTTTCAAGAAGTTAAATTGTCTATTTCCAAAACTCATTTTTCTGTCCTCTTATCCTTTATTTCCATCTTCTCTGCTTAAAAATTTGGAGGACAACTAAGACCAGAAAATAAAATAGCTTCTGTTTTATTTTAAGGGGGGTGGAAGGGGAGAGGGAGAGAGAGAATCCTAAGCAGGCTCCATACTTAGCATGGAGCCCTATGGGGAGCTTGATCTCACGACCCTGAGATCACCACCTATGCTAAAATCAAGAGTCGGTCGCTTAAATGACTAAGCCACCCAAGAGCCCCTAAAATAATTTTAATTATAATATTGATTTCCCAAACTTTTTCCTACTCTTATTAACTAGAAAACATAGATTTATCCATTTCTTACATATTCTATCTCTTCTGTATGTAAAAGTAAAAGAATTCAGATATTTACTGGAGTTGCCGCCTGAATAAGCTATTTCAAATCCTGCTTACTTTATGCCTAATTTTCAAATCCTGCCCAATTTCTGTCACCTCTCAGACATGTAAAAAAAACAAAAATGAAAACATTTTTCCATCAATAATTCAGAATTTCTGAAAAATTTAGATTGCCTATTAACATATAGACACAGAGGAGGTTTGAGTAAAAAATAGAGCTCAGATTTTATTTTAAATGAGCCAGTAATCATAAAGCTGGAGGCTATCTAGTCTTAGCTATACCTTTGTTATGAATCATTCTGGAACTCAATGGTTCTATTTTTTCTACTGTGATAAAGGCAAAGTTCTATTAGCACAGATCAAGATAGTAAGTAAAGTCTACTCATGAATCTTTCTTTCTGAAATGCAAATAGGATCATATACCCATCTGCTCCCAATTTTCAATGCTACCATGTTGAATAGAGATGACAAGACCAAACTCAAGGATTGGTCTCTTCTTATCTCTTCACAAATATTTTCTTTCCCTAATTCTCAAGAATCACCTGGTCTGTACCTCTTTTGAGTGCTAGACCCTCTATTTGGAATGCTCACTCCATTTCCCACTTTCTTGGAATATTTTAGAGGCTGCTGGTCTTACTTCCCCTGTGAAAATTCTTTCTTCTGTTCTCTGGCTTTCCATATAATTGTTCCTTCATTTTGGCTGCCTTAATCAAGAATTTACCATTTTATTGCTTTTTAAAATTCAGAGAAAAGGAAAAGGCACCAGAGATTATATTTATGGTTTTAAAAATTCTAACAGTACCTTTTCTAAAGGATTACTATTACTATGTTATAAATACCCAAGACTCATCAAATGTAAGAAACATCATGGTGGTCTTTCATACATGAGAGGTGATGGAAATTTGGGAGAAGTTGAAAGGTGTACAATTTCAAATACTGGCTTAATCAGGTAGTAATTACCAAAGAGTCATCTGAGGTTACTTTGTTTCTGTTACAAAATATATACATTTATATCCTCCTAGAACTTCAGATCAATCTGGCTCCAATGCTTTGCCATAGATCAAACTATGAGCCTGGAGGTTGTTAGAGAGTTTCGTATTGGTTATGTAGTGTTCACTATGAAGTAGAGCAGAATTCAGCAGTTAGGAATTAGATTTCAAATTTACCACCCCTAAACTTGGGCAAACAACTTCATTTTCTCATTTGTAAAATGAAGAGGGTTGACCTTATCAGTGACACTCAAATTTAAAACAAAAAAACCCTAAAAGTCTTTTTTGCTAAGTGCATTAACTTTCTATTAAACTTGGTGAGGTTCTGATTTGCCCTAAGGCCGACCTCACCCCTCCATCATTAATGATTAGATCACCCATGAAGTGGTGTTGAGTATTTCCTGTATATTTAGCACTGGCCTGAGCCCATTTTGTCTCATTTAATCCGCTCTACAGATATATGAAAATTTAGGCTATGAAAAAAAAAAGACAATTTGTAAGACTGAAGATGACATTTAGTTGCAGGTTTTTATTGGGGAAATATTCTATGTACACCTATTACTTATATTCAATCAGAATAACAATAACATTATAGAGGGTATTTTGGGATTTCTCAGTAAATAGGGCTGTGTGTGCTTGACTCTTAAGCCCATGTTTTGGTCTTGCAGAGGTCCTAGGCTTCTCATCATGCATCCTCCATTCATTTGATCAGCAGAATAGACTTCATGGCTTTTGTGCAAAATGCTAAAACATTGAATTCTCATGTCAGTAATTTCTAGTTGCTTGGAAACAATTCTTATTTTGCCACTATTAAAGAATTTAGGTCAGCAGTAAATTAATCCCCTACAAATTAGAGGAATATAGCCAATCATGGATTCTAAATGGTCTTGTTGAATACAGGAACTGTAACCAGGCTCTTCTTTTTTTCCCCCAATGGATAAAAACAAACTTAATGGCTATATTCAAAAGAAATTCTCTGAAAATAAGCAATGTCATTTTATAGCAAAAAAAATGCAAGCTTTTATTAAAGAAAGACCCAGTGTTTCTCACCAACCATGGCCAAAGCCATAGTTCTTTTTCCACCTCATATTAATAACATAGCAGTGAAGAGGGGGTTATGGGGAAAAATTTTATGTCTCTGTAAGATACCTTAATTCTAAGAGAACGCAGATGTTACTTCATATCCTTTAGTCCAGTAACAACAGCAGAAAAGACCATTTGAGAAACTTCAGAGGAATTTATTCAAGCGATGAGTTTTGGTTAGGTTATGAGAAGGAAGATTTCCAAGCCCTTCAAAATCCACCCAGGCATTAAGGTAGCACAGTATGTTGATGGAGAACTGTGCCAGTCCCAAGGTGAAATCAATTTGTTATGTTCAAGGTTAAGACTGCTCTTCCTCCCTTTCCAGGAGGCAGGTAACCAAGAGGGGGAAAGTAGAGAACAAAAATCCAAAAGCGAGTCCTTGGTTCATCTGCCCTGATGAAGGGAATGAATGTACTTTGGGTATGTGAGCACCAGCAAGTGCTTATGCCCCCAGGAAGGAGTCTTGAGATTTGATAGAGGCCAATAGTTGCCAAACGCCTCTTTCCACTTCCAGGATTAAGAAGTCTTGAGTGGTAGTTTAAGATCCAATGTTTGCATTCAGACATGATTCTTAAAGAGAAATGCCCTCTCTGGGGCACCTGGGTGGCTCAGTCGGTTAAGCGTCCAACTCTTCATCTCAGCTCAGGTCTTGATCTCAGGGTTGTGAGTCAAGTCCAGTGTTGTGCTCCATGCTGGGCATGGAGCCTACTTAAAAAAGTGGGGGCACTTCCCTCAGGAAGTCACAATCTAGATATTAACAGTTATCCCCTTTTTTGTCTATGCTGTTCTTGTTCTTTTAAGTAAAATGGTTGGTTTAGAACCAAAACCAAAACCAAAACACTTACCAGAACCTCTTAAAACCTTACCAAATCCACTCTGGTCATCCCATCTTGGGGATCCATTTTAGCTGACTCTTGAAATCGTGTTCTCTTCACTGTCAGCTTTCCTTGTTCCTCCAGTTTTTTGGTTTTGGCTATGAGCCTTGACTTCTTAACTCTTTTGGTGGAGAAACAAATTTTGATTTCTTCCAGCTTAGCTTCCTTCCAGAACATGAATTTCTGTATAGCACAGCAGATACTTGTGACAGTCACCTATCCTCTTGCTCCACCCAGGGCCCTGTGAGATCCAGGTCATTTCTTCTCTGTTGTCTTGCCATCTCTAACATTAGGGAAAGAAGGCAAAATGATATCTCCAAAGGTCTTCTGGGAGAACATGGTGTCAAATGTGGCTTCTGAAGATTCAAACATATCGAAACTCATAGCTTTTTTTCTCAACTATGGTTAATAATAATTAAGAAAAGTAGTTGCAAATTATTGAGCACTTATGGATACAAGATTACATGCATTAGTTCATTCAACCTCAAATCCATTTTACACATGAAGAAACTGGAGTCCTGGAGAGTCTAAGTTACTTGTCCAAGGTCATACAGCTTTTAAGTGACAGGAGAGCAAGGACTGAAACACAGTGTGTTTGATTCTATTTTTAAGTTTTGACTACTCAGGAGGCTTCAAATACCTACATACACCCTCTCCCCTCTGTGCTCATGCCTCTTGCTCTGTTTGGTAAGCCTCATTTCTTTCTCACAGCTTCAGACTTGGATATTTTCTCACTCCTTTGAATCGGCACTTTCGTTCTATTTGCCGGGATTTTAATATAGGTTTCAACCCGGGTAACTTTTCCCTCTCTGCCCTCCTCTCTCCCCCCTCCCCCCTCCCTCCCCCCCTTCTCTCTCTCTCTCTCTCTCTCACACACACACACACACACACACACACACGTTTGTCTTCCAGCTCTGCAGCTCAGAGTGCAGTCTTAGTCTTCCTACAAACCAAATCTAGGAGCCCAAGATCTCAGGCCCAAGGCTTTCACAGATACACTCACTTGTCCACAGGGAGTTGGGACAACAAGGCTGAGCTACTGTAGGAGATTAATAGGCACTGTAAGGAATGCAGAATCCTGGTCTTTTTAAGAGGCCACTTTGGACAGAAGCAGTCTGTGTAAATTTGACACAGCACCTTACCTCATGACTCCCATTTCTTTCCTCTTTTCCAAAGGCAGAATAAGGAAGCAGAGAAAGAATGGCTTTTCTAGTCAGAGAGACTTGGCTCTGAATTACGGATCTATTACTGAAAAGTTGTATAATTCCAGGCAATTTACCTGAGGAATCTGAGGTTCAAGTGTCTCATCTGCAAAAACCTCAAAAAGTTGTTTGAATTAAATAAGATACTCTTTATGATGCAGCTACATGGTTTCTGAATGACAGGGGCTCCAAAATGTTAGTTTGGCTCCTTCTTGCCAACATTTGACCCATCTAATCATGGCTCCAGCCCCTGAGTAGTGACTGGGCACTAGAGTTAGCTTCTGTGTTTGTCTTTCACCATTGTATGCTTTTGTTTTTACTTGTAAGTAGCAGCAACACTTAGAACATTAAAAGTACATACTAATACCATAAGGTAAATATTATTGCCTTTTCTTATTTCAGCTCCTACATAGTCCTTAAACCACTCAGGGACTCTTCCTACACCCCCATAGTCTTCCATGTCTCTCGAGCTATATGTAGGTATTGAGAAGAAGGTTCCATGTGCTTAAACTTCAAAAAGGTTACAACATTGCTCTTGAGTTTTATGCTTAAAAAAAAACCCCAAAACCAAAACAAAACACCTCTCCCTACTTCTTCCAGGTCTGATCCAACCTCATCATTCCTTCTCCTTTTACCCACTTATTTGATCAAAAACAAGGTGTTGCTGTGAAGGTATTTTTTAGGTTGTGAGGAACATTTAAGTCAGTAGACTCCGAGTAAAGCAGATTAGTCTCCATAATATAGGTGGGCCTCATCTAATCGGTTTAAGGCCTTAAGAGCTAAAGACTGAGGGTTTTTTGTTTGTTTGTTTGTTTTTGAGGTTTGTTGAAGAAGGAATTCACCTAAAGACTACAACATAGAAACCCTGCCTGAATTTCCAGGCTGCTGCCCTGGTGGAGTTCAGACTTAAGACTGCAACATCAACTCTGAATTTCTAGCTTGTTGCCATGCCCTACAGATTTTGGATTTGCCAGTTCCTACAATCACATGAGACAATTCCTTAAAATAAATCAAATTTTCCCTCTCACTCTCCCTCAATATCCATCTTCTATTGGTTCTGTTTCTTTGGAAAATCCTAATACCTAGGATGAGTTATATTCCAAACACCTAGGAAGCTTATTAAAAATGCAGGTTTGGTGGATCCACCTTACCTCTAGAAGGAGACCTGAGAATCTATTTTTTAAACTAATTACAAGTCCAGGTGATTCTGATACATGACAGAGTTTAGAAACTGCAGTGCTAGAACAATATCAACATGTATGTGGAGCTCTTTCTATATGTGAATCAAGCATTAGGTTTATTAACACTTATAACCTTATGCAATCCTTATAAGAACTTTATGAGATAGGTAATATAATATACCTATACACCACATAAAATATTGAAGTTCTGCCAGACAGGTTAACAACCTCAACCTAACTGGGATTTTCCATCTGCTCAAGTCAAAATCTTCTACATAACCACTAGATGCCAGCAGTTCCAGGATCTGCTATCAAATCTACCAAACTGATAGTTTTTTGTAGAAATCTCAAAAGACCTTGCTTAAAATTTTTATCTAGTTAGAGTTGGGTCTACTCCAGAAGCCTGCCAAAGGAATTAAACTTCTATTCCTCAATGCAAATGATAGTTTTCAATGTATTCACTGCACCATTCTTTTCTGACAGCTTGGGGAAAAAAAACAGAAAAACCTAAAGATCATCTGAAATAACTTCTTTGTTTTATAGATTAAGGAAAGAGATTTAGGAAAGGTAAATGGCTTTAAAAAATTTAGGGAAGTTTAAACCATTTAAGCATTCTTATTTGTTTAAAAATCTTGATAAAAATGATCTTAACTTCATTTCCTCTCTTTTGACTTTTGTAAGATAAACAGCTTAATTTTCATTTTTGAGGATGGCGTTAAATTAATCTTCCCAAGGCTCAAATCCATTGAGTTTTGTTCCTGCATTGAAGCAGGCTGAATCTGAAACTTTGCCAAAGTGTCATTTTCTACTTATGAACCTTCACAATGTGAAACTTCAAAAAAGCCTTACAAAATTGATTCAAATAATTCCTACTCAGAAAATAAAACAATCAAATGTTAATTTCTCATGGAAAATGAGACTAGCCTATATTTAGGGGCACCTCAAATATTCTGCCTGCTTCAACCGTGGAGAAATTCCAGTGGTGTCTTCTAATGACTGTGATAATCACAACATTACATCTCATTCCACACAAGAGGAAATCATTATAAAATAATTGATCATTTTAAATACAGTCAAGACAAAATGATTAACTCTTAATCAAGAATATTAGTGATCAGATGGGATCATAGAACAAAATGATTGCAGTATCCATTTGAAGATATGGGAATTGATTCTATTGGGATTCGTTCCAATAACATCCTTTGAGCAGAGTTGGCCTTGGGTAAAACTGGGAAAGACAACATTTTTTTCTCCCACATTAATGCTTCTCCAACTTTGGCGTGAATCAGAATCACTGGAGGGCTTGTTAAAACACAGATGGCTGGGCTCCATCTCTAGAGTTTCTTATTCAGTGTATCTGGGATAAGACTTGCTAATTTGTTTTTTCTAACAAGTTCCTAGCTGATGGTAATGCTGCTAGTCTGGGAACCACAGTTTGAGAACTACAGCCCTAAAAGGAAAAAAAAAAATACACATCGTTGTATATCCCAAACTAGTATGCTGTATTTTAAAATTAGTGAATGAACACAGTGATAGTAATTAACACTTATTAAGCACTTACCTAGTACTTACTAGGCCCTATGCAATTGGTCATTTAATTCTCTCAAGAATCCTCCTTGGTAAGTACTTTCATTACCCCCATTTACAGATGGAAAAACTGAAGATAAAAGAGGTTAAGTAACTTGAAAGCACATAGATAGTAAAAGGTAGAGCTGACTTATCGGCCAGCCAATCTGACTCTAGAGTACAAAGCTGACCTTTGCTCTTTGTACACATGTCTGGAAGAGAAATTGTTATATATTGACAAGAGAACAAGCTCTGAAGTCAGATGGAATTGCAGCAAAACCTGAACTTCACATCACATTTACAAAGTATAAGTGACAAATTAGTGTCTTTTAACTTTAGGGCCCTTATAGGTCCAGTGGGGATCATATCTATCTTGGTAGGAATGTTGGGAAAAAAAAAATCAAATAATGTCAGTAAAACACTTAGATAAAAGTCTAGCATGTGTGATAGTCCATAAAGGGTAGCCATCATCTGTTCACACCAGTTGTAACTCCAGACGGGGAAGAATGAAGGGGGGGGGAAATCGGAGGGGGAGACGAACCATGAGAGACTATGGACTCTGAGAAAAAAACTGAGGGTTCTAGAGGGGAGGGGGGTGGGGGGATGGGTTAGCCTGGTGATGGGTATTAAAGAGGGCATGTTCTGCATGGGGCACTGGGTGTTATATGCAAACAATGAATCATGGAACACTACATCAAAAACTAATGATGTAATGTATGGTGATTAACATAACATAATAATAAAAAGAAAAAAGAATTTACTTCCCAATTCTACCATCCATCTATCCAAACATAGGTTAAAGTTATTATGAAACCCATATTGAGTTGTTTTCCAAGAGCTATAGATTTGTAGCTATAGACCTAAACATCAATAGTAGTCTGTCAACACTACAGATGAACTGGACACAGGTGGAGACAGACAACTGAGATGGGTAGAGGCTGTGTTTACCAATTCAGATTGGACATTTTCTCATGGAGTGGTCCTCCCAGCAGCCCTTTAGACTACTCATTCCAAGTACCAGCTTAGCCCCCTGTGTGTTCAGTTGTTCAATACAAATATCTTTGCAAATTTTGGTATTGTCAAGAAACAGACAATGTAGCCTACTTAACAGTTGCCTCAACCTTTGAGGTGGTAAATTCATTTGTGGAAGGAGTTTTTACTTGCCTCCTTTGGCTGCAGTAAATTTGCCATATGGTACACTGCAGCACTGCAGATGTAGTGCTACCCAGTGATTCATGTCTGCAGATAGATGGGGAGATTTCCATAGCAACAGGCCACCAAAAAATGAGACAATAAAAAGTCACTGCTATATAACAGGATTTTTTATTTTGTTTTTGTTTTTATACTGTGAAGGCAACTGGTTTGTATTTGTTATGGATTTTAATGAGGTAATATGCTGAATTTAATAATTAAATTAATACATTTCTCCTGTATGCTATGCCACAAAAAAATTATGTTGCATACCTGAAACTAAACTAGTGTTATATATATCAATTATATCTCAATAAAAAAAGAACTCAAACACTTAATAGTACCTAAACCAATGAAATTTCAAATTCCAATGTCTTACCTTATCCTAATTATAAGTTGAAATGTGCTTCATAAGTAATAAAAAGACAAGAAAAATGTAATTTGATGTAGAATTTACTAATATTTATTCAATATATACTGAGTCCCTTTATAAGCCAGTCACTGAGATGAACAACTGTCTTTATGAATCCCCAAGTCTAGTAGGAAGAAAGAAACATCAGCAAATACATTCACTACATGATAATTGATAGATGTGGTACCAGCATTAGCAGGACTGTCCTTATTGATAATATAAAAGGTTAGTTTCCTGGATCAACCCTCCCTGCTCAAGTATTCTAAAACTCCTGGATAAGATATTAAAAATAAATTTTAAGCGCTAATAACCTCTCAGGACATAAGGAATTCCCAGATGAGGCACCAATAAAGAATAGCAATTTGAACTAAGTAGAGCTCTGCAGTTGGAATTCACTCTGAGGACAACTGGCAAACTACATGAACTTGAGTTCTGGTTTTCATGGACTCAAGGAATGAAAGAGAGAGGAAAAAAGCCCAAAGCCTACCAAAAGCAGGGAGCCAAATAGATTTCTCTGCTAAACGTAGGGCCTCAAAAGTATAAATAGGACCTCTTCAGTATAAGGATGATGTAGAACCAAAACCAATAAAGTCTCTTTCAGTGAACTGAAAGGTTATTTGTCTTGAACCTTGATCATGAATCCCAAATGAAAAATGACTAGCGAGAACTGAGAACTATAACATAGCCTTCACCCAGGTTTTTGATCTATAATCTCACCATCTGATTCAAAAGAAACCCAGTCACATATTTAGAGTGGTCCAGCATTTGGCAAAAGCAAAGGCCAATCACCTATGTAGTACTCACCTTCATCCCAGGCCACAAAGAATTTCCCTGATAAAACTCCAAAAAAAATAAGCTCATGAAAAAAGTAAAACAAACTAGATTCACAAGGAAACAAGGTACCATTAATAAGAACCAGCTTAAATAACAGACGGCAGATCCAGTCTTACCAAATCATCAGAATAAATCATCAGATACAGATTTTAAATAACTATGCTTGCAATAAATAATATGCTTTAAAAAATAAGACAAGTTTAAAAATATGTCCAGGTAAAAGGAACTAGAATTAATGACCAGATTGAAAATAGCTCAAAAGTTGATCAGGTAGGTTGAACAAAATATTAGAAAAGAATAGGGAATTAGTCAAGTAGAAGATGGATCTGAAGAAATTATCTTGAACCAGTAGGAAGAAATGACATGGAATATACAAAAGAGGAGCAAAGAGATACAGATACATACAGATATGTAAGAACATCTAACATACATCTCAGAGTTCCGAGAGGAGAAAAAGTAGGGACAGAAGCAATACTGGACTGAATTTTGACAGAATTTTCTGGGACAAATAAGAAACAACTCCATTTTTAAGAAGCCCAATAAATCAACAAGCAGGATAAAAAAAAAAAAAAAAATGATCCTAGATACATTTCAGTGAAACCACAGGACCATAAAGAAAAAGAGAACATCTTAAAAGCAGGCAAGTAGAAATAATAGAATACTTTCAAAGTAGTGGGGAAAAAAAGGGAGCCAATTTCTTAGGAGTAAAAATAGAAATCAGGCTGATATATTCAACGTATTGGGAAAAAATAACTGCATCCTAAAATTTTAAGCCCATTAGAAGTATCTCTGAAAAACAAAAGTGGAATGAAGACATTTTTCAGACAAAAACTGAAAGGCTTTACCAGCAATAGCCCCCACACAAAAGAAATTCTTAAGGGTGTATTTAAGGCAGAAGGAAATTTCTCCCAGATAAAATCACAAGAAGCAATTAAAAGCAAAGAAAGTAGTAAGTATGTGGCTGTGTATCAACAAACACTGACTACAGATAATAATAAAATTTGGGGATTCAAAAAATAAAGGTAGAAATACAAGATAATGATAGCATTAGGTCCCATGCTAATAACCTCATTTTAACCTAATTACCCATTTTAAGGCCCTACCTCTAAGTACAGTCATATTCTGAGGTACTGGAGGTGAGGGCTTTAACATGAATTTTAGGGGGACACAATTCAGTCCATAAGAGAGGCCTAGAAAGGAAGCAGTCCTGAGTGAGCTAAAGGATAAGGGGGTCAAGGAAAGATATTTCCAAGGGGGTGGGGGTGGGGGAAGGACCATTGGATGCCTTTGTTATTAAGAACTAATTGGCTCTTTCATGGGAGAGTTTGAGAAGAAGCAATGATAGGTACATAATCTTTCAACAAACAATCATTAATTCCAGGGAACCAAAATATACAAAATAAACATAATAAACTACATCATACAGCTATGAATTATACTTAACATAGTTATAACAATGTGATATAATGATTTAATGAAAAATCCTGTGATATAACTATATTGAGAAGATGGAGAAAGATATTGGGAAATTGGATTGTGGATCAAGAGATAAGTGGTCCAAGACTGCCCATACTAGAAAGCCAATAGAGGCTTAAGATGGAAAACTGATGGAACAACATATGCATGTTATTTAGAAATATCTAAGCATAATAATGGGAGAAACAATGAAAAGATCTGAAAATGATATGCTCCTGTCAGTAGATAGGGAGTGGAAGGAAAGGAAACTATGTGCATGTGTTCCTTTGATAAAAATAAATGTAATGTGGATGTTTGAAACAGTATTACCTTGTTTTCTTCATTTCAGATTCTAAACTTAATGCAGATCGTACAAAGTTTGAAAAATACAGAGATATGGAAAGAAAACATTCCATGGTTAACATGGTTCTCACACGCATGCTGCACCTGCTGTTTTTTTTTTTCCTGGTATGTAGGGTTGTTTTTTTTTATTTTTTATTGTTATGTTAGGCACCTGCTGTTTTATAATCTTATTATTTAAAAGCATATGCTGATTTACCTATGACAATCCACTTTTTATGTATTTTTTCAATAAAAAAATGCAGGAAACCCAAAGAAAAAGACCATTAATTCTCCATGGAAAAAAGACAAAGAAATGACACTTGAAATGAGCCTTAAAATAGAATAATAAAATAACTGAGCTGTGACTATGGGTCAGACAGTTAGCTAAATGCTTCACATGCACCATACCATTTAATTCCCATGATAAGTCTGAAGGACAGCTACTATTCTCAATCTCAATTTAACATTTTTGGAAATTAAGTCTTAGTGAAGTTTTTGTTCAAGGCCATTTGGCTAAGATGTGGAAGTACTAGAAGGTTAAATGCCAAGACCACGTGGGAAAGACTACCTTCCATGTTGGTCTAGAATGGACCCAGATGGCCAGTTTCCTGGACACCAAGGCCTGTGTAACTTCTTCACCATACA